>NC_133156.1:216651850-217287850 GCF_040802235.1 Manis javanica
TAATAATTTTCTTCCAAAATTTCACAACGTATTATGCAAAAATAAAAAAAACTGACCATCATGGAAATTACCTAATTGTATAAACAAGACTTAATGATGATGCATAAGGAGTTGAGTTTTTAAACATATTTTTGTTTTACTAAATATCCATTCCCTTTGTTAGGCAAAGAACTACACAGATTCTGAGAGACTGATGTGGATTGCTAGTAGGCCATAAAATCCACCCAAATAGAGAAATACATTTTGATTCCCAGGTCAAGGAGACTGGCTGAGGGACTAACCAGAGATCCAGCAATAAAGATGGTAGATTTCATTCCAAATTTCCATTATTTCAGTCAGGTCTTATTTTCTGTTTTATTCATTGAATCTTTGCTTCACCGTGGCTCAAGATTTAAGGACTAAGATTTTCACGGAGAATCACATTTTCTCAGCCGTCTCCCCTGCCCTCCCAGCCTAACTGTACTGCCCCCCACTGGGCTTCAAGCAGCACATCTTGAGGCAATGGGATTGTTTTCAGCTTTCCTTTTTCTCCTTGGAGTTTTCCCTCTTTAAATACCAACCATAAGTTCTCATCTCTGAAAATATTTTTTATACAGTCCTATTTTTATCCCTGGAACAAAATCAAATATATTCAAAGACACAATATACTTTATGGTCCAAAGACTAACTTTATCCAACAAGTAGTTTGCTCAACCAGCAGGATCTGACCCAGTGTTTGGGTAAAGAAAATACAGTTGGTAATAAAAGTGGATAACTATCAAAACAAACAAATGTCCTTTTGACATATTCATTTTCTGACCTTTTTTTGCAAAATATTTTTCTTTAACATCATAGGCCCTGGGAGCATTCAACTGCCCAGGCATACTTCAGCTAACTGATGAGGAACACCCAGGGAAGCTGAGGACAGGCTTTGGACTGTGGTCCATGGCAAGAGGTGACAGCACTTTGCCAAAGGCACCACAGCTAATTAGAGGCAGTGTCGGGGCACAATCCTCAGTCCTGGCGACCTGCAGTCACACTGGGCTGTCCCATGGTGTTTCCTTTAATGCGACTTTAAAGACTCATCTGTCTAGAACATGCCTGGTCTCTCCTCAGCTCCTGGTCCTCAATACCAGGCTGCCAGCCCATCCGGAATGAATAGCAGTACTTGAAATGCTGAGATGAAGAGCTGAAGAAACACATCGCCAAGATGACAAGACTTAAATCAGTTCAGAACGTAAGAAGCAAAGAAGGGAGAGAGGGAGCAGAGCAAGTTCACCATACCATTTTCTCAATTCTGAATTGAGAATGTAATCCACTGTCTGGATCTAGAATCCTGACAATCGTGGGAACCATATTTGGGTAGGTTAAATGAGTTTGCCCAGTTGTTTTTTTTTTTCACACAAACATTCAAGATGTTCCTCTAAAAGTCTGTCTCACAAATACCATTGGAAAGCTGCATTTTTTTTTTAATGTGAAAAACCTCTCCCTCCCTAAGAATGTACACCCATCTGCCTCAGTCCAGCTTTAGATTCCACACTACAGCCTCGGAGCTGAAGTACAATCCACAGGAGGACCTCCCTCTTATCCCTGAATCGAGACAGCAGGTTGCAGAACAGTCAGCTCTCACCTGCCTTCCACCACTAGGAGTCATACCATCTGGTGGGTCTGCATGGGCTCTCTACAGAGTGAATTAAGATATGCTTCACATGATTCAAATGTTCTGTCCTTTAATTATGGAACAGAATTAGGTTTCATTTATCCCCGCATGTGTTGTTTTTCCAAAGAGAAGTAAATGGAGGCATTTGTTATTGGCTATCACTCATCATTTCCATAAATAACATCTGTTTATTCGTATGCGGAGAAGAAAGTCTGACTATAAGGATAGATAACTACTGGGCTATTTGTTTACCAAAGATCACATTTCATGATTTATTCACAAGCTTGATTAAGTAGGGGCCATTTCTCATGAATGCCCCAGATGATCTCTACCATATACTGGAAGAATCAGGATTCCATAATTTATATACTTGTTATGCCAAACATTTACAACAAAATCAAACTCCTTGAAATGAAGTTCAGACCCTTTCTCACCTAGACCCAATCTGGCCTCATCTGCAGCGCCCCTCTGCAGAGCCAGAGCTTCACACAGTGTCACCTTATAAGGAGGGGTCCTTATCACATGCCTCTTTCCTTTACATGCTGTTTCCTCCCCCTGGAAAACCTTTCCTCCTTTCTCTCCACCTTTGATCCTTTCAGCCAAACTCATGGGTTTTGGCATTCTAGGCATGACCAAACATTACAACCCTCCATTCTCTCCTGGCTCTTTGCACATACTTCTACTTGTGGATGTGTCTCTATTTTTCCAATCTTCCTTTGGCCTTGGTCAAGCCGAAGAAAACGTTTGTATTCTCATCCTCCTGTTCTATTTAGAACAAACTTTCCACCTGGTCATTCTCCCTCCTTGGGAATGGGAAAGCATATGTGGAGGGAAGGGAGTGGCATGGGAAAGAATGCAGGGGCAAGAAATGAAGATGAGTGGATCAGAGGCAGTAGGAACTCGGGCTAGGAATATATGGGATTTCCACTGCCAAATGGAAAGGGTAGAGAAGCAACTGTTCGTCGTACAACAAATCACTGGTAGTCCCAAACTGTGGAGGAGTTGAATGCCATCAGAGTTTCATTACCTTCATACGATGGCTTGGATATTTCCCTCTTACACTGCAGGAAGACGCAAGGAAGAACAGGACCTATTACACTTTACAAAATTTAAACTCCGCCTAAAAGAAGAAAAGACAGAGCAAAGAGGAAAATTAAGCCTCCTGTACCCTGTTCAGACATTGTGAGTTCCTGGAAATGCCAGGCCAGAAGCAGACATCTTGATGTGCTTCTGAGACTCCAGTTCTTTCATATAGGCAATAAAAACCCAGAGCAAACACAATGTTATAATATGAATGCATCGGGTTTTAAGAAGCACTGAGGAAGTTGAAGATATGAACATGTTTGTAACTGCCAAACAACTCTCTCGATGGATTCAGCTGAAAGAAAAATCAGTTGAAGTGATTAGCTGTATGGAAAAAAATAGGCATTTTTAAATCTCTAAATTTAGAACTATAGATACAATAGGGAATATTCAGATTTGCAGAATTTTAAGATTCTGTCATTTACTTCCTTTTCCCCAGCACAAAGTTCTCTCTGGCTCATTTTTCAAATGACTCCGTCAAATGGCCCCAACCACTCTCCCCAAGGGATTACTGCCAAATTCAATATATCTCATCATTAGAAAAGATTTCAGCCTAAATACCCACTTTTCAAAGTCATCCTATTATATCTAGCTATGCTCCAGTATCATGTGATAAGTAATATTAAAAAATGATTAGCTGCCAATAAAAAATGAATTACTAATGTGTAATTGCATGCTGTAAGTTTTCCAGCTGTAGGTTAATTCCGTTTAGGTTACTCGTTTTCAACTTCCTCTTTGGCTTTGACTCTCATCAACATAGTGCATCTCCCATTGAACAGTGATGGTTTTAAAACCTATTTGCAAGTCTATGTATGTTCATACATAATTTCCAGAGATACTTCTTTCTTCAAGAAGTGGTCTAACTCCCCTTCCCTTGAGCATGGGCTCATCTTAGTGACTCATATCTAAAAAACAGAATAAAGCAGAAGTGATGGTGTGTGACTTCTGGGGCTAGATCACAAAACGCACTGTGGTTCCTGTCGTAGTCCTTCTCTCTTAGATCACTCTGGGAAAAGCCAGCTTGCATGCTATGAGAATAACTTAAGGAGCCTATGGAGAGGCCCATGTGGCAAAGAATCTAAGTCTCCTGCTAATGTGAGCATGCCATCTTGAAAGCAGGTCTTCCAGCCCCAGTCAGGCCTTCAGATGACTGCAGCCCCTGATGATACCCTGACTGCAACTTCAGGAAAGAACCTGAGCTTTGGGGTTTTTCATTACACAGAAATAGGTAAGTGATCTATGAACATACATACAAACTCCTCTGTCCACTTTACTTTTCACCCAGATTCTGAGAACAGAGAAACACAATGTCTGGGCCTTTTAAAATGTAGACACCACTTTGTGCATGACTGATGGATTCATGAAACATGTATCGAATGCCTACTAAGCTACAGAGCCCAAGCACACACCACGGTCATGTAAGTTACACTCATACGCATTTCACAGATGTGAAGCTCAACCAAGGCCATTGTGCAGGATATGGGAGAGCTGGGATTTCAATGCAAGTTTTTGTTCTTTCCTCAATACCCCTATACTTTCAATGAGCATTCCTATGATAATCATATGATACTAAGCCCTTGGGAAGGTTAGATGATGGAGGAAAAGACTGAGCACATGCTGTGTGTGTGGCATTACATCATCATATCCTTCATCTCATTTCATTCTTATAACAGCTCTATGGAACAAGTGTTAAGTTTTTATTTGACAGAGTAACTAATATTCAGAGACTGAACAGGATAGGATACAGCAAAACCACCCACAGGCTCCACCCTCCAGGATCTTGCAATCTAGGGTGGGAAAAGACACAAAGAAAAATTAAAATTGCACCCAAACTATTAACCTCACAAGATTGTGGCAAGGGCCATGAGAAATGATTTGTGTAGATATAATTCACAAACTATAAAAAACGATGCAAATGCAAGAGGAAAGGTATCAAAATGGACTCAACCAGTGACAGGAACCCACTGATTAGAAAGGTTTATTTTGCATTTGAAAAATCTTTAACAATTTTGCCAGAAGCTCTGAATTTAGATAACTTTTTAAATATTATTTTCATAAAAGTCCCACCTATAATCATAAAGTTGACAACGGTTTTAAATATAGTCAAATTTTGACTTTGTTCTTACCTGAAAGAAACTTACACACAGCAAGCTACAGAGCACTCTCTTCAATGGCAATTTTTGACTCATTATATCTGATACCTAACAAACTTATATGAACATGTAAGGCACACTTTTAAATAGTCAGAACATTGTGCTAATATTATAATGCAACATACTGATTTAATGCATATCAAACATTCAGTGCAATGGTTGGCGCACAGTAAGTGCTAAATATATGAAGGGAAGAGGAAGATGGAATCGACAGTGATTTTGTGGGGACAAATGAGCCTATGTCCAAACTTCCTAATTACCTGATGTTCAGAGACAAGAATGTAAGTTACAATACCTTTAGAAGGTTCTTAAAAATGTACATTATATGTTCTTGAGGTATATTAAGGTGTGGTTTGGAAACTGGGATCATTGACAAGAAACATTATGAATCACTCTCTCCAGTAAGAGTCTTTTAAAAACTCCTTTAAAAAAGAGGCATCTAATTTTGTTATATTTCCCTGTTCAGGACATGGCAGAGCACGCCTGATATGTATTTACACACATACCCCACTGTGGCTGCCTAAAAACCTATACCAAAAAAAGGATGGATGAATAGGAGGCATGACGGGATTCTGAGAGTCTTATTGAAAAGGTTCCCGTCTACAATCATTAAGCACTGAAACAAGACATTCTCTATTCCACGTGAGCCAAAATCCCTGAGACCTGGGACGGCTTCTGTTAAAATTCCAAATGGGTACTCAGACATAAATATGGTGACACATGGGGCCGTACTGAACCCTAGGCCAGGTGGAACAATTCTCTCAGTGTTTCAGTGGTCTTGGGTTCCTGATGGAGCTGGCCTACCCACTCCTCTGTTCATCTGGCAACCCACCCTGAGCTTTCTTAGAAGTAAAGGGGTGTGGAGAGGAGTAAGAGCTAAAATAAGGAGTGAAGAAAAAAGTAAAGCAGCTGGGTTTTCCCTCTTTAAATGGCAGTTTAGCCTTCTTTGGTGCTCTGAGATATTACGACATGCAGCTGCTAGAGAAAGGGTACAAACAGAACATGTGTTAGCTGGGTCTCTGTCTACACCCCAATGTGGGGGTGGGGGATGCACAATATCTCAAGTGATGGGATGGTATAGTAAGGCTCTGTGCAGCAATAAGATAGGTGAAAGTCTCAAGAAAACTCAGGAATAGCCAGCCATATAAGCCAGAACTCATGGAGACCAGGACTTATCTCAGTAAATGGCAAGACATTAAGAATCCACAGTACTTCCAGCAATCCATTATATGTTGCCCTACCCCAGCCCTTTTTAGAAAGTGCTGAACATCATATTGTATACTCAACATTAATATGCTAGAAATCTACTCTGTGCTTCTGCTTCTGCTTGGTTTTCTACTTTGTTCTAGTTGCTTACTATTCAACTCTAACTTACTGATTCCGTGAGAGAGTCTGATTCATCTCATTTCATGTATCATACCTGTTTGGGAATGCTCTTGTGCCAGGCCACTTTATAGGCAGCTGGCTAGCTTGGATTGGTTTTTCTTGGGTCAAGTGCCTGTTGTCTAGTCCACAGTGTCAAGAAGACAAGATTACCCAGAATAGCACTTCTTTACCTGTATATAGCATGATTTAAACAGTATCATCCGCTCTATGAACAAATGACTTGCCCAAACTGTCCTGAAAAGTAAATCTCTGCCCTCTGATAAAATAATCTAAGAAAAGTAGATGTCAAAGGAATTGGCATGTCAGCAGGCCAGACTCATGCCTTTCTCATGGTGGGAGAAGGGGAACCATACGGTGCTTCAAAGCGCAGAACTGGCTCACAGTCATCCCAGCCACACTCCACCCAGAGCGGGTCATGAAGCCACGCTCAGCGTCAGTGGTGGGAAAGTCCAGTCTACTCTGAGGAAATCCATGGAAGCGGGAGAGAAGAAAGAATTATGCATGGATAATAAGATCTACTTTATTACTTATTCTGGGATGAACAAAATGTCGTGAAAAAATTAAATAGGTCATAGAAGTATTAACAAAAGATATGTATCTCCCTCTCCCCTTCTCTTCCTATAAAACCAAATTAAAGTACACTTAAATAGTCCTTTGGTTCATTAAATATCCATAGTTAGAAAATCAAAGAAAAAAGACCTTTGGACCAGAAAGTGTCTACCTAACTGAACCACAGAAGGCAGTGTAACATTTTTGAATAACGAGTAAAGGAAAAGATATTAAAAGATTTTGCCTTGGGAGAGGATCATTCTGTAACCCTCTAAAGTGGAGAAGAGGCCTGCCGCCCCAGTGCTGAGGAACATAAGCTGAAGGCGTGGGAGGAAGAGCCCCTGGTGCTGCGGGATCTGAGGCAGGCGGCTGTAATCAGCAGAGGCACCTGCAGCCCTTAGGAGACGTTCCTGAAGGCAAGGAGCACAGCTGCCGAGAGCATGTGGGTCCAGACGTCACTGGGGAGAGAGCTCAGTCCCACACAAGCTGTCCAGGCATCGACCAGAGGCACCCACGACCACCACACTCTCACCTGCTCTACAGATGCTTGCCTTTCTTCCAAAGTTTCCTAAATCTGTTTCTTGGATGCAGGAATTTTTAAATAACTATGACGTTTTTTCATAAGAGCAACCACTGCCTGTTTAAAATGTTTCCATTTAGATAAAAAACTAGAACCTTGAAAGAGAAAACTTGTGATGCACAGTTAGGGCTACATTTTTTTAAATGGAGACTTACTCTAAGGATAATGTAAACAGCTCTGAAAAATGTAATACGCTTATATACATGATTCAATACACATGTATATATGTGTATATATATATATATACACATACATACATCATACATAGACACATATTTCATGGTTTCACGGTTTGCCTCTCAGAACTACTCACATATAACCATACTGCACTTACCTGTTAGGGAAGAAAGACTTTCCTCCTCCTCTGGCCATGTATGAACTTCTACTTCCTTTGTAAGGGAACAAAGGAGAACATGGCCAGCTGGGTTTCAGTTCAGGCACATTTCAATTTCACAAGGAGCTAATACTGAGTAAATACTGAAAAATCAAACAGAACTAAACATCACAGAAAAGGACAAACTCTGCTTTAAGGAATGTCATTTGAAATACAAGAAAGGCTCTGAGGTCTTTACCTAAGTAGGGACAGACAGGTACCCTACAAGGCAGTAGTTTTCAAAGCTAAGAGAACGTTTCTGTAAGGAGACTAACCCATGAGAAGTCAAAGCATTCTACTTTAATTCCCCTTAGAACATCTCATGAGCAGTATTGTATACAATCTTGTTTATTTTGAATCAAAACTATCACTTCAATTCTAATGATTAATTCCCTAGAAACTATTTTCCTATTCAGAAATAAAATAGAGCCAAGTCCTCAGTTTCTGGACAAGAAATCCTAAGGCTGAGCAGACATCATCTCTTTTGTTTCCCAAATGCAGGTTTTCCCCTCCCAAATGTTGCTTTGTAGTTTCCCCCAGGCAACTTGTAAATTCATTTGTGTTATTTTTTTCCCTACAAATACCATAGTCTGATTCAGAATATTCTGGAGACACAGAGTATTTATTTCTCAACATCTTGAACTCAGTCTCAACACCCAGAAACCATCTTGGATTAGTTTATTTATTATGAAATCTTTGGCCCTTGGGATTAAAGCATCTTTCTCTGGCAAGAAAGGCTGACCATAGGGGAATTTAGATTACAAAATCCTTCACTCTAGGTTTTCCTCCACTGTTTTCATTACTGCTGGATAAGCTTCTTGGAAGTGTTTATAATCAATCCATGTCTCTCATTTCCCAGCTATCTCCAACTATGTGTGAGAAATTGGAGGCAAAGAGAACATTCATGTTCATATACCTTTCTGGACTGGGTGAGATGGATCAAGTCCTGGATGAAATGTGACACCCACCATCTGCCTCCCAACTGGGGCAGAGTGGCCATGGCAAGATGGTTCATGGGATTTTCTCTATGATAAGTAATACCTGCCTTCAATAGAATCTGGATTCCTGGGGAAATCAGCTTAGCAAAGCCCTGGTGTTCACCTACATTTACTGCAATGCCTTCTCAAGCATCAGTTTCTACCTAGTATGCTGTTTCTTTGCTGTCTAGCCTTTGAAACCAACAAGGACTTTGCCAGAAATAATCAAAGAGCAGATGAATTTTCTTTTAGCCATTTTTAGGGCTAACATCCACACTACTCCATGAGTGGGACACTGGCTCAAGGCACCCGATTCCCACACACAACTGTGTGTGGGAGAACAAACAGCTTTGGGAATTGGATTTCACAAAGGAAAAAGAACAGAGTACTGTCATTCCTTCTTTAAAGCAGTCGTTTTTCCCCCCTAGCATCCCTTTTAAATGCTAAATTGTATCTTTGTCAGTCTTCATCAGCTTCTGGTAAGATCATTTCTGGCTGGCCCAACGTGCACTGCTGCTTCATACCCTCTGAATTGGTATGGAGCCAATCTCGAAGACACATTTGTTTGCACGTGATAAGCCAAAGGTTGTCTCCATTGCAGGGAAGGTTTTCAGTGCATCAGAATGTGTTGCCTATGGAACTCTCCCTTCCCTCCAAGTGGACACTCTGTCCATCTGCAAAGCATGGCCCCAGCAGGCTGCCACCAATCTGTGACCCGCAGCGAAGGCACTGCAAAGAACTAGAGCTGCTAGCACACTTCATTTCTCCCACTGCTCTTTTCTCTCTTCACACTCATTTCCTGAGTTTCAGTATCTAAATGAGGCTAGGTGGTTCTCAGGACCAGATCCTTCCTCACCCACATTTTCAAACTGCTCCTCCTCTAACGATCTGCATTTTGTAGTTCACCCTGCACATGAGAATCTGGCTCTAATTCATGTTACCTCTACTTATTAGATCTCTATTTGCCTTTATCCAATTGCCATGCCAGGATTTCTCTCTCTTTTGCCAACAGCCAAAAAGGCAGAGGATGAGTTTGGTCTTGCCTACTCTGAAGCCAGCTTCTATCCCAAGGTGGGTGCTCTAAACTACACCAGACTCCGTCCCTGTGATGACTCTAATGGGCTCTGGGGCATCCAGAGCCTTTAATCAATGTTCTTGCCGACATTCTTGAGCAGCTGACATTAGCAGAACTGTCTCAGCCAAATACTGCCTGTCTCCTATGCTTCAGATTTGTTTTGCTAAAGCAACAATCTTGTCTCCTCTAAGCCTTTATTTAGAACCACTGTCTTCTCTCAGGGAAACCAGGAAGACGCAGCATATTACTGGTACTCTTTGCTGAACCAGTCTGCAATCGTGTACTCCAGACACACGAACTTACTGTGTTCAAGGGAAGACAACATCATCCGTCATCAAACCATGTTTTATGCTTTCTGATGTCAGTGTGAACAAAGCCTGCAGGCTCATGCTAGCACATTCAACCCTGTCCCTAATAGTGTGAAGAGGAGGTCTCATGTGCCAAAGGGTCTGGGACTACGCATGGCAGTCAGGGCACAACTGGGAATCCAGGGCTTGGGCTGCAAGGCTGCTGCTCTGAGAATAACTCCATGCCTCCCTCGCAGAGTGAGACCTGGGTGGGCTGCTTCATGTTCAAACGGGGAGCCAGGAATTCCAGCCCGCCTGTGACTAGACGAGAGCTGAGCTGACTGGTCTGCTGCAAGGAGAGGTCAGCACATCACAGGATCCAGGGCTCAGGTACCCTGGGGTCTCCGGACAGGCAGGATTATATTTTCTTCTGGAAGAACTGGCCTAATGGGGGCTATGATGCATTTCCTGCACCATGACGGCTACTTTTTTTTAGCAGGAAGTTTATGTTTAACATGTAAGTAAAAACAGTGGGCTTGTCTTAACTTTTTTCTTGTTAATTTAACAATGGTATGTGTTTAAAATGCCAGTGATCAGTCTCTCTCCCATGTCTCAGCACATAAGAGAATAAATTGGCAACTCTTTTTTAGTCTGACTTGTATTTCTTTTAAAACCTTTAAGAAGGTGGATATAAAACGTGACCTGTATATTTCCTGAAATTAAAGATTTCTGTTTGAATTTAAAGAACTAAAATTTTACAAAGCATATATTTATAATATATAAATAAGCTATTTCAAAGCTAGGTCTATCTTGATAGGAAAACAAGTCGAATTAGCAATGAGAAACCTGATTTAGAGAGATTTAAACTCCTAAATATTTTTTTCAGACATTGAAATGAAGGTGGAAAAGACAGGTTAGCGTTTACATCAGAGATGCCCCATCTGTTAGCTCTCGGCCTCTATCAGCTGCAAATCAGCAGTCTAGGGAACCACTTCAGTTACATGCATATTTTGGCTCATCCTAAAGCTCTCCCCTCTAAGCAACTCTACAACTGACCTCAGAAAGCTCTCCCCTCTCCATAACCTTGACAAAAATGCCCTCCCACCATGACTGTACTAGGACTACCTTCCGCTGTTAACATTATCAAGCATCCCATGGTATTTTTACTATGAAGCAGATAATCTGATGTGGACACTTAGGACCCTCAAGGTCTTTTTCTAATGGGTTAGGCCGAACTAATCTTGTGTGTATGAGTTATCTGAGTCTGCTCCTGAGCATATGCTATTCTAATCATCTTGACTGACCATTTTTATAAGACAGCCTTTCCAATATTATTGTGTCACTTCAACTTTTCTTCCTCTGGGCCAAAAACTGAACTACACACAACAGAATTTGAGTGGATGCTCAATTCTTTTCTACAAATCAACAAGGAAGATACTGAGTGAAGCTGACCCCTCTACCCCACACCATCTTTGGAGAGCTGATGAGCTCCATTCCTTGGAGTTAATGCGTTGTTTTATAACTACCTATTTGGCAATAATTTTTGTATTTTTGTATTATTTTTAACATAACATGGCTTTTAATTTATTTACAAGGTTGTACAACCATCATGACCATCTTATTCCATAACACTTTTATATCAGCCCAAAAGAAACTCCTCACCCATAAACCATAAAGCATATATTTATAATATATAAATAAGCTATTTCCTCTCCTTTCCTTTATTTCTGTTACTAATAAGGTCGCCTTAGGGGCTCCTTTTACCTCATGCAAAGCTGGATGTAGGGAGACACACTTTTGAGTCCTTACTATTACTCATGCCTCCTTTGTAGTTTTAATTTTTCTATTGTTGTTCTTGCTCAGTTCTCCTTTTCTGGTGTCCTAATGGTCCTGCCCCAGCACCTCTTTTTAAAACTCTCCCATTAGCCCTCCAGCTCTAGGTAGAGTTCTGGTCTCAGAAAAAAAGAGCCACCTGTCCCTCCCCAGCCCTCCCACATGCCTGTCTCAGTTAGTCCCTGGGCCTCTGTTCAGGGGAGTGTGAGCAGAGAACCCATCACTGCGATCCTGAGTTAGTCTACAAGACAGTATGAGGTTGCAATGGTGGAGGAGCTACATTTAAATAGGATGGATGAGGAATTTATGGACAATACACACAAGAAACTTATCTTCATGTATTTCTAAAATATAATTTCATCTTCCAGAATATCGTTCAACAAAGGTTTGAGAGTTTAAGATACATATGCACAGTGAGAATTCTCGTTCCAATAACAAATCATCAATAACAAACCAAAATCAGTCTAACCCCTAGTCTCAACCATTGATTCTCAGACCATCTTTTCCTGTCACTTCCATGTAGTTCAGAATTCTCTTATCAGTATGAGTCTAAGCTTTTCAAAAATTCTCTTCCCATCATGTCCTCATTTTGAGAGCTTCTAAGAAATGTACGATCCATATAAACTCCAAGGAATAAGAAGTACCTCCCTTTGGTTTATTTTTAAAATTAAGAATAGAAAAATAATATAGTGTTGACTATTGAGCAACATGGGTTTGAACTGCACAGGTCCACTTAAACAGAAGATTTTAAAAATAACCATATTGGAAAAAATTTTTGGAGACTTGCAACAATTTGAAAAACATTCCCTTTACTCTGGGTTACTTTACTGTAAGAATACACTATATAATATATGTATCATACAAAATATGTGTGAACTGACTCTTTGTGTTCCTGGTAAAGCTTCCACTCAACAGTAGGCTACTAGTAGCTACATTTTGAGAAGTAAAAAGTTACCCGCAAAAATGCCAAATGATTTCCCCATTTGTGGAGTATAACAATGAAGCAAAACTGAAGGAACAAAATGGCAGCAGACTCAGAGACTCCAAGAAGGAACTAGTGGTTACCAAAGGGGAGGGGTGTGGGAGGGCAGGTGGGGAGGGAGGGAGAAGGGGACTGAGGGGTATTATGTTTAGTACACATGGTGTGGGGGATCACGGGGAGAAGAGTGTATCACAGAGAAGGCACATAGTGGATCTGTAGCATCTTGTTGCACTGATGGACAGTGACTGCACCAGGGTATGGGTGGGGACTTGATAATACAGGTAAATGTAGTAACCACACTGTTTTTTCAAGTGAAACCTTCATAAGAGTGTATATCAATCATACTTTAATAAAAAAATTTTTTAAAAAAAAGTTACCCGCAGAATTTAGGCTGCATAATGTTGGCATCTGTAACCCCAGCGTGTTCAAAGGTCAACTGTCTACTTAGAAGACATTGACACAGAACAAGCTATTAAGCACTTAAACTAAAGGCTCTTTAAAAACAAGATGCACATGTCTACTACTTTGCAAAGAACTTGGAGGTTATCTTGCCTAAAGGGCAAGGAGATGATCTCTCTGATTTCTCCATTCTTCTAAAATTCCCAGGGCCTGCTTCCTTCGTCAGCCGAATAAACCTCATCAAACTATCTCTCTGGGAGCCAGCCGCAGGTCACTGAGGAGAATTTTCTCTAAAACTGAGAAGCGGGGCATACAAACCTTTTATTAGAATCTCTTCTTGTTAAGTGATCGATTCTGAGGCAAGAATCCATCCCTCTAAAATAGTGACCGATTCTGGGAGGTGGGAGTAGGCCCAGAGAATGAAAACCACAGAGATACAGGCTTCTAAAGTGCCAAACAGTAGTCAAAATTCTATCTCTGCTGTTTGCACTAGTCTTGGTGGTGAAAGACAGTCCTTTTCCACCTCACAACTGGCACCCTTTCATCCCTTAGGGCGCAGGCAATCAGCCAACGGGAGACGGAGCGGGAGGCGGCTGGCGCGAGCGCGTGCGGCCAGCTCTCTCGCCTGTGAACGGTCTGCCACTCCAGGGCCGTTTCCTCCAGATGCTGCCAGCAGACACTCTGTAATACCTAAACCACAAATCATCACATTCCCCGCCCTTAGAGCCAGGGTTTGTCCTTGAGCTCCCCACATAGGGAGATATTAACCGAGCTGGCCACTGATACAATAGCTCTTTACAAATTCAGACCAAATCTGCCACGCCATCCGCTTGATACACTAAAAAAGTGTGGACCTCGTAACATAAAAATAGCCACTGTAGGTGAACCTCAGAGAGTAATGCAGGACGTTTCAGGCATTTCACAGGGAGCGAATCCTGGCTGGCTTACTAAAGAAAATATTTTATCAATGTAAACATGTCAGGCTTACAACTGTATCTAAAATTACAGCAAGTATGTCTCAGAAATGGAGCCACCTTGCAGAAACAAAATTACAGGCAGGTCACTTCAGATTCTTTTCCAACAGCCAAGAAAACTGCCTTTCCTCAGAAGAAGGAAGCTATGCTTCTGTCTTGTTATTTTAGGAATCACTTTGTGGGGTTTTTGTTTCTTGATTTTTTTCAATGATTCTTAAGTTTTATCGGCTGTGACACTTTAAAGCCATCTAAACCAAACAAGGTGTTTCCAAACTATGATACTTTCACTCAGAAAAATGATCAACTGGATTATACTCACACTGAAAAGGCGTGCCAACTTGGTCCTGCCCGTATCTCAAGGGAAACGACCCTTCGGTGGACTGTTCTCCTGAAATCACCTTCGGGGCTGCCAAGTACTTGGACTTGAGCACATATTCCTGGGACTGGGCATGATGAATCATCACGTTCTGTGAGGACAGCGGGGTCACCCTGGGGAAAAACAAAGTGAGAATAAGGAAATTAATCATGGGCCTTTAAAACTAAGAAGGAAAGAAAAGGAAGTTAGTTCAACTTAGAAGAGGACCGTGCAATTCCACGCCGGGCTCAATTTTCCTCTCAAATACTGTAGCTGACCCTTTATAACATACAAGGAACTAACAGCTTACCCTTGCAACCCTCCAACCTAAAAGGGACTTGCCTGTCTAGCCAAGAGGCGTAAGGATAAATAGACCACCACATGTGGATTCTATCAGAAGATTCCACACACAGCTACCAAAAGCCTTCATGCCAAACACGCGGCATTCATATTTAAGAAAAAAGCAGACATATACATGTGAATGTATACACATATTAAAAAGGTATATTTTGCATATGTTGACAAATAAGCAGAATTGAAAATGGAAAGAGGGGAAAGAGAAAATAAAATACAGGAAAGGGATCATGCAAGAAGTTTCCAGGTTGATCAGTTAAGGAAAATGAACTGTCAACAATTGAAGCCTGTGTACAGTGGGACCTCCCGAATGCTAAAGGGAGGGTGGGCAACCTCTTTGAGCCTCACTTTCCTAATCTGTACCATAGAATCTGCCACACAGGGCAATAAAAAATGCTTGTAAAATGTGAACACACAGAAAATGAAAAAAAAATGTAACTGTCTTTGCAAATATACATGATGATGATAACAGGGAAAAATAACTAGAATAACTTATTCTAGTAAACTTTTAATTTTTTTCTGCTATACCTCCTAATAATTAAAACTGTACTATTAGGGTTAAATGGTTTATAGTTATTACAAATAACAAGAATAATAATCATCAAGGTCTCGGTATTCGCTCGGTAACCCAGGTCAAGACCTCTGAGGACTACTGAGCATGATCCCTGTGTTTCGCCCTCCTGGCCCAACTCTTCATTTTCTGTGACAGTTCTCTTTTGTCACATGTAACCTAACTTTAAAATAAGAAGCCTTCAGATTTAATAATTCTCTGAGGGACAGAACTGAAATCATTAGCTAAGTAAGACTAGTAAATAATGAAGGATATAAAGAAGATATACCAAGCAAGTCCAGAAAACACAAAGTCACTAGGAAAATTGTTGGGACAGAGATTTTAGCAGCAAACTGAGCCTTTGGAAGGAAACTTACTTTCTGGGGTTATTTTGAATTTCATCAACTCTGACCCATTAAAGCCATCTAAACCAAACTGTATCCAGACTATGACACTATAATTTAGGAAAAGGGTTTACTGTATATACTCACACTGATAAGGTGCCACAGAGCCCCAGAGACGTCTGCTAAGGGAAGAGGGACTCTGAGCAAGAGGAAAGAATGACAACAACAGGTTGGTAGGAAAGGTAAATTGTTGAGCCACCAGAAACACTACCACAGTGTCTCATCAAAAGCAGTAACAGAGTCTTGAATAAACTCAGTCTATTTGATTCATTCTCATTGTTCCTGATGAATGAGCAATATGTCCTGTGGGCAAGGCATCCATCAAAAATAAGGAAGAGAAGATTGTTGGAGTTAAGGGTGCTTTCATCTTAACCAGCCTGTCTACACCTATGACTTTACACTGTCGTCACAGGAAAGCCTAGGAAAATGCATCTTGGGCCTGGATTTTCCCAGACACAATGCCATGGGTGGGCACTCCCTCTGTCACTGGACTAATGACTTAAATTACTAATAGCATAAGGCTTAATGTTGCAAACACTTTCATTTTGACGATGTAAGTGTTGGTTTGAACTTTCAGTATATTTGGTTGGGACGGAGTAGAAAGTAGAACAGCTGGACACATCTGGTGGGGACTGAGAAGAACCACAGGCCTGCTCTGTCCGCCTGGTGAGAGGGGAAGCCTCCTCATGTCAGGGGCAACTCAGCCCCCAGCTATGCTGTCACTCTGTCACTATGCTGCTGACACCCGCTGCAGATGGATGGGCTCACTCCTGTTCACAAGAGGATAGCCTGCTATTCCAGGAGACCTTGTGGCTGCCGCATCTAATTCCTGCTCCAACCTCAGCCAGGTAGGTGACCCTGTGGATCTGCCTTCTAATTGGGGTCCTCCCATCTCTTCCCTCTGAATCAAGGAAGTGAGAGGCAGCAAGAAATGAGTCAAAGCATATATATATATGGGCTCCTTCTCCCTAAACCTAATAAGAAAGGTAATGAACAAACAAACAAGACCAAGCTGTACCATGTCACCACTTGAGTAACAAAACCCTCAGCCATCACTAACCTCAGGAAATGAGTATTTACCAGTGTGATGGCACTTGGGTCTTACTAGAGTATAAGCACCCTGCAGGTTGCAAACACATTGCAAATCCACAGCTACATAGAACTGCCCTTCCCATTCCTCCACCTCTTTCCCTTTTTCACAATGCAAGGGGGCAACACAGATGCTCACAAAGACACACAGACACACATGAACAGACTGAAGTCACTCTACATGACAGCGCCATAGAGAAAGAGGCAAAGCCATGGACAGTGGCACCACCAGGGGCAAGTATAGGGAACTGTCCAGTTACTCATTTCACAAATATATATACCAGGTGTAATCACCACCCTGCTTTCTCTTCCTCATTTCCTCCTGCACACCTGGTGTCCACTTTTGCTTCTAATTTCATCATTCACAGTTATTTCCACTTGGGACCAGCTCTCAGCCACATATATATACATACATACATACATACATATATATCTCTCCCCTCTTTAATTCTTCCCCTTTCCCTTCTTTTACCCAAGTATTTATGGAAAAAAAATCTCTCTTCTTTCATTTCAGTTTGGATTTCTCTCCTCCCTTACCCCTCCCTCCAGGAAGAAAACGCTTAACTATTACTAGTGACCAGATTGCTCACAGAATTATAACTTTTTTTTTTAAAGCAAAAACTAATATATTTAAGAGGAAGTTAGATTGAAAACAAAAACTGTAGGACTGCCGGTTCAAAATTGTTTTGGGCAATCATATATCTCCCCTTCCTCCAAAGACACCCTTTAAATTATAAGGAATAAAAAAGATAAACCCAGAGTTGGTATTTAGTTGTTTTATATACAATAGCACTGCCATACTGGTCAGTAAAATATTGAACTATTCTGTGCTGATAATGAGCTATGTCCCATGTGCCTTTGTGTCCTTCCACACCCCCTCCACTGGCCCCCCCAAGACATCCTGTAAATAAGGAGTTAACTTTTGGCAGCTGGAGACCTTGAGTCTCTCCTCCAACATCCCTTCTGATAGTTAGTACCTGTTCCATACAGTGTACTAACTGTGGTTCGTATTACCCATTAGTACGCAAGAGACATTTCAACAAATCTGTAAGAGATTCAGAGTGGACTGAGGAATGCCGACTGTCATAACAGCATGAAGGAAGCCAAGGCCTAAATTCAGTATTTTTCTGACTTCTTTGACTTCAACCTGCATTAAGAAGTACATTGTCATGGAGATTCAGCATACATCTATGTCTGTTCTTATACCAGAAACAAGTTTTACAAAATACTTAGCTTTACTATGTGCAGGACACTGATATTTTCTCCTCTATTTTTTAACGACAGTCTTGACCCTCACCTTGGTTCTCAGGACTCCCTAGTGGGTTGCCACCAGTAGCTTAAGGGCACCAGTCAAGAATCTCTGTGCAAAAGCACAGATATAGAGAAAGCAGTTTTCCCAGGGAACCACAGAAGGTTCTGGACGCTGAAACCAAGTAAAGCAGAGAGTGATCATGACAAGTAAGGCTGAACACTGGAGTCGGTACTAAAAAGTCTGTATATTACAGCAGCTATTTTTCCCAAATTCTAGGAAACAGACTTATTCCTTTCAGGAAAAAAAAAAAAGACTATTCGTTTCCAAAAGAATGGAACTATGTTATCTAAATCACAGAACTTACACCCCCAGAATAAGGCCCTCTCATCCTGGCTGCTTTCCCTTATTTCCCCTAAAGTTTGCCAGGTGACCAGGAAGACAGGGAGCTGCAGAAGAATGATGCAAGTGGCAGTAAAGGGAAGCATGAGAATGAAAAACACGACTGAGATTTTGGAGACACCTGACTATATGGTGACAAATGCAACAGGAGGAATGGAAAAAGGGAGACTTGCATTCAAGCTTGATGTGAGGAACACTCTAGTTCAAGAAGCACAGAGATGTCAGCAGTGGATTCTTATAGTAGGAGAAACCCAAGCAACTCTATACTTGGCTTTGCATTAAGTACCTCCACAGACATGATATTGCAAATGCATTTTACCAACTTTGGTGATACAAACGTACAGAATTGATTGGAAGAGTTTGGGAAATTATAGAATGAGAAGAAGTGGATGGAAGACAGAGGGCCACTGCCCTCATCTTACAGAGTGGAAGGTCATCAGACAACATTCATTTCATAGATAGATAAAGCTGACAGAAGACAGAGAGGTTTTAATGCACTGCTGGAGTTTGCACAGGAAGAAACCATGAATATGAAACAATGATTTTGAGAGGAAAAGTTGGGGGCAAGAGGTAAATAAGCAAAATCTTCATCTCCTATGGCAGGACATCTGTAGACAACATCCAAAGGGAATAAACCAGGACATGACTGGATGAAGGTAACTACCAGAAGAACTAGTAGAACTTGGGGATTAAATGAAGGAGGGTGAGGGACAAAAGGAAAAGGAGTCAAGTGATAATGAAGGTTTCAAGCCCAATTGACTATAAGGACATTTTGGTTCAAGGCCAAGGAGAAAAGTAAAAGCAAAGAGGCATGCCAACATGACGGCAGTCAGAAGAAAGGGCCTGTCTGTGAGGAACAGAATTGTCAGTTTTACAGATGGAAATGTTGGGTACATCTTTGGGGAGCAGCTAGGGAAAACCTCCAAGTTTAGGAATAGTGACGTTCTAAGAGGGGCCAACTTCTTCAAAGGCAAAAAATGTTTCAGAAAAAAGAACATGGAGCTCCACCACCTGGGAGGATATTCACATGCAGTGGTGGGGATGTAAAGAGAAAGTGGGAAGGGGAACCAGAAGGGGGAAAAGGACAAGAATCATGTAGGTCCAGCAACAATAAATGGAAACATGTTTCTAGGAGGAAAGGAGAGGGGACCACCTCCAAACTGGTGCAGAAAAGGCAGGGAAATCAATCAGAAAAGACCACTGGCTTGGGTGGCAGATCAGTGGCACCATCAAGAGTGAAGTTTTAAGGAAAGGAGGACAGGTGTGCCTGGATGGGGTGAACCATTTGATGGGTGGTATACAGGTGACACTAAAAATCAAGAAAAACAGGCTAGAGGTATGGGCTCAGCTGGCTCTCTGTAAACTTCAATCTGCGGAAACCTCTCCATCTTTGTTAGCAGAGAGAAACAATTGCAGAAAACTCCTTTCCTTAAAAGAAAGGATTAGTCACACACTGTTTACACTGCTGCCTTCATAGGAGCAATTTCTGGCACCAGAATGGACTCAACTTTTCCGTATTTCTACTAAAACCATTATTTGACCCATGGAATGGGTGGGAGGACCTGGCAAAACACAAGCCCCTTTCCACTTAAGGGCTTTATGCCTCACAGAACGGAACCCCAAGAGGCCATAAAATATTTCCCATAGAATGCCAGTCTGACATAATCGAACACTTTTCCTGTGTTTAGCATACTCAGGTTTATAGTCAAGATGAAGAAAAGCCACAAGAGGAAACAGTGCTAGAAGAGGAAGCCACAAAGAAGGCACCTCCCATCTTTCAGGGCCAGTTTCTCTCTACAACATTCAAGGGATCCTGTGTGCCCTGCTGGGGTTCCAAGTTGTTCAGAAGTGTGGGTAAATGCTACTCAGGGAGGACGCAGTATGTGAAAGTCAGTAAGAAATGCCGGCTGCAGTCCGATGGAGATCACCTCTTTCTTGCAGAGTTCTCAAGAATGATATGCGTGTAGGGAAGGACAAGGAAAACACAAACGGCTAGGAAGATATCACAATAAAGGGAATCCAGTATTTTGGCCCCATTCGTACAGAACCATCTTTCAGATCAAAACAAGAATTAGGAGGGTAGAAGGCTGCTGATGAGAAGACTGAAGGCCAGCACAGACAGGCTGCCCATAACAGGGCGAGGGAGAGCTGGAGGTCACCAAAATAAACACAGTAAAAGCAAAATGAAACAAGCAAACACAAAGTCATGAGAACAGGAGGAAAGAAGAGATTACACTAAAACTATAAATGTAGGGCACAGACCTATAAAAATTCTTAATTTAGATTTCAAATGAGATGAAAAAGACAAAAAGGCACTGAGAAAATAAAACTAAAGAAAGTAGATATTCTGGGTGGGGGTGGGGAGGCACAGAAATTAAGGGAATTTGGGTGGTTATCATTAATAAATATGATCAACACAACCACATAGTTCTAGAACCAAGTTTCTTTAACCAGTGGTTCTTAACTGGGGGTGATTTTTCACCCAGTGACATTTGACAATACCTGGAGACATTTTCAAATGTCAGTACTTGGCGGTAAGGTGCTCACATCTAGTGGGTAGAAACCAGGGATGCTACTAAATATCCTATAATGTACAGGACAGTCCCCCACAAGAAACAGTTATCTGGCCCTAAATGTCAGTGGTGCCAGGGTTGACAAACCCTGTTCTAAACATGTGCTATTATCACCAAACAACTCTAATAGACATGAGTAAAGAGCCAGTGGCCTGTGGGGATGGCAATGAAAAAGTACATCTACTAAAGCGAAGGGACCAGGCACACAAGAATTTGAACTCTAGAAAAGAAAGATAAAAACTGCATAACCTCCTCATGTGTCACGTGGAAGCTCCATTAGGCCAGGGAGGTGGTCCTATACGTATCAAATTGCCTGGGTGGCCATCTGCAAGGAGAGCTAGAATTATCATTGAAAATGTATTGGGATGGCAAAAACATCATTTACTAGAATTCCTTACAGGAACAGTATGACATGTAGTCGGACAGACCTTTTGATAAACTGCTTAACATTGGGATGGGAGTGTGCCATGGAGATGTGGTGGAAAAAGAGATGGTCAGTCACCAAACTGCTTTCTAAGGTGAATGAGTCCAGTCAACTGTACAGGTTTGCATGCAAGGAAGGTCATAGGCATTTGAGGTCAGACATGAATTATCTGGGATAACAGAAGGCTGGGTGCTATGCTGCAGCCTCTACATCTGCCCTTTCCCCACACAGCCTTTGTCTTCTCCTCTACAGAAATGTCTCACCTAATGCATCACACAATTGGCCCTCCAGAGACACTCCCTGTCTTGGAACAGTCCTGGTTAGGAGATTTTCTTCTGGACATGAACACTGTATTAAAACATCCAAGGGATTCTCCAGCCCATCTAATCCCAAATCCCTGGAGGAGGGGGAAATAGAATAAAATACCTATAATGAAGAGGAGATTGTAAGAAGCAGAGAGAACAAGACCTTCTCTTAGGATTTTAATAAAATGACCATATCATTGGGAGGGAAAAAAAATAGTGGGCTAAAATTAAATGCTTGAAAAAAAGGTAAATGCTCTAAACATCTCAATTAAAAGTCAGAAGTTGTCAGACTCAAGAAAGCAAGATCCAATGATATGTCCTGCCTACAACAAACCCACTTTAATATAAAGATACAAATGGGTTAAAATTAAAAGGATGAGAAAAGATTTAATATGTCAACACTAAGCAGAAAAAAGCTGGAGTGGCTATACTAATAAAAAGGCAGAGTAAACTTCAGAGCAAAAAATATTAGTAAGGATATAAAGTCATTTCATATAAGGAAAAGTTCAGTTCATCAAAAGGAGTTAAGAGTCTTGAACAGTTGTCCGCTTTGTAACAGAGCTTCAAAATATGTGAAGCAAATACTTTTTTAAAAAGGCCATGAGAAATAGATAAGCTTGTAGTTACAGGTGTAGTTTTGATACCACTCTCTCAAAACAAAAAGCACACAGAAAATCGGTAAAGAGACAGAAGGCTTGAACAAGACTATTGACCTACTGAACCCAACTGAGATTCACAGAACTTGCCATGCAACAGCTCAACACATGTTTTTCAAGTGCATACAGAATGTTTACCAAGATAGACCCTATCCTGGGCCATGTAATACACTTCAGTAATTTTTAAAAGATTTGAGTCAAAATGGTATTAAATTAGCAATCTGTAACAGAAAGATCCTTGGAAAAATCCTCCAAATATTTGTAAACTAAAAACCACACTTCAAAATAACCAGTGGATCAAAGAAATCAAAAGGGAAATTAAAAATTACTTAAACTGGAAAATGAAAACACAACTGTCCAAATGTATGGGATGCTAAGCCCCACTACCATGGAGTACATCTGTAGTACTAAGTGTCTATTTTAGAAAAGGTGGTCTCAAATCAATGACCTCAGCTTCCACATTAAAACAACTAGAAGAAAAAGAAAAGAAAATGAAACTCAAAATAAAGAGGAGAAACAAAGAGCAGAGCAAAAATCATTGAAATAGGAAAAAAACAAAACAGAAGAATCAGAAAACCAAAAGCGGTTTCTTTGAGATCAGTACAACTGATAAATCTCTAGCTTAGACAAATAAACAAACAAAAAAAGACACTGTCAAAAGGTCTAATGGACCAATTTGAAGAAGCCCCATCAGCCAAAGATGGAACAATTTTAGCATCAATAAGAACAACTGCAATGGATTGAAATATTGTATATACTTACAAGGCATCCATGTTTTAGAAAATCATAAGTCACCTTTAGAAGGTGGTAACCCCATTATTTAAAAACTGGTCAATAAAAGATAAAGATCAAGCATATTACACTCTCACGGGATGGTTAATTTTGTGTGTCAACTTGAAGGATGTTTTTGGATGAGATTAACATTTAAATCAGTGGGCAGGGAGTAAGCAGATTGCCCACCCCGCCCCCCAGCAACGTGGGTGAGCCTCGTTCAGTGAGGTGAAGGCCTGCCTGCCTATGAGGGAGCTCTCAAGCACACTGCCTTCGAACTTTAACTGTAGCATTGGTTCTCCTGTGCCTCTACCTGCTGATCCATGCTGCAGACCAGGACTCAACAGCCCACATAATCACAGGAGCCAGCCCCTCGTAAATAAATATTAAATATGCATGTATGCTTTTGGTTCTATTTCTCTGGAGAGGGTTGATACTCTCTGCTACTTTCCCTGTACATACTGACCCTCAACCAAGCAATTAAGGAAACAAAGTTTGTGGAGAAAATTTTCCCCAGCAAAAAAAAAAGAAGGAATGATAGAATTAAAGCACCATCATTTGCAACCTCTAATGAAATACAGGCAGTGATCATTAATGGCTGCTGACAGCACAAAAGGAGAGATACATACCCCTTGAGGGGACAACACAAACCACTTACAAAATAATTCAATCAAAAATCAAAGCTGAATCTGCTGAAACCTCCAGATCTATAGACCAGGTACAGGAAATTCAGGGGGCAGGGTACATACCAATATCAGAGGAATACAATCAGCAAAAATCTCCAATGAAGAAATTCCAAGGGGAAAAAAGGTGGCTAACGGACTTACAGATTAAAAGAGATTTAAAATGTATGAACCTGTTACAATGGATGAACATTATTTTGATGCTGATTTGAACAAATAAACTGCTAAAAATTTTAGGAAACACTTATTCAGCCATAAGAAGAAAACAAATCCTACCATTTGCAACAACATGGATGGAGCTAGAAGGTATTATGCTCAGTGAAACAAGCCAGGTGGAGAAAAACAAGTATCAAATGATTTCACTCATCTGTGGAGTATAAGAACAAAGAAAAACTGAAGGAACAAAACAGCAGCAGACTCACAGAACTCAAGAATGGACTAACAGTTACCAAAGGGAAAGGGACTGGGGAGGATGGGTGGGAAGGGAGGGATAAGGGGGGAAAAGGGGTATTACAATTAGCACACATAATGCAGTTGGGGCAGGACACAGGAAAGGCAGTATATATAGAGAAGACAAGTAATGATTCTATAGCATCTTACCACACTGATGGACAGTGACTGTAATGGGGTATGTGGGGGGGACTTGATAATAGGGGGAGTCTAGTAACCATAATGTTGTTCAAGTAATTGTACTTTAACAATATCAAAAGAAAAAAAGAAAAAAGAATTTAAAAAATTTTAGGAAACACTTGGGGACATTTGGATACTTGGATTTTTAATGATAGTAATTATTATTGTTTTAGGGATGATAATGGTCTTGAGGCAATTTGATGAGATCCTTATCTTTTGCACATACATGCTGAAATACTTAGATCGACTTCAAAATAATCTGTGGTTGAGGAAAAGTGAGTCAAAATATAAATGGAACATAATTAACTGAGTTGTTACTTATGAAAATTGGCAGATGGATACTTTGAGGTTTCTTCATATTATTTTCTGTTTTAATATGTTTAAACTGTTACATAGGAGTTTACAAAATATAAATATATGAAATTATCTTTTGTAATTTTTTAAACCTGTATCAAAGTGAGATGGCATATTTACAAGCACTCTAAAAGTAGAAATTATGTATAAGAGCAATATTATGATTCACAAGAAAAAAGGAACCAGATAAATGGCAACAGTAAAAAAATGAAAGGCAAAGAAATCCCAGTAAAGCACATCCTCTCATTTCTTCTGTTTTTAATTATCAAAGTTACAGGCTAATGAGGCAGATACCCTAACTGCAAAGAATGAGGTAATTATTCAAAAGCCCTTGAAAACACAGAAGTCTAAAATCATCAAAACCTTGGACTGAAAAAGTTGTTTAGCAAGTAACCATGGAAGGAAGTACTTTAATAACTATGCCTAATTTTGTCAAAAATGAGCTGCTACATTTGGTTACTTGGGAAAGTATCCCTGAACACAAATTATAAAGGAATTGCAGTCATGTATTTATCTAAACTAAGAGAAGCCAGAGAAAATCGAACTAAATTCAATCTAAGAATATTCCAAAATGTAAACAATTATTAAGACTGGTACCCTACTGGGACAGAGTCAGCTGCAGGGCTTTTTAATCAAATTCTAGGAACAAGGTCCTAACTGTACTACTAACCTTGGGAAGGAAGGGGAGAATTGCATCGCCATGAGGAAGCAGACGTAAGGGCCATGAGACCCACCCCACAAAGTTAACACAAAGACAAACACAAAATGTCATTTTTTAAAAGTGTGTGAAAATACCCAGCTCAACACCTGATGCACACACACAGCATTAGATTGTCTGAGTCTCCTCTACCAATGAGGACAGCACAGGAACAGAATTCTCCCTTTCTGATAACAGGGTTTACATTCAGAGATGGCCCAAGTGTAGAGTTTAGAGAAAGGCAATGCTGGTTCCAAAGCTTTATTATAAGTAACTTCAGAATTTTTTTGACAATGAGTTCGGAATTTACAGTCCCATTCAGCACCCCTTTGGTGTTTGATACTGTTGCACCTACAAGGGAAAGCCCTCCACGAATTTGCAACAGTCAAAGAACTCAACACCACAACCACCATGGAATACAGTTTGGCAGTTGCTCAAAAAGCCAAACATAGAACTACCGTATGATCCAGCAATTCCACTCCCAGGTACATACCCAAGAGAATGGAAGGCAAGGACTCAGCCAGGTACTTGCACACCAATGTTCACTAGCGCATCATTTACACTAGCCAAAAGGTGGAAACAACCCAGGGTATGTCCTGTGACAGAGGAATGGGTAAACACAATGCATGCATAGAACATTATTCAACTATAAAAAGGAACTTCTGACAGATGCTATAACATGGATGAACCCTGAAAAAAATAATGCTAAGTGAAATAAGCCAGATAGAAAAGCACATCTTTTGTGTGATTCCACTTACAGAAGGTATTTAGATTAGGCAAACCTATACGACAAAAAGTACAAAAGAAGCTACCAGAGACTAGAGGAAGGGGTGGGGCTCAGAGTTTAATACACATAGAACTTCTGTTCGGGGTGATTAAAATTTTGCAAGCAGTGGTAATGGTTGCACAACAGTGTGAATGTAAATGCCAATGAACTTAGCTTTAAAATGGCAAATTTTAAGTTCTTTATGTTGTAACACAATAATCAAGGATGGCTACTATTGCATACAAGGACCCAAGGGCTCACATCTCCAGGACACAGCACCCATGGTGCTCAAGATGGAGGAAGGATAAACACACTCAGCTGTAGTTTTGCCAGTGGCACTGTATCTTTGTGTGCCATGGATCAAACATTTCTAAAGCAGACAGCTCCATGAGACAACCTCCAAAGTCCCCAGCTCTGAAATTCAGTTATAGACACTTCAACAGTTGCAATTCCAAAACCGTTCTCTAATCACATAACATTGAAATATCTTGGTACGGCAGCAGGAGGTAACTGTACTTACCATGGTGAACATTCAGTAATTATGTACAATTACCGATTCACTGTGTTGTACATCTGAAGCCAATATATTGTATATCAACTGCATTCCAATTAAACATTTCATATGAGAAGCATTTTTTCTCATGTAGTATACATGAAAATCTGTTCAACGTAGGAGGAGAATCTCTCATGGTTTTATTTTCCCACATTCAAGACAAATAAAAAAGGAAAAATTCTTTCAATTTTTAAGGTGAATGCAATAAATTCTGTTTTTCCCAAACGGCCTTGTTTTTTTCTATTACAATTGCTGCTAAACTAGGTCACCTAAGTAATAAATATTGAAAGCGTTTAACCAAATTCAAACATCTGTTCCAATACACTTTCAGGGCTTGATCCAGCTGAAACAAAATATCTACTGCCCTTCAGGATCGGCAAGATCCACACTGCTGGAAATGTTGGTTTCTTCCTAAAGCCAGTGTACCTGGTGAAAAAAAATACGGTTTATTTCAATATGTCTGGAGGACAATGAGTATAAAAAATCTGATCTTACAGGACACACTGGATCTTCCTGTGTTAGAAGATAGGGCTCATAAATTTTGCTTGGGTATGTGTCCAATTTAAGACCTGGCTTGGTAGGTCTATTCGGAGAACACAGTGCCACTCCGGCTTCCATATATACGAGGGAAGATTTGGTCTTAAGAGTAGTTAGCCTGTTTCTCATTGGAATTTCTAAGCAAGTAACCCAAATTTGACTCTGGGGGAAATTATATTGACTTTATAAAATAAAAATGTTTGTTACCATTTAAAAAACACCATAAATAAAGTTAATGATAGAAAAAATCTGCAATGCATATGAAAAATAAGGGTATTAGATAGAGATTTCTTATAAATGAGTAACAGAACATACTGGTAACCCAGTGAGAACAAAACAAAACCCAAATGGACAAAGGACATGAAAAAGCAATTTACTGAAGAGTAAATCCGAAACATTATGATATCCCAACCTTACCAGTAAGGCAAATTTCAGATTCATTTGATATCCACATTACGAATTTTTTCAAATTATCAAAATTTGAATTAAAAAATAACAGAACTATTGGTCACAGAAATATAAAGTGAGGAGTCTGATACTCTGATAGAAATATGAATTATAACAGAATTTGGAAATCAATCTAGAAAAACTTAAATTCAAAATGAATATATCCACTGACCTAGTAATCATGTTCCTTATAATTTACTTTGAAGAAATAAAAATCCAATATGTAAGGATATTTAACATTTTTATTGAAACACTGTTTATAATAGCAAAAAACAAAACTAGAAACAATGCCCATTAATAGAAGAATGGATCAATAAATCAGCACATATACAACATGAAACATTATATAACCACTAAAAATGAGTTCTATCTATGTTATGGCGGGATTTCTCTAACCTGCTTTAAGTGAGAAGATCAAGATGGAAAACAAAAACATTTATATACTGAGCTCCTACTGGTTATTAAGCAATAAATGTAGACATTACAATAACTACATGGACATGAGAAAAACAGGATATCCACCAGATTATTAATATTACTGGTTTGTGGAGAATGAGGCAGTTAAAGTGGGAAGGAATGACAGGCTAAAAAATAAAATATAATGTAATTTAAAATACATCCATTTTTTTAAAAAACTTGCTATTATTCCAATTATGCAAAATTGTATGTGTATTTCATAAAGAGATGTATAAACAGATAATCAGAAACAAAAAAAATGATTCCAGAATACCCCACTGTATTGTCACTGCGAGTGGCCTTCAAACTAGGGACCATATGCAAAGGATACAAAATATAAAGCTGTGATCCACAAAGAAAATACTAGTACTTTACATATCTATTTTTATGTCTATATTTTATGTCATCTTTTTTATCTTCTATTTTTCATAATGTTTTATAATATTCATATTAGCTCAATAGCTCATATGCTACATATATGGGGGCATAATAAGACATTTTTGCTGATGTAGGTGTACAATCAAAATGTTGGAAGACCACTGTGGAAACATTGAGGATGGATAATTTTTAACATTACAATTCTTTCAGTTAAGATTTGATCAGTGACTTACAAATTCTACAGGATTATGAGTCTATGAAATCTATACGCATAAATAGGCTCTGTTCCTTTAGGCATTTTTATAGGCAGAAGAGTGGCTCTGGCCACTGTTTACACTACAACTGGGTTATCAGCACCTTCTATTCCCACCCCTTCTATCCTATCACAGTCACTAAACTGTAAAGGAAGAATGTCTCAAAAGTTAAAAAATAAATTTAAAAAATATATATTCATTTGCTCCTGCAACTCCTTCCTGTCCCTGTAATACATGATCCATTTATAGCTACCATCATCACTTCCTCTTCTTTCTCTTATTAATCTGATTTTCTTACAGTCTACATAATGCTTTCTCCCAAACAATCCTTTGAAAATGCTTCTGTGACTGACCTATACACTAAAAAACAAACAAAAGAACAAAAAAACACCTCTGAAAATGACAAAGCTCCATAAAATTGCCATCAATGACCATCTTCATCCTTCTTACAAGAATATCCATTTCATAGACCTCATTATCCTTGGGATCTCTACAGCACTTGTTCAATTCTCACTTTTCATATATATATATTACCTCTATCTATATATGTTACAAACCCCCACACTATTATACTGAGTTTCCATCTGGTGTTGTTTCCCATAAGCTTAAAGAACACCCTTCAGAATTTCTTGTAGTATAGATCTACAAATTGTCTCCATTTCTATTTTTCTGAAAAAAGCTTTTTATTTCACTCTCATTTTTTAAGGATTTTTCTTTGGCTATAAAAAATTCCAGTAGATAGCTTATTTCTTCAGCACTGTAAAAATGAACAAGGTTTCAGCTATTTTACTAAGAAGTATGTAGATGCAGTTTTCTTTGTGTTTTTCTTGATTGAGGTTTGCTAGGCTTCTTTCACCTATAAACTTATGTTTCACCTAATCTGGGGAACTGTCAGCCATTTTTTCTTCAAGCAGTTTATCTGTCAAATTCTCTCTTTTTGCCTTCTGAGACTACAAATACATACATACTTAATTACTTGATATACCCCAACAGCATCAAAAAATTGCCATTTTTTAAATCATTTTTCTATTTGTTCTCCAAATGGGGTAATTTTCAGTGATCTATCTTCAAGTTCACTTATCCTATCTTACTGCCACTTTTTATGTTTTCTGTTTTTCTATTAAAATTCCCCACCTGTTATTTCATTATGCCCACATTTTCTTTGAACTCGATAATATTTATAATAGCCACTTTTAAAGCCACATGTACTAATTCCAAAATCTAAGTCATCTTGGGGTTGTTTTCTGTTGACTGCTTCTTCTCTTGACTGTAAGTCCTATTTCCTTTTCTTCTCATGACTGCTATTACAGAAAGGGTATTACAAAACATTATGTTGGAGAGACACTGTATCTTCTTCTGAAGAATGTTAACCAGACAGTTATGTGGCTAGATTCAATCTTCAAATTCTATATCACATGTATGTGATATCTGAAACTGCTTATTTCTTTCAGCTTTCCAGCTTCTGTTTTTCACTGGGAACTCTAAAGTCTTCCCATGGATCAGCCAAGAATTTGGTTAGAGTTTATATACAAATGTTGGCACTTCCCCTTCTGTGGCTCCCTCCTTTCCTGGGTGTGTCTCACTTTCTAGTCACTCTGGCAGCCACAAATGCCACTCATCTCCTGACTCCTCAAGCCAGTAACTGCTACTTTCTGCTCTAAGTCTAGCCACTCCACCCTGCATAGACTGGGGAATGCCATCAGGCAAAAACAAAATAAAACAGAAATGTTAACTACCCAAATGCAATACACTTCCTTCAAAAATTAACTACCTACTTCTGTCTGCTTTTGGCTGTTCTCCAGTGCCTTCAAAACACCGATTTTATATTCTGTCCAAGAATTTGTAACTGTTATCGTCAGGAAGGTTAGTCTGGTAGAAGTATGCCACTATTATATATATTACATATTGCAATGCCAGGATAGAAACCTTCCCAATCTGTATTTTAGAAATATGTTTCTCTCATGCAAGATCACTATTATGTTATGTTACTATTTGTATATTTTGCTTAAAAAAAAAAGCATAGAATAAGAATATTCCCTGTCAATTTTTAAGTAATCAGAATGCCTAAAGAATAGTAAAGATCTTAATTTTCAGTTTCATACCAATTATTCACTTATTCTAGTACAAAAAGCATGGGGTATAAATTTGGAAATGATTGTATCTTATCATGCATGTTTACATTTGGTAATGGAATTATTTTGAAAGTGGGAAAAAAATATGCCCTCATTAGAGAGAAGGGTAGATGTTAACTTCTGTTTTCCATTTGGAAGATAGCACTACCTCTCACATTAAACCGAGAAGGCCATGAGGTTTATGATCATGTGCAATGCAACTCATGAAAGCAGCCTGTTTGCCAAAGCCATCAGGATTCACATTTCTGGCAATTGGGGGATTTGTAAGATCTAACTCATTGAACAATAAAATAGCAACATTATGTAGCACTCACTGAGCACTGCAAGCCAATTACAATGAATGGCTTTATGTAATTCCCAGACTTAATCTGCAGTTCATGTGGTAATGGTCCGGTATTCTACATTCTGCAAGGAGGTCAGTCATAACTTCATTGATGAAAGGTAGTACTCAGACAGCTAAAAGAGACTTGGATCTCATCTAGTCCAATCATGTCATTCTGCAGATGGGGAAACTGAGGGCCAGAGGAATTAAATAACTTAATTCAGATCAAAGAATTAAGTAACTATGAACAATGGCAGAAACTTGTTCTACTATCTTACACTATTTCTCCCAGATTCAGAAAAATAAACAAGCAAAAAAAAATTTTTTAGTAAGATACATCAAGATAGTTTTAAAAATATCAGTGATACATTAAGAAGGAAACAAACAAACAAAAAAACACCTCCTAAATTGTTACTCTCTCACTGCTTGGCAAGATTGTAACCAATCTTAACTTTCCTAAGTTAATACAGAGAGCAAAATGAACTTATTCCAGAAGAGTTCTTACAGAACTATTAGTAGACATAATTGTAAAGAGTTTGCAAACATGAAGACTTATAAAAGGTCCACTGAAAGTTGTGTATCGTTAACTTACATTACTAACCTGCTGCCTTTTTTTTGCCAGAATCCATTTATCCTGTTAAAATTTATTTTCACATCTTTCAGTTGCACATTAAACTACCCATGTGGAATTTAGGATATGCTAAACTCTAAGCCCTAATTTGTTGATATGTTGAAAAAGAAAATAAAAAGTACTGATAATTTCCTCATTTCTGTGAGATTTTCTATAAATACCAAGTCCTGAGATCATCATAATTATTACTTTATTTTACTGTAAAAGCTCTCTTCTTAGCTCAATTAGTTGGCTTCTGATAACTAGCTTCACAATCATTATTTCTTAACAGAACTAGTAGCATTTTTAAACCAAAAGAACAAGAGTCATCTTTGTGTGAATATGTGTATGTTATACCAGTTGCCTGGGTTCTTAAGAAAGAAATCAAGAGAACAATTTAGAAACATTTACACTGGCAAACACAGAGCCCACAAAGGTAAAACTTTTTTAAAAAATATTTTGAGCAGGCCTATTTTAACTGCCAAAAAATAAAAAAATAAAAACTGCCAAGAAACTGTTTCAAAATGCTTGGATTGTTCTCTTTCCCTCTCCCCCACCCCCAACTATTTTCACCAGGCAGTAAATAAAATCCCATAAGATCCTTGGGCAACAGTCTATCTCACTGAATGAGAGGGAAAGCAAGAGCATAAGAATATGGAGGAGAACAGAGCAAGCCAAAAACGTTTGCATTTAACCATTTTAACTGCTGTAAACCAAATATTTGATTTCACTCACTTATTTCCCTTTGAAAATATGTGCAAGTGAAACAAAAGTTTGATTCAGATATATGAGGGACTGGTTAGGATGTAATGAACAAAATGTGACTTTGTTGAAAGATGTGTTCCTCTTTAGAGAATGTTTGCTGGACTAAGTGTGGTACCACATGGTCTCATCCTTGGGTGATTGTGGGGTGGTTTCTTTCTCTTACCACTTAGGTGTCTTACCCTCCACCTGTGACAGGAATCAAAGAAAATACATGAAATTAGGAGTGACTGAAACCCTTCCCCCCAAGAGGAACCAGGTCAGTAAGGGCGGATGGGATTTGTGCAAGAAAGAAAAGAATGCACTGGCAGAAAGCAGGTCTGGGAAGGGGGATGGAGGTAAGGAGCGTGTCAGAGCACAGGGCCATGAGAATGGGGATTCTTTGGGGCGAGCTGCTGTGTGTAGAGATCAAGAGTAATGGAGAGAGAGGATTTCAAGTTTTTCCTGTGGGAACCAGGAGCTCCTCAAATATTTCACCCATTAAGTATTTAAACAAAAACTGAAGATAAATTACTGATGTTCTTTCTGAAACTCCACCTATGAAACATCTCTCCACTATTTATTCCTCTATGGAAAATATAATTTATCTCATTGTATATAATACAGATGGTGAGAGCATGGGGTAAAAAGTCAAAGGAATAATCCAGAAGCCTTAAAGTCTGGAGTTATCAACACTATTGATGGGAGTCTATAATGAAATTCTAAAGATAAAAAAAAAATTGGGGGTGGGCGGTGGTGCTTCAAAGCCCAAGCTAAAAGGCTTGTGAATTTTATAAGTTGTAATACAAGAATGTTTTCTATAAATTTGCTGGTTAGGAAAAGAAGTTACGGCATGCCACACACTGTCAGAGATGGGGAGAACCTGATAAAGGATTGGTCCTTTACACGGAAGCACTGCTGGCAGACTGATGGGCTCTGGGTGAGGATTATCTCTGAGTCCCACAGAATTGGGTAACAAATTGTGTGTATGTGTTGTGTGTGTACAGCAAATTCTTCAAGAGGTCAGTAATTTTTTAAAAGCTGATGAAGAACCATGCAACTAGATTACCTACTACTTCAAGTCCCTCACAGTGCAGACGAGAAACTCAAGATGCACAAAGCTGACCTCTCTCCTTAATCACACAGAGGCCCAACCAGGGTGTGTCAGAATGAAGAATCCCAGGGCAAGTCAAAGTCTAAACAGCATCAAGGAAATTTTGGAAAGCTTTCCCTGGAAGGACTCTGGAAGCAGACTCAGCAGTTGGATTGGAAACTGGGAAATCCAGAGCTGGGAGACAGACGGGGCGGAGACCCTGAGAACACAGGGCTTCCTTCTGGCAGCCAGTAGGGCTCCAAGTACCAGGGGCGCCTGCCACCACTCTTCTGTATTTTCCACCTCTGCATTATACTCTGGTAAAAGCGGTAGTTAGCTCCCACACGGAAGCGATCACAGGCATCACTCATTTATTCAACTAACATTAACTATCATGTGATGCAAAGATAAAAAAGATTATGATGACACAGAAGTTGACACCGGACAGTCTTGGTCAGGAATCCCAGCTCATCCACTCACTGGCTGAGTAATCTCAGGCAGTTCTTTCTCAGAAACTGAGTTCTCAGTTTCCTCATAAGTAAACCGAGTGCCTAGAATATAAATGGTCTCTGTTACTACTAGTATTAACAAAGTATCTGTCCAGAGCTCATGCAGAAGAATTAACAAGTTAGAGTCCCAGGGACCCGGAGTTCTGTCAGTTGCACCAAGTGCCCCCAGGAGGAGACCATACCTTCCCCATCAGGGCAGATGGGAGTCCTGTGTACATGCACATACATAGAGAAAACAGCACAAGCCTCAATTCATAAAGCTCCTGGGACAAGAAGGCTCCTACCTTCTTGTGGAAGTGCCACTACCCAGAGGCGCAGGGGGCCTAGGTGGTGGTTAGGCACAACTGGGCATGCAGATGTCTGTCTAGACTGAAGAAGCCAAACCTGACTCAAGAAGCTTCTCCTCAGGTCACGCATGTTACTCCGAGTGTATACTTCCATATCCTGCCCCAGCTGCCAGCAGAAGGTGGGAAAATTGACTTTACAAGGCAATCTTTTTTAAACCCCACTTCTACTGGCAAGAGCCTTCCCTGTCCTTGCAGAGATGTAAGAAATGGTGTTGATGTTTTATCATAGCTAGATTTTTGAGTTAAGGTCAGATGTCTCTTTGTGCATTATCCCACTCAAAGTACCACCACAACCACCTTAACGATCCCTTTTCAAGACAGCCAAGATCATTAGCAGGGTAGCTTGACCTATTCTGGTCCCATGCCCTCTAGTTTCTCTCTCTCTCTCTCTCTCTCTCTCTCTCACACACAGACACACACACACACACACACACACAATGATAATAAACACAAGAATATCTTCAAAGTCTTTTCATTTCCATACAATTCCTCGAACAGGATACCTTGCACAATGTCAAACGGGAAAGCAAATGAAACAATGGAATTACCCAGATTTTCCAACTCTCTTCTCCTGCTTCAGAAATTCATGATATTCTCCCACCAAAAATAAAAATTTCAATGTGGAAAAAGTCTCAGATTTAGAATGCAGGTTGTTAAGCATATCTGAAGCCCACGAGGTCAATTAAGTTTCAGGCTAGTAAACATCACCAAACTGATAAAATGCATTTTGACAAAATGCATTTGATCAAATTAGTAAGTTAATAGTTCCAGTCTTCTGAGGTAATTTTAACTGTATCAAATAATAATGCCTGTTGAGCTCAGCAATGATTAGGCATATACTTACTCTGCTATTTGGAAAGCAAATATTGAATTTTCAAGGTACATATTGATGAAAACAATTTCAGACTGACAGAAACTAAGAAAGAAACTTTGGCCAGTAACCAAAGTATCAAGAATTGAAAAAAAAAAAGCTTACTCACTACATATTAACAGCCTTCTGGTCCAATGTTAGATATGTACATGACATAGATTATTTTGCTCAGAATATTAATATTATACTTCCATGACTGACTAGGACAGTTTCTCTACTTCAGCAATACTGAAGCTATATACCAGATAATTCTTTTATTGTGGTGGGGGTGGGAGTAGGGGTGGGGTTGTCCTGTATATTGTAGGAGAGCTGGCAGTGCCTCTGGCCACAGATGCCTACAGTCCTCCCCCAAGTCATGACAAGCAGCCCTGTCCCCAGACACTGTCAGATGTCCACTGGGGGTTGAAACTGCCCTGGTTGAGAACCACTGACTGAAGACGGTACTATGTCCTTCTCAGCTTCATCTGCAAAAACACTAACAAGACCAGGAAACAACTTTTCTATGCTGCTATTATGTAAAAGAGATTCTGGCACCTGCTCTACACACATCAACTCCAGTCTCACAATTGTATTTTGTCCCCATTGAAGAAAGATATGGCCAGAGCAGTCTTTCTAACTCGGAAGTCCATGCTTTTCCTACGCCATGCATTTACAGTGCATTTTTCAATGATACATTATTTTAAGTGATATATCCATAGTACCATGATCACAATCAAGGAGCACAAAAGTCCTTTCTTTTGGTTTCACTTATGTGTCACCAATGAAGACCCACATTCATTTCTTGCCACCTTCATACACCCCTCTATTAATCCACTCAACAAATAAACATTGAAGTCCCTACTTTGCACTGTTTTAGGCCAAGGTATTCAGCAATGGACAACCTCATGACACACAGCCTAGTGGGACATTTCAAGGACAGAAACCCAGCATATGAAGGTACCAGCCACTGTCAAATCAAGAATCTTCCTTAGCACCATATCCTTGTACATCCCATCTCCAAGAATACATGTCTATAGTTAATAAGAAGTTTCCATTGCATTATCTGTGCAATGACGGTAACCACTTAAACTATCCTATCTTTAAAAACCTTTACACTTAATGTGCCTGGTACTATCTAGGAATTTTATCAAAGTAAATGCCTAAAGACTGAAGTTTATTATTTGAGCAACAAAAATGTTAATTCATTTTAATGGTATTTAACAGAACTTTCTGTGCACCAGACACATATCACTCCAAGTTTTAAATCTGCACCCCTCCACCAACACCATATGCTCTACCCACGAGTTTTTGGAGTTCTCTGATTTTGTAAGATAGGAATCAGAACATTATGGTATGGCTTATGAAGTAAATTCATTTCAATTTCTGCAAACCAGGGTGTGGTACTTAAATAATTAAGGCAAAGCAAATTCTGTTTGAATAAACTCCATTGGTATTTCATGAACAAAATGACTTGTTATCTGTGACCAGTTCTGAAACATGATTGGCAACACTACTATCATTTACATTCTGGGCTCTTCCATGCTTACTGGTGGGGGCAGAGCCAGAAATGAGGATGATGACTCATCTGCAGGAGAGAGAATTAGAGATTTCTGACCCCAGGTCTAATACTAATTTACTATATGTTACCTCAATTCTATCATCTACAAATAGAATACAGATCCTTATATATTCAAGGGCTTATTCAGAAAGCTTCAGGCCTAACATATGTCACTGTAACTATTAATCATGTGGAGGAGCAAATAAGGTCATTTTGAGAGGTCTCTGAAAATACTAAAAGTGAAATACCAGAGTAAAAGTAAATAAATATAGGCTAAGTGACATAGTCCAGCACTTGTATCCACCATGACAGCAAAACTTGAGACCACAGAGTTCTGTGATCAATTGAATCAACCAGGTTTCTACTGACACCTGCAGAAGCTAAAGCACAAATAACCACAACATGATTATATTTTCCCACCCATTCCCACCCCCAAAAAAACAAACCCACAAACAATGTGCTGATCCATTTTCCTTTGCCAAAAGTTAAGAAAAGATGGAACAAGCCTCAACGAGACAAGGAATAAAAATGATTCTGGTGGCTGAGTTAACAGAAGTGTTCTTAATGCTTCCAATGAATTAAAAGACGCCAATAAAGGCTGTAAAGATAATTTTACTGAAGATAAAAATTAATTGAAAGATTAAGTCCACAGAAAGCCTATGCTGAATTGTCCAGAAGTTGGGTAGTTGTGCAGCTAAACCTTGTTACCTAGTTACAATGGAAAGAGAAATGAAAACAAGCCACAGTGATATCAAAGGCTTATTCAGAAAGTTTCAGGCCTAATGCATGTCACTGTAACTATTAAGTCGTAACTACCGAGTCATAACTATTAAGTCATAACTGGGTTGTGGGGGGGCACACGGGGATTGGTGTCAAGCTCGCCTTATTTCCTGTCATCAGCCTGCTTTTGCCAGACCCCTCCCAGCGGGCACCAACTGACCTCAGACTTGGTGTAAGTCATTCCTGTTGCACACTGACCTCTGGCTCTGGGGCCCACTTCCATCTCTCCTGACGTGGGATTCCCATCTTGCAATTCCATTAACTGGATACCCATCGGATGGCCTGAGGTCACATCTGTTTCCTGGTAACCTACCTGGCACCTCCGTTCCTTAAGACTAGAGCTCTGCTTATTCTTGCCACCTCCTGGCTCATGGACCTATCCGAACCTGAAGTCCAGCAGCTGCACCCCACTACTTATAGATATCACCTTCAGGGCTAATATGTACCCACTTCACAAGAGGCTAACACATGCAGAGCACTTAGAACATGCCTGGCACTTAATTAGAGCTAATAATAACTGAAAGTTTGTTATTAATGGTTTCTAACTCCTGATTTCAGTCTGCCCCATAATTCCAAGAAGGAACATCCATGTGTCCATATGGCGCTGACTCTCCATGTCCTGTGGATCCCACATCTGCCAGATGAGACTTCTTCCCAAGGTGACAGCTGAGCCTAGTACCACCCAAACCAGCCACACCCAGTGGCCAGGCCACGTCCATACAACAGGCACCCATATGTTTAAAATGTGCTGTATATGTTCAACTGAGAATTGTGGCTAAGAACACAGAATTGGGAGTTAAGGTTGGTACGAATCCTGGCCCTGCCTTCTACTTACATGATATTATGCAAGTGACGTCAATACTCCAAACCTCAATGTTCCATCCGCAAAATAAGGATGCTAATGACTATTTCACAGGGTTGTTATAAGACAGCATCTGCACAATGCTTAGCATGAAGAGCACGCAACACATAGTAATTGCTATTCACACTGTTATTCCTAAGGCAAGAATGCAGGTACATTTGAAGGGGAAAATATTAACAGGACTTAGAACCAGAATTCGCTTTCTGGATACCTGCCCAACAGATGAGCTTTAGAAGGGGTGCATGGATTGTATCCAGAGACGGGGTTGAATATCATTCAGAACAGTGAGACATATTCCTTAGGTGAGGTGCTGGCAGTATATTTGTTTCCTAAGAAGCCATAACAAATCCCACAGACTGGGGGCTTAAAGCAGAAATTTATTCTCACAGAATTACAGAGGCCAGAAGTCCAAAAATCACGTGCTGGTGTGGCCGCCCTCCTTCCAAAGGCTCTAAAGGAAGGATCCTTCCTTGCCACTAACAGCTTCTGGGAGCTCCAGACATTTCTTGGCTTGTGGCTGCCTCAGTCCATTCTCTGCCTCTGTCCTCCCATGGCCTGCTCTTCATCTCCCGGTGGCTTTTCCTCTGCCTAGAGGGACACATGACTCGACTTGGGGCCCACCTGATTAACCTAGGATGATCCCACCCTAAGATCCTTCAATTACATCTGCAAAGACCTTTTCCATATAAGGTCCCATTCGCAGGGACTAGGACACAGACATCTTTTGGAAAGCCACCATCCAACATACTAACAGCTGGAGACCAGAGACAGGCGAGGTGATTATCACAGAGAACTGGCCAAACCGTGGAATATGGAACAGACACAGACTAGGAGGGGCTGAGCTGCGCTGATCTTCCTCAGGTGGCACCCGAGGACACCGCTGCTGAGCAACATGATCATGTGATACAACTTAACAGGGAAAAAGAACAGGCATGTGTTTTTAACAACATGTGTGCCAGTTTACTCCATAAAAACCGCTTTGCAAAACAAGAAACTCATCAATGGTGACTTCTAGAGGGTGGAATGCAGTGAGGAGGGAGGCTTCCAGGGACAGTGGCCCTTTTTATGTTATACCCTTATGAGTAGTTTTGAGTTTTTATCCCATTGCCTGCAGGCTATCCACAGTTCCCTAAATCCAGGCTATTACTATTACCCCAGATCCAAAAGCAGCCCCTGCATGAATCGCTACAGAAACGATGTGAATACAGACTGAAGCCTCGGAGATACCATATGGGCAGCCCCTTCCCAGCCCAGAGGCTTGTCTGCTCCACAGGTCCCTTCACAACTTCAAAGCCTTGGCCTCCCTGTCTTCCCCTGAAGAGGCCTATCTGAATGCCTTCAGGAGTCAAACTCAGCTACAAATTTAAAAGCATAAATGCCTCTCTGGGCACACAAAAAACCTGATACATGTTTCACCAAGTTTCACCAAGATAATGTTCCATCTTTATCTTACAAAAGCCCTCTTTGTCTATTTTTTGAGAAGTCACAAAGAAAGCCTTGGAGATCTGCAGCACACTGTTTGAATGGAATGAGAAAGCATTCCAGACCCTGGATTCTTCTACCTATAATGCAAATTTAATTAACACTCGGCAAGTTCTCCCCAAATTAACGCACTGCGGCCTGTCAGTGAGCCTCCGGTCATCAGAGCTGCTTCCTCCGCTGGAGCATCAGATGTCTTTTCTGGTCAAGAAACCTACCAGGGCTTTCAGCTTCTCCTGTTTTATGGGGCATCAGGAGGTCATGACAAAAAAAAGAAAGCTCCCTTCATAAATGCCCTTCTGGAACTTCCTTTTTTCAGTGACTGTTTCTTGACCTCTAATATTTCTTATTCAAATGGGGGCATTCTGCAATACCAACAGCCCTGTGTTAAAGTCTCGCCCAGGTAAGAGTTAATACTTCTTTTTGAGAGTTCCAGGCACTAAACCCTAGAGGTTGGGGGATGCAGGCAAGGGGCCTGAACTGTGCTTACTTAGGGGGGAACTCACTGGCACACAGGAAGTGATCAACCACCCCACAAGCCTACAAAAACTCCCCCAAGAGCCTCCTCAGCAATCTCCCTAAATCCTTACTTTTCCCTCTTCTGTACACATTCCACTTCCCAAAGCACACCCCTGATCCTGGGTCATTCTGGGTTTCCTATTACCTCCCCAGTGGAGTCCAGACTCCTTGAGAACCTCCTATGGGGGGGCAATAATAATTTGAGACACGAACCCATTTTTCTCCCGGTATACTCAGCCCTTTCTTCTTCCCATTCAAGCTGGGTCCTTATATTCATTGACTTGAGATAAGGGTGTGGCTAGGAAAAAGCGAAATTAGCCTATAGGTGTTCCTGAATTTTATATCCAAAAGCCTAAACCCACAGACAGGAGATGGTTCTTATGTGTACAGAAAATAACCTGGCCAGACCAACCAAAGGGGTTATTTCCAGATACCAAGAGACTGCCTCAGGCAAGAGGGAGAAGTAGATCTCCAGATCAGAAGCAGAGCTCCTGGGAAGGGGACAAGACCCCAACAAAGAAAGAACATGGTGGTGGGTCTCACCTGTCAGCAGCCCTGCAGAGATTCTCATGCGAGAGAACTGGAGGGCCTGAAGACTGGGATGTTTTACATTTCTGCAGCAAATTAATTAGCCAACAATGAGGACCAGATGCCCACCCAATCACATGGCAAATTTACTATTCCAGAACCAGATACAACACAGGCAGGCCTCCAAAGTACTAAGGAGATGCTTCCCACAGCATTGTCAGAAATGAGCATGAACCCTAAGTTGAGTTATAAGCAGTTAGTAACACTTCTGCCCCTGGTAACTTTACAGACTGAGATTCATTTCCTGTTGGTATCTTTCCAACTACTCCCTCATTCAGAACCAGTGTGGTAACAAGCACAGGTCCTTTTGACCGTATAGACCCTGACGTTTCCTATCCCCAAGCATTTGAGCATGGTGTTCCTTCCACACTGAATGCCCTTCCCACATTTGCATTCATTTCTTACCCATCCTGCAATTCTCAGCTCAGTATCACTGTGTATGCATACACATGTGGGTACAACATTGTTAAGTACATGTATGTGTGTGTATGTCCCCATGTGCAAGCTTTATCCTGGCACAACATCTTTAAGGGCACAAAGCATCTTTTTCGACTGACATACCAGCCTGCACTCAAGATATAGTGCCTCAGTAACTATTCACTGAAGGATGGAAGGAAAGAAATGGATAAATAAAAAGAACTGATTGCTTTTAAGGATTAATTCCTATATCGATTAATACTCATAGAAAATGTGTTACATATAATTTACAATATTCCATAATTTAAAATTCTTGAAGATTTTATATGAAAACAATAGAAGTTAGTCTTTTCATCTCAAACAGATAGCATTAAAAAGTAGATTTAAGTAGATGGTGGACAAAGAGATGAAGAGATTTTAAACAGAATTTCTTGGATTTTTTGAGGACTTAAAATGGGAACATGGGTTCTGCTCCATAACATAAGTCTTCCTTCTCCTAACATAGCAATACCATTTGTATTATTTTTATTATTGCTTGTCATGATTGGGGATTTTTCTCATCTACATTTGCAACAGAAGGAACGATAACCAGCCCAAAAAAGAGAGAAAAATAAAGTAGCATATGGATTAAAAAGAACATATGGAAAAAAGGCAGTTTGTTGGGGAATCAAATGCATTGCAAATGGTTAAACTAAAGAAAAGCAAAGCCGAGTTTCCTGAGAAGCAAAAAAGGCGAAAGAGATGAGTGAATAACACAGTCCCTGTGACAGGTCCTAGGTAGCGCCATTAGTCTCAGATAGCCCGGGGCCTTTGGGAGGGAGCTGGACCTAGACTGGGAGGGAAAGGCTCAGCAGGACGCAGAGTGTAATTGGTTCCTTAAATAACTGGATGCTTTGTAAGTCAGATACTCATACTATTACATATTTCTATTACTGCCACAAATTTCACTCTGAAGGTTCAAATTTATCCATGGTAAAAATGGAAATGCCATTAATGGCACTGATTTCTATACATCCTTTCTATTAACATTGGATTTCCTGATATAATATTAATTCCATTTTTATTCTCCAAATTGCCTGATTGGCCTAAGATATATAAAGGTATGACTGATCACATGAATTACATACTCATACCTGGTGGTTTCATTGTTTTAGTGCAATGCAACAGGCAACTTCCAGAAAGCTTCTTTACCTCTATTCTGTGCTCCCATTACACTGATTGGAAATCTCCACTGCAACACATACTGTACTGTCCTGCAATTCGGGTCTGTCTACTTCCACTAGAAAGTTTTATCCTTGAAGACAGAAATCCTCACTTTTTCATCTTTGTATCTCTTCCACTTGATGCAAAGTAAGTGCTCAATAATTTTGAATAAAATAATTAGTATTACAGTAGAAATCAGAACATATGAATAGCAAAACAGAAGGTAACATGGAAATATGATTATCCCATCTCAATGCCACAGAAAAGCAAAAATACTCATCTTGCTGAACTGACTGTATAACACCTAGTCCAGTTTAGTGACCAACTGCTTTTAAAAATAAATATTATTTTTATTTAAAGGACTAAAATTCTTTAAAGAATTAAAGTTTTTCATTAAAATTAATTCATGCTCACCTTTGGTTAAATTTTGACTATAAAACCTGATTAGATTATAAATAATGCTGATGTGTTATTTTGCTTTGACTTAAAAATAATCATTCATATGAAGAGTATTTATTGCTCCCCAAATTTTTCTTCAAATAATTATTCCCACAATTATGCATTTCACAGTAACATATAATCAAAATGAGCTTGGCTTCAACATCAGTGCTTCTGGTCACATTACTAGTATTATTACCTACTCTTCTGCCTAATAGCATGATTAATTTTAGGCAAGGTCTAATTCCTTCAAAATTCAGGTCTGCAGGCCTGTGCTAAGTATATGCTGCTTCACTAAAATTCTTTTGAGTCTGCCTTGCAGAGTATTTGTTTAGTCAAAAATGCAGCCTTCCCATTTCCTTGAGAAAAAAATGTTGGTTATGTTCCCACCATTTAATGTCACTTAATAATATTAATTATGTGATTGATGCCAAGTCCATAGTGCTACAATAGTGGCTATCACGTTTTATGAAGAATGAACAGGCCCAATCATCTCAAGTATTCAATTACACAGAAACATCACATCTCCAAAATTTATACATCTACATGTGACCTCCTTCCAAGTTGCTTATATCTGCACTGCATACTGGCCTTCTCCACCCAAATGAACATCCTGCAGGTTCAGGGTGCTCAGCCTCAGATTCTGTACAGTGAATTCACCAGCTTCAGCTCCCACTGGGTTCCCTTGATCAGTGAGCTACAACTACCCCATTGCCTCACTGACCACATCCACCAAGAAGTACACAATTTATCCATATTATGTATATTACAATTTCAAAAAGATTGTTAAACAATATTATCTTTGAGGATTTTTGGTTTTGTTTTTAAATAAAATTTGGGAATAGTAATAATGCTTTCCCAAAAGCAAAAAAGCAAGTATAAGAGGCTTTGAGTTGCCCTTAGCAATTCTTTGGAGTACAACTAAAACTGAGCTCAAGGAAAGAACTTTCATCTAGCAGTGGAGCCACTTTCTAAGTGGGTAGGAGAACTATGGCCTGGCCACTGATTTGGGGAGCTTGCATGGGACATCACCTTATCCAAGTGATCTTCTCCAACTAGTCATGGCTGTGTCTTCTTAAAATTCAAAGCTCCACCCTCCCTGTGGGAGCAGTATCATCTCCCTAACCCTCCCAGTTTATGGCAGAGGAGCAGAGAGAAATCTCTCCAACCACTCAGTCAAAATAATACACAATCCTGACTATACCCTTGATGCCCCTTTTTCACTATTGGCACACTGGCATAGAGGACCAGTAATCGACAACTCAAAAGAAGTTTAATTACCTGGAAATCAAAAGGCTTTGGTTACCTAAGTATGCTTGCTAATAATTCAACAGCTGAGCAATCTATACAACAACCTGCTAAAAAAAAGGCCCAAAGAAAATTAAGCACATCTATGTTAACTAGAAAAGTGACTCTTAGAAGGATTTGCTTGCTGAAGCATTTCATTTTAAAGCACCTGGAAATGACTTTTATCAGAATACCATCATCCTCTAAGAAGTATGGATTATATCACTTGTTAGAGTGTTAAATTTAATAACCTCTGTTGGAAAAAACACAACACCCAGTTAAAACAGGTAAATTGGTAACAGGCAGCTGGGTAACTTCAAAGCCAGATGTTGGTTCAAACACACATCAGGCCTTTTTAATTTTACAGGCCTTACAATTTTACAGCTCATCATTCTTGCATCTTGCCAAGAAGGTAGGAAGGAATTTTTTATAAACATGATTCCAGCATAACTCTCATATCTGAATAATGGTCTTTGTTAGGACCAACAAATAAATGTTTTGCATTTATGTAAACATAGAAGTAATGATTTAAAATTACACTAATTACTGCACTTCAAATTTTGAAGTTTAAAAAATTACAATGCCAACTTCATTACTACAAAATCAAATGTATAATACTTATCTTTTAGCAAGTTTTATCCCCTAAATACTTTTTGATTATTCATATATCAAAGCTCAATTATTCACAGATCATGAAAACCTACAATTTGTGGGTAAGTCACAATATTTAAATCAAAGATAATGTTTCCTTGACATCCTAAGCCATTCTGTGTAAGGTCAGCCTCTGAAGAAGATATATCGACAGGAGTTTAAGAGATTTTAGGGACAGTCAGAAGGCAACTCTCTCTGCCCCCCCGCCCCTGCATTAATTGAAATTCTGCCCCAACATCATTCTTTTTTTGATACAGAAGTGCCAGCTCTTTCCTTTCTCCATCTCCACCTGGTGCAGGGCATACAGGAAGTAACTGAATTGGCTGAAGCTGCTGGAGGAAATGTGGCGTGAAAAGAAATGGGGGTCTAATGACAAAGTAGGGGTGAAATCAACAAATCATTGCTGCATGGCTGTACTTGAGCAAGTCATACCAGGTTTGTGGCTACCTTTACTGTCCATCAATTCTTGTATTAATGAAGTACCAAATTATTTAAATACTTAGCTCAGGACAACATATTGCATGTTAAACCTACTTTTTAAAATTCTGTTAACTCACAGACAGTAACTGCACTAGTGGGGGGTGAGGATTCAATAATATGGATGACTGTTGAACCACTGTGCTGTATATTGGAAACCAATGTAAGATTGTACATCAATGATACTTCAATAAAAAATATATACATAAATATATAAATAACTTCCATCAAGTCAAATTGATGCCCCAGTTACCAGGTCCTGACCATCTAGGTCTTGATTTCAGACCATCATAGGAATGAAATGTACAATATGCTACTTCTGGCCACCAAAAATAAAAAAAATGGCAACAGGAACTTGCACCTGCATGTCACTGTACCGTTTACCAAGTACTTTCACATATCCTGCTTGAAATACTGAACTCAGCAAAAATGGAAAATGAACGTTTGGGGGCAAATTTGGAGACTGAATCAGATTTCATTATTTTCAAACTTCCCAAAACAAAAAAAGGCACCATGAAGAACCACAAATGTCAAGTAAGTTTCTCCAAAACGCTTGGTGGTTCTAACACCCTTACTTTGGCACAAGAAAAACTATGAAAAGGAGTGATTTCTTACGCCAGTGCAGTACAGAAAGGGCACACAAACCCCGTCAGCCCCCACTGGGCACTTCGGATGTCATCATCAAAGCCTAAGGGCAGAACAGTATTTTGCATTTAAGGAAGAATCTGTTGGCATATACGTGATACACAATTAAAAAACGCCATGATACCAGTCAATGCTTAAACGAAAAGGAGTGAGCTTCCCTTCCGCCTGATTAAGCAGTTTGAGCGATTCCTTCCTCCTCGCTGTGTCCACCTTCTCACCTCCTACCCGCTCCTCGGCCGCGGCAGTCAGGGTGCACCACGCGCCTGCGCAGCCCGGGCTCCGGCCGAGACCGACACTGACCCTGTCGCCGCCGGTCCCAGCACCACGTGCAGCGCTCCTGCTGCCGCCTGTGCAGAGGGGGACACTTCAGACTATTTGCTCCAGGGCTGTCATAGGGTCTCAGCACCTAATGGCTCTGAAACTCTACTCTCTGGGCATGTAACACGAGTCCATACCCCCACTCCTTCTGAAGCCAGGCACACCGCAGAGCATCGTTTGGCCAATGAGACGTGACAGGGGGTGACAAGAGCTGAAGGTGAGGGCTGATGCCTGGCTCTTCCTAACTACTCCCCCGCCATGGCAACCAGACACGGTTTTTTCCAAGTTCTGTCAGCTTAGGTCCCACAGTAAAAATGACAGGAAGAATCCCTAAGTGACCTTAATGGACATGTCCCAAGAGTGATACGTAGCACACAGCCCAAAGCAGCTGGTAATGAGTATTTGCATGAGCAAGAAACAAATCTTGTATCCCTCCGATTATGAGGGCTTTTTTCCTTAACCACATCATAACCTAGCCTCACTGGAATTCCCTCCTCCTTCCATGAGCATTATGGACCCACAGTTTTCTGATCCTTCCCTTGCCTTTCCCACTGTTACTGTTTCTGCTCCAAAACCCACTCACCAGCCCACCCACTAGGCGCTGTGCTAGGTGGTCTCTAAGAGGCCCCAAGGGATCCCCACCTCCTGGCGTTCAGGCCCTCAGAGAATCCTGTCCCCTTGAGTGTGAGGCAAACTGAATGACTCATTTCTACGGAGTATGCAGAAGAGGCTGTCCATTCCAGTTCTGAGACCAGTTCACGAAAACACTGTGGCTTCCATCCTGCCCACACTCTTGCTCACCCTGAGGATGACAGCTAGCTACCACACTATGTATGAGACGCCATCTGAGGCCCAGGGGGTGAGAGCTAGAATGAGGCCTTGTATCAACAGCCAGCAAAAAACGGGGACCCACCCAGAACCATCGGGATGACCTTGGGAGCAGCTCCTCCCAAGCCGATCCTTTAGTTTTGTGAAGTTCTGACCAACAGCTTAGCGACACCTTCTTGAAACTGGCACCCACTTAAACCACGCCTGGAATCCTGCCCTACAACAACTGAGATAATGTGTAGGTGTTGTTTTAAGTCATTAAATAAGGATGGCATCATTGGAGATCATTGTGTTATACAATAATAGATAATTAATTCAGATTCAAGTGTTTCTCCTTCTGCCTCCACTATCTCTATAGGTAGGAAAACTTCATTGTTCTCCATGGTAGTAACTTCCCTTTGACCACTCCCGAATCTCCAGTTTGGGCATGACCCTCTCAAATGCCCTGCAGTTACTCAAATGCTTGCTAGATATTTTTGCTTGAAGGTCCACACATCTCTTCAACCTCTGCAACTCATACCTCCTCTGCAGAATTGCCCTCTATCTCCTGTACTCCTCAGGTCAAATGGTGTCAAAACCTTCCACTTAATACCCTAGCTAGAGACCTAAGAATCAGCCTGGACTCTTCTTCTTTATGCCCTACATCCAAACACCAAGATTTACCAATTTGACTTCAGCTGGCCCCTGCCTTGGTTCAGAACCACATCTCCTCCCTAGACATCTCTCTCTGCATCCAAGCCCTGACCTCTCACATTTGTCTTTTACTTAGTCACTGTGACCTCTCTCAACAACAGATCTGGCTATGTCCCTTTCCTGCTTACAACATTTAAAGGTCTAGGATATGAAGCCCAAATCTGAGTCTGGAACCCAAAGACCTTGAGGATGAGCCTGATGCTTCCTCCACTTCACAATCAAGCAGCACTTCTAGTTCCCCACCAAACTCAGCTGGCCGTGTCATGCTTCTGCACCTGTGCACCCCTGCATGCTGTTTTTTCTACCTTAACTCACCTGGCCCAGGCTACCAAGTGAACTCCTATCCAGCCTTCAAAACTGCTCAGGCATCACTTCTCTAAAGCCTTACCTGATCACTTCCCACACCAAGAGTAAACTATTTCTCTGTACCCACCTACCACAGTGCTTAGATTGTATCCTAGTAACTTTTTCATAAGCCCAACACTTTTGAGCTGCTCACCTCCTCTGAGAACCTCCAGCATCTAGCAGAGTCCAGCCACAGTAGACACACTGCATTATATGGGATTTTACTACATTGCCTAGGAACACCCTCCAGTGTCTAAATCAATAGTGCTTGGAGAATCAGAAGGATCAAAAGTTGAAGAAACATCTTCAACCTTTGCAGAAACCAGAAATCCCAACTCCAGGGTCAGCCACCCCTCTGCCTTCTCATTTGCTATTTTCTCTATGCTTTAGTCCCTCCCGCCCTCTGTGTTCCCAAACCTCCCAGTTTCTTCCGTGTCACTCAGAATGGAATGTTCTACATGCCAGAGCACAAAACACATTTCTTGTGATGTTTCTATTAAGGCAAAAGAATGTTTATGTCACCCCACCACACTCCTTCTTCAGTACTTTTCAAACCTGCACAACGGTCCTTAGGATATTTTAACACACCTCATTTGAGCAATCCCTAGTGACCAGCCTCTGCTGCTATTACTTAGCCAGTCAGTCCTTAAGTTTATTCATAGTGGGCAGGCAGGACTACAGGCAGTGGTCCTCAAGCCTGTCACAAAGAACTTTGGAAAAATATCACTGCCCAGGTTCTATCCACATCTGTGGAACTCACCTTGGAGGCGCATCCTGATCATGTGTGTTTAAGGAATAAAGAATCCACAGGTGTTTGATGCATTGCAATGATGAGAACCACTGCTTTAGGGTCTCTCTCATTCCCCCTAGGAATCAGATAAAGGGGGGATGCCCAGAAAAATGAACTGTCTGGGCCACGCCACGATCTCACAGCTACTGGCCAACCTGGAGCTCTGATCTGGTTCTGTGACCAGTACACAGGTGTAAGTCCCGCACACCTCACTGCCTCCTCAGTTGGGGTCTGCTCTGAGCCAATATCAGGCGGAAACACAGGAGTGAGGCACAGCCCTGCCTTCAAGGAGCTGCTTGCATGGGACCATTTAGAAGTGAAAGAGCCCGTTAAGACATGCCTCTTCCATGAGCTGTAAGAATAAAATGAAGAATGAAATAGGGGCTCCTCTTCTTGTAAATTAGGTGTGGTCCTCAGGCTTTGGAGGCATTTCCAGGATGAGCAAGCAAGTCCAGGCATTCTCCTAGCCCCAAACCACCCCACAGTGGGGAGGTAACCACTTAGGTGAGCAACTGGGCAGGCATCACTTCAAGGTTGTCTTTAAGCAAATTGCAGCTGCACCTGAAGTGAGGACCTGTGGCCCGGCCATGGCTCGCCACCCGCCGCCTAACACCAGCTGAGTTCTGCCCTCCCAGACAGGCACACTGCCCCGGTTTATTTTACCCTTGACTTGGGGCCACAGTCACCTTGCCCAGGTCCTGCAAACTATCCCTGGTGACCAACAAATTCCAGACAGAGAATGACAAACTATTCCAACAAACTTTGAAAAGAAGGGGGAGAAAAAAAAGATAGTTCTGAGTTTGTTTTTCATGGGCAGCTGGAAAAATAAATAAATCCACCAAATACCAACACCTCTCCAAAAGCTTTCCTGCCAGGACCATGATGACTAGTGTTAAGAATGTGAGTTTCCGGCAGAGAGAATGTGACACATCACTGAGTCAAAGGCAGGCCCAGCCCTGGCTGAAAACCTTTGTCAAAACTGGGTTACGCTTTCCCTCAGGAAGTTTAAAATGAGGGCAATGGTGAAGTTACCTCAATGAATCATTTTCCCACATGCTATGCTCACTTTGACACGATCAATCGACCAAGTTCTCCAAGAGCTTCCTTTGGACTCTGAGCAGTTCTCAGCACTTTGGAAAGTAATGTCTGACATTCTAAGTCAGAAGCACTGTACCTACCTGTCCCCCAGAAAAACCCAGAGAAATTAAAATCGCACAAAATAGAAAAGACAGTGGCATTTGCAGACAAGAAAGGGACAGAGAGGCAAACACGGAAACTGCACTGGAGTCATTCTTGTTCTGTTTTGTGAGCACAAACTGGTTTGGGAGCAGACGTCTCCGCTTTGGGAACCTAAGAATATGAGGCTTGAGAATAATCTCAACCCAGGACTTCCAGACCATGAGCTTGTGGGTGTGCATGTGTGCACGCACACGCACACACACACACACACTCACCAAGGCTATCAAGGACAGCAGGGTCACTGTTACCTGCTGCTTTCTCCTCTTCTTCCAAGGGAAGCCTGAGGCAGCAGCAGGAATGGAGGGGCAGGCAGCTCTGACTTGCCCGGGTCCTCCTGGGAAATAACCATCTTCCAGCCAAAAGAGATTGTTCAGAGGGAATGGCAAGAATGAGTGCTGGACCTGTGGGGGTTGGGACCTGAGGGGTTAGAGATGTGTTTCTAAGAACAGGAGGAGGAGGAGGGGCAGACAGAGGTGGGGGGTCAGTGGAGTGGCAGGCAGGAATCAGGGCCCAGAGAAAGCAGCATCCTCCTCAGTCCAAGCTCTCAGAAACCAGGCCCCAAGTGGGGCCGTTCTCCCAGGGTGGTGAGGACACCGTACAGGTACAGAGGGAGGCATCAACTGTCTTCTTTTGTACTCTCCTACACAACTTAACCCTCTATTTAAAACAAGAGCAAACTATAAGTATTACTTCAAGAGCAAAATAACCTCAGCCCCAAACAAAATGTCCTTCATCATTGATTTTTGAAATAGACCTTTATTAGGACACAACAGCATTCATTCCTTGAATATGGATAGTTAGACTAAGTGAACACCGATATAAAACAGGTTAGCAAACTTTTTCATTTAAGGGACCCATAGTAAATATTTTAGGCTTTGTGGACCAAGAGATAATATCCAGGATTATTATACAGGTACAGGACTGTAGAAAACTCCTCACAGATTTTTTACTAACAAGATTCAAAACACAATGAAGTACAATAATTTGTAATACAAGCCTCCTAAGGTAAAGAATGATATTCTATCTGGGGCATAACAATGTGCTTAATTGGGGTGCAGAGTTGTCTTTCTCTATTATCAAAATAAATTGCAAATGTTAATCTATGAATGCTGATGTGTAATGTGGTTTTAAATAGTTTATCTTTGAAATTTATTTTCATTCAAATAAATAATACCTAATATTGATAGCCATGAGCATGATTTTAATTAAGCATATTCATCACACGGATGGCATTGAAATTCTATTAGAGTCTCTTGATACTTTTCTTGAAGCATGTCATCCTGAAGACTTTTTACTTTCAATTGAAATTAGGTAGGGGCTCCTCATTTGCACAGTTAAATGGATTTTGGAATAGGAAAACGTCCTTTTACTTGCATTTGAGATCTGAAAAGCACCACTGGTATTTAGTTTAAGAAAATATCTGTTACAAATTGGTTGAGATTTGAGAAATGACAGCAGAGATCTCATTTCTTTAGTTTTGGACAGCATAGGAGGAAGTATATAAAATGCAGCTTGACATTGTTAGTGATTGAAACAAGGTTAGTTGTGATCTAAAGGACTTTACTTCAGTATTAAGTTTCAAACATTAGAAATATTTTGACTTATATATTATTTCAGTATCAAGTCTGCAACAAAAGCTAATTTCAGATACATTCATTGTTCGATGTTTAGCAGTATTCAAAAGTGCTTGCTAAAGGCAGTTCTTGTTCAGAAAAACTTTCATCTCAATCCTGAACTTTAAAAATTCGCAATATATATATATATATTTGAACTACTGCTAAGTCATCAAACTGCTGTGTGGTAAGGTAAATCAGGATGTTTCACTTCTACTTCTAACAAAAATTTATAGAACTCACTAACTCCAAGAGAACTCACCATTGGCATCAATAACACAAGATAAATTCAAATATCTACAAAGTACCTAGTGAAAAAACAATAGCCATAGACTTTAAACACCTTAGATTTTCACAAGCTTTATAAGTTTGGCCAACTAAGCCCTTTTCTGCTCCATACATATTTGTATCACCAGTTGTAAAGCATCTTAGATTCTTACTTCAGACTGTACTGAGTTCTTGTTTTGATTTCTTTGAAAATATTCCAACCCATAGTTATTCTGCACAAACTATTAATAGACACTAATCTTTCAATCACTTCAAACTCTACACTGATCCTTCAAGAAAACAATAGAACAGAGTTAGTATTCCATATGGACTTTTCACCCAGGAAAACCATTCAAAACCATCTGCCTGGTCAGTGGACTATCAGCATTGAGCCCAATTTCCTCAACTCCTGGAGCAACTGTTCTCATCTAATGCATAATCGTTTGAGCAGTTTCACTTTCTCTGAACTTATTCAATTGCTATGATCAATTATGATTTCATTAATTCATCAGCAATAAATGGCTTTTCTGGCTTGGCTAATAAGCCACTTGGAAACTTACTGATAAAGCCTCATTTTCCTTGTTTTTGGGAAGGAATTCTGCTGCAACGAGATATTTGGTTTTAAATTTTCTCATTTCTCACTGTTGTTTTCCTTTGAGTTGGGCATATTGTTGAGTGTCTACCCTAGCCCTACTGATGGACATGTACAGTGTATGTGCATTCACAGTATATGTAAGCCTGCTGATAGAGACATCCTGACATACGGTATATGTGTAGGTATACAGTGTATGTAACCTGATGTACATGTATAGTACACAGTGCAGTCGAATCACATAATAAACAATGCTTTGCCATCTCTTTCAATAACAAAAAGTAACCCACACTCCACTGTGCCTTTAAATACCACATTCAGTCTGCTTTACTCAGTCTTGTCAAGGATAGGCACTGATAAAGAATAAAATGGTGCTGCAAGATGATACGTATGGCCTCAATACACTGTCACGTTCTGTATCACTGTGACAGTACACCAAGTAACCATGCAAAGGGACAAAGGAGAGCTACAGAGCATCTGTCACAACTTACCAACTTTGCTGTTATAGTGAAAAAGCAACTATAGACAGTATGTCAACAAATCAGCATGGGTGTCTACCAAATAAACTATTTATAGCATTGAAATTTTAGTCTCATAAATTTTCATATAATGTCACAAGTTATTGTTCTTCTTTTGTTTCAAACATTTAAAAATATAAATAACATTCTTAGCGCATGGGCCAAACAAAAAAGTCAGCTGTCTAATGACTGCCAACCTGTCATGGCAAAGTCACCATCAGAATCTTATCCTTCCCATTTGAGGAAAGTGGACAGAACGAATGCTACTGGGCCCATGAAGGAGAAGACATGTCCACAGAGCAAAAAGGGGGATAAGAGATGACACCTTGCTCATTTCATAGTTTTGTCTAGGTCTAGTGTGTTTATCTTCTGAAAAGTCTCAGGTGATGAATTCCCTGACATCTGATTACAGGTCTAGTTATAAAAGTAATCACCACCATCTACAGACTACTGACATCCCAGGTAATGACCATTGCGTTTTACATTTAATCCTCCAAATGGCATTATGACATAAGTGGGTTTTACTCCCCCATCAGAAAACTGAAGTCCAGACAAGTTACATGATTCCCTCTAAGTCCTCCTACTGGTAAGGAGTAGAGCAAATTCAGACTCAGGTCTGTCTGATCCTTCCACCAAAGCTCTACACAGTCCAGGGCAAGACACCTGAGCTGTCACAGAAGCGACCTCCAGAAAACAGCAAATGAGAGACTAGGTCTGACTAAGGTCAGACATGGTTCAGAGAAGAGCAGAATTGGATTCTCATCAAGCCAGCCATGAGTTCTGAGAAGAGCAGGTACAGAATGGCACAGTCTAATCCCAGCAAGGGTGTAGGCCCCATGTAGAGACACCTGGCTTTGGATGAGCATGATTTCCAAACTTCCTATGTACCTTCTCCAGGGTTGCAGGAAGTGGAAAAGAGGGAGGGGAGAGCATTTATCCAACTTGACTCTTCTCCCATTCCATTCCTGGCACCTTGCATCTTCCCAAATAGGCTGGCCTTGCTCAAAGGTGGCTTTGGAGCCTGCCAATTAGATTCAGTTTCAGAGCATCCAAATCTCTCTGGTAGCTCTACCAGAATGGATGATGGAAGCCCTGATTAGAATGCTAGAACTTACCAAGGAACATATCATAAGCCATTCTCAGCCATCAATACCTTAATGCTAGTCCTCTAAAGTTTCATTCAAATGTATGGCCCTTCTAAAAAATGAATACTTTCCAAAGGGCCCCCCTTTCCATGTCCATTCGCAACTTCTTCCAACTGCTCTATCAGATGTTTCCAGATAACTCAAAAACCCATGGGTCTATTAATTCTTAATAGAAGTCTGTATTCCAGCATGCATCCTAGCCTAGCATTTCCCAAATCCTAACTTATCACTGTTGGTTTACACCTTTGCAAAGTAGTGCAAAGTAGTGTCTTCACAATTCTTGACAAACAACCACCAAACTGATGTCTGAATTTAGGCAATTTGCAGAATACAAGGTCAGCCAATATAAATCAAATGCATTTCTGTATATTAGTAGACAATCTGCTTAAAATCTTATGCCATTTACATAGCATCAAAAAGCATACAATACTTAGTAACACCTTTAATAAAAGATATTTTTAAATGTCTATACCAAAAACTACAAAATATAAATAAAAATAGAGATATACCATGTTCATGGATTGGAAGAATGAATATTGTCAATTATCCCAAATTGGATCTACAGCAATTTTCAATTTCTCTATTCTAAGGACTCCTTGACATTCAAAATTATTGAGGATCCCAAAAAGCTTTAATTTATGTGGGTATATCTGTAAAAAAATTATCATATAAGAAATTTAAAATAGAAATGTTAAAATTTTGTTAACATTTAATGAATGTTAATTTTGCATTTCAGTTTATGAAAATTAAATCTTCCTAAAACAGCAAAATATAGAGTATTCATATTGTTTTATATTTTTGCAAAATTCTTTAATATTTAGCATACTAGAAGACAGCTGGATTTTCCTATCTGCTTCCATATTTTATCTATTAAAATATAACCCATTATGTAGCCTCTGGAAAATTCCATTGTACACTCCTGTGAAAAAGAAAGTAACACCTTAGTATTATTATGAAAATAGTTATGATCTGGTAAACCTCAGAGACACTAGGTTAAAGCCAATGCAAATCACAATCACACCAGACTTTAAAAAAAAAACAAATTTATAAGCTTATTCTTTAGATTGTATGGAAATACAAAGCACCTTCAAATATCAAAAAGCAAGATTTTGAAGATGAAAAACAAATTGAAAGACACAACTTAATTTAAAGATGTACTTCTGAAGCTATAGTACTCAAGTCAGGGTGGTTCTAGCATCGTGATCAACAAATAGACAGCAGAATAGGCTAGAAACTAACAAATAGAATCACATAGACATAACCAATTGTCTTCTGACAAAAGGTACCAAAGTACTCCAAATCAGAAAAGAAACATTTCAACAAATGATGCTGCAACAACTAGATATCAATGTGGAAAAAACTTAACCTAGATCCTTACCTCACATTACACACAAATACTAACTCAAACGTAACCCCAGATCTAAACACTAAAAAAAAATTAGCATTAAAAAAACTGACAATACCATATATTGATACATATACAGAGCAACCAGAACTCTCACCCACTATTAGTGGGAAAGTAAAATGGTAAAACCACTTTGGGAAAGGTCTGACAGTTTCTTATAAAACTAACCATATGCCTACTTACACAGAAATTCCACTCCTAGATATTTACCCAACAAAATTGAAAGCATATGTCCACAAAAAGACTTATACAAGAATGTTCACAGCAGCTTTACTCTTAATATCCACAAACAGAACAACCCAAATATTCATCAACAGATGAATGGATAAACACTGTGATATATTTATACAATGGAATACTACTCAACAAAAAAAAGGAAGGAACTATGTATTCAGATGACAACAGGAGTGCATTTCAAAAAAAAAAGTACGGTGAGGATAAGAAGCCTTACACAACAAGTGCACACTTTATCATTTCAGTTATTTGAAGTTCTAGAATAGGGAAAACTAATATGGCAAAAAGATCACAACAGTAGTTGTCTGTAGGGCAGAGGCTAGGCTGAAGGGAAAGGTAAGAGAGAACTCTTAGGTAATGGTAAGCTCTCTGTCTTGATAAGAGTTTGGGTCCCACATGTGTATACATTTCTCAAAATGCAAAGAGTACATATAAGAATTGTGCATTTCAGTGCATGTAAATTATACACACAAGAAAACTATTAGCAAATGGTGACCTCTAGTTCATGCTATGCATGTTCAAGTATCCATGGATGAAGGATACTGTTAATATCTGCATCTTAAGCTGAAAAGGATCAAAAAATCAGGATAGACTAACAGATGCACATTGTAGCACCAGGGTTTAAAAAAAATTAGGTTAAGAAAATGAAATATTTCATAAATATAGGCTAAATTATACTCCATAACCACCTTAATCAACTTATCCTTTATTATCCCCCAAAGTGAATGGAACATAACCACCAACACCAGGACTCTCCATTTCAGTATCAAGCAAAACACCCTTGTTAGTGTGTTTGTTCTAGTGATATAATCCAGTCCATGGCTACCATCAGTTTTCAGTTCTGATGTGTTCAACCGTCTACAAGAGCTATTTCCGAAAATATTTTAACTAATGTACTTTTTAATTTTTTAAAAAAAAAGCTGTCAAACAAGAAAATTCGAATTGCCATAAAGTAAGTTTTAAAAAATGTAAACATTTACTTTTTTTAAATTTGAAAACCAAAAGCCTTCACTTTGCTTTGAATATGAACATAATCCACTTTCTCTCTGATTACTTGATACTAAAGACCAAGGAGTATTTCAATTTTAGCCATCTTAAATGACTTTTTCTAAAAAAAATCTGAATGTTAAATTCAGTGCAACCAGTGGCATTTAAAAATTCCCTCCCACACACCCCCTCTCAAGATGATTTACACACAGGCCAAATAAAATAGAAGGCTTAATGGCAAAATAATTGTGCCATTACACTTTGAGCTTAAATTATTCCCAGTAAGAATCAAAAGCAACACATTGTTAAAATCCAAAGAAACCCATCCTGAGTATTCCCACATATTATATACCAAGCATTCCTACAGATATTAGCATTAAATACCTTTGTATGTTCTAGGACTCTAGTGAGTTTTAAAAGGGGAAAATTAAAAGGGAAAACATCCATATTACCATTGTCATTTCATCTCAAGCCACTTCTAACACAATTTTGGAATCCCAAATTCTCATCCCATCATGCACCAGTGTGTAAACTTAAATAATCCCTGGTTTTAGCACTTGAACAGTGGAAGGGTAAAAGTATGTAAGAGTGAAATGGAGTCTGCAGTTTAAAAATAGGCCTATGTGCACAGTCCAATGTCAGCTTGCAAGAGAGGAGCTGTGAAGAATTTCTGACATTGCCTGAACTAACAATCTAGAAGAACTTGGATCTCTTATTCCAAACGTCTCTTGACTATTTTCTTTCTTTTTTTAACAACTGACTGAAAGGCCAGTCTGCCCACCAGAAGTCTATGAATAGCTTGTCTTCGTATTTGCCATAGATGTACCTAAAGTCTAAAAAGCATGTCTCTGTTTTTTTAGGGATGTGTCTGATTTATTCACAGAAATTCACACCATTTCCCTTTGCCTCAGAAAGCTTTTATGCTCAAAATTTATCACTGCAGAGTTAGTTTCAAAAGCCACTCTAATTATATTCTGCATGGAAAATACTTTCCCCATTGCATTCATCTCATGATTTTCTTAGATAATGTATGTTTGGTATATGAACACAACATATATATCCATAAATGAATATACCCCTGTACATTTCCACCTCTGTAGACCCAGACTTCCAAACCACAAGCCTCTCAAATCTGAAGGCTAAGAGTGAGAGTGTTTGGCTCAGCTGTTTTAGTCCTAAAGAGGTTCTGTTTCAGATCTAGAATTTTTTGGTTCAGCCATTACCCTGGGCACACCATGGTTGTAGCAAGTCTAAACCAAAAAAGGAGTCCCGTTAAGGTGTTTGAAATTAGATCCCAAGGTTCCCTCGAAGCTTCCATGGTCATTCTTTTTGATTTATGCGTCTCATTAGTGGGGAAAGCTGGAATAGCTCTCTTCTTTTTCTCCTCTAGTGGCTTCAAAGCACTGTATGCTTGGCTACTCAAGTACATTAAAACTAATTTAAATCATCATCTTAAGCACCCATGTGCTCAATAAACCAGAAAAGACCCTGAAATACAAAATATATGGTTACATTTTGTACTTAATAGGGCACAAAATAGCAAATCAATCAACATAATGGTATAGCTTTTTATGTGCACAAGCAACGCACTTCTTAAATGCTGTGCCAACTAACACTGCCTTTTAAAAATGAGATTCACATATCCTTCTGCTCTGAAAGAGAAAATTAATTTAACTATTTAATTACTTGTAAAGATACAGAAGTGAATGCATATGACAGTGAAAATAAGATAAATGCCTATGATTGTATAAACCACAGGTAAAATTAACAAACTAGTAATACACATTTATCATCTTCTCCTTTTAGCATTGTCATTTCAATGCATGCATGCCATGTCACTTTTGGAGCTTAAAAGGAAATGCTTTTCTCCTGCTATATTTATAACTAAGCTGACATTCTCAAAATAAGAGCAATTGAATTAGTACCAGTTAAACGATTTCTGAAATTAAAAATATAACCAAAACATTAAAGACACTGCTCTTCTATGCTGAAGCCTTATAAAAATATGAAAATACAAAAAAACAAAAACAAACTGTAAATCACGAACACATAGAGGCTAAATAGCATGCTACTGAACAACCAATGGGTCAATGAAGAAATAAAAAACGCAGTCTAAAACTATTTGGAGACTAACAAAAATAGAAACACAATTGTTCAACATCTTTGAGACACAGCAGAAGCACTTTTAAGAGGGAAGTTTATAGTGATATAGGCCTACCTCAAGAAAAATCACAAGAAATCTAATCCTACACCTAGAAGAACTAGAAAAAGAACTAACAAAGTTAGCAGAAAGAAGGAAATAAAAATAAGAGAGAAAATAAGTGAAATAGAGACAAACAATGCAAAAGATCAATGAAACTAAGAGCTGGTTCTTTAAAAAGAAGCAAAATCAATAAAACTCTTAGTAAACTCATGAAGAAAAAAGAGAGGGCTCAAATAAGTCAGAAATGGAGAAATTACAGCTGATATCACAGAAATACAAACGATTCTAAGAGAGTACTATAAAAAATTATATGCCCTTCAAGTAGACAACCTAGAAGAACTTAATAAATTCCCAGAAATATGCAATCTTCTGTGACTGAACGAGGAAGAAAGAAAATCTGAACAGACCAATTATACTTACTAAATTGAATCAGTAATCAAAAAACTCCCAACAAATAAAAGTCCAGGACCAGATGGCTTCATAGGTGAATTCTAAATATTTAAGGAAGAGTTAATACCTAAAACTTTTCAAACTATTTCAAAAAAAATGAATAGGAAGAAACATTTCCAAATTCATACTACAAGGCCAGCATCACCCTAAGACAAAAATCAAAGTCACTACAAAAAAGGAAAATTATAGACAAATGTCCCTCATAAACATAGATGCAAAAATTCTTAACAAAATATTAGCAAACTGAGTTCAAAAATGCCTTCAAAGGATCTTTACCACAACCAAGTGGGATTTATTCCAGGGATGCAAGGATAGTTCAATATCCACAAATTAATCAATGTGATATACCACATTAACAAAAGGAAGGACAAAACCATGTAATTATCTCTATAGATGCTGAAAAGCACTGAACAAAATTAAACATCCATCCATGACAAAAATTCCCAACAAACTGAGTATGGAGGGAACACACTCACATATAAAGACCATATATGACAAATCCACAGCTAACATTATATTCAGTGGTGGAAAGCTAACAGCATTTTCTCTAAGATCAGGAACAAGACAAGGATGTCAATTCTCACCACCTTTATTCAACATAGTACTGAAAGGCCTAGCCAAAGCAACCAAACAAAATAGGTAAGAAAGAAGTAAAATTGTCACTATTTGCAGATGACATGATACTATATGTAGAAAACCCTAACAACTCTACCAAAAAACTATTAGAACCAATAAATGAATTCAGTAAAGATTCAGGATACAAAATAAGGATACAGAAATCTGTTGTCTTTCTATATATGAATAATGAACTAGCAGAAAGAGAAGTCAAGAACACAATCCCATTTACAATTTCATCAAAAACTAAAATACTTAGGAATAAATTCAGTACTCTGAAAACTATAAGACATTGATGGAAGAAATTAAAGAAGACACAAATAAACGGAGAGACATTCCATGATCATGCACAGGAAGAATTAATATGGTTAAAATGGCCAGCCTATCCAAAGTAATCTACAGGTTCAATGCCATCCCTAAGACATTTATCACAAAGCTAGAGCACATAATCCTAAAATTTGTATGGATCCACAAAAGACTCCCAATAGCAAGTAACCTTGAGAAAGAAGAATAAAGCTGGAAGGATTTCCAACTATCATACAAAGCTACAGTCATCCAAACAGTGTGGTATGAACACAAAAATAAGACACATGATTCAATGGAAAAGAATTGAGAGCCCAAAAATAAACCCACACTTAAAAGGTCAATTAATCTATGACAAGGGCAGCAAGAATATACAATGGGGAACAGACAGTCTCTTCAATAAACAGTGTTGGGAAAACTGGACAGCTCTATGTGCAAAAGAATGAAAATGGATCACTGCCTTAAACCACAAAAATAGATTAATTTTTGTGGCTTAATCCACTCAAAATGGATTAAAGACCTAATTATAAGACCTGAAATAATAAAATTCCTAAAAGAAAATAGAGGCAGTGAACTCTTAAATATCGACATTAGGAATTTTTTTCTGGATGTGTCTCTCCAGACAAGAGAAACAAAAGTAAAAATAAGTAAATGGGACTACATCAAACTAAAAACAAAGGAAACATCAACAAAATGAAAAGGCAACCTACCGATGGGACAAGATATTTGCAAGCTATATATCCAATAAGAGGTTAATTTCCAGAATACATCAAGAATTCATACAACTCAACACCAAAAAAGCAACCCAATTAAAAAATGTGCAGAGGACCTGAAGAGATATTTTTCCAAAAACATACAGACGGCCAACAGGTATATGAAAAGATGCTCAATGCCACTAATCAGGAAACGCAAATCAAAACCACAGAAGTAGTATCAACTCACACCAGTCAGAGTGGCTAGTGTTAACAAGACAAGAAATAACAAGTGTTGACAAGGATGTAGAGAAAAGGGAGCCCTCAAGTACTGTTGGTGGATATGTAAAATTGGTACAGCCACTATGGGAAACATGGAGTTCCTCAAAAAATTAAAAATAGAGCTATTATATAATCTAGAAATTCCACTTGAGAATTTACCCATAGAAAACAAAACCACAATTTGAAAAGATACACACACCCCTATGTTTACTGCAGCATTATTACCATAGCCAAGATATCAAACAACCTAAGTCCATTGACAGATGCATGGATTAAGAAGAGGTAATATGTATACAAAATGGAGTATTTCTCAGTCATAAAAATGAACGAAATTTGTCACTTGTGACATGGATGGACCTAGAGGGTATTATGATAAGTGAAATAAATTAGACAAAGAAAGACAAACACAATATGATTTAACCTATATATGAAGTCTAAAAAGTAAAAACAAAGCAGAAAGAGACTCATAAAACACAGAGAACAAACTGATAGTTGCCATTGTTGGGGGAAGGATGGGTGAAATAAGGGGATAAAGAGGTCCAAACTTCCAAAGGAAAAACATAGGAAATTGAATAAAAATTGTTTAATGTTCTCTTAATACAAGCTATCAACTTGAAATACAAATGTAAGATATTATGAAAATTCATCTTCTTGCATATTTGTCATTGCATAGTAACTATGGTTCCATATCTGGAAAATATTCCCTAGTATTCATTTTTAAAAAGGGGAAAAGAAAAAAGAAAAACAGGAATACCAATTGCTTGATTCAGTGGAGAGAACTATATTTAGAAGTCATTAGAGTTGAGTTTTAGTCCTGGCTTTGCTTAGGCAAAGCTTTAGTTTCTCATCTATAAAATAAAGGAGGTAGGGTGGTTACTTCTAGTTTCCTCTAAAAATTATAATCAATGGTCTTTTGGAGGAATTAGTCTCTTTGAAATAAACTATATTTAGCATTAAAAACTATTACTCAATGCTTATTGTTCTCATAAATGTTGGTAAATTTCTGTATACTTCCTAATAGTTATTCTTGGTCTACAAGAACTTTAGAAAGATCATAAAATGCTTCTCATTTAACAATTACATATCGACATTAGGAATTTTTTTCTGGATGTAGAGAAGCCCCAATATATCCAGACCCAAGTAATTGGAAACCAGTTAGAACCATTCCTAGGTTTCATACTTTTCACCCAGGAGTCAATCTGAAATAGCTCCCAATAGCCAAAGGTGGAATAATTTGAACAATAATGATCATATAACCTAAAGAATAAAATATCAGGCTAAGGTAATATAAATAAGTGGCTGAATAAATGGAGAGAAGGAAAAACCCTCCTTACAGAAGATTCCAAATAATGTATGAAGATATACATACCAACACCTCACCCCAGGGAGGTGGAGCTTAATTCCCTGTCCCTTGAGTATGGATGGTACTTAGCAACTTGTGTCTGAAGAAACTGTGGAATGGGTTATCAACTATACTGCAATTAAAAAATAAAAAAAGGGAAAGAAAAAGAAACTGTGAAATGGGAAAATTGTAATTTTACAGTGGAAAAACCTGGCCGATATCATCTTAACCAAGTGATCAAGATTATCACTAGTAGTAAGTCATATTCCATATACCCCCTCATCTAATGAGAAGGACACTTCACTTTTGCTGTATTCTTCTCTCAAACCCATAATCACAGAGTAATCAGGATAAAGCATCAATTAAACCAGAGACATCCTACAAGGTACTTTTGAAAGGGTCAAGGTCATGAAAAACAGGAGAAGGAAAACCCATCACAGATGACTGGATGTTAGGGAGACATGAGAGCTGAGTGGAAAGTGGTATCCAGGATTGGACTTGGTATAGAAAAAGGACATTAGTGAGGAAAACTGGTGAAATCAGAATAAAATCCATAGTTAACAGCAGTATACCAATGTTAATTTCTTAGTTTTGACTGGTGTACCATGGCGATGCCACACACTAACATTAGGAGAAACTGAGTGAAAGGTACATGGGAAGTCACTGGATTATTCTTGCAATTTATCTGTAAATCTTAAATTACTCCAAAATAAAGTTTATTAATAATATTAATACTAACACATCAAAATGTTTTAAGTAGAGCCAAATTTACTGCAGGATGACTCACAGTATGAACTCACTGAAGTAAAACATATCAATCCAAGGAAGTTTGAAATATGTTGAATAAACATTTTAGCACCTTGTAGATATTCCCAAAAGAAAAATGACTGTACAAGATTCATAATTCTAAAACACTGTCCCAGTAACTCATGATGTTGTGGAACTGTAAAGTAAGAAAAGCCATCTCATTTTCCATAAAAGAAAACTCTCCCTTGTAAGAGGTATCTCCTAGGGAGTTGGACTTCCCCACCTGTAAGTCCAGGCCCCAGTTATAAAGGATGAGAAAGGAATACAGAAGGGCATTAGTAATTAAGTCAGTGACCATGTGGGGAACTGTGTCTTCCTGGAAGTCAGCAAGAGAGGACACTCCAATTAAACCTCCTGTAGAATTTGAGGTCTGCCATGACGCATGGAGACTGGCAATTTTTCCCCAGCCAGACGTCTGCTTAGGCAGTGCACTGAGTGGTCTACATCCTTACCCCATGCCTGTCTGAGCAAGAGAAGAAAACACAGCAGCCCAGCAGAATGGAGGTAGAAGCAGTGAGGGACAGAGCCTGCACTTCTGTCAAACAGGGCAAAGAAGAGTGACCTTCCCTTGAGACAAACAGACATCATAGAAACTGAGTGGAACAGGGACAATGTCCTGTGATTGCCATAGTGTTTTTATTATCTCTATGCACATGAAAAGACATTTCCCAGCCTTCCTTGAAGTTAGGTTAGGATCGTATAACTAAGTTCTCCCCACTGGTAATTTGAGCAAAGTTACTTTACATTTTTAGTTAGAGGCAAGGAAGAGTGGGTGTGAACAACTCTGTGGATACACCAAAACAACCAACAAACTGTACATTTTAAATGGGTGAGTTGTACGGCATATTATATCTCAAAAAACGGCCATCATCAAAAAGGGCGGGCATCAGTCTCTAACTTTCTTTCCCACTGGAGTCAGAGTTGGACGTGAAGAACTACAAGGCTGAGGGGTTGCAACATGGAAGCAACTGGGCCTTTGATGCACTCTTAGGGGACAGCTGACACGGTGAGCCGTGCATACCACACTGGACTGTGAATTCCTATTTTGTTATCACAGCATGACCTAGTTTATCCTAATTAATAAAGATAGTTTGACCCATCAACACTTGTCTCTTACTCATCCCTCCTCCCTGCCCACCCTTAGAGGAGACCCTGGGCCACTTTCTCCTTACAGTTCCTACAGCCCCAAATCTCACAGTAAGACAAAAAGGGAAGTTTTTCATCCAATACAAATTGTGAGTCAAAAGTGAAAGCAACCCAAAAATTATGGAATCTGACCAATAGATTTTAACAGATTCTGAAATAGCACTTAGAAAAAAAAAACATTTATTGTTAACATCTCCTCAAAAACTCAATTTCCTTTAACATCGCAGTCTCTGCTTTGTCCTTTGTCTTGGCTCCACAGGTCTTTTTCTTTAGGCAATTTAAGTTTATTATCAACAAAAAACATGGTTGCCAAATAGTAAAGCAGGTCCTTGACTCACTCACACATAATACTAGACATTAACAACTATTTGGGTTTTTTTCAATCCATTTCCCCTAGGTTTCAATAAAAGGGGTTTTATTTGTTTTATCCAGTATTTTTCCATTCACTCTAAGAACCTCATTTTATCTTGGCTCCATATGACCATTAAAATTGGTTAATTAAAATTAAAAGTGAACATGAGCAGACACCAATTCTAAAGAATTGGTGCATCACTAAAAATTTTTCGCCTAAAGCTTTCCAAATACCATCCAAATGCATATTTACATATTTGGATATCAGTAAGTTTTGAAATGAGAGCTCATGGTTATTTCCCATACCAATGATCCGAAGACATGCCCCTCCACTAGACATCCAGAAAGCTGCCCTGTCCTGGCTGAAGTCTCATGGCTCTGGACAGAAAAACACATTGATGTCCTCAACAGCCTGTCTACCCGAGGCACAGGTGTGAGACCAGGCTGCAACCCTGAAACTCAGTAACTAAAACTAGATTGAGCATGGAAAGCTGACTCCCAGCTTTGCACACAGATTTGTGTAGAATTCAGAGAACTCACACAAACTAAGGCTTGCTATTCAAGTAACACTTTAAAAGAGATCATACGCATTTAAAAAGTAAAAGACCTTGTGCCTATGTCTTTGGGTTCCACATTTCCTGCTGACAGTTGATACAGTTGATAGGCCTTCTAGGATTGAGATGAAGCTAGCATGACCTAGTTTATACTAATTAATAAAGATAGTGTGACCCATCGACACTTGTCTCTTACTCACCCCTCTTCCCTGCCCAGACCTCAGCAGCTTCCATACACCACACAGCTTGGCAACACCAGCGTAGGTAGCCAAGGGTGGCCAAGAGGGCAACCGAACCATCGCAAACAAAACCCGGCTCTGCACAGCGCTCCGAGGCGGTATGAGTATTTCACAGGCCCATGCGGAGAATTCCCGGCCTCAGCGAAGGCAGGGCCACCACCTGGGGTGAGGAAGCTCCTTAACTGCCTGTCTGTTCTCAAACCTCACTCAGCAGCACCACAGAGGGCTTCGTAGTTTACAGCACTTTCCCCTGCCGTACCTCACTGAAGTTCGAAAGAACTCTATGAAGAATGACAAGGCTCACTTTCTAGCTGAGAAAACCTCATCGAGAGGTTCAGTGACACCCAGATTATAAAACCAGGATGGAGCAGAGTAGAAACCTGAATACAAGTGTTCTATCCAAACCTATAGCTTTTTTCCCTAGACCAAAGCTTTTATATACCAGCTTTTTAGCAATTCAAGCAGAAACACAGGTTCAGAGATATCTATATGACCTTATGTGTAGAACAATTTCTATTCGTTGAGTGGCTGTCCAAAGGTAAAAAGTAGCATCTCAGTGTTTCTCCACCTGAAAAAAATTGAGAGATTCCAGAAACAGAACTCACCAGCAGGTTGGCTACCAAAACAGCATTCAAGTCAATTAACTTGTATGTATTCTTTAAATCTATTTATGACTCCAACCTTTAAAAAATGAAGGTAGGAGAGGATCCCTAAGACAGCCAGGCATACAAACCCACAAGTTATATGATCTCCAGATCCCTTCCAGCTTTGCTGTAACAGTTCTGATGGAGCATACTTCTCAGAGTAAGAAAAAAAGGGAAGTTTTTCATCCAATATAAGACTGTAGAGTCTTTTTTGTTGTTGACAAATATGTTTTGTTGACAAATATGTTCTAAAGCTGGACTAACACTGGCTAATAGCACTGGAGATATGGCTAGTCCAAACAGAGATGTGTTTCAAGTATAAACTACACACTGGTTTTAAAGATTAAGCATGAAAAAAAAAAACAGTAAAATATCTTATTAATTTTTATATTGACAGGATGAAGTAATATTTTAGACATATGGGGTTAAATAAAATACATTACTGAACAATCTCATCTGTTTTTCTTTTTAATATGGCTACTAGAAAGGTTTAAATTACATTATGTGGCTCACATGATATTACTGTTGGGCAGTGCTGTTCTAAAGACAGAATTCATGATCGAAACTGTTGCTAACAGAGATGGAAAGCGTAACAGGCAGAACCATGCGAGGCATTTCCTCCCTCCATCCAATCTGCCAGATCCATGCCAGCAGGGCAAAGTTGTGCCTCCTACAGTGAAACCCCACCCTCGCTGCAGCCTCACCCGGGCAGTGCCTCCCCAACTCAGAGGGCCAGGACCCCACTCAGTCTTCCCCAGCACTGCTGCTATCTCCCTCCTCCATCGTTGTTGCCTCCATTCCAGTGCAGAAAAGACTGAAGAATTCCCTGAGACATTGCCCATTCCCCTCAGAGACCAAGATGATTTGTAAGAAAGTTTCCAGTGGGTTTCCTTCTGTAGACCAATGGCCCCCAACCCTTACAATGACATACCATGCCAGGAGTACCCACTCTAGCCTAATCCCCAGTACGTGCAAATTATGTACATGTTCTACATAATAGACATTATCAAATGCATTCAAAAATACAAATTTACAGGGCTGAAAGCTGAAATTAAGAATTTTTAAAAATAGTTTTACTTTCCTTATTAAATCCTTTTTGCTCCCACTAAAAATATTTCTTTCAGCAACCACAACATGACTGAATGTGCTTTTCCTTTTTTTAATCTTTGTTAGCACTTTGTGGTTCAGTAATTTCAAAACTGATTCTAAGGTAAGTGTATTTCAATATTTAGCTTCAGTCAATGCCTGGTCTAGCTTTAAAACAACAAAAAAAGGAAACCTGACTAAGATCCAAATATAAGAAATTCACTTACAAAGTCATAATAGTTGTGTTTCAGGCTCATACACTAATTATTCAAATGCCTTTTTTTTTTTTTTCACTAGTAATCTTCCATTTTCCCTGTCAGTCAGTGGGTCTTCCAAACTAATTGGTAAATGTTACATTTTGACAAAAATTTTTACTGGGTTTGGAACCCTTTGCTTAAAAAAATTTGGTTAATTTCCACAAAGTATGCAGACATGAGTTTTTATATAACACACAACTACCATTTTCAGCAATGAAAATCACAGGACAATGGAAGTATTTCTATCCACTTATTTTACAAATGCTCTCTCTGTAGCACATTATTAAAAGGAAAAAGTTACTTTCTTACTCATTAACATACCACCTCTACAATGGAAGAACAGAGTATGGGTGTTAGTTTTTTAGATATCTGCAAGGCAACAATAGCATAGGTATACATCATGTAAACAGCCAAAAATTTTGAAATGCTCAAGAAAAATTCTTAATTCACATCCAACTCTCAAGTAAGTTGTCCCAGTTAGCATCTAGGGTACAAAAGATTACAAGTATCATTCCCATGTTATTATGAAGTGCCATAAGATCTTTTGGCTGTTTAAAAGCTATCCGTAAATCTACTTAACTGGGTAGAAGCAAACCTCTATCAACAGTCAGCTCCACTTGTCAGCAGAATGCATGCTCTTCCCTCAAAATGCCTGGGGCTGTGAGCTCTGCTGCTGACCTCCTGGCATTTGGACCACATGAAGGTAGAAGGGTCAGTATATTAACTGTCATAAAGTGTAATTCCTTTTTGTAGACAGAAGTAAATGTAGGTAGAATGTCTACTTTTTTTTTTCTTGCATCCCAGTGGACTTACTCAGGTCTGGGGTGTGAGCGCCTTACTTTAGGATGTGCTACTGTAGACATCTATGTGCCAGAGCAACATTTTAACTGTTACAGCCACTTCTAACCCTGCTACTCGTTCTCCTCTACTAGAGGGGGAAAAACATTGTTCTCCTCCAGGAAAAACTGGGAGGATGTGCACTGCCCTCCCAGAGGTTTTCATGGCTCTGTTTGTCTTTCCTGCCAGTACTTGGCCGTCTGTACTCTAAAGAAAGGATTCAATTATAGTCATACACATCCATGTACTAAAGAAATGCTTAATTTCTTCCCATCAAGACCATACCTCAAATCCTCAGCTGCTTCTGAATTCCTGCTTCAGAAGATGAAAGAGACCTTGCAAGAGATGGCTGACTCCACCCCTCCAAAATGGTGCCACATCACAATGCAAAACAAAGGCTCTTAACTCATGCAGGGTTCATCCCTTGTAGTTTAACATTGTTTTTCCCTTTAACAACTATTAAATAAGAGGGGCAAGCACAAATCTACCCTGTGAACAGAGTCCTTGAGTCAGCAGGGCCACCTGACACCTTTTCCCTCTTTGTAACACACCTGCCCCCCACCCCCACCACCACAATAGTTGTCCAAAGTGTCATTTCACCTGCACTGCATTCTCAACCTCACTTGGATCTACTCCCCTACTAGAGATAGGCCAGGTAACGCATGCTCAGTACAACTTCTCCTCGTATTTCCTCCTCTGAGCAATTACTTACAGGTCTCCTCCCAAATAAAATGCCATTTTCTCCCCTTTCAGCCTATCAGCTACTACCCATCCATCCACTGCTAAAACCTGCCACCCCAGCCTGAACCACTTTCCTTCCACTGCTGTTTTAGGCTTCATGTTCTGCTTGTCAGGCCTTCATCTCCTCAAAAAGGTATTTTATATACCATTTTGTCTTTTCCACTGTATACCATGGTAGAGTGCATAAATTAGGCCAACCCTGTAAGTTGGGTAGATTTTGTTAGTAAGCACACTACAGGTTTTTTTTAAATAACTATAGTTACATAATCAAGAACACATACATTATTTACTTTTAATAAGAAAAAAAAATTTCTTCTTGGCCAACTGGTAATTAAGAAGAGCATCAAAGCTGCTTCTACAAGAGCTGAAAAGACTCTGGGTTCAATCCCACTACTTCAATGTATACCTAATTTCATCTGACACAGGACTTCCTGCCATAATGTTTTCAAGCTGAGACACAGAATGCTTGCTGTGCCATCACTTTAGTGAATTTGCCAAGCACAGCCTCTAGATCAGCGGTTCATAGCCATGTGGGGATTACAGGTCTCTTTGAGGCCAACAAGAAATACGTAACCATTCCCCATATGAATGCTCAAATACACAGAAGTGCATAGACAGTGCTGGGGCAATGGAGCCTGAAGTCCTGATGGCGTGGAACCAAGAAGCCTGGTTAGCTTTTGTACTGTCGCAGGGCCTGCCAGTCAGGTGACAGAAAGGGAATGTTTTAGCCTTACAGAGATTCCCTCCCAGAAGTTCACATATCATAAGCCAGATATTTTTCTTTTAAAAAAATAGGAACATGCCAACATGGATATTGAAAGTATACATGTTGTCATTATCTAGGAGTAGATTAAGGTATTGTCCCCCTTCCTACAGGTCTTCAGTATCTGCTTAGATCACTCTATGGTTACAAAATCACTTGACCTCATTGCCCAGTGGTAACAACCTCCCACTTAGTCTTGCCTCATCCAATCCTCGGCTAAAAAGAATGGGCCTTGAACAGCCTCACATTTCTTCTTATTGTTGCCCAGTTGCTTTTCTCATCAGAGTAAACCATCCTTTTGGCACTTATAATACTCCCAGCTTCCACTGGCAACCTAACAAATCCCTGCTTTCCTTTTCAGACTGAAGATCAAAGTCCCTCCTGTGCTTTCTGGCTCTTTTCTATCTCTCCCTTCTCTCTGTCCTCCTTTCAAAACCACGTTGAGGAAAAGCACATTCTCACCACTCCTGCCCCAGTCAGGATAAAAGCCCATTTTAGTTTTCCTTGGCAACCACTCCTAGAACATCTTCTTTGAAGCACTTTTATAAACTGTTTTTATCAAATGCATGGAAAATCTAATTAAAAAATCCCTAAAAGGAAGTTCTGGGGGCAGGGGTTGGGGAAAGATTTAACAAGACAGCAAACAGCCCAATTAAAAACATGGGCAAAGAGCCAAACAGATCTTCACCAAAGTATATGGAGGGCAAGTAAGCATAGAAAAAAAAATGCTCAATATGTTTACTCTTTAAGAAAACTCACCTTAAAACCACAATGAGCTAAGACTACACACCTTTTAGAAAGGCACAAAGAAAAACTGACACTAGCCAGTGCTGGTAAGTATGTGGAGCCACTGGAACTCTCAAACACTGCTGGTAAGAACACAGAATTGGGATATAGTCACTGTGGGAAAGTTTAGCAGCTTCCTAGAAAATTAAACATACACTTACCAAATGACCTTCAGCCAGATGATCTATTCAAATAGATGCAAATAGATATGCCTGGTACAGATGTCTATCATTATACTGATGACACTGCAGTGTAACTAAATGCATGTATAAATATGTAAACTGTGTTCTTTAAAGGTGACTATTCTGTCTGTGTCTATTTATCACCTACTTATCCATTGACACAAAGCTTGGCACACAGCAGTTGTTCACTTAATGTTTGCAGAATAAAAGAAGGAAATGATATTTACCATGTGCTCCATTCCAGATGAGACATGGGAATACAGAAAACGGAAAAGTGTGTGTTCTATTTTCAGAAAGCATTAAGCTAGAAAAATAAGGCTAGACAGAGAGGAAACCATGAACAGAAAACCCTGAATACTAACCGTGTGAAATAGGTGGTTAAGAGGTCATAGTCATTCTTTAGGGTCACACAGACTCAGGTTCAAGGTCTGATTCTCACTTACTAGTTATCACTTTGGCAGGCTACTTGGCATTTCTGAAACTAATTTTCTTGATCTGTAAAAACAGGGTATAATGCTGGGGTTGCTGGAAGGCAGGCTGACAGTCAGCTGCAGGTACTGGTATGGTGTTATTGTACAACTGCACAAATTCTTCAAGACGAGATGGCAAAGAGATGCTTTCCAGAGCCCCACAAGTGCTCCTCTCCCCGGTCACCTCTCCCGGAACTCCCTACAATTTAGCACTAAAGGAGGGACCTCCAGGACAGCAGGTAACCTTGGCCCCCACTACACATGGCCCTGTGCTTATGCTGTCCAGGAATGATCTGTTACAAGATCATACATGTAAAATGACTGACATGTTGTAAACATAGTATGTTCTCAAAACATGTGGGCTCTTGTGAAACTTCAAGGGAGGCTCTTGGAATTGAGTTGCATCCCACACTTACAGCAAAGATCACACAGGTGGAGGTAAAAGAGAACACAAGCGGAGTTGGGAAAGGCCACGCGGAGTGGGGGGTGCAGGGCAAGGGGGCTAGGAGACTGAGGAGACTGGCGAATGGCATAAGGGACACATAGGGAAGAGTAGTGAGCGATGGGGTTGATCAAGTAGTAAGTGGGCCCATATTATGGAGGGTCTAAAAATGAGTTTAGATTTGATGGAGTAGAAAGTGGCAAATTAGAGGACCAGCTACGAAACCACACCCATTACCTTTATCACAAGGAAATATCATTCTGTCTATGTATATATGCCTTTTGCTGAACTGTGAGCTCCTGAACAGCAAGGAAAGGACTTCATTCATCGTGTGCTGGGAGGAACCTCTCTGGGGAGCTGGGGTCCCCAGCACCCACTGCTCCAAACATCTACATCAAACACTGTACACCCATCCTCATGTCCCCGGTGAATCCCTGTCAGGCTCCCTTCTGCCTGCAGATTCTAACTACTGATGATGACCTCCTGTAATCAGTACCCACATCACAAACCCAAGGCTTACCCTGAAAGTAACCCCTGCTTCCTTTCTTCCATGCCAAGAATTTAAACTACAACTATCTGCTCTATCTGGCCTTCATCAACCACTCCCAGACTCCAAAACCTGCCCCAGCAGAAATCTTCTCTGATCTCTCCTTGATCCCTGAACCCCAGGATTCTAATCTACTCTCCTTCCTCATCTTGTTTTCAGTCCCAATGTACATCACACAAAACCAAGCTTCCCTAACTAAAACCACAGCTTGAAACAACCATCATGCGCCTTCCCTTGCCCTGAGACCTGCCTTTGGAAACCCCCAGGTTTGACATTGATACACTAAACTACAGGTTATCAAATTCTAACTCAGATCCCTGAAAAAGAAATAATATGAGGCAGAAAAATAAGTTTCATTCACTCCCTCAATTTAGCTGCCTATGATTATATTATTATAGCCCCTCACAAACATAACATGCAATTTCTCAATGATTTCCACAAGTCTGGGATTATAATTGGTCAGCCAAAAATATACTTGACCTCAATTTTGGCTTAAAGAAAAAATGTTTTACTGGGTGTCCTGATACACTTGGCAGTGTACTACAGGCCACCCAGGTACAGGTAGTCATTGCAAGAGATGAGTCTGAAACAGCATTAGAGGTTGTAAATTTAGACCCATACCACTCATCACTGTACAGCTAGACTAGCTCAGGAGTGTTCACTGGTTTAAAAAAATAGCACCGGCACTAAGACTCGCCCTCGTAACATGAGCAGGATGACACCCATGTCCAACGCCACTGCAGAAGCCACAACGCTGTGTCTGCCCTTTTCCTCCCTGCAAATTCCTGTCCCTCTCCTCCTCCCATGTAATAATGTACAAACTCCAATTTTCTCTCATCAAACCCTCAAAGAAAATAGTGAGGTTTCAATACAGGAAGGCCAACATAACCTCTGAACACACTAGTCGGTACTCTAAAAGCACTTGTTGGTAGGGGCAAAGGTGCCCCTATGAAACTGTTGAGCAAAATGAAGCAGTGAGACAAGGTTTTAACTGTTAGGCTGGGAACAAAAAGATAAAGGGCAGGAAATAGAGGCAAAGCAGAGCCCAGAGCACAGGTGTCCCAGGCAGGGCACCAGACACAGAGAAAAGCTGCCCCACAGGGCCCTGCAACCCCCTTGGGCTCACTGGCCACTTGGCTGGATGAGCTCCCCCAAAAAAGTAGGTTAGCATAAGACTTGTGCTACAAATGACAAGTAAAAAAGACTGCATGAAACTCTCCAAAGACCCAGAGTATAATTATTCACTGTGATACACTCCTCTTGTAGCACAAGGAGCTTCATGGTTTAGTCTCCAAATATTAGGTTTCTAATTCCTCAGAACAAAAACTCTTCAAAATAAATGAACTAGGATTGCTACTTCTGGCAAAACAGAGAGTTGGATGTCCTGAGAAAATGTGCCAGTATCAAACTACTAACACTGCCGGACAAAATATCAAACTATGGTTGAGCAGGCAGGACAGGGAGAGAGATTCTCAGAGGCCAGAAACAACCAGAGAGCAGGGCTCCAGGGACATGAGTTGGGACTGGAATAGGAATTTTCCTGGGGTGTGGGGGCAGGGGAGGTGCCATTTCTGGATGCCTAGAGTATGGGTCTTAATGTCCTGCATGAGGCAGCTGTGCTACAGGGACACACTTGGTCACTATACAAGAATCCACATTAAAACCAAACAGTAATACTTTTAGTAAGTGAGCCAAATAAACCACCGTGTTGTGAGAGAACATGATGATCTGTGCCCCGCTCAGCCTGGGCTTCAGGTGGACATGAGAAACTAGTCTCAGGTGGGAATTCCTCATTACAAGTCCACATTTGTGCAAATAAAATAGCAGGCAAATAAAAAATAGGTGGGTGAACACCATCAGTAGAACAAAAAGACATCCTACAGTATGGGAGAATATATTCATAAATGACAGATCCGATAAGGGGTTGACATCCAAATTATATAAAGAGCTCATGCAGCTCAACAAACAAAAAGCAAATAAGCCAATTAAAAAATGGGCAGAGGATCTGAACAGACACTTCTCCAAAGAAGAAATTCAGATGGCCAACAGGCACATGAAAAGATGCTCCACATCGTTGATCATCAGAGAAATACAAATTAAAACCACAATGAGGTGTCACCTCACACCAGCTAGGATGGCCACCATCCAAAACACAAACAACAACAAATGTTGGTGAGGTTGTGGAGAAAGGGGAACCCTCCTACACTGCTGGTGGGAATGTAAATTAGTTCAACCATTGTGGAAAGCAGTATGGAGGTTCCTCAAAAAACTCAAAATAGACATACCATTTGACCCAGGAATTCCACTCCTAGGAATTTACCCTAACAATGCAGCAGCCCAGTTTGAAAAAGACATATGCACCCCTATGTTTATCACAGCACTATTTACAATAGCCAAGAAATGGAAGCAACCTAAGTGTCCATCAGTAGATGAATGGATAAAGAAGATGTGGTACAGATACACAATGGAATATTATTCAGCCATAAGAAGAAAACAAATCCTACCATTTGCAGCATGGATGGAGCTAGAGGGTATTATGCTCAGTGAAATAAGCCAGGCGGAGAAAGACAAGTATCAAATGATTTCACTCATCTGTGGAGTATAAGAACAAAGAATAAACTGAAGGAACAAAACAGCAGCAGAATCACAGAGCCCAAGAATGGACTAATATTTACCAAAGGGAAAGGGACTGGGGAGGATGGGTGGGAAGGGAGGGATAAGGGGGAAAAAGGGGTATTACAATTAGCACACATAATGCAGTTGGGGCGGGACACAGGAAAGGCAGTATATATAGAGAAGACAAGTAGTGATTCTATAGCATCTTACCACACTGATGGACAGTGACTGTAATGGGGTATGCGGGGGGGACTTGATAATAGGGGGAGTCTAGTAATCATAATGTTGTTTAAGTAATTGTACATTAACATTACCAAAATAAAAATTTTTTAATGGGTGGTTGAGCAAAACTAGTTAAAAGTGGGCCTGGATGGGTAGTGCCCCCAGGAACTTGTTAAAAGCAAACACAGATGCCTTCTGTAGGAACATACCTTTAAACTGGATCTTAAGGAATTAAGGTAAAATAGAGATAAAACTCCAATGAACATTTACCCACAATCAGAAATCACAAAGTGCACAAGGAAGCCAGAGGCAGCACAAAAATCAAACTGCAGAATCAGTCCGAGAACAATTACGGATTATTAGAATAGGATAATAAGATACAGAATATAAATCTATTTAATATGTCTAAGTGAAGATGAAATTATGACTAAATCATTTTTAAAACTATTAATATAGATTAGGGATATTTTAAGAAGAACCAAATAAAACTTTTAGATATTAAAAAAAATTTTTTAAAAAAACATGTGAAATGGGTAACCTAGAGAACAGCAGGTATAGCAGAGCTCAATTGAGAATCTGAGAACTGTAAGAAACTGACCTGCAGGCAGCACAGAGACACAAAGAAAAATACGAGAGATTAAAAAGACAGAACAGAATGGGAAGGCACAGTTATTTGTCTAAGCACACTTACACAGGGAGAGAGCTGGGGAGAGAGGCGACAGTCAGATAAGAAAGGAGGACTAGCAATTTTCCAAAAGTAAAATCATATGAATCTTCATATTACAATCGTAGTAAGTCCCAAGCAAGATACATTTTTTAAGTCCAAACAGAAAAGAGATTACCTACAAAGGACTAGCCACTGATTTATCAACAATTAACAAGGGAGGCCATAAGACTATGAAAAGTGGCTTCAAAATACTTAGAAGAAAATAACTGTCATGACACAACACAATCCCAGAAAACTTCAATGAAATAGAAAGACCCTCACCACAAGAATTTCTTTTTAAAAAGGCACTTAAAGAAAAACTGTCTCAGAGAGAATGCCTAAAATGCAAGTAGGAAGGAATGGTGAACAAAGAAAACATTAAATATGTGAGATCTAAATAACCACTGACCCTTATACAGCAGTGCTCTCAAATCTGACTTGTAGGATCAATTTTTTTTATTGAAATGTTAAAGATAACAGCATAGACCTCTGGGGGAGTGATCAAAGTTTAAGTGTTCTAAGTCTTTACGTTGTTTGGTAAGAGGATAAAAATACTGAATGTATTTCACCTTTATTAAGTTAAATATACATGTTTACTTAGGGTGAACATGTGGGATACTCACTAAGCAGTTTGTGCAGAGGGCGAAAGGAATGAGAAGAGGGGGGGAAAAACCTATTCTGACTAAAAGGAGAACCAAAAAAGTTAAAGAAAAAAATAAAGTATAAATAAAAAGTACAAAATGATACAATAAAAATTAGATCACCCTACATGGAAAGTTCCCAAATAGTTTTACAAGTAAATTCTACTAAACATCCAATCTTATATAAAATTTTCCCAAGAAAGGACTCAAAAGGAACACTCCCCAGATCATTCTATTTAGCTAACATAATCTCAATACCAAAATTGTATCAAAGCTCAAAGCAATGGAGGAAGCAAAATTATACACCAGCCTCACTCATGAATACAGATGCAAAATGAAAACACTGAAAGATTTTTGAACAAGACATCGGGGCCAAGTTTATTATACAAATGCAAGGTTGTTCTAACATTCGCAAATCTTTTAATCCCCACATTGAAGATAAAAAGAAACCACATGATCAAACAAACAGATCAAATTCAACATCTGTAACAGATACTCTTAGCAACCTAGCAATATAAGGGCTTTCCTTAATTAAATAAAGGGTATCTATAAAAAAACCTATGGCAAATGTGGTATTCAGTGATGTAAGGCTGGTGGAACTCCCTGTAAAATAAGGAACCATGCCCACTATCCCTACTTCTGGTTCATGATGAACCGAAGGCCCCAGCCAGTGCAATAAGGCACAAAAATTACAGATATAATAAGGATTAGGGAAAAAGTCTATCATCATACATGATAAAATTATATGTAGAGAACCCAATGTCTACTCTATCAAACAATGTAGCAGGATTAGTAAGTTTAGCAAATTTTCAGGGCACAAAAAACATGGAACCTCATTTCTACATGAGAGCATGTTGGAAAATGAAACTTTAGAGAAGAGGCCATCAACATACCAGATAGGAAGGTCAAACCAAGAGATCTCACAGAAGATGTGCAAGATCTTAAGGACAATTGTAAAAATGTATTCAAAGACATGAATGATAACCTGAATAAATGGAGGGTCATAAAGCATCTATGGATAGGAAGAGTTGATATAAAAAAGATACATATTCATCTCCCTGATATCCTAAGGCAATGTAATATCAAAATTCTAGTGACAAGCTAATTATGGAAATGCAGCAGAATAGAGATGGTGGATTTGCATAACAAAGACTTGTCATACAATTACAATATTTAAGGTACTGACTTAGGATAAAGACTAATATATCGGGATAGAGAATCCAGAAACAGATGTGAACATATTAAGAAGTCTGCATATGACAAATATGGTGTCACAGTTCAGGGGAGGGGGAATTAGTCAATAAACAGTGCTAAAACTAAGATTTATCCATATGGAAAATAAATAAAATCACATCATTCTCAAAATCAGTTCCAGGTGCATTAAACAAATGTGGAAGGAAAAAATTCTTAGGGATATAGAAACATATCTTAGAACAATGAGTTAGAGAAGGATTTCTAAACAAGGTAACCATTTGCAAAGGAAAACATAATCTATTTTACTACCCTCCATGAGTGGCTTTAAGCTTTGACAAGAGCTCGCCATAGCAAAAGCATTTCACATAGAAGAATGTGTGTAGTGTGTTTCTAAAACAAAAGCTTCACCAAGCAAAACTTACCTTTAATATAAATGAAACACTGATTTTTTAAATTTCATTTTATAAAATCTCAAAATATGTAACAGAAGACTTACACAAAAATGCTTATCAGAACACTGTTGGAACAGCAAATCACTGGAAACTGAAATGACCACCATCGGCAGAATGGATATATAAATTGTGGTATACTCACATAATGGGATGCTATAAAAAAGGAAAAAAATGAATCCCAGCTAAAAAGCATCAGGAAACCAGTGGTTCTCAAAGTGTGATCCCGAGACTAACAGTACCAGTATCACCTACAAATTTGTTAACTGTGCAAACTCTCCTCCCCAGACCCACTGAATTACAAAAGGGGACAAGGCATGTACTGGAAGGTCTCCAAGGTGAAACTGAGTGACTCAAGTTTAAAAGCCACCGTTATAGAAGAATGTCAACACTTGGCCAAGAAAAGCCAGTCTCAGAAGGACACAAATGATGTATTTATTTAAAAGTCAAAAACTGGCTAACTGAATGTTCAGTTCAGACTAACAATGTCCGGAAATACTTGAAAAATATGGTATGTGCCAAAGAAAAGTAGGGAATGATGAATACAAATTACTTTGTTGCAGAGAGGTTAAGGTATGGGAAAGGGCCACATAGAGAGCCTCTAAAATAATGATAGTGTTGTATTTCTTCAGTTAGGCAGTGGGTATAAAAATTTTGGTTTTTCATTATTAGCCTTTAAACTCTGTATGTTATAAATCATATAGATTTTTGTGATATGTTTTCTAAAAATAAAATTGCAGATCTAGAATAGAACTTGAGACCATAAGAAAAAAATTATGAACCTAAAATAGTATAGCCAATATGAATTCATTTCTAACAAAAGGCCTAGGAAAAATAATCGAATTACAGACCAAGTACTGAATATTTGTAGACTATTAAATGCTTACAATGATTCATATGATTCTTCATTGTTCTATTCCCCCAATTTTTCATAATGCATAAGGTAGCTATCCAAGAGCTTATTTTTATATACATAGAAATTACAATCAATAAAGTAACTTGCTGCCCACGTCACTATCAGTCTCACCCTTAAGCTGAGTCTCTTTTCCAGACTGGAAATCAAATCCTGAGCATACACGCAGTATAGCCTAGGAGAAGAGAATAGTTTTCAATTCTGCTCTCAAAATGTATTTTTCTTCTCTAATTTTCCAGCAATACGTTCCCAGAACTCTATTCAGTTTCAATTACTTCTCACACCTTCATATCAAAGTATCTAGCTAGTAAGAGATGATGTAGCAAAAAAAAAGTTACATAATTTGGTTTTAAGCAAGACTCTAGAACAAAGCCTCTTATAAATCATACAGGGAATGCCTTAAACTCATTTGTTTCTCATTTATTTTCTCCATTAGCAATGTGTTGCTAAAATCACAAGAGAATAAAGCACTGCTCATATGAATTAATTCCTATCCATCTGCAACAAAGGGAGCCGAAGGGTTGGCTTCAGTATCCAAACAAAGGCAATTATTCACAATGAGTAAAGGAGGTGGCTCAAGGTTACACTGCCAAGAAATGACATATTCCAGTGGATTCAAACCACCCTCTTCAAAATTTGGCATTCTGTGGTATAAAAATAAAGCTAAAGTGCATTGAAAAGCAAAGCTTGCCACCTGCTGCCCAATGGCATAATCATAAAAGCTTAGATTGTGTCCACATTTTTTGACTGTTCCTTTATGAATTGATTGGTAAGGATGTTTGCATTTTCTGTATTTATTCATTACTTCCTACCACAGACTTATTTTTTAAGACAATGTCAGCCCCAAAGTTTTTAACCAGATGCTATTTCAAACCTTTTATATAGTCAGCTATAACCAGTGTGCCTAAAACCAAAAGAAAAAGAAAAAGTCAACTTCCAAACTATTATACATGTTGTGTATATGTAATAAATTGACCAAACTTGCAGTTGGGCTTATTATAGTATCCAGACCAGGAAAGAATTCCTTTGAAAATGTGCCAGCATTGTCCAAGGCTTCCATAGCCTGTCATCATTCTAAAGGATACGAAATACTAAATCCATTTTCTGATCCATGCAAACTTTAAAATCTAAACATTAACAGTGTAACTCAAGTTTATATGCATTTCCATTACAAAATATTAAGTAGCAGCCCAGCTAACCAAAAAGAAAAAACTCATCTCAAAGATATTTTGTCTTTTAAAGCATCATTTAAAGCATCTTAATTATGTTAGTGTTGACAAGCATTTTCATAGGTTAAATATTTCTATACTTTTTCACCTGAATTTATTCTAAGAAAATCTGAGACATAAAAGCATTTTAGCCTTTTTTTCCCCCTTAAAGACAACAAGCCTTCAAGTTTTGCCTCTTTCTTCTAACTGTAGATTTGTGTATCCATGCAAACACTCCCACCAAAAGAAATACAAAACACTCGTAGGGAGTAGGTGAAACTTTGAATTTAGGAAAAAGATACCATCAGAGAGGGAGATGCCCTGAAAACCCATCCCATACCAGAAAAGGAGAGAGAAGGCACAGAGACTCCTCAGTGCACTTTGTTTGCCTAGAAAGCTGGGCAGGCACAAGTTTCCCAGGAGCTTTATGGGAAGCAGCCATGTCTCTCCACACTGGGAACTTCTGGGGCCCCTTTGAAACAAAACTTTAAAGGCTTTCGCCTGTGGAACTTGTCTATATGCAAAATAGCACCATTGCCAAATGAAGTTTTTCCGTTGTCTGGGAAGTACTATAAAGCAGGCATTAAAAAATAATTCATTTTCAAGACAGATGGCACCATTAAAAAACAATTCATTTTCAAGACAGATGGCACCATAATGTTGCACTCTTTTCTAATGAATGTTTTTTCCCCAAACACTAGAGGCAGTGTCTCCATACAAAAGGAAGCCTGTCCAGCTGTAGCCAGTTAGCTTCCAGATACTACTGTTTCTAGGAAATATCACATACACTAAATACCATTTTTTCCCCTATGGTTAGCTCACCCTTTTTTTCTTTAAGCACACTAGAGGAGCTATTAATTCATGCATTATTGTTGTTCAGTGTTTCTGACCAGGCAAACCTCCCATTTAATTGCCCACACTTGAAGTGGTTTGTTTGCATTTATAAGGCCAGTTAAGGTATAGTTAAATCTTCCTGAACACTATGCCTACAAGTCAGAACGGTGCCTGGTGTGATGATATCGCAAGCTGATACTTCATTAATTGATGTCAGGCCTGTTAATGCCAGAACTGGACTTTGGTGGAACAGGTCAAATATTTGACTTAATACCAGTAAAGGGAATAGCCTTACATATGCTTTGTCTTATAAATACATAGCTCTTACTAAAAACACTAAAAAATGTTCACTGCACATTTTGGAAACAATAGGAGGGATAAAACAACCGGTACAGATTATTCACTGAAATTAAATATAGACTTTAGTTGCTTGCATAGTACCTGGTGCAAAGTAAGTAATCAATCAATATATGTGAGATTGAAAGTCCCAGATCACTTCTTTTGGTTTCTAGCCAGACTTCCTAATGGAGTTTGATCAAATCCTTTAATGAACAAATGGTTCAACAACCATTTGAACACAAGGTGATACTCTAAGTTTTTTAAAAGAAGCACCGTATTTCTTCACCAGGTTTAGATAGTACTTGTGATTTTGTGAGAGCAATACTTCTATTACATCAAGCAGCATGTTGCTAGACTGATTACTTCACAAAGCAAATCATAAAAACTTTCCTAGCAACCCTGAGCCCCAAGAGTTCAACACGGGAAATCTGAAACAAAATTGCATTATTTATCAACATCAACAGTAAATAATACAAATAATGCGATTTTTGTTTCAGACTTTGTTAATTCTTTTTATTACATTATTTTAAATAACTAATGAGAATACTACTCAACTAGAAACTAGATAATGCGATTGAACTAGAAAGATACTTACGTACAGCCTATCAACATGTAGGTTGTTAAACATCTGTTGTGTACGTCCACACATGTGACAGACAAAGGCTCACTGCCAGCTCATCAGTAAAGACATCATGAGAGACATGGGATTTAGTCACTTGGTGGAGGAGGAATATAGATGTATTCCTAGTATAACATGAAAAACCACAGAGAAGAGGCACAGAGATTTATGTTGGAAGGCACAGGGATAACATGAAATGGTTATAGCAAAAGCTGCAGAGCCAACAAAGGTAAAGAAAGAAAATCGAGAGTGTAATGAACATTTGAAAAAGAAAAAAGAGACCTTAATTGTTCTACAGAGCATGATCAATTCTTACCACAAACGTTTTGAACAGCGTTTAGTTTGATCAACACGAAAGGAAATAAGATCTGGTTCTGATTTAGAGGCTGGTGCATTTGAGTCCTGGGATACAGTGAAATAAGGAAAAGGGAAGCAGGCAGAGACAGCCTCACTTTCCCATTCCTTAAATGGGATAAGATTGCACATTATTTAACATATCTGAAGACAGAGAGAAACAGTAGATATCTAAAGAGAGAAATAAACTACACAGAATTCCTCAAGCCTGGACCCAAAGGAACTGTTTTCTGGACTGCTAGTCTACATCTTCTCTTTTTAAAAGAAAATCAGATTTCCTCTCCAGAAGGCACGCTGAGCAGCAGGTGGACCTCCGGGCTAACTCCTTAAGGCATTTCTTTCTCTAATCTGCCCGGTGGCCACGTGGGCCTCCCTCCCACTTGCACAGCACTGCTGCCTGACCAGGCTTCCCACCCGTCCGTCTTATATCTCTTTAGTGCATCTCTCTATTTCTCACAGCCCAACTCAAAGGGTACTCTCCCCGGTTGCCAAGGCCTTTCCTAATGTGTTACATACCCACCCAATCTCATTTCCTACTGTTCTTCAACCCCCCCTAAATAGGTCTCTCTGTCCTATGGAAATAGGAGACTCATTCCTGCCCTCTCTCTTCCATCCTGTTATTTCCTTTACTTAAAGACCAGCTTCTCCTTTGTTTTTCCAAGTCCTCCAGATTCTGGTAAGTTTTCCTTTACTCTGTCCCCCTGGGTGGCCCCCTTCTCATTCTCCATGAGAATGTATAATAAGTACCACATAATTTACCAGCCAACTAGGTATTATCCTGTATTATTAACTATTTTTCACATACATTAGCTTGATCCCTCCAACTGGAGTGCCCAGAACAGTACCTGGCACGTGGTGGGCACTCAATATGTATTTGTGGACAGACTGAATCAGCTAGAGTAAACTGAAAATTTGTATTGTGGAGGTGAGGACAGTGCTTCTGCCTTCACTGTGGTGAACTTGAACCTGGCATAAGACAACCAGTTAGAACTAGTCAGGCTTGGAAAGTTACAGATGGTTCTGCAGTCCCTACAGATTTATGTCTGTATCAATCAACTAGCCTCTCATAGGACAGAAGACTTCTGAAATAAATCACCCAATGAGTCATACAGTGACCCAACAAGTCATTGTATTCCCGTCCTCATGGGCAAGTGGGAATTTTCAAAAATCCAATTTAAGAATTTTCTTCCAAATGTGGGGATAAAAAATTAGGAACAAATAATATTCTTTTCAAACAAGCACCACCACCACCACCACACTTTGAGAGTTCCTGAAATGTTTAACAAAGGGATCTTTAATATAAAAAGGGCTCTTGCAAAAAAAAAAGTATAAAAACGGGTAACAGAAATTATATGTAATTTAAACAGGGTAAAAGGATGTTAACTGATGGTTCATGTAAAAATGCAAAGGGCTAATAAACATGTGGGAAATGCTTAGCCTCAATTTTAAAAACCAAAGAATAGAAATTGGAATTAATCTGTGAGCAACATAATAAAATAACACTTCATAGGAATATTCAAAACCACTAAGGCTTTACAGACTATAATTTGATTTATCAAAGTCCCATTTGACAGTGGCCACACTCTGTTCAAAATTTTAAGAATCTGAAATAATCTAATATACATATGTCCCTAACATATCTGCTTTCACATAAAAATCACTACATTAATACAAAACAACATGGCAACAAAGATACCAAGGAGACTGCAAAGTGTTTCAACCTTATGCAAATTATTTCTAATATGCACACTACATTTTCCAGCTATTTAGATTCACAGGTCACCTTTCAGGACATTAAGGCAATTAAGTTGTAAAAGGCTTACTCATGCATGGAAATGGGTTTCTTACAGGTTTTTTTTTTCTCCTTCAAAGTAGCTTAGTTAAGCCAGGAGGTAAATAAGAGCCATAGGAACGGAAGAAAAAGAGAAAGTTTCGCACAGGGTGGAGGAGGAAAACGGTTATCCGTGCCCAGGGAATGAGAAACGGGAACAGCAGCACATTGCCTTTCAAGTTTTTCTCAGAGTGAAGTACATCCTAATCTTCTCAAAATGTCTGTCATCTTCCTGTTTGAGTTAAGAACATCCTTCCTAGAAATATAATTAGGAAGGATTAGCTGCTACATAAAGAGGCTTTGAACAAATTAAGAAAGAATGATGTCTCCCTTTAGACTCTGTCCATCAAATCTCCAAATACCAGTACTTGGCAAAATCCCAACAAGAGGAAAAGAAAAGGCAGCATTTCATGCAACACACGGACGAACCTGGAGGGCACGATGCTCCACGAGGGGAGTCAGACAAAGACAAATACCATCTGCTCTCACTTATATGTGGAATCTAAAAACAAAGCAAACAAAACAGAAACGGACTCATATACACAGAAACAAACTTGTCATTGCCAAAGGAGGAAGAGGGTGGGAAAATGGACCCAATAGATGAAGAGGATGAAGATAAAGAGGTATGAACGTCCAATTATAAAATAAATAAGTGACAGGGATGAAAAGTACAGCATAGGGAATATATACTGAATAATATTGTAATAACTTGGTGTGGTGACTGATGGTGACTCCACCTATGACCGTGAGCATTTCATAATGTATATAAATGTAGAATCACTAAGTCGTATACCTGACACTAACACGGTATTATTTGTCAACTATAGTTCAATAAAGAAAAAACTCACTTGATTACATTTAAAAAAAAATTTCCAAAGGAAAAAAGTGATACCTATGTCAAGAAAGCCCTAAAATGAGAACTTTTTAAAAATAAATTCTGTACCTGTAGCAGATAGCCCAGTTACTTTTTGAGGATTTGGGAACAGCTTCGACATTGGTAGCTTACTATAATGAAGTATCTGTCACATTTTTTTCATGAGACAGAGTATGTTTTGGCTAAGTGAATAAATGAATCATGATTGTTTTGAAAATAACTTTTTGTCAAATGACAGTGGTTTACTTAAGAATTCATGAATCTAAATTTCACTCCTTTTTATTTATATTTTGGGCTTCAAAAATACTGTGTAACATTTTGTTTCATTATTTTGCTAAAAAGAGTCAGACAATGGCATATAAAAGGCAAGGAGAACGTGGGATCCTGAGTCAGGTCCCAGTCACCACGCTGCTACTACCTTCCCGGGGGACTCCGGGCAAAGCATTCACCCCTTCAAGTTAAAAAAAACCTTCACCTTCAGTGCTACTTGAAAATTCTGGAAGATACAAAAAACTGGACCTAATACATTCTTGGTCTATTTTCCATTAAGCTCAAATAATTTTCAAAAGGGACAAGTACCCAGGATTAATTCAAAGATCCTGATATTGATAAAATATTTCTTTGTGTTGTGGTGAGAGCTGACACCGTGAATCGCATCCCCCTGGAATCATATGAACTCTAAGCAAAAAAAATAAAAATAAAGTTTAACTGAATGTCCCTGTTTGCTTTTGGTGCGAGCCGAGCCAACCTTGCATCACGTTCAAATCAATTAATATTTAATTAAATACCTGCAAGTACCAGGATATCATTTACACTCATAAGCGAATTTACAGTGTCAGCTTCCCATGAGGCTGATGGCCTTGCTGGGCTGTCACTGTTCTGTTTTCTGTGTGTCTTACAGCCACCACAGGCATTCTAGGAAGAGCAAGGAGCAGCAAGACTTGGCATTGCAAGGTCAGCAAGACAAGATTCAGGCAACTGAATGGATCAGTGAAAAAGCCTTATCTTATTCAGAGATATACAGGAGATGGGATGTCGATTATCACCACCTACAGGTACCGCAGAACGGGCTGCTGGCACTGAACTGCTATCCTGAACTGGTGACGGGATGACTGAGTCAACTTCTACTCACTCTGAGCAGAGACTCACCGAACAGGTCTCCTCCAATTACACTGGGTAAACTGAGGCAGCACAGAAGATGGGTTAAAATATTTTCATTCCTGGGTGGTCAGACTTTTGGATTCAGCACAGTCATGCTGTCCCCTATATTTACTCCTTCACCAAGGAAGCACTGTGTCAGGCAGAATGATTCACACAAATCGAAAAGAAGGCTATGCAGGGTGGGTGTGGGGAACATGGTGCTGTGAGAGGGCTCTCAAGGAGGAAGGGAGGTCATCAGGGAACACTTCCCTGAGTAACAGATCAGCAGAATAAGCAGGTGCTAATAGGGAAGAGGGGCCATGGTGTGGGGGTGGGGAGTGGGTGAGAGTGGGCTGCAGACAGAGAAAACACCACAGAGCAACTGTAACTATGCAACAGCCAGGGGACAAGGGCACAAGGGGAGACCAAGGCGTCTGAACTCCCAGGAGTGCAGAACTAATGCTCGTCCTCAGAGCACTGAGAGGCCACTGCAGGCTCTCTGCACAGCAGGGCAAATGGAGCCTTGCATTTTGAAAAGATCCCTCTAGTTGTGGACTAGACTTCACAAAGTCCTAAGCACTTGGGATACCGGGGATAGTCAGGGCCTTTCCAGCCCACTCCCGGGAAAGTCCACCAAATGCTAGTGGGTATCAGGAACATTCCCCAATCTGCTATTTAATTTCACCCAGGCTTTCTGGTTCCTCCTTGCTATCCTGCATAAAACCATCAATATCTTGCCCAAAAATAGCAGTCCTGAAAAATGACAACTTTTCCTGGACTGACCAACCTAGAGATTCTCTTCTCCACAGTTTACGTAGACATTCTTTCCACTTGAAAGCCCTTGCCTCTGGGACCAAGGATCAGCTGTGTCTGCTGGGGTATTTCTAACCCATTTAAGCAGCAAATAGGTAAACATACTCAACCTCAAGAAACTCAGTGAAAATACACTAACTCTAAGCATGTTTCCCATACAAGTTATTAACTTAGCTTTTGTTTCCTACTTGTGTCTAGTTCATATAATGGGACATGTATGTGTCACCCTCACACTGGCCTTATATCATATTGATCCTTTATTCTGATCCCAAGCATCTCTGGGGCACAGAATTGCTGTAAAAATTTGGTCTGAAAATCTGGTCTACACTTAGTTCACACACAAACTCATAAGCCAAGGAAAAAAAGGGAAGAGGCTTTAGTGCAACCTAGAGGCACCTTGAAAAGACTCATGGGCAGTACCTATGGACCGTCAAACAGATTGATACATAAAGAGGACTTTTTACTTTAATCAGCACAACACCCAAAGCCAGGCTCTAGAAGTCTATCTCACGTGTGGCATCCACCAAGCAGGCCAGGCCTCCAGCTCATGGGTCCCATGTGTCAGCCGAACCATATTCTGTTCCAACTGCTCATCAGTGGATTCATGTGTTTCAATGCCAGCTCTGTTGTCAGTTTGCAGCAAGTCCTCGGACAACCAATTCATTTTCAGCACAAAAACGTATTTCAGCGAACAATAATCACACGGGAGGCACATTATCAGGCTCAAGGGCCCCAGTCTAACCACTGCAGGAAAGGACATTCCTAGCCCTTTTCTCACCTTTTTCCTACCTTCCCCCAAGGTAGGAGCCCATAGCCACTTCGCCTGGTGGGTGGAGTCAGGCGTCAAAAGGTACTTAGGATGGCAAGTTGACTTTCTAATTCCTATTGCATGAGGCTAAAGGCATAAGGAGAGGCAGGGCCCCTCCTCCTGCCTGGCCATCCCCAGCTCTACATCTCATTTTCCCTCCACCACACACCACAAAGTGCCCGACGGTGCTGGGCCCAAGGTTTCACAGGACAGTGGAGGCCACCCTCAGGCCATAAATCTCTGAGCAGTATATAAATCTTAGCTTCCTTAAGAGTCATAATGTAGTCGGATGATTATTTACTGCCCCTTGGGAAGGTAGCTCACTCATGAGTAGCTGGGAAGAGCCAGGACAAGACTGGGTCCCAGGTAAAATACTGTAGAAGCCAGGATAATGTCTCCCCAAAGATGTCCACATACTCCCCAGAACCTGTAAATATGTCCAGTTACCGCAAAGAGAAATCAAAGTTCTAGATGGAATTAGGGTACTAATCATCTGACAGTGAGCTGGGGGAATTATCCTGGATTATTCAGGTGGGCCCAGTATAATTACACGTGTCCTCAAGAGGGGCAGAGAGAGGCAAAAGACAGAGAACCAGAGAGTAGCAGTTGGAAGGACTCAGTCCAAGACTGCTGGCCTAGAAGATGGAGAAGGGGCCACACGACAGGGAATGCAGGCAGACTCTAGAAAGTGCAAGAGGCAAGAAAGAGATCCTACCCTACAGCCTCTGGGAGAAGCAGCCCTGCTGACATCTCTAGCCCAGTGAAACCCACTCTGGACCTCTGAGCTCAGAATTATGACACGATAAACCTGACTTGTTTCTCAGTCACCATGTGTGTGCTCATCTGTTACAGCAGTGACAGGAAGCTAATAGAAATGCTATCAAAGAAAGAGGCAATATAAAGAAGATAACTTCTCAGATTGCCTCAATTTGAATTCTGACTCTATATTTACTAACTAAGTGGACTTAGGCAAATTACTTCATTCTTCTGCACCCAAACTGCTTCACTGCATGAAATGGGGATAAGAGTATTCAGCTCACATTCTTTTGAGAGGATTAAATAATACTCAAAAAGTACGTATAATAGTACCTGGAACAGAATAAATACTCAATAAATAGTAACTATTACTACACAACACCAAAACACCATCCTATTTTTCTAGCAATTAAATTGGGAAGCAAACTCTATCCCAGCACTTGGCCTTTTCCATTGCAAACCTGAGCGTTCACCCAGTTCCCTTGTATCCCTTTCACTGGCACTGAGACCCAGTCATTGCTGGTTCTGTCTCAGAAAGACTCTTGGGGGAGCCTTCCTAGGAGGACTCAGCAGGGTGCAGACAGGAGGACACAGGACCTGCCCTACTCCTCTCCTGGATCTCCCACCCCACAGTCCACTCTTCCTGCCAAGTCCCACTCAGGAGGAAAGGTTCCTCTTCCAGTTCCTCCAACACTATCTCACTGCACCATTCTTCTCCATGTGCCTGTTTCCCCTCAAACAGTAACACAACACTAACCAACAGATACCACACGACGGATCATGACATCCTTTTCAGATCTTGCATTGCTGCGTCCAGTTAGGGGGCTTGGTTTTCTGATGAGTCCACAAAGGTCTTCTGGAATTCCTTTATACATCTACCTACCTACATAGCATTATTCCTCAGAGCTAAAAACTGAAAACATTCCAAATACCCATTAAGAGAATAAATAAAAAATGGTGGCATATCCACGTGCTGGAACAATCCTTGGCAATGTAAGTGAGAACAGTTATAGCCATGCATAACTACATAGATAAATCACAGACATAACACTAAGTGAAAAAATACACAGTTTGATTTATATATAATCCAAATGGACAAAACTGATGTTAGAAGTCAAAATAGCAGCTCCTTTTGGGGAGGAGAAAGAGGGTAGATGTTAAGAACAATGGGCTTTCTGGTGCTGGCGTTGTTCTACTCTTCAACGTGTACGGTACTTAACATGAGTGTGCTATGTGCACTTTTAATTCATGTACTCTTCAGTATCTAATTTCAATTTAACTTCAACTTTTTTTAAGTTTAAAACAAATGCATAAGAAATTGTAAAATTGGTCATTGGCTCAAACTAAGTTCTCATCCCGTCCCTAAGGTGTCATGAAATGAACACTAAAATCCTCGGATTGAGTTCCTTTTCCTCAACTGTCAACCGCTCTGCCTTTTTTCCCCCACATCACACAGTAGGGATAAAAACCTTCATCTCATATACTTGTGGAACAGATCAGATACAAGGAATGCAATGCACTTTGCAAAATGGTCAAGGCTTTACCAAGGCAAACAGTATTATCCGAAGAGAAAAAGGAAATCCATACAACGTAAGTACTCAAGGAACAATCCTTGGACAAGGACTTCTTTCCCCAGGTAACACTCAAAAGAAACATAGGAAATAAACACTTACTGCAGCCCTTCTGTATACCTCTGTAGATAAAGAGATGAAAAACTGTACAGTAAGTGCTATGATAATTTTAAATACAAGGAGCACAGAAAAGAAACTTGGAGAAGAATCAGCAAGAGTAGGTTAGGTCAACACTGAGCAAGGTTCCCCCTGCGGTCTGAGAGATCATTTGGGGAAACTGTCTATTCAAGTACTGACCATTTCCTTGTCTTCTTTAGTAAGTTCAGACAAGGTCCCTATCTTAGCTGTTAGTGCTACAAACAGCTTGCAACTGCCCCCTGAAGTTTTAATTGTTGGTATAGTTTTATAATGAGTTATTTTCTTCTAGGGGTATTATGATAAAGTCCAAACAAGGGGAGTGAGCTTACATTTCATTGCTATTGTTGCTAAGAGAGCAAAATATGTCAAAGAGCATTCCATAAAGTCTCCCTCCCATGCACGTATATCACAGCCTATAGTTTTGGGTGTTTTTGTTTTTAAGACTCACAACCACAGTGACAGGAGGCTAAGAAAGGGCAGAGATAAGTGTCGTGTAGCACCCTCTTCTCCATGATACAGACATCACTCAACACTTCTTCCTATCAACGGACCCATGGTAAATGTGAAGTATTCATTTCTCAAGAATTTTGAAAGTGGAACCCATCATCTCCATGTGGATTTTAAAGAGCCTTCTCTATATTTAGAAAATATCTAGCATACTATAAGCTCACTTGATAAATATAGAAAGCATTTGAATTATTCTTGTCTTTTAAAATAATATTTTCTAATTGCCTCTTTTCTCTTCACCACATCCCTGGGAAGAAGATGATGAGAAAGAGGGAGAGTTGATGCCATTAGATAAATCCTACCCCCTTACCTGGTTTGAGATAGGATAATTTTTTCAGAGAAACTAACCACCATCCTTTATAACATCAGGACACCATATGATGATGAAAATAGCTATGACCAGGGAAGAAAACAGACTGGACACATGTGAACTCTCTAGATAGATTTGACATCCGTATCCTGAGTAAAACCAGACTTCCTTCGCAAGCTCAGAGAGAGGGACTCAAAAGTGCTTCCTCCGTATATAGCACAGATAACAGTTCCCCATTTGGCAGAGCAGTGTTCATTTGTACCAACGTTCTCCGGGCAACCAGAAGACATTAGCAGCTAAAGCATGCCCCTTGTGACCTCTGCCTCATGGTCCCATGGACGCTGCCTGTGCCACCCACCATGACTAACAAGGATACAGACGGACACTTTACACAAGTTGAAACAGCCTCAGTGAGCTGTACTGGGGGTTGAAAATAAGTTTTTATAGGAAACTTCAATATATATGTGAATAATGATATGCACAGGTGATAGAAAAGATCTGGAAAGCTGAGCAGTTATGAATTTTGCCCCTTTCTGGCATTTTCTGGCCATAACTTATAAGCATGAACGTCTTTTTACATACAGGACACTGGGGATGCGCACCTGTGACCTAACAGTGGCAGTTCTTTGATGGATATGTGGATAGTTGCATGTGAGCAACATTTATTAGAATGCAATTACAAGAGTAACCTAAAGTGTTATGTGGCTTTTCTAAGGAATCCAGATTTATACAGTGAAGTAAAAGATCAAAGAATCAGAAAAGTGACTGCGGAAATCTGCATAACAGGAAGATGAGGCATCGTTTGGTCTGCTCCATGAATTCCCACCATGTGCCCACAGAACTGAAAAAAGGAACACACCATAACAAACTCCCATAGAAAAGCATGAATGAAATTCTCAACCACAGCAGGAACTACTGCCAGAGTGCCCTGGCCAGGGTCTTTCCAGACCAATGCCTTACCAAGTGGGCAGCCATGTACCACTGATACCCCACCTGCTTTTAGTCCCTAATGGGGTACAGACAGCGATCTTGACTAGTCATCCATAATGCTCTGTCAGAAACAATCCATTTAAGTATCAACTACCTTCACGACCTTGAAGAGCCATCATATTACCAAAGAAATCAAAAACACCAGGAGGAAAACCTCCACATCCTCCCCTGCTCCCACAGTCCCAAGCCTGGATCATACCTGTTTCTGTTTGCCTCCCACATGCAATTAGGTGCCAAGGTTTTTTCATTTACAGTAACTCCTGAGTTCACTTCCTCTGCATCACCAGCACTACCATGTCTATTCAACAGCCATCCTCCAATGGCTACTAGGTTCTTCAGAACTGCAGCTGGATTCATCTCCCAAGGCAGAAGAAAAACCACAGCTCTCTTCCTAGTTGAAACTTTCCAGGGTTTTCTTTATTGTTCTTTCTTACAGAAAATTTCAAAAATGTAAAAAGTAGAGAGGATTATATAACAAATCTCCACTTACCCATTATCCTGCTTCAATGATTATACCCTCATGGCCAATCTTGTTACCTATATACTTCACAAACTGGACAATTTCAAAGCTCAGACATCATATAATTTCATCTGCAAATACTTAAATATGATTCTCCTCCTCACATAACCACAATGCCATCATCACAGCCCTCAAAATTAACACTTTTAAATCATCAAATTTCTAGTCAATGTCAGCATTTTCATGATTGTCCTATCATCTTTTTTCTTTCATTTACAGTTTATTTGATTCAGGACAGACAGTCCAAAGTTCTTCTACTTTTGTTTTCTTGTGTCTTTTTGGAATTGTTTTGTTGCAATATTAGTCTTTTACTTGGTTTTCAACCAAACCTTAGGGCCTTTTGTTACCACTAGTCTTTATATACATCAAGTTCCAATCAAGTCATATCCTAAACGTGGTCATTTTCTAATATGTCCAAACATTCTTTGATATTTCTTCCTCCAAGCAGCACAACTTAATTCCACTCCCTAGATGTAAGGGTGGACTTGACTTAGTGACTCACCTCTAATGAGCAGAATATAGTGGAAGTGAAGGTTGTGTCATTTTCAAGACTAAAAAGTAGAGAGGCCCTGTGGCTTTCTCCTGGCTCTCTCTCTGGTGTGGGATCACTTGCTCTGGGAGAAGCCAGTGGCCGTGTTCTGAGGACACTCAGGCAGCTCTGCATGGGGGCCCATGTGGACAGAGCGAAGCCAACAGCCCGTGTTGCAGCTGAGGCCTCCTGCCAGCAGCCAAGGGAGTGAGTCACCTTGCCAGTGGATTCTCCAGCCCTGGTCAGGCTGACCCTCCTGACTGCAGCCTCATGAGCCATCCTGAGACAGAACACCCAGCTCGGTCCTCCCGGATCCCTGACCCACAGAAACTGTCAGACAATAAATGTTTACTGTTTAAGACTAAGTTTGGGGGTGATCTGTTATACAGAAGTAAATAAAACACTATCCTTTCTGAAGACACATCATTCATTGCCTTTCCTGGAAATTCCCTTCTTCTCTACTCCAGTTCTTCATGCCCAACTTAACCATCTTTTCAAGCTCAAAGACCACTTCTCCAGAGGCACCCCTGCACCTCCACTTCCCCAATACTCTAAAATCTGGAAACAACTGTTCCTTCCTTTGATTTCCCAAAGAACTTTGTATTTAATTCTAAGCCAAGCTATCCAAAACCAATTTGGGCAAAGGCAAAACCAATTCATCTGATACACATCTGTCTAAAATGTGTGGTTTCAACATTAATATTACTGAAGTAGCTGTCCCGCAAACATACCAGGCACCCCTGCCCCCAACCCGCACATATCTTCATGGTTCATGCCCTCACCACCTTCACACCTTTGCTTAAATGTCACCTTCTCAGCAGGGTCCACCCTAACAGCCCATTTAAAGCCACCAGAGCCCCCACCTCTTCTCACCCACACCCACCCAGCCTTCCCTGTCCATTATTGCACTGTTTTCTCCACTGCACTTAACACAATCTAACATAGGTTTTAACTATGCCACTTATCAATCGTCTCTCCTTCTCCAGACTGTAAACTCCAGAAGGGCATTTTGTTCAGTTGTTCAGTGCCACATCCCAAGCTCCTAGGACAGTACATGGTACACAGATGTGTTCAACAAAAACTCATTGTATTAATGATCAAGACAGTAGCATTTCATGTGCCATGTAATGGGTATAAGACTAATTAAACATTTTGATGTTTTAGGTGTCTATGTCTGCAAGCATTTTAAAGAAGCTTCATTGCCTCCTTCACTAGATAAAAAGAAAATAAAACCTTGAAACGCCCTAACATAGGCAACCCTAAAAACAGGTAATTTACGAATTGTTACATTTCTCAAAAGTAGCCAAAATGGTCCTTTTATATGTACCTCCTTGGCAGTGTGATTAAATATGATTTCAGGTGATCATGTCATTACCAGAATTCATCAATGGGCCAGCTGCACCTCCTTCTTTATCTCTCTCAAGTGTTAGCTTATGGATCATTCCAAAATCTCCTGAAGGGCAAAAATTGGATCTTACACATCTTAAAACTCCTTGCAGTGCCCAGATAACAGAGAAATCTATAAAAGTTTATAAAGAAAATATTAGAATTGTAAGCATCTGAGGCTATCTCTTGTCCTTAACCGAAAGCACAGAGTAGGTGTGCCCCTATGCCCATGCCTGCCTAACAATGCTGCATACAGTAAAAAGGCATCTTCATTCAGATGAAATCTAAAAAGGCATCTCCATTCAGCAGATGAAGTCTCTGAAGTGCATTACCTAACAACTTATTTTCCCAAAGCCAAGTTAGAGCTGAAACCTTAGCCTCCTCTTTGACTCACAACATTCCTGTTTAAATTACACTGCAGCTACCAAAAGAAAGAAAAAGAAAAAAAAGAAACGGCTGTTCCTTTATCTGACATCTGTTTCTTACTAACAATCCATATACACACATCATAGAGGGTCAGATTCTAACAGCGGAGGGTGATATTCAAGAAGAATGGCAACACTTGTAAATTACCTCACAGTTTACATGAGTAATAATGGGAGAAAAAATATAATTGCAATGCACAGTAATCTGACTCTTGATTGCGAAGGCATTGTTCCACGCAGAACTGTTCTTTGTGTTTAAGATCCAGAACAATGCTGGAAGAGGGATGTCTAGCTATAACATAAGCAAAGCTTTATATCATTTCAAGGACACAAAAGTGATGTTAGTGTTCTGGCACAAAAAAGCACTTACTATCCTCTACGGAAAGGTCCACAAATTACAATTCATGGTCCAATGCTGACCCAAGCCTGGTTTGTACAGCCCACAAGCTAAGAATGATTTTCACATTTTTAAATGGTTGAGGGGAAAAAAAATATCAAAATAATAATATTGGGTGACACGTGAAATTTATATGAGATTCAAATTTCAGCATCCATAAATAAAGATTTATTGGAACAGTCACATCACTTGTTTATGCACCATCCAGGGCTCCTTTTGTGCTACAATGGCAGGATTGAGACATTCCAACAGAAACCATATGTATTTTCCACAGGCTGAAAATACTCACTGACCCTTAACAGAAAAAGTTTGCCACCCACTGTTTCAGGGCATGAATGCTAGATCCTGACTGCCTCCATTCGAAGCCTACCAACCATTATTATTATTAATTATGATTCACTTATTAACTGTGTTACCTTGAACAAATTACTTAACCACCCTGAGCCTCAGTTTTCTCATTTGTAAAATGGGTTTAATAATATTACCTATCCTCATGGAGTCATTGTAACTAGTAAACTAATAATATACACCAAGCACTTGAAATACAACTTGACACCCAGTAAGCCATTACTAACATTAGTTACAACTACCATTCCTTCCTGTTGAGGGCTGCAGGATGTGTTTCCCAACTGAAATGCTAGCAAAGCAGTTAGATTTCAAACTAGGCCCCCAAATATATTTGTCGTGATCGAACTGAAGTATGAGACAAGAAGAAATGAGAGAAAAATGAAGAAAAACAGAAGAAGAACTGAGGAGGGAGTAAGAAAAGAAAGCAAAATTTTAGAAAGACCCCACTCAGCAGGGGCAGCGGGTGGCCTACTCAAAGGAGAAGTATAAGGCAGGGTAATTTCATCTGTAGTAACAGATGAAATCACCTCTGTGGGCAGATTAGATACTAATCACCCTGTGGAAGCTGTCTCTAGGAGGGGGGAAAGCACTCAAAATTCCAAGCAAATGAACTGCCAGGGTCAAGCCCATTTTTAGGTTGAGAACTTCCTGTATTTTACTTTCCTAGACAAAGACAAGGGATAGTTGCAGTAAATTCTGTATCCTGTTCCCCGAGTTGGAGCACCTAATTAAAGGGAAACAATTTTCTTGAGGACCCTGTGCAGAGGAGGAGCAGCTCCTTACGATACTTGGAGGACAGGGAAAAGCATTCTTGTCCAGGGGTTCTCAGAGGGTTCAGAACAACAAGCACTTCCGAACACTAAAAAAAAAAAAAAAAAAACCATGTTCCCATAAATAGAACACAAACTCATTCACCAAAAATGGACCTACATGGCAACTGGGAGGTAGACATGTGTTAGAAGAAACGCTTAGCCCACTACCGAAGCAGAGAAATTCTCTTTCCAAAGACTCACTGTCATTTGAACACTTTCTCTCCGCAAAGCTGACTTTTTACCATTTCCATGTATCTTTAAAAATTACAGTCGCTGCTGCTCTTTTTAAACTATTTCAGAACTCTAGAGCACCCCTCCCCCCAACAAAAAAAGAATTATTTTATAACTCACAACTCCACCATAATCAAACAACTACCTCCACTATTCCCTTCAACCTTGATCCCCTGTAATCCTCACCACTGCTTTCGTTTATGCTTATGGTAAATCTTCCCCGCAGAGGCTAAACACACGTTTCTAAGAGACTTGGCATATAAACATGACATGTAAACCTTGAAGGAAAGAAACCCCTTTTTTACCCAGGTAGTTTCTGCAAATCTTGCAAGAAAAGAAGAGTGACTCAAAGCAGTGCATCCCAAAAGGGTAATTACAATGCTCCTGAGCTAGAGGTAAATTCAAAACACTCACTGAGAATGAATCTGCTGAGACAGTCCTACTGAAGGCTTCGGCTTGAGGGTCAAGGTCATCTGGGCCACAGGACTGACTCTCGGAAGAGTGTCAGCCTTCTTAGATGAAGTGTGCTTTGCTGCTTGCCCAGGAGGGACCCAGGAGGACGCAGCTCCAGGACTCTGCCCTCCAAACACAGGTGACGAGGTGTCCTGAGCAGGTGTTGTCTCACACGCTTTGCCCTTGGTTCCTGGTTTACACACGCAGAGCTGAGGCCGGAGACACATCCCTCCATTCTGGCACGGTGGGACACAGCTTGCTGCAGACAGACAACAGAACATACAACTTTGAAGAAAAGGGTTGCACACTTTACTAATTCCTCCAAAGGCTTAAGTATTCAAAGGAGAAGTATAAGGCAGGGTGTTCCTCACTAAAATAAACCTATACTCCACACAAACATCATACTTACAATGATGGGGAGGCTAATTAATATTTACTATGGCTTCTTATATGCCAGGCACTGTTCTAAAATATATCAACAAATTTAATCCCCAGCAACCATTCTGAAGTATTTTGCCCATTTTCCTGATGAAGAAACAGATCCAGGGATTATGTAATTTGCCAAAGGTCACACAATTAATGAGTAAACAGAAGAGCTGGGATTTGAATCCAAGTGAACTGGCCGCAAAGCCATCATTCTTACCTATTGTAACTGTAGCTACCTCTCACAAATGCACCAGAAACACAGGAAAACCTTAAGAAAATGCTCTGTCCTTCTTTGTAAGTTGTGTTCTGTGACTTAAGTTTAAATTTCAGGTATTCAAATGCGTCTGAGCAGAAAACAAAAGTCCATTCCCAATCCCCAAACCCAAAAAGTGCTACTGCCTTCTTCATCCTACATAAGCTCTCAGAGCTTGGAGTGACTGCTCCAGAAACTTGAACCAACCCATTTTTTTTCTAACATGAGGAAAAAACAAGGGTATGAAGTCTGAAAGTCATCCAATATACACTTTTTTTTTTGTAAAAGCCAGTGCATATCCCTCATCATATTACACAGGGCAGCCGAAAAGAAACCACCTTTATATCTTCTAATTGCTAGGATGCATGTACTTTGCATCATTTGTGGCCAAGCATTGTTTTATAGTTAGCAGGGTGATGGGTCACAGGAAAGGGAAATGAATTTTATCATAGGCAAGGTCCATGGGAGTTTAGATATTACTGACTTAAGATTTATTAATGTCACAGGCCTATGAACATAACCCCTTCAGTCCCCTATTTGTCCAGATACATTTACATATGCCAACCTTTTGCTAGCAGTCCACCTTTGACTTAAACTCTTCCTAAGCAGATTATAATACTAAATTTCCCATAAAATTCATTGCAAGATTCAATCTAGAAACAATTACAAAATAGATGAGGCACATAAACCAGAAGACACTTAGTTATGGAACAGCCAAATAACCAAGACCTAAAAGCCCTGAAACTTACTGATTTTCTATAATAGAGAGAAGATCCTTTCCCATCTTCCCATAATATGATTCCTAATAGTTACAGCAAATAATAAGAAGTGGCTGTCAAGTAGCAGAATACCAGACTGACAAATTTTCCAAAGGCAAGAAAAATGCAGCCAGTCCCCTCGGTGAACTGGGGTAAGTTACTTAACCTCGGCCTTTATACTTGTACATATTTGGGAGCAGGGAAAGGGTAGTAAATGTTGTTGGAAAATGGTCCCCAGGGGTCCTTTCCATATTAGGCTTCCACAATTCAAAGTCAAACCTAAGCACTTCTAGAGTTCAGGATTCTAAATTTTCAGCATTTTCCTAGTGACTGAAGGTGATTGGGTCCCTATTTGGCCAAGGTTATTTATGGAATGTCACAGGAATGGAAGTGAGCTCTGCCCAGAGAGAGCTGAAGTGGCCTCCAGCGAGGACTGGACTGGCCTTTCCTAGCTGAGCCTCTGCCAGAGATCACCCCCAAGGCATTTTCATGGATACATTCTCTTCATGCTTTCAATTAGAAACACGTTTCAGTTTAACATCTGAGAATGATTTCCGCCTCTCCTCCCTCCCAAGGTGTACTGGAAATGTCTACTGAGCTACCAGGAAGGCTGAAAGAGCAGGTTACAAAAGCTGGTACCTAGGTGGAGGCCAACGATGGAAATCTTCCAAAAATACCACTGAGAATATGCAAGAGTCTGTCTTTAGGAGGACATAGATGAATTAGAAGTGTTAACAGGGTAACAATTTTTTTGTAAATTCTGCATGTCATAGGATGAAGTGGGCAGGGAAAGAATGAAAGAAAACAAACCTTTAAACCAAAGATTTTCTACTAGAAGAACATGTTACATAATAGCATAACTATATACAATACCGTCCTCTTACAAATTTTAAAAGGACAATAAGGACAGTAATGAGATGGTATTCTTTTCTGCCCCCACTTAAACAGCAGCAGCAATCCTTGGAAACGCAGACAGGAGAGGCTGGCTTGAGCCTGGAGGGACAGATTCCCTAACAGCCAAGACAAGCCCGTCACCTGACATGCAAAGCAAAACTCATGCCCTGTAACCACATTTTACCAAGCCATTTTTTTCTATGCTATGTAGATCTCAATTTGTTTTATGTTGCACTTTTATTTTTAATGCAAGAAAACATTTTCCACATGACCAAACTTTCAAGATAATTATGGGTTCCTTCCCAGAGAGTTTACACATTTGTCACCATCTACTTCATGGCCGATGTGAAAATTTGTAGGCATTTATGAAAAAACTGTTGTTCTAACTGAGGTGTTGACCTGTGTGGATTATTAAAAATAAACGTTACAGAAATACTTTAAAACTGTTTTTTTCCACTGGATGATTCTGCATTTGCTTGGCCAGCTGTGGTTCAACACAATGAGTAAACGTGGATTCAAGATCGTATCAGTGGGTTAGACAGTGGTTCTCAGGTTTTTCTGCACATTAGAATCACCTGGAGAGCTTTTAAAATTCTCAGACCCCAGGCCTAACTCCAGGCCGACTGAATCTGAATCTCTGGGGGAGGGTCTCAGGCATCAGCTGTTTTTTAACTCTCTAAATGATTGCAACATGCAGCCAAGCTTGAACAAAATCCTAACCCAGACTTGCTAACAATCTAGTCTTCCTAAAATGCAGCTCTTTCAATTTCTTCTCCTACGTTCAAAAATTTCCAACACATTTTAGTTGCCCAGGAGATACATTCAAGACCCTCTGCAACTGGCCCTAAACCCCCTTTGCACCCTGACTGCCCCTACTCCCTCCCTGCGGAAGCTTGTCACTCCTTGCCTCTGCACACGAGTGCCCTGTCCTGAAAGAAACAGGCCCCTCAGGCTCAGCCTCATTGAAACCCCCTGCTTCTCCAGGAAGTCCTCCCCAAATGCCCACCTACTCCTACCATGATCTTTTTATCACCTGATTTCTGTCCCATTTTCATCACTCGCTTCACATTCCATACAGGCTGTCACATATTATCAATCATCTTTAACAAAGTTCTCTTATTTCTCAACTACATGATTAACTGTGGGATCAGTTAATGGGCTTGTGCAGAACTTTCTGTACCCTAGGAGGGGAGGGAGCCTGAGCCTCATCCTGGCTGAATGACTCATTCGAAAGTGGAGCCACTCCTTTCCAAAGGATCCTGGGATTTAAGGACATCTGTAAAGGGAAAGTAATCAGTGGGCTCTTAATCCATCTCCTAGTAGCAGGGATGCCTCCAGGCTTGGTTTGCATGTTGTTCAGTAAATCTCTAATCCTTCAAAGATGTTTTTAAATTTAAAAAAATAATAAAACACTCTAACTTATAAGGACTATAGTGGAATTTAACAGCATGCTTGTTAGAGAAACAGTTTCAGAAGGCAAGAGTTAATGGGTTCCTGCAGAACTCTGAAGAGCAGAGACACTCTGAAACAAACTGGTCACAGACTAACACAAAGAACATCACAATGGGCTTGTAGTAGCTGTGACAAGTTACTAGACTTCTGGTAGAGAAGCACATTAAGGGAATTAGCCTAAGACGTTCAGATGCAGTAGAAAAAAAGCTTTTGAGACTGTGGTGGGAGGGTGGGTGGGTGGGGGAGCACAGGGGACACAATTCATAAAATAAATAATCCAATAAAAGGACTTCTGCTCAATATAGGCCTAGTGAATTAACCCTCTACCACCTTCCATTCCAAACACAGAACATTGATTTTGAAAGATTTCTTTAGGCTAAAAAGACAGATTTCCATAGCTGGCCATGATGGAATGTTGCCAAACAAGCCTTTCTGCCATCTACAACTAGAAAATAAACAACTGTTGTCAAATTCCATACAGCCAGCAAGAGAGGCCTGTGATCCTAAAAGAAGAGAATCAAAGAGGTGACCACCCTGACCATCGGCAGGGAGCACTTTGTGGACCATGGAGCAGGGAGGGAGCCCAAGCAGAGCACAGTGGGTTCGTGAACTGAGGGGATAGAGGCTAGGACACTAAGCAGCTGGAATCTGCAGGGCGAGTACGGGAGAGGAGAGACCTGCCCACAGAGACAGCCCAGAGATGCACAGAGTTCCCGGGGCCTTCACCCGACACTGAGCTGCACAGTGAAGAAATACCCAGGACCTATAAGCAGCAAATTCCTAGTCCTGGTGGGTCAGAACATTCTGGAGAAATCCCCAAATTAAATTCCTTTGAAGAGAGCAGAACCTCAACATCAAAATCGGGCAAGAATAGTACACAAAAGAAAACTAACCCACAAATCACCTTAAGACTACAGATGCAAACTATCTCAATAAGACATTACTCAATCAACTACAACAGTATTTCAAAAACAGAAACGCAGAATTAAGCAGAATTAATTCCAGAAATATAAGGATGGCTTTAAAATCATCAAATCCAGCGGAATTCCCCAAGTTAAAAAGTTAAATGAGAATTTATCTCAATTGAATGCAGAAAATCTTCCAAAAAAGTTCATCACTTACTCCTGGTAACAAAAACTGTTAGCCAATTAAGAATACAAAGGGATTTCCTTGTCCTGGTAAGTACCTACAGCAAATTCACAATAAACAGCATACCAAAACCTATAGCAAATATTACCAGGGAACTGTAGGAGCATTCCTTGCAAAGCTGGAAACAAGTCGAAATGCCCACAATAACCTCAGAATAGTTATATAGATATGTAACAGTAATTGTATTGTAGTTCCAGCCAACATGATAAAACAAGAAACAAAAGGTCTAAGATGTGGAAAGGAACAAATATATCATTTTAAGTTTACTTAAATGTCTGCGTAGATAAAACAAAAGATTCTACAGACTGTTCTAATTGATAAGACAGTGTGGGAGTGGATCAGACACAGAAATACAGATCGATGAAGTTGAACAGAAAGCTTAGAAACAGACTCATACAAATGGAGTTCTGTAACTGATGGAGGGGACATAATCAATCTGTAGAGACACAATGGACTACTTAATAAGGGGTGCTGGAACAAAAACAGCCATCCATCTAAAAGAATAAAATTAGATCCCTACCTACATGAGACTCTTTCATTTAAGTCTCCAGATCTTTAAAGCCTTTAAAAGAAAATGTAACAGGATGTCTTCATGACTTGGGGTAAGGAAGAATTTCCCAAATGTACAACAGTAAAAATCAGAGGACTGATGGACTTAAGTGTGTCAACATTTAAAAGACAACTTACACAAAAGTGAAATGACAGACATTTTGCAATGCATTTAACAGAGGATTAGTAACCAGATAAAGAATTCCTAAAAATCAATAGAAAAAAAATGGGCAAAGGATATGAATTGGTTATTTAGAGGTGATGAAAGGTGAGTGACAAATAAATGTGAAAACATACTCAACCTCTCCAACTATCAGAGAACTGCAGATCAAAAAGACACTGAGATTCAATTCCACACTTGAGAGACTGGCAATAAGGCTGTTATCATCAAGTGTTAGTAAAGATTTAGGGAAATGGGAACTCATATACTGTCTATATATGTCCTATAACTCATATATGTATTTTTTATACCCATCTCTGTGAAAAGCAATTTGGCAATACAGTAAGGTCATAAAGTGTACAAACTCTCATATCCAGCAATTTCACTTACAGGCTACCATGTGCTCAAGGAGACATATACAGGAATATTCACTGTGGCCCAATTAGGAAAATACTGGCATTGCTAGATGATTGATAAACTGTGGTAAGCATACAATGGAATATTACACAGCAGTTAAAATCATGGTCTAGACCTATATCTAGCAACATGGATGGATCTTGAAAATAATGTTGAAGAAAATATGCTACAAGACACTGCTTTATACTATTCTTTATGTGATATTATAATAATTGTCCATGTAACTTCTTTAATACATAAAACACTATTTGCTTTTATAGACACATACAAAATCAACAAAAGCATAAAAGTATATACTGGATTCACACTAAATAAATTCATGGAAGAAGTGGAGCAACACTAGAGAAGAAAATAAGTTACTTCATTGAAATTTTTTTCTTAAAAAAAAGGAGAAGAGTAGCAAATATGACAAGTAGACTTGTATTTGTTGTAGGTAGTAGATACATGGGTATTTACTATTGTATCCTTTTGTACATTTCTGTGTATTTTTCAATTTTTCACAATCATAATAATTTTATTTTAATAAGCCTACAAAAAACAATTGAGAATTGAAGATAGTTAAAACCTGTTCCTTAGTCACAGGGTGAACAAGGGGTGATAACGGCATGAGGTTGCTCCACGTGGCAGAAGGTACCATCACGGCAACACTGAACTCAGTTTGCAAAACCTGGGCTTGCAGAAAGCTGACATCAAGACCTGACCGTGGATAGACAACAAAATCCCACTCCACCCTGGCTGCCAGACTGGTCTTCCAAAAACACTCTCATCATTTCAAATTCTAATTCTCAATGTTTGCCCCAAACAGTAAATAGTCTCAGATTTCTTCCACATTTTAATTCTATTCCAGTTTGACAAGATGATCCTAATGTTCTTTTAAAGTTCACTGACTGTATTTTTAGGAAGTAACTCAGGCCCAGAAGCTCAGCCTCTATTGCTTTTAATTCTAAAAAAGTAACTCTTAGTTATATTTAAAACTTGTCCCAGCCCACACAGGGCAAACAGTGTGACTCTCTGCCCCTTGCTTTTCTCTCCAAACAAGTTGCAGCATGTCTACCGCATGTGTCCCAGGGAGAAATGTGAGTCTAGCTGTGTCTTCTGTGATCAGAGACAGCAGGTGAAAAATCACTTCGCTGTGTGTGTCTTCACAGTAATTCCCAGCTGCCCTTTGAAGTCATTCAGTAACACTAAGTGATATCAGATCACAAGAAGCATAGCATGAGGTCACACATTACAGTCTAACTCTGTCCATTCCTTGTACCAAACCCGAATAAATGCTGTTGTTTCCTTACAAACATCTCTGAGTCAGCTTCCTTCAAAATCCCTAAAGAGCAAAAAATATTATTCTAACATATCCTAGTGCCTTTTCTATCCAGCCATGTGGAATAATAAGCAATTCCAAATAACCGAATGTTCCAGCAAGATGAGCCAACCACCAACACATTTATTAACCCTTATGGACTTTGATCATTACGAAAATCCACGTGCAATACTTGAGGTGTGTGTGTGCACTCTCACTGTTCTATCTCCTTCAAGTCAGACTGCCAAGTAGCACAAGCTTCCTACTTCATTTGCTTTTCTAATCTACTCTGAAGCGTCAACTTAACCAAGCAGATAGTCAGAACACAGCACAAATTGTATGGAATACAAGCCACAAAGGCTTTGTGCAGAATCTCATGCCTCTTTTCAGGACTTAAATACCTTTATGTCAAGTACTGAGCCCCATCTGACTAATTCTCTAAGAGCTCTGTTCTGGAAGGCTGAGGTTCTCAAAGTCTGAGCTCAGCAGTAGCAGCTTGTTACCCTGTGATTTAATTTAAAATAGGTGGTCGGCTGAGGCCAAACACACTCTTCCCAATGCCATCGATAACTGAAATCACTCATGGAGTGTAATATAATTAAGCCATAAGTCATGTGAAAAACCACCAGCAGTTTTTTCCTGGGTTCAGTTTCTGGTCTTATTACTGTCATTTTATCAACATTTATTAACTTCCTTTAAGTCAATGGGAAAAAAAAAATTAAAGATCTACAGTTTGAACTATATAAACATTTAATTAAAAATAGCAAAAGAAGAGAAAAAGCAGAAAAAAAATTTCAGAAAATGCTATTAAGAATTAACAAAAGTTGTCTTTAACAAATTAAGACCAAAATAAAAATGAAAAAAATTAAGACTAAAGAAAATGCAATGAGTAAATAAACCCATGGGTAATGTCCAAATTAAGTCACCAAAAGAGATGCAAACCAACACATAGTGGCACATTATGGCTATTTTTAAAAGACTCATGAAAGTATTAATACAAAGTGCCACAAAGGTAGTGATAAAATGGTAAAAACTTTTTAGAAAGTGGTGTAATATGTTTTAAACATTTCACGAGTCTCATTTCTAGAAAGTCATCCTAATAGTCAAAAAAAAGAAATAGCTATGTACATACATAGGCCCAGCTGTTCACAGCAGTGTTATTTATGCCAATGAAAAATTCAAAGGCATACAGGTTGAGTGCAGTATGTTATCGTAACCATTCAAAATCAGTATTATAAAGTGATACTAGAAGTTTTTTAAATGTTGATACTCTTGATGTGAGTAAAAGCACAGTGTTATTTTGTTAGTCATTAAGTACGTCTCCTAACAGTTTGTGTACTAATGCTAGTACATACGTATGATAAATCCAAGTTTCTGACAAATCTTGTGTTTTTTAGCAAACTGAAAATGCACATATAAAATATGATTATAATTGACATCTTTGTCAATTTATGGAAGACCATGTATTTCTAAATAACAAATCTTTAATCTTTTTAAATCCCACCATATTATCTTTCTTCATTCATTATTCAAACATTGAACCTCTCTCTATATGGTAGCACTGGGCCAAAAACTGGATAAAAAGATGGAGGAGACAATTTCCTGCTCTTAAGGAGATCAGAGTCCAGTAGGGAAGACAGACAAGCATAGAAAAACATCACCATACAGTTACACTTTGGAATAATAGTATGGAAAGAATAAGAAATGAGAGGTCCTAGCTGGCAATCAACAGATACTTTTATTATATTTAAATGACCAAAAGGATACAAAGAATTCTTAGAATGGTTTGTTTCCTTGAGAGTTATAAAATCCCCCTGCGCGGGGTTCACTTACTGATGAAAAGCAGAGGAGTAAACTGAAGCTGGACTCCGGAATCACAGAAATCTGAATTCGGGCCACGCCATTCCCCAGATGAGTACCCTGGGGCCAGTTCCCAGGTTTGACTCATGCCCTGGGCCTCCTCTCAATACTGATAACAATTTTGCACACCATTTTGCACCAGGCTCTGTCACACATCCCGACTACAACTGTAGACCAGAAAATACCATCTCTGTCCCATGAAACTCACAGCCCAGCAGGAAGACCAACAGGATGAGGGACGAACTCTTGCAAGCATTTTGGAGAAGAATGGTGTGCTGCGGCGGGAGAGGGGCATCCCTATGGGACTCCGACTAATAGAAAAGACCTCCCTGACAGCATGAACTTAAGATCAGGTCCGAAAGCTAAGACAAATAATGCCAGACCTGGCCCCAGAGGCTGGGGCCAAATGGTGGTGGCGAAGCCTGCCACAAAGTCACGAAAGAGCAAAATGCTAATCAACTCTGATTCAGGAATGACTTTTCACAAGAGATCAGGTTCAGAGGGGTGGGGAGAGAATTACAATATATGCTTAAATACATCTGGCATGCTGATCTAGAACCACTTAATTTAACCAGCAGAGACAATATCCTGTAACTCCAGAAGCCAACATCTGTGACCATCATCACTTAACACTTCTCTCTCTGGATGTTCTAGTCAACTGGGTAATACTCGGAGGAGAGGTGTGCAGTGACACAAGCCTGCACCTCCACAGCCAACAGGAGTGTCCACAAGTACAGATTTTCTGTACAGCCATCGGCCCTATTTTAGGTTAAGCCCTAAAAACACTCACTCCTGTTTGTGTTTTATCGTTTCCAATCGAGGAAATTTTATAGTTCAGTATGCCCCCTGCATTATTACAATCAACATGGCGGTAAAAAGTAGAAACATCCTACCCAAAAAACAAGGAATAGATAAAAATTATGGAATGTGATATACAAGTGTTTAAAATACATTTTTAATAACATGGACTAATGCTCACAATGTAATGCCAAGTTTAAAAAAAAAATCTCCTACCTTCTGTAGAACTCACTCCAATCAGCCTTGCACCGAGACCTGTCCACCCGCCATCCCGCCAAGGGCACCTGGGCCCCAGGCCACCAATGCAGGCTTTGTCCCTCACTGACCAGGGCAGCCCTGGGCCAGTCCCTCCCTCCTCACCACTGTCTTCCCTTGGCTGAGAGGTCTTACCCTGCCAGCCTTTTTCCCACTTCACCCCCTACCCCTCCTCAGGCTTCCTCTGGCTCTTCCCCCTCCCTGACATGTAATTGTTGAAATTTCACAAGAGGTGCTTGGTCCTCGGACCTTCCTCCTCATTCTGCCCCGTGGCTTTGATTTGCAGCTAGACTATGCCTTGTCCCCCTACCTGAACTCCAGGTTTCCATGTCCAAAGTCTCATAGAGAACTCCATGTGGAGCTCTAACCAGGCCTCTCAAACGTAGCACATCTTAATTCCCCTCCCCAACCCCAGCCTCCACAAAGTGCTCCTCCTAGGCACTCATCTCCTTAAAAGGCACTGCCATACCCTAGATTGCTCACCCCGTGTAGGAGTTTGCTAGGGTGGTGTAACAAAGCATCAGTACCGGGGGTCTGAAACAACAACAGGTCTTTGTCTTACAGCTCTGGCAGCTGGAAGTCTGCATCAAGGTATGAGAGGCATTGCTTCCTTCCCAGGGCTGAGAGAGTCTGTCCTGCTCCTCTCAGCTTCTGGGGGCCTCAGGCGCTCTGCGGCTTCAGAAGCTGCTCTCCCTTCGCATTGTCTCTCTGCATGTGTCTGTGTCCAGATATCCCGTTTCTATAAGGATGCCAGTCACACTGGCTTGGCCGCACCCCCCCTACTCCTGTATGACTTGTTCTTAACTCATTACACCTGCAAAGACCCTATTCCCAAAGCGGGTCAGATTCTGAGGCAACAGGGTTAGGACTTCAGTATGTGAATTAAAGCAAGGACAGTATTTCAACCCATAACACAAGTTGTCATCTTATTTGACTCTTCTCTTTCTCTCATACCACACATCCAATTCACCTCCAAATCCTGTTGCCCTAGCTTTAAATACTTCCTGTATCTAACTATTCCTCACCTCCACTCCTCAAACCCTTCCCCTGGCCGCCTTGTCACAGGCGGTCCTTTATCACCAGGGCAGCCGGAGGCATCCTGTTTGAACCAAAGCCAGATCACATCACTCCTCTGCTCCACATCCTCCGAAGGCTTCCATCTCACTCAGTGAAATGCAAAACCTTCTTTCTACAGCCCCCTCTCCTATATCATTTCCTAGCACTCACTAAGCACCTTACTCCTGTCACAATGGCTTCCTTGCTAGTCCCTGAGCGTGCCATGCCTGCTTCCACCATTGCACTGGGCTATTCCTGCCTGGAACAGTCTGCCCCAAATATTCATAGGCTTCCTGCCTCACATCACTCAGCCTCCCCGGTGACCATAGCCATTCCAAAATAGTGGCCTCTGGGCCTCTGCTTCCGTACTCTGCCTTGTTTTTCCTCAAAGCACTTATCCCTAGCCAACAATATAGCATATATTTTATCTAATTGTCTGGTTCTCCCACTAAAATATCAGCTCCAGAGGAGGAAAAACTATTTTGGTTAGTGCTTTTTCCCTTGGCCCTAGTATGCCTGGCTTACTGAACATAATCAATAATTGGTGAATGAATGAATGAACATGTGAATGAAAGCTGGAAGAAAAATGTACTTAAATGCTAACATGATTTACCCATGAATAGTGAAATTATACAAGTTATTAATTTTTTGTTTATATATTATACAGTCCAGATTTTATAAAATGACCTGTAATTGCTTTTACAGTATTGCAAAAATCAACAATACTTTTTTGAAAAGAATTGTTAATTTACTTAAGGACTACTTTAAATATACTTAGAATTTTAAGGGCTATAATTTCTACAGTCTAAACATGTGAGACAGAGTACCATAACTAGACTTTATATGAACTGTACTATATTGAATCTTACATTATTTTACTTTGAAAGTTATTCTTAACATACTCTGATTGGGTAATATGTCCAGCACTATTATTAACATGTTCAATCTGTTTGAAAAGCTAAGTTCTTTTATTTTCATCAAGCAAAAATGTTAAATGAAGGAAGCTTCACTGAAAATCAAAGCAATTTTTTTAAAAGCCTTATAAGGCTAAAATGACTGCCAACTTGAGAATCAAATATGAAACTTGGATTAAAATTAAGGGAAACAAAAACTAAGACAGAAAACATTACTCTGATTAGGCAGTGTCACCTGCTGGTAAAGGACCCACTGATTCCACGCATCTAAGACCAGAATAGCCCAAGACAGTGACCAGCTGTGTGCCCTTGGGTATATTTCTATTACATTTTTTGCATCTCAGTTTGCCCATCTGTAAAACAGGAATGGAAAAAGGTTTATATATTGATTAAAAGAACAGTGCCATTCAGAGTGGCACTAGACAGGTGTCAGCTATTACTATTATCCCATGCACCAAATTCATCCCACGCATGCCCCAAAATAGCCTTTGAAGAAGCTTCTGAGAAGGTCATCTATATGTGGGATAGAACTTTATTTCTACCATTGGAATTTTATATTTACCTAAGACAGCCTTTCATACTGAATCAAACATAATAAGCTACCTTTTTTCTTTCTTTCTCACACTTAATCTCCAGAGTAAAACTTGTGGCAACAAAGTGACAGGAGGCATCATTAAACTAAAATATTATGTAATTATCCTCATGCTTAAGATTAACATTTGCTAACTAATTTTCTTCACTGCATAAATAAAAGCAGCTATGTGAGTTAGACAGAGCCTTTAAAAATCACCACACACTTTGACAGCATTCCTTAAGGTTAATGAAGAGTATTTTGTGACCAAGGATGGAACACCCCAAAAGACACCCACTCCAAGCTATACCAGAGCCTTACCCTGCAAAAAAAAAAAAAAAAAAAAACCCACTTGTAAATGTCGCTGATACCTGAGCATCACTGTAGAACACAAGCATTCACCGGGCTGTGGCCGTGGCCCCAGTGACCACAATAATTAGACTGTTACACCCTAAAGAGAGCAACAGTTGAAGCCTCACTGTGAAATATAAGGCTATTCCTCTAAATGGAAGGAAGCTACACAGATGATACTATTTGCAAACAATCAGTCCTCTAGCTACTAGCTCAATGATTGTGAAATTCAAGCATTTTCAGAACCAAAGCTGACATAGAACCGTGGCCTTCAAGGGCTCATCAGCAAGCAGCTGAAAGGAATAAGCAAAGCTCTGCTTTCAAAACTTTAATATATAAAATTAAAATTGTTCTAATAGCTGTTCTCATGTCTGACACCTTTCTGAGTGGAGAAGCTATTTTAGTAAACATCATGAATTCAAAATGCTCTTTTTATCCATGTACTGGACCTAGCTTTTCTGTTTTTACTGAATATCCTTCTATAATTTCTGATCATCTCAGAAGTATAAAGTGTATAATGTGTGCAAAAATTTTTAAATAATTATTAAGAGCACAAATCATCAAGGATTATCTTTCAGTTAGAAATTGTCAACTAAAAAATAAACAATTTCCTTCTAAAACACCATGCAAGGCACTCAAGTTTTCTTGAGTCACCAACTCGGACCCTTCGAGTGTACTTTTGATTTAATCTAATAAACTCCCTCCTGCTTCTAAATGCAAAACAAACAAACACTATATGTATCAATCTTACTATTAAGTAATAAATGATGATGCTGACCAAGTGTTACTAGTCTCAAATCCTTAATGTTTTCATGTTTCTCAAGAAAGTAAATGGCTGTATAAGTTTTTCAAATCCAAGTAATTATTTTTATTGTTTAAAATATGCCATGAATGACCAAATTAATAGTAATTTTATCTCTGTTGTCTTACAAAGTAAAACTGCTAAATTTTCTGCTAATCAGTTCTGGAGAAACAAGAAAGAAATTAAGGAACCTTTACACAATTCTGGAGGTATGCTATTAATAAAGCCATGAAAAATATAACAATCACAAATCTCTCACAACTGCCTATTTAACAAACTGACTATGCAGTCATTTATTCTTAAGCCATGATCCCCTAAAAATTATTCCAAATCCCCATTTTTTTCTTAGATTTCTTCCCATTAATTGTCATTACCATGATTAGGGGCAGGCTTCTGCAGAGTTAGAATGAGGATAAAAGAGAAAAAAAGACTACTGTAGTTCTCAGTACTACCTAGTCTGTAAAGATGTCCCCAAATAATTCCACCCATCCCCATCAGCATATGCTACTCTTCCCACCAAAAAGTAGAGTTTATTATGTTCCTTCTTCCTTGAAACCAAGCTGAGTTGGTGACTATTCAACCAAAAAAATGCAAAAGTACCATTCTGAGACCTCTGAGCCCAGGCATTAAGAAAGTCAGGAAACAACACTTCTTCGCTCTTAGAACTCAGCCGCCATGTTATGGGGAAGCCCAAGCAACCACGTGAAGAGGCCAACATGGAAGAGGACCGAGTCCCCTCAGCCAATAGCTCAACCATCTTACTAGAATCATCTTGTCAGCTGTGTGGACTATTCTATCTCAGAAGTAATCGTACTCTCAAGTCACCCAACCTGATACCACATGGTATTCAGACAAGCTGCTAAGCCCTGCCAAACTGCAAAATCGCAATAAATGATTATGTCTGTTTTAAACCATAAGAAAGAAGGCAATTTGTCTTGAAGGAATAAGCGGCAGTAACAATCTTCCCTTTAGAAAAGGTACCAAATGTCATGCTAGGGCTTCCACTAATTCACCACCTAAATTACCGTGCATAAACACTTAAACTCATGGTGTGATCAAGTCTTTAAAGTAAAAATTAGTATAGATGTGATTAATAACCTCATGAATCCTTCAAAGCAGGGAGAAAATCCAGCACAGACTTCCATATCTATATATTCTCAAGCACTGAATATGATCAAATACAAAGCCAGCTTTCCAATGATTTCCTAGCCAAGTTGCCAGGTACAGAAAAATACTCATCTTTGATAATGCAAGCCATGGCTGAGTGCTACTTTACTAATTTTATATACATATGTATTTTTTAACCATCTTTTAACTATTATAATATGCAAAAAAAACTATTGAATTATACACTTTAAATGGGTGGATTATATTGCATGTGAATTATATCTCAATAAAGTAGTTGGAAACAAAATCACTGTGCCCATGGATAGCAGTACCATCAAATGACTTATCAAAAGCTCCAGGAAATCCATGACAACAGATAACTTGGCCCAGCTGCAGCCAAAGCTTAAGTCAGACTCTCAGAATAAGCAGGACCTCATCCAAGGATTAAAATTTCCCTACAACCTCTCTGCCAAAGTCAAGCACATTCAACAAGGATCTCCACCCCATGGACAGCCCAGCTCATCTTTGAACAGCTCTATCTTAAAACAGCTTTTCTTTATACTGAGTTAAAATCTGTCTGCCCATAGCTTCCATTCATTGGTGCCCTTTCCACAGTATTTGAAGAATGCCCAATCCCTGCCTATTATTTTTCTCCTGACTCAATATACCCATTCCTGCAGCTGCTCCTCCTGTGGGCAGTTTCACGATCTTTCATCACCTGGTTGCACAGCCCGGAGCCTGGGACAGTAGGTCCCAGCTTTGAAGAAGAGCATGAGCTCTAGAGTCAGAATGCCTAGGTTTAAATCCAAGCTCCTTCACTTACTAGCCCCATGACCTTTAGCCAGTGTTTCGGAGTTTCAATTTCAACATCTATAGAATGGAGACAGCAGAAAGAAATCTCATCTTTTTATGGAGTCAGTACCTAAGATGATAATTACCTGTAGTAAAAATTACTCTAGCAAATCTATTAAGAAGGCCAACGTACTGTGTCTCAAAATGTCTTTGTGCATTTGTACAGGTCACCATTTCTTTGTTTAAACAATCTCTCTGCCTCTGCCACCCACAGGTAGTCATTCAGGCTCATGAAGTGTATGAATGATGCAACTCCACTCTAACAGAACCTACCTCAATGTTAAGCAACTAGCACAGTGTCTGGAACCCAGGAAGTCCACCAAAATTACTAGCTTTTATTATTCTATCTATTGTGGTTCTAGAAAGAAGGGCAAAATCTCTCTGATGTTGCAAAAGTGGTCAGCCCCATGTAGAACAGGACAGATGTACAAGCGGGGCTAATGCCCAGGACAGTTTTTTCAATGTCATTCTCAGCACCTCTTTTTACATTATTGATTACCTTTTATATCCTTCAGTGGGCAGGATGAAGAGGGCTGGGAAATCCAACCCCAAGAGCATGTGAAGAGAGCCTGGCCCTACCCTCCCACAGTGCCCCACCACCAGCATACCTGTCAGTGGCTGTATTCCCACACGTCCTCATTCGCAAACAGCTCTGGACCCATCCTCACAGGAAGAAAAGGAGAAAGTGCCCCAGCCCACTGAATATTCAACACATACAGAATTGTTTTATTTTCATCATCCTACAGAGGCCTACCTCATCACCTGCAGGTGTGTCTCTACCTTAACTACACCTTTTCATGGGCTAAGAGTAGGTGGTAAAGGCATACTGCTGAGGTGTACTCCTGGAAACCGCAATTAAATACATTCTATCAGAGCTGAACCACCGCAGTTAAGAAGCTCAAGGGCTTTTTTTTTTAATGTAACATTTGCCTGGCCAAACCCCTCAACAACTGAGGGGGCTATCCCCCCAGTGCCAGGGACCACTCCTGACCCAGACAGCAGGGCCTATGAGTCTGGGTCTGCTTGGCCACCGGGAGGACACCTTTCTCTGACTTACCACCACAGCCAGCTCCCTTTACAAAAACACTGAATACAAGGCACTTCTGTCCTTTCACTACGTTTCAGGGCAGAGAAAATATTTGCCTTTCTGATAACCAGTGCTCCGTGAGGGTTTGTCACGCTCTCGCTAGACCAAGGCAACAAGAAGCCACCCCAACCCCTTCAGACAGGGTCTTTGTGATGAGGGGCAAGGGAACACACGGCGCAGTGCACGTTCCTGCCGAAATCACTTCAAAGACAGCTGTCAGCTTGGCAGGTGAGCCCAGCAAAGCCTGATGAGACTGAGCCATAATCCTAATGCACACTGAGTTCTTCATTCCACTTAATGTTTACATTTCAGGCAAGACAGTTCCTCATACACTTGAGCACCAAAGGTAGGACTCCCCAGTGAGAAAACACATAGCAGGAGAACTTGGCCCTGGGTGTACCAACATTGTTCAGTCTGAAGGCAGTGGCTGTGTGGTCCCTGGACCATCAGCATTTGCTGGGATCTTATTGGAAATACAAGCTCTCGTGCCCCACCTGACATGCCGAGCCCAGCAATCTGTGCTTCAACAGCACTCCAGGTGATTCTGATGCAAGACAATTTTTGAGATCCACAATCATATTTGAAAGTCACTGTTATAGGTGACACTGTGTGATCTGTGCAAAAGGCATTTTGGGGGTGACCAGCATTCCAGTAGCCACAAAGTAGTTTGGTACTTGGGGCAAAAGGCAGAGACAGGTAATCCCATAACACAAGTGGGGTTATGACAGTAAGCCTCATGGGCCAGGTAGAAGGCAGAGCAAGGGCTGAAGGTCAGAGGAACAGGAAAGATGGGTTATCGTAAGGTAAAGCAGCTGTCCTGAACCGTGGATTGAAAGGTGGGAACACTGCCAACTTCAGAGAGTTCTGCGTCAATACACAGCCATGACTCATTTTCAAAATGTTATAAAAAGTTAAATCCTCTCTTCAATTGCAGTTTTACACTGAAGCTTAATATACAAAGCACATAAAGCAGCAGTGTTTGGGCCCCACCAGCTTGCTCTTCCTCTTAGCTCTCCCTGTTGGTAGCCCCTGATTACTCTGGAATCCTAAGGGCTTCTGAGAGCACAGTTGGAAAAGCACAGGCTACTTACTACCATGCTGATTCCTGGGCCCCACCTGCCCTCTTGAATTAGAAGACCTGGAGCCCAGGGATCTGCATTTTTCAGTTTCTCCAGTACCCTCACCATCAGCCAGATCAGAGCCTTCAAGGAGTGTTGTGTATCCAAGAAGGGCCCTGATCTTTTACATCAGAATCGTTTGGGGGAGCTGGTCAGCCATGCAAATTCCTGGGCCTTTCCCAGGCCCCGCTAAGGCCAGCTCTCTGCACTGGTGCCCAACAGTCTGTATTGGTAGGACAGTTCTTCAGTGCATCAGGTGTGAGAATCATTATGCTTGAAGCCAGAGAACAGACTCATCCCTCTAGCTTCTACACCCCACACCACCCCACACAAAACTGTGTTGTCCACCCACCTCTTCCACCCCTCATTCTCTCTCAATCCCTCTCTCTCCAGCTGTTTCCTGGGAATATAAAGAGAACTTACCTGTCCTGATCTCTTCAGGAAGTTGTCTCATCCAGTCCCTGAGCCTTCCTACTGTAGCCAGGCACACCCCGGAATGCCCGCAGAGCAGGAAGAAGGCATGTTTGGGGGCCCTGGCTCCCTCTTGCAGTCTTGGCCCTTGCATGTAACAGAAAGACTGCTGACAACCAGGCACAGTAGCTTTGGCTGGCAAGTCTCACCACAGTTTGCTCCATTAGAATCACTTGAGAAACTTCAAAAAGTAGGTGTCTAGGCCCCTCCCAACCACAGGTTCTGCCTTAACTGGCTTGGGTGCGTGCAGGGCACTGGTATTTTTTAAACGACTCTGTACAAGGGAAAGCAACATAGCACGCAGTTAACGGCACAGGTGTTAGATCAGAAGCTCAGCAGGCCTCAATTTTCTCATCTCTAAAATGGAGGAGATGATACCTCCTGTGGAGATGGTTGAGCAGAGATAATATATATACCATACTTAGCACAGGGCTGATACTCGATAAAACTCCAAATACGTGACAGTTCTGACAGTTGAGCCACATAATCTCAGAGCTGGAAGGGACCTTGACAATCAGCCTTGGCCAGTAAAAGGAACCCAAAGCCTAGTGAGCACAGAATCACACAGACACCTGTAAGAAATGCCGTATCTCAGGCCTGCCCAGGCCCTCTGGGGCACAACCTGCCTTTCAGCACTGTCCTCCCAGAGACTCCTACGCACAACAGTCTGAGAAGCACTGCCCTACAATAACTCTACCAGCGATAGCTTAGCACTTCAGCGGTTCTCAACCTCACTGAAATGGAAGCAGCTGAGGCGCTTTTAAAAAAATACTCATGCAAAGTTCTACCTCCAAGGGAGTCTAAGCCGACTGGTTTGGGAGGTAGCCTGAGAACTGGGAGTTTTTAAATCTTCCCAAGAGATTCTGAAGTGCGGCAAAGGTTGAGAACCACTGGTACAGAAAAGGCGTGCAGGCTCTGTGGGGCACAGAGCTGGGGCACAGAAGCCTGCTTCTACCACTCAGTGACTGCGCCACCTTGGGCAGGTTAACTTCTTCGGTGCCTCAGTGTCCTTAAACATAAAACCGGTTTACTAGTCATGTCCCCATCTCATTAAGACACTGAGAGGACAAAATGAGACATAATTCCCAGAAAACACACAGAACTGTGCACCTTCCTGCACCACCCTTCCCTCGGGTCACAAGGACTGAGTCCTATTCTCACCTCAGGGTCCTCAATAGAACAGAAAAGGCAGCATTCCTCCCACTGCCCACTGGGAACAACTGAGTGTGATTTCCACTTCTCCCATCTCTTAGCAATTAGCCTGGTAAATGAAAATGTAACAATAGGCTTTCTCTACAAGTCTTCTAAATATAGACATTCTTCTCTGGGAGAGCAGAGGATTTCCTGAAGGGTTTTTGGGAGGAAATTAACAAGCCTAAATAATAGATGGTGTTTGGACTGACCTTGTGTACATGAGTGTGAGAGAGTGTGCGTGTCTGTGTAACAACGTGTCCATTGTGCTGGGTTCTCCCTGAGAACTCTAAGACACTGGGAATCGTTTCTCAGGCTGTCTCTGCCAGCGTTCCTCTCACTGTGCCTCCCGAATCCCTTCCTTTCTTCGCTCTTCCACGATCCCCTTTCTGGTTCTGGCCCCCTGCAGGTCCTTGCAAGATCCTCGGGGTCGCAGGCACCCACTCCTGCCTGCAGGCCTGGCTGGCTCCTGGGCTGGGCCCTCCCACCTCCACAGCTCTCTCCTCAAGCCCAGCCTCTCTCTCCACGGAGGGCCGGCCAGCACCAAAGCCCCTCTTCTTGCCTAACCTCCTCCCCCCACAAAAACCTGAAGTGACTTCTCTCTCCCATTTCTTCAGCCCAAAACATCCAACCTCCCGATCCATGTCTGTGCCCCAGCCTCCTTTCCATTCCCCACAGCCGCCACTGTCATTTACACCTTCCTTTCTGACCTGAGCACCGCCTCTGAATTGGTTTTCCCTTGCAGATCTCCCGGCATCTCACTCCCACTGCAGGATCTGCTCCTGTCACTCCCCAGCTTCTTTAAATCCATCAAATCAAGATGTCATAACAGCTGTTGTTTATCAGCCTCTGCTGCATCCCAGGCAAGGGGCTGCATCTCCCCTTACATGCCTGCACTCCTTACAATGGGCACAAATTAGGAAACTGAGGCTCCATGACAATACCTGGAATTAAGCCTCTCCCAGCTCTTTGCTCAACCCACCCCTTTCTCCCTATCTCCTTCCCTTCCCCTACAAGCAGCCTATAACCTAAACAGATAGAAACCTCCCCGACTTTTGGACACAAATCATGATTTCAACTTCTGGGCTTTCCTAACACTGGTCTCTCTGCATGGAATGTCCTGCTTCCAGACTCAACCTGCAAAAACATCCTACCCCCCATCTCAGTTCCCTCTGATCCTGCTCTAGATCTCTTCTAATGCAGCTGAGTCTGACATCCACGTCTCCTTTGAGCCCCATTACCACCTGGTTTCCCCTTGTCCCAGGCTGTGTGCTCTCCCAGTCAGCTTTGCACCACAGCATTCTCTTGGGTGGCCAGAACCACCTCATCTTTGTGTTCCGACATCTTCTCCCCAGCACTGAGAGTGCCTTACATACAACTGGTGCTCGACAAATATCTGCTGAATTGAGCAGATGCTATAAGATGCTATCAAGGAAAAAGCACGCTGAGAAAACACAAGAGGCAGAAATTACATATCATCATTCTACCTCTATCAGTATTTTAAAGAATTGCTTATGTACTTGAAGGCTCTTTTTGACACTGTAGGGAAAATAAAAGTTCCTATGACCAGGATCATCACCTGACCCTAAATACTTGATGATGTAATTGACCTACTGCTAGGCTAATGCCTACAAGCCACTGGCAATGAGCCATTACTGTCATGTTACTACATAAAGAGCTCCAGCCAGTGCTCTGCCTGAGGCAGAGGCGGAGAGGGACTGCGGACTTGCGAAAGGCAGACATGATTCCAGCACTCAACCTGCCACCGGTGAGAGTTAAAGCTTGGTATAAACTCTTTTACCCCCAGTGTTCCTTTGTTGTTGTTCGGTCTCCCCAAATCCAGAGCAAACTTGCCCAGGGGCAGTCCCCCTCAAGCAAGACAGTCATCTACCAGTAGAAACTAACAGTACTATTAAATGAGCGTAAGTTAGAGGGAAACACATTTAAGCTCCATAAAATCTATTTTATTTTTCACAATTAAAGTTGTTAAAAAACAGGGTTGGTCATGAAGGAGTGAGCTTCTTGTCTGTACAAGGATTCAAGTGCAGGCTAAGTGGGCTGTGGCAGAGGTGCCTGGAGTATTTCCAGGTTAGAAGAGGAGTGGGGTACCAACCAGGGTTAGATGACTGACTTCCTAGATCATCTCCAAATAGGATTCTAAGCAACTGGCTTTCTGTTGTCAGGAAGCCCACTGAAGATGACAAGCACGTTCTGTCATGTTATAACAACTGAAAACAGTTCTCTGAAACCTTACCCCATATTACTTAGCCAAGCATTCATGTATCACTTAACCCTGAAGTTGTGCAACAGTAAAAAGTGAAAGAAGCCAATGCAGTCATCCTCTGATCCCAAACCCTTACTTTTACTATGAAAGTCTTTGTGTGATTTTAAAACATTTTCCAAACCCACCAAAAGCTGGGTTAATATTTAGATAGCTCAGTGGCGATTGCTTTGCAAACGTTAGTGCAGAGTTAAATGATACATTATAAGTCAAGAAAAGATATTCAAGTCATTATAATCATAAAAGTTTGTTTGCAAGTAATAATAGTAATGAACTAAAAAGTGTGATGAATGCAATTCTGGACACCTGAAGCCCAATAAAAAAATATACTGCTTGAACCCTCTGTAGCTGCAGGTATTTGGGTAAATATTTAAAAAGAAAGATAAGCTAAGATGAGATCACATTCTGTTTTGTAACTTTTAGCAACAAGTTCTGTGATAGGAGATAAAAAGTGAAATGAGTAACAAATTCAAGCAAGAGAAAATAACCACTTTCTTCTTCTCGAGTCAAAGTTTTGTCATCACACTTTCAAAAATCTGTTACAGCTATCTTTATCAACTGGGTAATCCTACTTTGAGCCAGGGGTAGTAGCTACTATAATCTTTGAAAGTAAACTGTTTATCTGTGAGAGATGAACTATACACTGTGAGAGATGAGCAAGCCACTGCTTCCCGAGAGAAAGGACAACATTCAGCCTGCAACACTTAAAGGGGTGACTCTTTTCTTCATGGAAAATTTACATACGCCTTTATGTGTCACCCAAAAGCTTGGTTAATTTAAATTGTATCCCACCCAGATGAAAATGCTGCACAGACAGGTAGAATCATAGTACCAAACTGAGTCATAAAAATTACTTACGAAACATACCTCTCCACACAGCTGCTTTGCAATGCTGAGCTGTGAATGAGACGAGGGATCACTCCCACACACACATTTATTTATTTGACAATTTGTAAAACAGTCATCCAAAAGGGTATAGAGAAACCTACAGGAAAAGCATCCAAATTCATAAAAATGTGCTTAACGACCCAGATAACCATCTTCATGTTAACAATATATATAAGTAGAGAAAGGATGTCTCCAACCCAACAGTGTTAAGCTTTGAGAAACTCACTTCATGTGTTTCCAAACGAAATTTTGAAAATGGAAGTCCATTAGAACTATATAGAAAAGCCACTGAAACTTAAATCACACTGAAAAAAAAATGTTCACAAACCCTATACTTCATCTCCATATGATCCGATATAAATGTTCATCACTCAGTTGAAACTAAATGTGAGTTCTAGAAGTACTCCAGTCCCACAAAATACCCAGAGATCATAATGATACCAAGCAGACACAAGAAACTGTGAGCTGATTGGCCAGACTTCAGCAGTGGGCACAACAGATAGAGAAAGCAGCTCCCAAAATGGTAAAATGCATGACTACACTTGATTATTCTTCTTGAATAGAAATTAACAGATAACACTTACCTAGTGCTAGGTAAATGTTTTTTAACATGCGTTCCCACATTTTCATTTTGCACTGAGCCCTGCAAATGATGTAGCCAATTTGGTCTTAATATGACCATTCAAACCCCTGGATCTAGTAAGGCCTGAAGCCAACATAAATCTTAGGCCTCCTAGGTATCTGGCAATAAAAGCCTCTTTTCCTTCAGCCAGTCTGTGTATATTCTCACTTACAACCAAAGGGTCCTGCCTACCACAGCCTCTGGGTCCACTCCTCTCCCACCACACCCTGCAGACAACTGCTCCACTCAACCCCGGATGCCTCTGCATTATCCTACAGTCAATTCATTGTCTCCCCAGCATCTTCCTAAAAGCCCTAGCTGATCTCCTGTTCTGGCTGCTGAGAGTACAGAGTTCCCTCAGAAACACAGGTGCATCAAATTCAACACTGAATGATTGTAAGACTCACTGGTAATTGACCCAAAAGGTCAAAAAGATGTGCAAGATTCACTTACTAATTAATTCAGAACTATTTACTGAATCCCCAGTGTACTAGGCACAGGAGAGAGAATTTGATAGCAGAAATTTGATAGCACCTGCAATTTGATAGCAGAAAACACCCTCAGAAAGCCTCAAATAAGCCATATCCTTTTTTCAGAAACAGAAGGGCAGAGAAAACTTGAAGGTGTGGAAGGAAAAAAGAAGCCAGGCATGGAAGGGATGGAAAAGAGAACACTCACGTCTTCTCTGAGGTTTCCAGAAGAAACCAAGAAGTATCCGTGGAGGGTTACACAGGGCACCATCCACCCGAGTGTCCCCATCCCCACCTTAGCATCTCCAGACTCCTGCAGGACCCTGGTCACCCTACAAGGGCCTGAAACCTAGAGGGAAAGAGGGGGTCCCCTGGGCCGCTCAATCACACACAAGAACGTCAGCTCCTAGAGGAAGATCTTTGTCATGTTTATGAGGACAACTATACATGTTTGGTTAATGGAAGGAAATCTTGCTCAATTCCATGACAGTGGAGGGACAGGTAACTTGTAATCAGGGAGAACTAGAAGCTCATTTTCCCACAGAAACATCTCTAGGCACAGCTGATAGTGCTCAAGTAGGCCAAGCACCATCCTGGCCTTCAGTTGTCATTACCCTAGGAGGCAGAGGAATGCACAGATGAAGGGGAATCAGCTCGGAATCTGAAACCTGCTGTAAGAATTTAATCCTTTTTAACCTGTTGTCTCACCTACAAAACAGAGGTTAAAATGGTAATTAACCACTGGCTTGTTGTGGGGCCTGTCTGGAGTAATCCATGAAGCGGTCACCGCAGGGCCTGGCCCATCTAGGCCCCAGTACGTGGCCCTGTGTTACCTGGAAACAAATTACCTGCATTCCCAACCACCACCCCATGAATATCCTTTTGCAATACCATTTGTACAAAAGCAGGGGGCGCCCCTGAGTTCCAGCTGAAAACAGCTTTGTTTTCTATCCTATCCACAATGCATGACTAATTATAGCTAATATTTACATAGCACTTTTCTTTTGAGTAAGTTATTATCAAAGTCTAGGGAATAATAGGAAGAATATTTTTAAACTGTTTTTGTGGAGAGAAGCACCAGTGCACAGAGCCTGGGGCAGTCAGTTCTCTTCCCTTGGCCCTTATGCACCTCCTCTATAAAATGGGAGATTGAGAAAACATGACCCCAGAAGACCCCTTCCATTCTCTCACCCTGGCCCCACAGGTCCTGAAGTCAAGCCCATCGCTTCTAAAACACACCAGAAAGACTGTTCTCCTGTTCTGAAAAACCATCAGGAAAGGAGATTCCACAAGATCACAATACCAGAGGGCCTTCAAAGCTGTTATTACTATGAAGCTGAATGATGAGAAGTGTCATCACTTGATGAAAAGCAGAACTGAAATGTATCCAAAGCCAAGAAAAGACACTTGGCCAAAACCACCTGCAGTATCAGCAGCAGGAGGGGATGGTCACCAGCAGTGCCACAGCAGCCCAGTGCTGTGCTCATCCAGGCACCCAGGACAGAGGGCACACACGGCTGTGCTTCAGATGCCAGATTCAGGGACGCAGAGCTACATGAGGGGCCACTCAGTCACTGCCACCACCCCAAACCTGGTCAGTACCTTTCGCAAATGACACCCTTGGAGAAGGCCCTTGGGGGGCCTCCCCTGAGCACCCACAGCTAAGAGCTAAAGATTTTACAACTGTGACGGTTTCACTGCCCCCAAAAGCCTCCTCAGTAGGAAAAAACACCACAGAACAAGTGTTTTAGAAGAAAATTATTCAGGATTATTTTGACAATCTGGACTTATAATTTAATGATCCAATTTAAGACTTGAATAAAAGGCAAGAATTATCAGGTGATGCTTCAGAGGCTTTATGACTAGTAATTTTATTCTTGAAAGTTAATGTTGTCTACTTTTGCCATAGACCTTACCACTTTAATCTACCATATTTCATTCATTTTTTATATTTCCAGCATTGGGAAAGTGGCTGACACATAAATTGTGTTCACTAGGTGCTTGTTAGCTGCACAAGCGAGCCTTGGGTCTGAGCTGCTCTTCCAGCATCTGCACATTCTTCCTCATATTAGTTGTCTCCTGGTTCCAAAGGTTCTAAAAAAGTATCACAATCTTAATGGCTTAGAACAATACACATTTATCTCAGTTTATCTGAATCAGGCGTCTGGGCACAGAATAACTGAGACTTCTACTTCAGCATCTCACAGGTTATAATCAAATATCAGCTGGGCTGCAGTTTCATCTGAGGCTCAGCTGTGGAAGAATCTACCTCCACAACCATTCAGGTTGCTGGCAGAATTCCTTTTCTTGTGGCTGTAGGACTGAGGGTCTTCATGGCTACCAACCAGAGACCACAGTTTATTACTACATGGTCCTTTCCACAGACAAGCCACCAGCACAACAAGGCAGCTTGCTTTTTCCAAGCCAGCAGGAAGTCTCTCTCTCCAGCTAAGACAGAGTTATATAACAACGGAATCACAGAGGTGGCATCCCCTCACCTTTGACACATTCTATAGACTAGAAGCAAGTTACAGGTTCTGCCCACACTCAAGGGGAGAGAATTTTTGTGTGACCCACTGGGGATCATCTTAGGGTATGTCTGCCACAATCCTAGAGTTACGGTCAGCTTATTCTTTCCACTGGACTGTAAGCTCCACAGAGCAGCATCTTAACTGTCCACTTAGCCCATGCACAGTGCCTTCTGATACAGCAGGCATAAGGCATTAGTGGATAAAATGAAAGGTTGAGGCATATATAAGAAACAGACTTCTAAGGACTACACAGAGAATTCAGCTGTAAATATGTTAGTAGTTTTTTGGGTTTTCTTCTAAGCGTTTACCCATACTGAGACTGAGGGAGTGAGCAATAACGGTTTTTTTATCCATATTTAAGCAAATCCACAAGTTTGGCTCTTTACAAAATTTGAACACTATCTTCTAGGATTGTGGCCTTTTCTACATGATCCTTCAACATTTAGGTGCCTTGTCAAAAGGAACATATAGCTACCTAGAAATAGTTACATGCTTGCATTGGGAAGAAAAGATAAAATATTTACTTCTAACCAAGTATAACTTATCACAATAAATGATGATATTAAAAAGCTTTCCTTCCAAAAGAAAAATATTTTTACTTGGAAGGAAAATAGATATTTTTTAACAACCTAACTTTTCTTCAATATTCACGTAAAGTGTCTTTGCGTTCACTTATTTTGCAGAAAGAAAAAGATACATAAAGGGGAGAAGAGTTCCTATTTCACAGGACAAGTAAACCATCTCCTTCTCTAGCTCCTGCTATGAAGACTCCTAGTCTTACAATAGGCAATTCCTTTCCTAAATACATTTCTAATAAAAGTATGTGTCATTGCTGGAATTCTTAACTGGGCTGTTTCCAAACATCTGATGCATTCCTCCAGTGACTTCCAGGACTGAGTCAGTGGGACCCCAAGGAGTGGCTGAGAAGCGCGGACTCGTCCCCGCTCAGTCCGAACTTCCTCCTCTTCATACAAGAAAGCCCCATCCCTGGAGTGCCAAGGGCACGGTCCCCACAGGAGCTGGCTCTTCGTTCCACTTTGAAACTACTTTGGAAATGAGTAATGGCACATGTCCCCAAAACCAAAAGTTATATTCGTGCCTGTTACTTGGATTAATTTTGTAATACCTGCTCATGGCTCCTCGCCCTTAACATCCTTGGTTCCAGCACATCTGCTTTATACCCAGAATCCTGGAGCTTCGGAATGGATCAGTCGCTGGGTACTTGAGAAAACAAGGTGCACGGGGTCACCCCTGGGGGGTCCAATTTGGTAAGTCAGCAGTAGGGCCCCACAACCTGCACTGGTTATACATCCCACAGGGGGTTGTGATGTGGAAGGGGGTCCAGGCACCCCACCTTGATAAATACAGCTTTCAGGATGTGAAATGAGCTTTGTGGTTAAGCATCTTCTATGTTAAAGAATACACTAGAACCAGGAAGGCCCGAAGGTACAAACCTCAGATTCACTGAATGGTCAAATGGCTTCTGTGCAGAACAGAATGGGCACAGCTACACCAATACCTGCTCAGATTACAAGGCTCCCATTGGACACTGGTAACTGCTGCATCCACTGGGAATGGAGAGAAAACCTAAGCTCCTAGTCCCCAAGGTCTGGAGTCCAAAGGAGCCAATTTCCCTGCACCCCTCTTCCCTCTACACTTGATGTTAAAGAGGAGAAGGAGACGGGTTGAGCAAGAGCAGAGGTTCCCAAACCCTGGCTCTATCAGCGTCGCCTGGAGGGCTTGTTAAAACTCAGGGCTCTGGGCCCTATGCCCAGTGTCTAATTCAGCAGTCTCGGGTGGCCCAACAATTTGCATTTCTAACAAGTTCCCAGGAGCCGCTGCTGCCCCTGCTGCCCCTGCTGCCCGGGTTCAGGGACCACACTGTGAGAGCCACCAGGTCTGCGAAGGGCCCCTGAAGGGTCTCTGAACATTTGAATGCAGTCGTTTTACCATAGGAAGACCCTCTAACACTCAAAACTGAGCACTAAAGACAGTTACATGGGGAGGTCTGCTGTAGTATATATTCTCTCCTAACAGAAGGCGCTGCTTAATAACAATCTCTGTATCCCCTGGTTTAAATGAATTTCAGCCCATCTTTCCCTCACACACATATGTGACTTGTAATGTTGATTAATCAAGTAAACTTACTGAGGGTGTATACACAGAACTGCTCTATGGGTCAACTTCCTAATGGATAAAAAGCAAAACAAAAGCAGGGCCCCTGCTTTTAATTTACTTACTGTCTGCATCATTTCACACCCAATTCCTAAGAAATTTTGGACTAACTTAACATATAACCTTTCCACTATCACAACAAGAAAGAAACAGCACTCTCGCCAAAGAATCTTTGTTTTTGCCTGCACTCTACTTTTAGGAGAATAAAGCAAATCACAAGTGAGGACAGAAGTATTTTTGGTTATTTTCATACCAACCTCCAGAAGGTGCCCTCAGAGACCATCAACTGTCAGGAATGGGATGATCAATATAAAGACCTGATACACAAGATCTGTAATCATCAAAACCCACTGAAAAACATTTTTAAGCATTCTATCTTTCAAGACAAGAAATATACCAACACATTACAAAAAACAATTTTCACATACTGACCAATTTTCACACAACAGCCAGAAACCCTGATTAATAATATCACCTTACGTTTCTATGGCTGTTTGGTGAAGTATTTTCATGAACCTCATCTTATTTCACATCTACCACAAAATGGGAGGTATAAGACAATGGGTGCTATTAACCCTGTCACCCAGAGAAGGGAGCGAGTGCCAAAGACGCCCAGCAGAGGCTGCTTTTGCACCTACCTGGGGGCTCACCCAACAACTGGTAAATTAGATCAGGGGAGGGGGTCTCTGAACAAAACCTCCAAACAGCATTCAAATGTATCACCAAAATTTTACACTCTCATTTTAACATATTCTACCTGCTTTCTCTGAATTTTCTGATTGCCAGATTGAGATTTTTATCTTTAGTTTAAGGGATTTAACAGTTTATTTTTTTATTGAGCACCATGTGAGGATCCCCCTTATTTTGCCTTTTAACGCAGCCATGACCAGCACCTTTTCATTCTTTAACCTTTGAGCTTTCATCTGCTTTCTTCGGCCAGCACTCGGCAGAGGCATGGGGCTCTGATCAGTACTGGGCTGGGCTGCCAATCTGGGCACAGTGCAGGTGATCAGAGTGTGACAATAATTTGTGTGTGGCCTTGGGTCCATCACTATTCTATCCGCAGTTTTCCTCATCAATATAAAATAACAAGAAAGATGACTGAATTTTCAATTTGAAACATTCTTTTTCCATGCCTTCAAAGAAAGGCTAAGAAATTACCAAATCCTATATTGTGCTGTATTCCTTAATAATAAAATCCACTTGCTTTATAAGTCCCCTGTATTATCTGACTTATGGCCTTACACAGCCTGAGACCTGAATGGGGACCCACCCCTCTCCCTCACCCTCTACTACTCTAGCCCTCACTGACAACTCAGCAATTCTCATCTCTGGGTCCCACACTGGGCCAGACCTACTCCCACCCCAGGGCCTTTGAGCTGGCTGTTCTCCTGCCCTAAAAGGCTCTTCCCCCATGTCCTTCCTCATCACACAGGTCTCATATGTCACTTCCTTACAGAGACATTCCCTGCCCATGCTTCCCTCCTCCACCCCTGTCCCAGCCTATCAGTCTGTTTTATTTTCCTCATAGTACTTAACACCTGCATGCCAGGACCTAGTACACAGGGGCTCAGTGAAAGTACAAGAAACGAATCCACCCATTCATTCAAGCATTCATTCATTCCACAGAGATCTGTCTGCTTACCAGGTACTGAAGATAAAACTATAGCTTATGGTATGTTCCTGACCCTCACAGAGCTCACATTCAAAGCCAGGAAAACTAAACAAACACACATAGCTGTGACACAATGTGAAAAGTGTTCAGAGAGAAAAGGATTTATATGCCTGACAGTCACAGGAACGACTTGAGTTTGGACCGGTAATGAATGGCACTCTCCCCATTCATTTCATTCAGACTGAAAAAAATCTCAGAAGCGTTAATTAATCAATCTGCTTGAAACTCCACAGCTAATAGTGCAGGCAAAAGAAGCCCCCCGACTCCTGAATCAATGGTATTGCATCAAATGATTCATCAAGGTAAGGTGGTGTGTCTCAGCTGATTTAAATAGCTTTTACAATGAAATGTATTTTGAAGATATTAATTATTAACTGTGTATCTGATATGATGTTAAAATAAAATGCATGTGGGTAAAAGGATATTCTACTTTTGATTGATAATAACAATGAAACGAAGTTCCTGCAAGGATGAAAGTGAGAGTGGGATTATTTGGGAGTCCTATAAGAAACATAAACAGTTTTAAATGTACAAAGACAAGAGATCCTTATTATATTTTCCTTATTTGATTACATTTTCCTCCAGTGGTTTTTTTTACTGGTTACATCCTCTGTGAAGATGCTCCCTTAACCGATAACAAAACACCACCTAAGGTTCCCTCCAGCCATTTAGTCCTCACCTTGGAATAACTGATCCCATCAGCTCACTAAAGTTGACCACATTGATGTCAGATAGCAACACCTTCCTCCAATCTGTCTTCCCATATGTCGACGAAATCCATGTTTCCTCTGGCCCAGCAGAACCCAGAGAACATACTCAAACACCAGCCCATCCGCCTCCTAATTTACAAAACATGACATTTCGCAAACTGTTTACTTATGTCGGTGCCAACACTATTACTCAAATGTGGTGGAGTGGAAAGCCACCGGGAATAGTGTAGTTGGCCAAGAGCAGTATTTGGGGATCTAAAATTACAGGGAAAAAAAAAAATCATACAACATTCATTTTACTTAGTCCCAAATCTCTATCAGATGATGTTGAGGAAAGAAGATTCTAAAATGGGCAGGAAGAAAGGGAAAGCTGTCTTAAAGTGTGGGCCATGCCAGGGCAGCCAGGCTTCGGAGAGAAAGCAAGAGGAAAAAGGATAAAGTGATGTGCCCTCGAAAAGCTGTTATAACAAGCAGTGTCTGTTGAGCAAGGATAAGCACACAGCGAAAACAGGGGCAAGAAAACTGAATGGAGCTTGGTGGCAAAAGATGAGAGTAAACAAAGAAAAAAGGAAGTAGAATTTTGTATATAGTACTTACAGGACAGTATTTATAACGTAGCAAAATCAAAGACCCTCATTTGATTCAGTTCTATTCAATTCAGTTAGCATTTGTACTGTACCAAGGAACGGAGCCTGGGGACTTCACATGACACGTGGAAAATCTTGCTCCCCAGGAGCTCCACACGGATGATGGGGAGACAGAGGCCTCGTGCCTGGTCCAGCCATAGCCAGAGTCAAGGGAGAAATCAGAGTGCCCCAGGAGAGGGGAAGAGGGAACCATGATTTTCACCAGGGGATCTGAGAAACACAAAACGGGGTACCTGAAAGGCTGGGGCACCCAGGAGAGGGTGGGCTTAAGCACCCTGAGAGCCCCAGGGAGCTCAAGTGTTGCTGGGCAGGAGTCCTGCCATCCATGTGCTTTTCCTACATTACTCCATGCAGTCCCCCAGCAAGCTTCTGAATGAGGTACAGACTGTCATCCTACCTGAGCTGTGAATGGGGTAACTAGCCCGGCTGGGTCTCACGGTTCAAGGTCACACAGTGAGGACGCGTTACTACCCAGACAGGAGCCCTGTGTTCTAACTCCAAAGAATGAACTTCTGAGCACTAAGCCACACTGCTTCTAGTCCAGGGCAAGCAAAACTGAGACCCAGTAAGGAGGAAGAAGAAGGTAAGAAAGGTGGAGGGGAGGGGGGAAGAAGTCGGGTAACACGCAGCATTCCCTTCTTGTAACAACACTGTCTTATAATGATGCTGTACATAAATTCTCAGTATCCAATGGACTGTGATGAAATGCAATGTTCAATTCTTTCTTAATAACAAGCAAGGCAAATTAATAGGTGCACATGAGCATATATAAATAATTCAGCTCTGAGTGTATTTTTCCATGAGTACCAAAACAACCAATTTTTATCACACCAACAAATTGTGTAATATTTTCCCTCCACTAACAAGACAGGAAATACCATTAGTTAAGCATACATTTAGAACAAGATAAGACCATAGTCTCTCCTGTATCTATAAATCACTGTGCGTCATTACCTCATCAGGGAGTTCTTAAAAACATGACCCTGATGGGTCACTGTTGGATATATTATCTGCTATATTTTTGTGTATTTAAAGTATTTTATTTTGTAAAATAGAATATTTTGTGGGAAAAAAACACCCAATGTGTTCCAAAGTGTTTAAACCTTTCTAAAAACCACTTTAACCACCTACGTATCATTAACAATTTTGCAAATTTCCAACTCTTGTAAAAACACATATAATTATAGAACATTCAGCTAACTAAAGAAAAACTGGATGAAATAACCCTATATGCAGTCATCTTTGCAGGTACTATTCACAATTGAACTACACCAGTATTTAGAGGGCTCCCCCCTTGAGAAGTTTCTAAATTGTTAAGTGTTGGGCTTGGCTTTTAAATTCCCATACAAAGGGTCAGAAGTAGTAAACCCAGGAGAGGGTTCCTTCTGCATCACTGTTTCTCAAAATGTGGACCACCTTCAGCAGCAGCACCTTGGGTGCTTGTCAAGAGATTCTGATTGAATATAAAGCAGCTTAACAAAACTCCTCCAGTGATCAGCTGCACATTCATGTTTAAGAACCACCAATCTAGAATCTCTTAAAACAGACCAAGTTAAAAGGGTCAGAGTTATAATCAAAATCACCAGTGGCCAGCTCCTGATCTTTCCTAGTAGCAGCCAGAGCTTCTGTATTAAAGCAGCAGCCATAGTAGATCTACAGTCGCAGACTGTATGGGAAGGGCCCCCTGAGCTCCTGCCCACCCATCCCTGGGTCATTGCTAAGGAATCCCCAAGTGCTCCAGGATATCCCAACTCTGAGTAGCCCACCTCTCAAGCCCAAGTGCACAGCATCTAAAGGGCCTGTGTTATAAGTTGAACTGTGCCCCCACCCCCAAAAGAAAAAAGGTATGTTGGAGTCCTGACCTCAAGTACCTTAGTATGTGACCTCATTTGGAATCAGGGTTTTACAGGGATAATCCAGTTAAAATGACATCAGAAGGGTGGGCCTAATTCAGTATGACTGCTGTCCCTGAAAAGGGGAAATTTAGACACAAAGAAAGAAAGATACAGAGAGGTAAGATGAAGTGAAGATACACAGGGAGAAGACAGCCTTCCAACAAACCAAGCAAAGGGATCTATATGGAATAGATCCCTTCCTCACAGCCTAAATCTGGAAGGAACTAACCCTGCCCACACCTTGACTTTGGACGTCCAGCCTCCAGAACTCTGAGACAAAACATTACTGTTGTTCTGAGCGAACCAGCTCATGGTTAGTTCTGGCAGCCCTAGCAAACTCATACGGCTTGGGAAATCACAAAGTGAACTGAGTCAGTAAAACCCAGTCCAAATCAGGGCTGTCAGGAGAGTAAAGGTCAAGACCTCAAGAGAGAATGCTGCAACACCCGGCATCCAGGCACCGCGGAGCCACAGAAGGAACAAACTAAGAGCCGGGAGATCTAGGGTGGGTCTGAGCACTGCCCCTCCTTTGTAAAGGGGGTAATAAATCATGCCTGCCCCTCCAACCCCAACAGGGTGTGTGGATCAAGAAGCTGCTCTCCCTGCCCTCAGAGTACTGCACGCGTCCTTTGCAGCCCCCAGCAGCTCCTCCATGTGCGCTCTGACCCTGGTCTGTGTTACAGGAGTGGTAACACAGCCACAGGCCTCCAAGTTGCCCTGCTCATTGCAAGAAAGGCCTTGGAGCAAAATTTGCATTTTAGGAAAATTTCATTCGAGCTCCCAAACATGTTTGAGAATGTTTGGAATTTCCAAGACAACAAACAGCAGGGTCAGACACAGCAAAATCCTGAGGTTGACAACAATCCCTTCAACGAGGCATGCTTCCTAAGGGCCAAGGGTTCACAGGGCAGAGAAGCACTCCCATAAAACAGACCAGGAAGGGGCAGGCGGGTGTTCAGACAGGCCCACAAGCTGAAGGAGGGCTTCACAATGAAGGTTTAAGTATTACCGCAACACACAATTTATGGTTCTTAAATGTTTGTTTTAACTAGTGTTGAGAACACATATTTGACCCAGTGTGAACTTGACCTCTGGGTCCCTCTCCTTTCCCTGGGCTGTCTGTGCTGCATGACAAGATTTTCCAGCCAACCCTCCCAACCCCTGCTCCCAGCACTGGGGCTGGGGCGGCTTTCCCAGCAGCTGCATGGTAAACCTCACTGCAGATCTACTGGCAAAGCAGCTGTCAATGGCCATAGCAGGCATACGAAAAATGTGTAATCATTCTGGGCCCGACTCCCATGCTTGGCCAGCACAACACAAGCCAAGAGGGACAGGAGACAGCCTGAAATTCCTCTTGGACACCTGGAGCTCTGGCCACATTACACCTTCCTGAACAATGCCATCTATTGCAGCATCCTCGAGCACCAGGGGTATACACAACTGTGTCTGTACTGTGCATAATTAAGGAACATTTCTAGGTTTGTGGGTTGGTTTTTTTTTCCCTTCAAAGTAGTGTGTGGGCTGAATGCCAATGGAAAAGCAATGGAATATCGATTTTTCTGTTTCTTGCTAAGGAGAGAACAAGTCATTTGATGTGCCATGAGTTAAGTGAGTAAAAACAGACCCTGCACTCCCCACAGCTGGCTGTATTTCTCCTCTATTCATAGAACCTGGCACATGCTAAAAGCTAAACAGATATCCATTAAATAAATGAAAGAACCATCCATGCATTTATGGAGGGCCTGCCAAGTGCCAGGCATCCACCTGGGATTCGTATCTGCCATCTTTGCTCTTCTTTCCACCTGATCCTGCCAACCCAGCCTCACCCTCATCTCGCCTTTATTGTTTTGTGTCGTCTGCTCCTAAATCCAGCCTCCCCTTTTAAGTCGAAGCTACTGGCAGTGTCTCTCTCTGGCCCACACTTAGCCTGAAAGGGGGACAAAAAAATTGCAAGAACCACTCAGGGATGGGTTCAGTTTGGGCAGAGGGGGAAAAAAATGCCAAAATGGGGAGAGACAAAAATGTTATACATTGGGGATTTAATGTCCTAAAAGGAAGACAAAGGCTCTAAGCTACAAAGCCCTCCTATAAATGTTGACTCTCTGGAAAAAATTTTTTAAATGTGGTGCCATCTCTTTTGCTCCAAATGAGTTCAGTATCAACAATCACTCAACATTTCTAAGATGCATGTCCCATACTGTAATTTCAGTTTCTAGAGACCCACACACAAAGGGCATCTGGAAAAGCAGCCTTACCATGCAACTGGGCATCTCTACATAGAGCTGGGTGGCAAAAGCTCCCGGGTCCACCTGTGTGGGTGCACATACCCATTCTTCACCCATGCGGGTCTGCTGCTTGCTTGTTTCATATCTCTTTGCAACCTAAGGTTCAGAAATCTTCAGTCTTCAGAAGCATTTGCCTGTGGCCCATTTCAATTAAATTTCAGTCAACTCTAAAGAGCACAGTCTGCACCTTATTTTCTTCACTGGGTTAAGCAAACTGAATATAAATACATTCTATCTCTTATACAGAAATATTTTTTTGCATCGTTGGATATGACCTATATAAACTGACATTCTTCAGGTAAACCCTCTCAATTGTCCACCAAATATAATGACAACTAGGAGGTATCCTGGGAGATACATTTAAATGTGTATGTACATCTTATCTTAAGGAGGAATTTCATGTTGGCATGTCACTGGTTTTTGTGATTTTAAGTGTACTAAGGCACTCCCCCATACAGTTATTCAATCTCTGCAAAGTACAGAAGCGAGAGAGGATGGAGACCACAAATCAACTTTTGCAATCTAACTTTCACTAGTATTTACAGAGGTACTTTGTCACAAAAAATGGAGTCAGGGTTTTTTCAGTTCGATTTATGAATTCCTCAGAGGAGTATTTTACCCTAAACAGTATGCCTTATACAAAGAGAACTAGAGACATGCTGATAAGCTAATATTTTGTCCCTTTTAATGTTATTTTAGGGATACAGTTCATTCAGGGGTTCAGAACAACCCAAACCACTTTATTTTTTTCCTGGTAAATAAAGCCAGGACAGGATGGGCATGACTGGCTTTTTCATTTATCCTTTTTTTTTGTTCATCTTCAATGAAGTATAATTGACAAATAAAAATTGTATATATTTAAGGTGTATGATGATGTTTTGATTAATGCATATGTTATGAAAGAATCACACAAACTAATTAACATACTCATGATCTCACATAGGTAACATTTTTGTGTGTGTGGTGAGAACACTTCAAAACCTACCTTCTGAGCAATTTCAAGTATACAACACAGTGCTGTCAACTACAGTCATACTCCGACACAGTAGATATCCAGAACTAACTCACCTTGCGAGGCTGAAAGTCTGTACCCCTTAACCAACATCTCCCCATCTCCCCAGCCCTCCCACATAAAAGGGAACCCACAGCTACATTACTTATAAAGATGACAGTGACAACCACTGGAGAAACATATATAAGGAAAAAAGAAAACCAAGTAACATATAAATGAGACAGGATTTACTTGGTTTTACAGGCTTCTTCATCCATCAGGCTCTCCCAGACACACACAAAACAAGTCCACCAGTGGGACCCAACCATCGAGAAGATATAGCACTCTGGACTGAGCACTAATCTACCCCAGCATCACTTTTAAAAACAGTTATTCCGGAGAGGTGTTATGATGTAAGTTTCCAGCATTTGGGACTGAATTAATTTGTCAGATTGGACAGTATAGGAGGGCTAATCTTTTGAAGACTGGAAAACAGCAGAAGGGAAAGTAATGTTAAAATTCTTAGACCCCCATGTCATCCAAGAGCTACCTTCAAGGAGCTGGAAGGATAACTTGAACCAAAATCCAAAGGTTGTATGCACGGTGAGACTAAATCAATGAGGCAAGTTCTTCTGGAATTCTGTAGTAATGTTCGACTGTAAATTTTCTGACCCACAACCTTCTGTGGCCTCTCTCTTTCTGGGACAAGAGCAGACAAACCTGGTTAAACTTAGGCACGCTCATGTCCTTACCTCCCTCACCTGGGGAAGCAGGAAGTCACGAAGCCATTCCTCAAGACCTGCGTGCCTTCCTTCTAGAGTATTTTTAGATCTTCTAGAACATCGCTGGAGTCCCCAGATCCTCAGACAGCCTGAGAATAGAGAACTACCCTCTCCTTAAAGAGCACTCAATTGCATGACTTGTCAAGTAAATTTCTTAAAGCCTTAGTGCATTCTAAGAGGCATCGAGGAGCAGCAGCTCATCATCTAAGATCCTGCTCTGTATTTTTAATCTTAACCCATCAATCTCCTGCAATCATGCTGTCACAGATGGGTTATCTCCATGTTACAGGCAAACCATTTTCATCAGGTTTTGAGTAGAAAGTTTCAAAGAGAAGAAAGGGTGTGTAATTTGACCTGAGCAGTTGTAAATTCAGGAAAATGCTGCCAAACTATTGTCAGGTGTAATCTATGAAGTTAAAAAGTACGCCTTAATCTAAAATGCCTACCACCTTGAGCACTTCTGATCTAGTGATTTGAGTTCAATAATCAGAAGGCTGATAGTGAGCTGACATCTGCCATTCCTCCCTGATCACAGCCAAATCATAACTGATCTGGATGTTCCTGGTCGTGAAATTAAACCCACCAGGCCAAAGACCTTCTTCCGTTTCTTTCAAAGACTGAAGGCATTTTTCAAAAAGCAAGTCACTAGAATGACTGTACCAGAAATTTGTTATAAGTCATTCACCAGTATTTTAAAATCCAAACTACATGCAAGATAAATTGCTAAGTTTGACTTACTGTGCCAAATCCTAATAAGCAGCCAACATTTTGGACAATTCCAATTTGATGTTTTATGTGTTTATGGCTCACACTCTATGCAGAGAACACCTAAGAATGCTTACCTGTCTTGGAGTGGAAGCAAGCTTCCTTTATTTCCAATTAACACCAGACAGAAAGAATCAACTTGTCAAGAGGAGCCTCAAAATACACTTTAACTTAATCCTTAACTTCACAATGCATAGGGGAGATATTTTCTGATATTCTCAAATCTAGAAGCATTGTTACTACATTTTTCTAAAACACTACAAAACGTGTGTACTAAGGGGAGAAGCACTGCAGGAAACCTCACTTGGCAGCTCTAAAGAACTGTACCATGGCTACCTCCTGGGAAACAGACCTCGAGGATGGAGGATTCTGGTTGCTGTTTTCAGAAAGCCTTGAAAACTACTGATGTTTTATTTCAGATAGGGCCTCTGACTTCCCACTGCCCTCTTGACATCAACTTAAAGAATACTTTTCATTTATCAATATCCATATTCAAATTGTATTGGTTTACAGCACGTCCTCCAATAAGAAATTTTTTTCCTCGCTCCTAATTCACAGGTGTGACAGAGTGACCAATACGTGCAGGGGAATCCTGGATGCACTGCTCAGCTCTGTCCACTGAATTGCTGCTGGCACTGATACCAGCATTTCAGGGGTCCAGCCCTTCCTGGGTGGGTAGTACAGGCTGCAGAGAATGGGGTAGATTGCACTGCAGATGCCAACTTCTCCAAGGCAGCATTAGCCCCTTCATCTGACCTCTGTGGGATCCCCGCCATGTGGACAGCCCCATTTTGCCTACTATGCAGGGTGACTGTACACATGGAAACTTACGTTTGGTGCACCTCTGGGAGCCAGGGGCCTTACTCCAGCCGTGGCAGCACTGCCCTCCACAGACATTGACCCTGAAACAAAGCAAGACCCCTGAGTTCAGCAGCAGCCTCTTCCAGAGAACCCAGACTTCCAGGGGTTCCTACAAGCCCAGCCTCCCTCCACAGGCCTCGGGCTTCCAGAGAGTCCAAATAGGTACCCAGGATGCCCCACCCAAAGCTGCCCAAAGAGAAATGTAAGGACCAACATCTCCCACCAAGGGTGAGATAACCAAAAAGTCTGAATAACGTAGACCTATACAAGAGGGGAGAACGAGGTCCAGATAACTGGTTCTCTCAACCCCCGAAAGTGGAGCCAACGCATTTCGTATGTTATCCGCGTTTGGGAAAGAAGTGTCCAAAGAGGGAGATCACACACCTGGGACCACCCCTGGAGAAAAAAACCAAATAGGTAAAACAAGTTTTCCCCCATGCTTCCAAACTGTGACTAATAGGGAGAGGGAGCAAGGAGGATGTCTGCAGGAGCCCAAATAGGAGGATGTCTGAGGGAGCCCAATAACAAACATTCTAACCGAAAATTCTACCAACGCTAAGGACCAGGCCCAGGAAAGCAGACCCCACAGGTGCCAGGAAGCCCAAGGCCACAATTTCTATGATGCTGCAAAGTTCTAGGCCACAGAACAGGAGCTGGATCTTTACAGCCAGCCGTCCCCAAAACGTGTTTATTTTTTACATTAGCAAGACAGTACAGTTGAACATCAAAGAGAAAGAAGTTTGATGCTGAGGGATTAAGTTGTAGTGACTTCATGTTTACACCCATCTTCTAGGAGTAGTTTGGTTCACTCACAGGAGGTTACGCCCCAGGCAGAAATGCCTTTTGTGTTTACCCGCAGCTGGGTAACAATGCACTCGGAGTTTATCCTCCGAGAACGTGCCCGGCTTCCCGCAGTCCGCTCCTCACCGCGCGCTCCCAGGGAGGCAGCGCCGGGCGGGGAGCAGAAAGCCGACCGGCCACGCACGACGCCCGCGGCCACCGCGGGGCTGCGAGCGGCCGCGACCCCGGGATCGGGCGCGGGCGGCGCGCGCCAGGCGGAGGGTGTGGGCTTACCCCTGCAGCTGCTGCTTCTGGTGAACCTGCAGCCTCGAGCCCCCGCCGCTCTGGGTCTCCTGCGGCACTTTGGAGCGCGCGCCCTGCCGGCCCTGTTTGGCGAACGGGGCGGCCGCCGGGTGGCCGCCGGGCTTGGGGTGGAGCTGCCCACCGGGGCCCCCGGGACGCGCCGGCTCCGGCGGCGGCGGTGGCGGCCGGAGCGCCTGCAGGGCCGCAACGCCGGGCTGGCTCGTGCGCCGCGTCCGCTCCGAGGGGGCCCCCGCGGAGGCGCGGCTGAGGCCCCCGGCGGCCGCCGAGCTGCGGCTGTACCTGGTGTTGAGCGCGACGTTGAAGGTCCGCGAGCGCGGGGGCCCGCCCAGGGGCAAGGCGCCTGCGGCCAGGCCGGGGCCCGGGCGCACCACGTACGTGATCCTCCGCACCCGGCCGTGCGCCGACGACGCGAGCAGCCCTGCCCAGAGCAGGAGCCCCCACCTGAGCCAGGCCCCCGCCATCGCGGGCCCGAGCCGGCGCCCCCGGCCCTGCGGCTCGCCCGTGCGGCCGCTGCGCGCGCTCAGACTCCGCCAAGAACGCCGAGAGCCCGGGGAAGGCGGGGAGGACGAAAACTCGGCTGCAGGAGAGGAAGTCCTGCGGGCGGCTGAGCGGCCCCAGACCCCGACCGAAAGCGGCGGGGAGGAGGGGGCGGGCGCGGGGGTGGGGAGCGCGGAGCCGGAGAGGGAGGGGCGTGGGGAGCGGGCTGCGCAAGGTGAGGGGACAGGACTCCGCGCCCGGCACCGGCGAGAGCAAGCGAGGGCGGGCGTGAGCGCGCGGGACGCTCGGAGGCAGCGCGGCTGCAAAGTCTTTAAAATGTTTCTCTCTCCGTGGAACCGAGTGTCAGATCTGAACAGCCAATCTCCGGCAGACGTGACGTCAGGCAGTAAATCCTAACTGGAGAGAGCGTGCGATGAGCCGGAGAACGCGCCGCCACCCTCCACATCCACAGATCGTTGCTGTGCGGCGGCCGCTAAGGGCCCCGCTCCCCGCTCCCGTGTCCCGGGAAAGGACAAAGGACTCGTCAGAGCCTCTGAACGGCCCTTTCCTTCTGCAAGCCCCACAGGATTCGTTTGATACCGTTTGGAAGGCATTGCCGGGCATTTTCTTACCCGTGTTTGTTCAGATACTTACTGCAGGTGTTGGGTTAAAACACCAGATCGGACCCCAGAAGGGACCTCTCGGGGTGCGCAGAGCTGCCCATCGGACAGCGTTAGGTGATTCTCTAAGACTGTTCCTTAGTCTGCAGCTTCTGGTACCTTATTTCCCATTTGAGCTGTAACGGAGGTCAGGGAGGACAGCAGGGGGCACCCGCGTAGACTGGGAAAACTGAAACGGGAATCAACCCCAAAGGCAGCCCTGCTCCTGATGGAAAGTCTTTAGTCTTTAGTCTGATGGAAGAGTTTAAAGATCAGTTCCCTGGACTTCTATCTGGAGATGACCCAATCATATTAAGGGAGGTGCTCCAGGGGAGATAGTCCCCGGGGGTCATAGTGCTCTTTGGGGAAAACCATGAAATAACGCTATACTTACCTCTAGCATTTGAGAAAAAAGCGATGTGTCTGGCACAATGCACGGTTTTATTATATGAATGCGATAACAGACCCAGGGGCATAGTCTTTTTAAGAAAAAGCCATTTAACTAAAAATGATAGACTGTTTCCAAGATTTTGGGTTTTCTTGTTCCTACTTATTTGTGGCTTGTCCTTTTCTGTCTGCTCTTTTGGCTACTAGACAACCGGTAGCAGGTGATGGTGGTTTAAGAATTCATGGAATATAAAGCTGAGGAAACTTAATCCATTTATCTGTTTTTTCTGTACATTGGAGAAAGATCCCCAGTATTTGCTTTGGCAGCAGAGGGCTCCATTCCATCTGCCTGAGCGCCAGTTTCGTGTGAGCATACAATCTGAGGGCCGCTGTCACGGAAAAGACAGCATCGGGTTCCTGGGAGAGACTGCAGTTCAATCCTAACACTGCCACTAGTTAGCCAAAACACCGCAGGCAGTTCACATCTCCTCTCTGAACCTCAACTTCCTCCTCCATAACACAGAGGTTGGATTAAAAGTCCCTTCCAGCCCTGACAGTCTGAGGCTCTAAGAACTTCCGGGGTTCCGGTGGACAGGGTCAGTGAGGTCATTCAAGGTCAGTCCGTAAACCAGGCAAAGGGCACCAGCCGAGAAGATTGAGGAAGGAGACTGGGTCAAGAAACTTCCTCCCAGCACTGGGTTCTGTAGGAAGGACACACTCCAAGCTAATAGATATCCACCAAGTGCCTATTCAGAGGCAAACATAGAGGCTGACCCTTTGCAGATATAAAGTATCACAAGGCACAGCCCTTTTGTCTTGGAGAAACTTCCTACCTGGTTAGGGAGACAAGATGTAAAAAAATTTACAAAAAGATTAAATAACAATGGAATTAAGCAACACTTTGATATAATACTAGAACCCTCACAAGGCAGGATCTGATTTTTATGAGGCCAGTGTCACAATACAACCCATAATCCTTTGTCATCTCATGGAAAATTCACAATATGCAGGGGAACATTTCCTACCTGCAACCCAAATCAATCTACAGAGGTTTCACCTCTTGGGTAGGGCCTATAAAGCAGCTGTTGAAATGGATGAGGGAGGGGTTGTCAGGAAGCACTAACTCCATTCTGAAGAATCAGGATAGGAGAGGAGGGAAGCATAGGCAACAGTGAAGGACAGCATCACAAAGGCTCATATGTGAGTCTGTGGTGGAGGGTGGGCTGTTTTTGTAGGTCACCACCCAGATGCGAAGCATGCATCAAAGCCTGTTTCCGTCAATGAGAGGCAGCTGCCTGTAGAGGGCAGAGCCTGGACAGGAGGCCGGAGGGCTGAGCTCTGGCACTGATGCTTCACTTCCCTTGGGAACTTGAGCGAGTCACTGCACCTCTATGAGCCTGTATCCAGAAGGCCTGCGGATCAACCCGAGGTCTTCTCATCTGAGGAGAGCAGCAACCTTAGCCATGCTCTATTCTCTACAGAAAAATGAGTTCTACCACTATAAAGGTCCAATGCAATCTTCCTTTCTCTTGACCCATCGCAATGCAGAGTGGGTATTTCACCCTGATCTTCAACCTGATTCCATCCTCCCTTATGACAGATTCAGATGTAGCACATCAGATCATCTCTAACATAACCATGGAAAGAATCTCTAGTGTGAATGTCAATTTCATCCCTACAGGACCCACATAACGTGTTGGTACACATGTCTGTATACACAACCATTAATGTGATATCCACATAAATAAGCAGCCCTACTAGTCAGGAAACTCCAGCAAATCAGTTTTCCACATTAGTCTTTCACTATTTACATAACTAGCAAGATAATTTTTGAAAAATATGTCATGTGTCCTATGTATTATTGCATGAGATGATCACTCATCTAAAACACTGAACTCATTATTATTCTGAAAGTGAAAGCCCAGTTTCTGTCAGGCACGGGGACTGGCCTTTACCAAGTCTCAGCCCACTTTAATGCCATAGATTCTGGACTCATGCCCCCCAGGTTTCAAGGTCCATTTATATTGGCAGTACACAACTTCCTGGTTCAAAAACCAAGTCTTTAAAGATCTTGTAAAACTTCTTGGACTTCAGATGGTTTTTACAAAACAATACTCAGATGAGCTAAGTGTAAATGAATCAGAAAAGAGGATTATGTTTCCCATAAAAACTCATGGGTTTGAGGATTCGGGGGAAGAAAGGAAGGCTGGCAAATGCCAAACTTTTTAAAGCACAGCAAAACCATTAGTCAAGCTCAAAATTCAGCCAGGTTCCCTTATCCTCACACTTTATGAGTTTGGTAATTGAAATCTTTTCCTACATTTAGGATCAACTACAAATCAATTTTAGTGGCTGCCTGTGATCAGAACCGCTTCCAACCATGTTTCCTTCCAGCCCAGGATTTCACAGAGCCCCTACTAGTTCTCTCCTAGTTTCATTAAGAAATTCTTAGAAACAGGAAGTCAGTTAAGTTGTAGGTAAAAGGAAGAGAGAGGAGAGTGAGAGCAGGAGCAAGAGACTGAGGAATGGAAAAGAAAGGAGAAAGAGGAAGACAGGCGAGAACAAATGTGAAGACAGGAGACCCAGTGGATGGAGGGACAGAAAGAGGAGCTTGGGGTGAGGACAGAGGAGGAATGAATTGGGCAAGTGGGAAATGAAGGAGAAATCAATGAATGGGGAAGGGAGCAAACAGAGAGGTGGGAGGTGGGAAAAAGGAAAAAATTAAAAATGAAGCATAGGGAAAGAATGATATGCAGAACCTGTCCTGTAAGTTTCTCAGGCTGCTCATGAGGATTCTAACAGCTGTTTCTGGATGTCCACTGGCCCTGACCTGAACATCAGCTTGTCCAGGTTTGGGCTACAATTAAACCTTCAACAGTACAAGGTGTTAGCTGGCTGGCTGTCCACGCCTCATGCGACGTGGGAGGAACAGGGAGTTCCAAGTTCTCCCACACTAACAGGTGGCCAAAGACCGCAGCTTCAGCTCAAGATGTCCGCAAACAGGCACTTTATTTCCTCTCATAGACCTCTTCCTGTTCTTTTAATCATTTCCTCAAAAATGGGGGTTGAAGGAGATTAGAAATTTGTAACTGAGCTTCCAGGAAAAAAACCACATGAAGCTTTACAAATGAAGAATTAAAGCAGAGATTCATCTGACGAACGTAATCAGTGTGTCTGCCAAGCCATGTGTGCAAGATGGAGACAGGGCTGATGACAGAGAAAGATGAGGCTCCCCTGAAACTGTGCAGTAAGTGGAATTGAGGTTTAGCAGTGTTTCCCTTCCCTTTAAAGGTTTGAAGTTTAAGCATTTTTAGTGTCATTCAAAAGAAAAAGGTCATTTCAGGCTAACATCAGACTTCTCAACAGAAACCCTACAGGCCAGAAGAGAATGTGTCATTCAAAAACATTTATTGAACAGCTCTAGGACCCTCAGCTAGCTTATGTGGACCCTTTGAGCAAGATCAAAACAGACTTCTTGATTCCTCAAGGGAGGAACAACCTAAGACAGGCACAGTCGCAGGGGGGCCATCAGGTGAGAAATTGGGGAACAACAGTGGTGAAGCTTAGAACCTCACCCCCCACCCCCACCCCCGTGTTGAGAGAAAGCTTCTGCATCCGTGGATGTTTTATTGCCCTTGTCTAGCTCGGATTAACACATAGTCTACAGGCACACACCTGATCATCTACAATTGCTCTCTTACAACACTAAACTATGTTTTCTACCTTTATCTTGCATCTACCTACCACTTCAGCAGTTTATTAAAAATAAAAATAATAATAATAAAGGGAGAAATGTGGGATCCACATGTAAATTAAGTACAAAAATCAAACGAATATTCATATTTGACCTGATTGTTTATAGTTCATAATGCGTGATCACCACTGTTATTTAACATAGTACTGGAGGTCCTAGCCACGGCAATCAGACAAAACAAAGAAATACAAGGAATCCAGATTGGTAAAGAAGAAGTTAAACTGTCACTATTTGCAGATGATATGATACTGTACATAAAAAACCCTAAAGACTCCACTCCAAAACTACTAGAACTGATATCGGAATACAGCAAAGTTGCAGGATACAAAATCAACACACAGAAATCTGTAGCTTTCCTATACACTAACAACGAATCAATAGAAAGAGAAATCAGGAAAACAATTCCATTCACCATTGCATCAAAAAGAATAAAATACCTAGGAATAAACCTAACCAAGGAAGTGAAAGACTTATACTCTGAAAACTACAAGTCACTCTTAAGAGAAATTAAAGGGGACACTAATAAATGGAAACTCATCCCATGCTCATGGCTAGGAAGAATTAATATGGTCAAAATGCCCATCCTGCCGAAAGCAATATACAAATTTGATGCAATCCCTCTCAAATTACCAGCAACATTCTTCAATGAATTGGAACAAATAATTCAAAAATTCATATGGAAACACCAAAGACCCCGAATAGCCAAAGCAATCCTGAAAAAGAAGAATAAAGTAGGGGGGATCTCACTCCCCAACTTCAAGCTCTACTACAAAGCCATAGTAATCAAGACAATTTGGTACTGGCACAAGAACAGAGCCACAGACCAGTGGAACAGATTAGAGACCCCAGAAATTAACCCAAACATATATGGTCAATTAATATTTGATAAAGGAGCCATGGACATACAATGGCAAAATGACAGTCTCTTCAACATATGGTGCTGGCAAAACTGGACAGCTACATGTAGGAGAATGAAACTGGACCATTGTCTAACCCCATATACAAAGGTAAACTCAAAATGGATCAAAGACCTGAATGTAAGTCACGAAACCATTAAACTCTTGGAAAAAAACATAGGCAAAAACCTCTTAGACATAAACATGAGTGATCTCTTCTTGAACATATCTCCCCGGGCAAGGAAAACAACAGCAAAAATGAGCAAGTGGGACTACATTAAGCTGAAAAGCTTCTGTACAGCGAAAGACACCATCAATAGAACAAAAAGGAACCCTACAGTATGGGAGAATATATTTGAAAATGACAGATCTGATAAAGGCTTGACGTCCAGAATATATAAAGAGCTCACACGCCTCAACAAACAAAAAACAAATAACCCAATTAAAAAATGGGCAGAGGAACTGAACAGACAGTTCTCCAAAAAAGAAATACAGATGGCCAAGAGACACATGAAAAGATGCTCCACATCGCTAATTATCAGAGAAATGCAAATTAAAACTCTTGTCTAGCTCGGATTAACACATAGTCTACAGGCACACACCTGATCATCTACAATTGCTCTCTTACAACACTAAACTATGTTTTCTACCTTTATCTTGCATCTACCTACCACTTCAGCAGTTTATTAAAAATAAAAATAATAATAATAAAGGGAGAAATGTGGGATCCACATATAAATTAAGTACAAAAATCAAACGAATATTCATATTTGACCTGATTGTTTATAGTTCATAATGCGTGATCAGAACCGAAAGTTTCTGTGATGAATGCCCTTGTACTGTTCACCATGTAAGAACTTATTCACTATGTAAGAATTCGTTCACTATGTAAGAACTTGTTCGTTATGCTTCAGAAGATTGGAGACTGACGAGAACTAGGCTTGAGATGGATTAATGATTGTGCATTGAGCATTGACCCCCCCTATACAGAATTTTATTGTTAACAACCATTTGATCAATAAATATGAGAGATGCCCTCTCAAAAAAAAAACAAACCAGACTTCTATTATAGGTGGACAAGTTAAAATAATGCCTGGATTGGGTTGCAGCCCAAACTGCCCGAACTTGCCCGTGGGCCAGCAAGAGCCTTTGTGCTGGCCCTGAGTGCCTAGCCATCCAATGTAGGCCCTGTCCACATGAAGCATGCATTCTAATGGAGTAAACAGACCCAGAACAAATAATTACTTGCATGGCAAGTATTGAAAACAAACTGCGTGAGAAATGAGACCCATAGAGGAACAAGGATAAGGGGCATGCACTGCCTTCCTACAAATTGAGAAGAGTCAATCAACAAACCTAAACTCACTAAAAATAAAGTGTTGTGTACACTCAGCTTCCCTCTCTGAGTATTCTGGTCCCCTCCTCACCTGCCTTATGTATAATTAAGGATGAGTATCACACAATGGCAGCTGCAGAAAACAATTAAATGCCTCTCTGCAGTTAACCAAAATCTGTTCATTAATTTCATTTTCACTGAGTTTTTTTCATTCCCATTTATTCACAACTTTCAAATATAAAACATGCAACTACATAGTAATTAAATAGGTATCAATACCATTTTATTTACACTTGTCATTCCCACCCTCCAAACCTCATTGGGCCATCAGCTGGTCAGCATTCAAGGGGGCACAAAAGAATTACATTTTTTCTCTCAAGGAGTTTACATCTTGGAAAACACTTGGATGTACAAAGAACTAAGATGCACCTTTACAGTCTATGAAACACCTGCATTTTGATCACAAATGGCCCCCACTTACCTGCATTTCACTTTTGGTATCTCAGTTATAATCATTTGTTTGTCCTTCCATTATGTCAATGGAAATTTCCCTGCTTAAATTTAAGTTCAAAGATGCCCAGGCACTTGCAGGGTTGGTTTAGTGCCAGGTGAGCAAGCCAAGTAATGGTCTCTCTGCTCAGACACAGCTACTTATAAAGACAATTCAATTTTAAAAGGAACCTCCTGCTTTGTGTCAGCTTCAATGCTTCCCAGGTTGCTGAACTGCTGGACTTGCTTCTTTGTTTAAGCTTTAGGACATTAATACTTATTTCTCTTGTCCACTTGTTAAGAGTACTTGTTATCATTCTTGTTGAGAATTTTCACCTGGTAGCACTAGAACAAGTGTAACACTTGATCCTAATAATTCTTTTCTAATATATTCTCTGCCTCTGATCAAATGGAAGACATTGTACGGTGAATAAAGAGCCCAGAAAAAAAGAAGAGAGGTTGCTATACCACTGCTGAATATCAATTCCCAGCCAGCCTGGCCAGTTTTCTAAGACCCAAGATCCTTCACAGGACTGAGACCCCTCTCACTTCTTGAACATCATCTTGAGCTGCTCTCCCAAATGAACCTTCTGTTCCAACTGCATTGATCTACAGATAATTCTCTTTTTTTATTTTTAATTCTTTTTTTTTCTGAACAAGAACAAAACTGCTCAGCTGTTGATCTGCAGAAACAGGACATTCATATTCCCAGCCTGTAGCTTCCCCTCACGTCACTGTCCTGAAATACCCCCATCTACACAACTAAGTCCTCCTCCTTCAAAACAGAACTCAAGATCTTTGCTTCCACGAAGCTTTCTGGACTACCCTAAACCTCAGTTCCCTCTCACTTCCTCATGCTCATAGTATTTATTGAACATCCCAGGCATGAAGCACATCATACAAGCTTTGTAATAAACAGAGAACACTTCCTGTGAAGTCTTTTGTTCTCTTGGTCCTACTAAGATAAACCAGATTTAAGGCAAGTCGTGGTTAAAATAGCTGAGGCTCGGTTTGAGAGTAACGACTTCCCTTAGCTGTTTGCAAGCAGGGTTCTGCTGAGCAGTGAAGTTTGCCCACATTTAACCCCAACCTAAATTAAGTCACTTTAACCAAATCAAGCAGTGGCCCTCTGCAGAAAAAAAGTTTCCTACTTCTGAATTAATGGTTTGGAAATTCTGTAAGAATTTTGTCATATTTGTGTCTGAAACTGTTAAATGGCCGGAGTTACATAATTAAAATAGTCAATGTTTTCAAAACATTTCTCTTTGGGTGCCCTCTCAACTTACCCCATTATTGAAGGCAAGGGCATACTCTGAGAATGCAATAGTAAAAATCCACATAAAATGGATGAACTGAGCAAGTACAGAAGTAACGCCACCAAAGAAACACCAGTAGGAGGAGGAAAAGCCTGGCTTTCTCAACAGAGAGTGGAGACCAGTAAAACCAGCTCAGAGTCTGTTATTCCTCCAGGTTTCCCGGTTTTAAGGCCCAAGCTACTGCTGAGAAGGATCAGGTTACATCTGCTAGCTGCCCCAGAACTTTCCTCTTAACCCTTTCCAGTCTACTACCTGGGTGTTACACCTCTGTACACTCTAGGCTTCCTTCCCTACGTAGGAGCTGGCCAAAGCCCCCGTGAAGCGGCCTGTGCCCACACTGAGTTCCCGGCTTCCGCTCTATCCCTTGGGGCCTGTGTGGAGGGCAGAGCCCTTGTGTAGCAAATTCCCAAAGCCTAAAACAGTGCGAAAGTTGTAGTAAATACTTATGAATGTGTTTGTTGAGTGAATGACTGCCCCTTCAATGCCTGATGGAAGCAGGCAATCCACAGTAAACCTCCCAGCTATCTTTTTTATCGTCACCAGTACAAACCTTGCCCAAGATCTTTAAGTTGTCGTGGATCTGGAGACTGATGCATGCATGCATTCATTCATTCACTAGACATTTGAGAGCCATTGATTTTCTAATTAACAAAAATGGGGAAAGAATTTTAGAGATTTTGCTCACAGATCTAATATTCCTGACTGGATCCAGGATACTCTCTGGAAGTTGGGGAAATTATCTTTAGAAAGTATGGGAGGAAGAGATGGATAAGTGGAATCTCTTCCTGCAGTGCTTGCAGCTAATTGCTAGAAAATCACTGACAGAAAATCTATGTGCACACCTGTAGAATGTAAATACATAATAGTGTATATTTACATGCCCGAAAGAAGTAGAATGCATGGTTAAGAGCACAAACTTTTGTGTCAGACAACCTGGGCTCAGTTTCTGGTTTTGGTCCTAAGTATGGGAATGAACTTGGGAGCAGAGGCCCATGTTCTAGATGAATCTAGAAAGTGCTCACTGGGCTTTAGGAACTAAACCTTTGACTCCCCCTTGAATGATCACTTCTATGAGGGAATGTTTTTGAGTTACTCAGTGCTGTCCAGGGAACCGCTTCTCAGCTGGAGGCGGTTGGAAGGAGAGAATCTCAGTCTTTGAGTCTGAAGCTGTCAAAGCTGCCGTTTTATATTATCACTTCATGGTTCAGCGCACAGAATGATTTCTCAGTGATCATGGAGTGTTTCCTGTAGTCTACTCAGTCTGTATATTTTAACTGCTATAAGTCTCTTCAGTAGAAAGAACGCAATTCTGGAAAAATGAAGCTGTATCCAAGCATTTCAGATACAAAGATACCAAAAACGGATGAATCTCTTGGGTGCTTCCCTTCTTGGAGAGAGGTCACAGGGTCATCACGATTTCAGGTGTTCGTACCTGCAGAGGACAGAATCAGTCTGAGAGGGGATTAAGAAGAGAGATGGAAAAGGATATCTCATTTTTACAGAGGAGAATGGTGGGAGGCAGAGAGGGGAGGAGAATTATTCATATTCACTGAGCACTTACAAAGGCCCATAAACGGCATGGGAGGCTTCTGCACCTGCCATCATGGAAGGGGGCCATTCTACAGATGTTTGCATTTGTAACCAAAGAGTAGCATTCTGTCATAAACCACAGACCTCTCTAAGCTCCTATTTTCTTGTCTATAAAATGGAACAATACCTAACACAGGGTTCAGGAATTTTTTTCTGAAAAGGGCTAGATAGTAAATATTGTCAACTTTGTGGGTCCTATGGTCTTTGTCAGAACTACTCGACTTTGTCACTGCGGCATGAAAGTAACTATAACCAGTATATGGAGGAATGGGTGTGGGCAGATTTGGTCTGTGGGCCATAGCTTGCCATCCCCTGGTCTAATGCCCTGGTCTCCAGGATAGGTGTAGGGAGGATTAAATGAATGAATCCAATAACATATTTCAGTACAGCATATGGCAGGCCAGAGACCAATAAACATTAGTAATTATTTGCTCATTGCTCTGATTTTAGACTCTCCCATGTGTATGTGCTACTTGTGCTCACTTGAGTGAGTGAAGTAGTCCTCAGGGCTCGGTGGGTATTTCCAGCCCTTCCCCTCTTGGGCAGATGGTGGGTGTCATGGGTTCGGTTCTCCGAGAAGAACCCTGAGATGGAGTTTAGTGTACAGGGTGCTTATTAAGGAGCGTCCCTGTGGGAAGGAGATGAAGGCAGCAGGACTGGGCAGAGGGAGAAGCTGAGTCACCCAACAGCAGACTGAGCCAAACCACAGGAACCTTTGGACCTAAAATGGCCATGAGAGTTGTCCACACTGGGTCAAAGTGGCTGGGCATTGGCACCCCCACCTGTAGCAGACACTGGCTGTAGGCTGGCCTAGGAAGGATATGGCCTGAGATAAGGCAGCCCTGAAGCTCAAGCATTCCTGGAGGGTCTGACAGGCAAAGCCTGTCTACTGACAGCACCCAGCAACTGGGGTGACAGGGTGGGAGGGGAGGACATGACTAGTCCTGACCGTGAAGTATGCACATACATCACTTGTACACCAGGCACTTAATTGTGTACACCAGGCACCTCCCAGAGCTCCTTCCCTCTGCAGTGATCAGTGATTTCAAGATGGTGGCTGCCTGGGTCCCAGAGGGACAACAGTGAACAGAGCCCACTATCAACGTGTAATGGAAATACAATATAAGCAAGACTTAAATCTGAATTGAATTTTTTGAAGATATAATCTTACAACCTATGTATGATACAACTGGTATTATTTCCATTTTAGAGATGAGGAAACTGATGCTTATAGAGGTTCATTAACTTGACAAGACCAGCAGAATGCAAACTATAACCCACAGGCCAAATCCAGGTCACTGCCCATTATTATACATAAAGTTTTATTGGAACACAGCCATGCCCATTCATTACATAGTATGTAATTATGGCTGCTTTTATGATGCTGTGGCAGAGTTGAGTAGTTATGGCCTGCAAAGCTGAAAATGCTTGCCATCTGGCCCTTTACAGATAAGTTTAACCACCTCCCCCTCGACCCCCACTTTCTATAAGGCCTGGTTATCCCAGGTTGCCTGACACCAGAGATATTAAGTAAACATTAGGTAGGCTTGGAGCCTGTAGGGGTGTTATAAAACTTTCCCATTGACATTATCTTAACTGTACATCTTTTCATTTAAAAGTTTCATGATATTTATTTCCAGCAATATGACAGAAAATCCTCCCTTAAAAGAAATACTTATAGAATGCTGGATGAAATGAATAACTGACTTCACAAAAAATTAAAGTAAATATCAGAGGCTTAAAACAAAGTAGTAGCCAGAATCCAGAATGGATATAGCAAATGCCCACTCATGACGGCAGTGGACTCCTAAAGGCATTTGTTCGGAGATGTGAAGCGGGACATGACACGGCAGTAGAGTGTCAGCACAGAGACTCTGCGATGATCCCCACGGGCCCACATTTCCAGTGGAAGTGAACTAGAAAGTATTTGCCCTGCAAAGTGACAGCGAAGAAAATTTTGTGTGTCAGCTTTGGTTTTGGTTTTAAGTATAAAATAAAGGTCCGTAGGTTTTTATCAGAGGTAATAACCACAAACCAGGCTTTAAGCCTGGGGTTCAAATTCACTCTACTTGCCTAATCTGAAACTATTGTAAACCAAAGAAACCATTTAAAATGGTCCTAGATTAGTTAGTAGCTCCCCAGGCACTTGGCAAAGTGAACACAAGTAAAGGGAACTTGGGTTGAGTATCATCAAATTCTCACAGAAAATTCACCCACAACACTGAGCTCACAGTAAAAACTTACAAAACCACTCACAGAGCAAGACGTCATGAGACAGGGTCAGCAGAAGCATCAAGCAGCAGAATCAGACGTGCAAGGTCCTTAGATGTCAGGATTACAACATGCAGCAGAGCTTGTAAACTCTTTCTCTAAAGAGCCAGGTAGTATATATTTTAGGCTTTGCAAGCTATGCAGTCTCTGCCAAAAGACTCAACTTTGCCCTTCTACAACGAAAGCACAAACAGCAGTATATAAATGAATGGTTTTAGCTATGTTCTAGTAAATCTTTATTTACAAACATAGGGAGTATGTCAGATTTGGAGGGCAGGCCATAGTGTATAAAATAAGCACATTTTCAATATTTAAAGAATTTAATATATGAGCAAGGAATAAAATATTATCAAAAATATCAAAGCAGATTCTTAACTTCTGGAAATAAAAGGTACAGTTGAAATTTTGAAGTTAACTAGCAGATTCAAACAGCTGAAAAACACAATTGCTAAACTGTTAGTTGGGCATGACAAAATTATTTAAAATATAGTACAGAGACAAAGAAGAGGAAATTATGAAAGAAAGGCATTAATAGGCCTGGAAGTTTGAGTGAGAAGTTCTAACATTCATTTAATCAGAGCTCCAAAAGAGTAGAAAGAATGGGAAAGAGACAGTATTCAAGAATTTTCATGGATCCTTATTCTTAGAAAGTGCAAAATATTTCAAAAAATATTTACACTCAGACTCATTCTGGTGAAATCGCAGAACATTAAAGACAAATTGAATAACTTAAAAGCAGCTCAAAAAAAAAAGCTTACATGCTTGATAGCTGATTTCTTATGAACAGTAACAGACACCAAAATACTGTAAATTAATGTCTGCAAAATGCTGAAAGAAAATAATTGTCTATCTATAGTTGCATATCCAGCAACATTTATGTTTAAAGAATGAAGATGAAATAGAGATGTTTCAGATGAACAAAAGTCAAAATAATTACTAACAACAGACCCTTAGGAAAGGAACTTCTTGAAGTTAAATACTTTAGGAAGAAGGAAAAAGGCCACACAAGGGAGATTTGAGATGTTAGAAGGATGGCCACCAGGTGAGCAAAGGAAATGCTGACCATGCAGATGAATCTATGTAACCATCGACTCTAATAACATCTAATTGGCAAAGTAGAAAAATTGGGGCCGGGGTGGTACATGAGCTAAAATAGAGGTAATATTCTGTTTCTTAAAATAGTAGATGCATAAGTGTTCCTGAGTGTGTGTGCATGCTGTACACTCTTTTTTATATGTGATACATTTTTTGAGGTTTGTTTTTTAATTAATGTATTATTGATATACACTCTTATGAAGATTTCACATGAAAAAACACTATGTTTACTACATTTACCCATGTTGTCATGTCCCCCCCCATACCCCATTGCAGTCACTACCCAACAGTACAGTCAGATGCCACAGAGTCACTATTTGCCTTCTCTGTGCTACACTGTCTTCCCCATGATCCCCCCTACACCATGTGTGCCAATCATAATACCCCTCAATCCCCTTCTCCCTCCCTCCCCACCCACCCTCCCACACCCCTCGCCTTTGGTAACCACTAGTCCCTTCTTGGAGTCTGTGAGTCTGCTGCTGTATTTTTCCTTCAGTTTTGATTTGTTGTTATACTCCACAAATGAGTGAAATCATTTGGTACTTGTCTTTCTCCACCTGGCTTATTTCACTGAGCATAATATCCTCCAGCTCCATCCATGTTGTTGCAAATGGTAGGATTTGTTTCTTTCTTATGGCTGAAGAGTATTCCATTAGGTATATGTACCACATCTTATTGACCCATTCACCTACTGATGGACACATAGGTTGCTTCCATTTTTTTGGCTATTGTAAATAGTGCTGCAATAAACATAGGGGTGCATATATCTTTTTGAATCTGAAAAATTATACTCTTTGGGTAAATTCCTAGGAGTGGAATTCCCAGATCAAATGGTATTTCTATTTGTAGTTTTTTGAGGAACCTCCATATTGCTTTCCACAATGGCTGAACTAGCTTACATTCCCACCAGCAGTGTAGGAGGGTCCCCCTTTCTCCACATCCTCACCAGCATTTGTTGTTCTTAGATTTTTCAATACTGGCCATCTTAACTGGTGTGAGGTGATAGCTCATTGTGGTTTTTATTTGCATTTCCCTGATAGTTAGTGATGTGGAGCATCTTTTCATGTGCCTGTTGGCCATCTGAATTTCTTCTTTGGAGAATTGTCTGTTCATATCCTCTGCTATATGTGATACATTTAATAAAATATTTTGAATAGAAGTAAAATGCTGGACAATAATGGCCTATAAGCAGGAAAGAATTAAAGCACTCTAAGTTTTAGTTAGAGAGTAAATATAATTAATATCTCTAACCATTAAATAATTAGAGATAGAATTTATAAGTTCCAAACTACTAAAGGAGGGGGAAAGTGGAATAAGAAAAGAACTTCATAAGACAAATAGAAAGCATGGAAAAGAGTAAAAATGAATCCAACTATATCAATGGTCACAAAAAATAATAATGAATTAAAATTGCCAGTTAAAAGTTCATTTCTTAAAGCCACCTTATAAGAAACACTGGAAACAGAAGCACACCAAATGTTTGAGAGTAAAATAGCGGAAAAAAATCCGTAAGGCAAATGAATTTTTCCAGCAAACAAAAATAACTTCCTATTTGCTTTCTGGAATAGCCTTCAAATCCTGATACAAAGTGATGTGTTATAATAAAGCAAGAGAGAACAATTCAGTGTGAAGAGAGAAATGAGAAAAGACTAGGATCAAAGTTAATATTCTCTGGCAAACATAAAAATATGAAAGGAATAGTTCCATCGGGGCTATACCTATGGAATTCAAGCAAGCATTGGTAGAAAGCTAGGGTTTACTAAGTGAGTCAAAAATAAAGGCAATTTATCATTACTTCAGTTTGGGTCAAATTTTTTGACTTAAAAATAAGTTTATGAAATAGATAACATCTCAAAATAATTTGCGTTTTGAGACAAAGGATTGTTACCACTTTTCATTGTATTAATATCACTCTTAAATTTATGAGACATTACTCATTTAAATATGAGTTCTAAGGAAAAACATACAATAAATTATTCTGAACAGAGAATGGATTTGAAGAGCCAGGGACAAAAATGTATATAATTTTTTTATATAATAAAAATTGTGTATAGAAGTGGATAGTTGTTGCAATAAATAGAAAGATTAGAAAGAAATAAAATGATATAGGAATAGTTAAAGTATAAAGCATGTATAAAATGAAATGTTTTCATAACTATTTTAGTGCCATGGAGAAATGACCATGATATAATTAGTAAACAAAATAATATACAAAAAACTGTAAATACAAAGCAATCGCAAACATATTTAAGTATAGTAAATGTGTTTAGAAATAGGATTAGAAAACAACCGGATATTAGGAGTGATGGGGAAATGAATCATTTGTACTTTCTACTTTATTTCCCAAGTTTTTACAATGAGCACTTTATAATCAAATTTTATTTCTTTAAGATTTCATTACTTTATAGACACTGTGATCCCTGTAAATCCCAGAATCCCTATAAATGAAAAAACACAGGAAAAAATAAATTCTGGAAAGCGAAAACATGGGAAGACTTTAAGAGACAGGAAAATCACTGTGTTTCTAATTTGTATGTAACTTGATATAAAGAAACTTCCTCAATTACAGTTTCAAGAATGTTCAACAAAACCACGCCCAGGGGTTGCTATGGTTATGGAGGTAAACCTGACTAGCTGGACCTTCACTCTGCTTCTGAATAGGTGAGGTGGGAAAAAGAAGGCTGGGCTCTGCACCGAGACGAACCCCTGCTCGGTGCCTGGCTTGCCTCCTCCCTCATCTGTCCCCCTCCCCTCCCAGCTCTCCTCTTCGCCATCTCTTCCTTCCCACTTAGCCTCCAGTGAAGTCCACACTACTGGACCCTGCTCTTCCTGACTCCCCTTCTTTCCGAGCCTCCAAAGGATGCTCACATTTCTGAGCACCTCCCTCACGGTAAACTCTAGAAGGCAGGACTTTTTTCCACTGCACCCTTGGTGCCTGGGACCTGCCACGGCAGGTGCCCAATAAATATTTATTGACCAAATGAATGAATGAATGAAATGAATGGAGGCACTTCTCCGTCTCTTCTGTGGGCTGCTATTCCTATGTCATTTTATGTTCTTTCTAATCTTTCTATTTATTGCAACAACTATCCACTTCTATACAAAATTTTTATTATATAAAAAAATTATATACATTTTTGTCCCTGGCTCTTCAAATCCGTTCTCTGTTCAGAATAATTTATTGTATGTTTTTCCTTAGAACTCATATTTAAATAAGGAAATGCTCCAAGATTCCACACTCAATTCCTTTTCCTTCCGTACTTTCCCCCCCATGACATCTCTCCCCTTCGCTTTAGCTAGCGCTCATGAAAACGAGCCTTCTTTTTCAACTCTACCTCACCTTTTTTCCTCGTCTTTATTTCCAGCTGCTTTTAGTTGGATATGCAGACACTCGTTCTCACCCTAACCCATCATTTTCTTCCCGTCATTCTTCCTCTAAGAGCGCCAACTCAGTTCACATCACCCCCCTCCCCACCCATCCCCCAGCACTGTGGATCTGAGCTCAGAGGCGCCTTCTGCTCCCTGCCGGCCATCCTGACAAGCGCTGCCCTCTCCCTGGACCTGTATCCCTTCTTTCCACTCCATTCCCACTGCTCCTGTTCCAGTTCTCACTGAGACCACCATCAAAGGAGGTTTCTGACTTTGAATATGCGCTCCCCATGGCCGCTGGATGTATTTTCTAAACCACAGAACTCATTATTGTCCCATTTGCTCAAAAACTCCTAATATTTCCCACTGCCTTCCGAGCAAAAGCCAAGCCCACAAGGCTCCTCCCAGTCTGACCTGGTCTCCTCCCTGCTCCATCACCCCCACGGTTCCCAAAGCCACTGCCCGGCCACTCTCAGTCTCGCCTCTCTCGCCTTCTGCCTCACCAGGCTTCTGGCGGTTCATCATTCCCTCCACACGGCCTGGTGACCGTTCGCATTCCTCCGCCTGCCCAATGCCATTCTCCACCACTCTGCCTCTCAAGCTGCTGTGCCTCCTCCAAAGGCCATATCAACTGTCACCTCCTCTGAGAAGCCTTTCCCCAAACCTTCAGTCAGGATTACGGGTGCTTTCCTCTGTGGTCACAGGGCACCTTGATTACACTTCCATTAGGGCGCAGCCCAAGGTTGTCAGCTGCAGGCAGGTGGACAGGGGAGGCCGTATGGGGCCCCGAGAACCTGAGTGTGAGGGATGGAATGCTGCCCCCCTACCGTGAGCCCATAAAGACAATGTATAACGGAAAAGAACAAAATTTCCTGCTAGGATCACAGGACCCACCCCTTTTACTAGCAACAGCTATAGCTTTTAGCCCATGATGCTAATGCTAATGTAGCTGAGGAAAGACTGTTAACAGAATCAGGAGCTGTCAAAAAAGGGTGGGCTCCAAAGAGTCACATTCTAGCATTTTCCAACCTTTTCCAGGGGAATATGATGCTAACTGGGGTGGGGGTGGGGCGTTAGATTCCAGACATGGAGTGATATTGTCCGGCAAGGGGCAGGTCTCACACTGACCTGAACTAACTATCCCGGGGGGCTTCCTGTGGGCCAGTTGTGCTCCTCGGGAAACCCTGTGAGAATGAGCCACATTTAGGTAAGCGCCACAGTGTGTAGAACAGGTGGCTCCCTAGGGGTCATTCCAGTCCCTGAGCGGTATCCCACTGCTTTGTGCCTCTCTTGGTTGTACATCGGTCTGTGATTTGGGCATCTGTCAGTCCATCAGGAACCCTGTCGTTATGTCCAGGTGAACTTACAGCGTCCCATTTGGGGGCCTGCAAAGCTGAGGACTGGTCCACCAGTCTTGGTAATTTCCCTGGGAGGCAGTCAGCCAACGAGCCAGCTGTCCACCTCACCACTATCGCCATCCACCACCAGGAATTAGAGTTAACGTGTCTCTCCCACAAGACAAACTTGTTTCTATAGAAGGTTATATAGTCAATATTTTAGGTTTTGTGGGCCACAAAGTCTCTGTCGCCACTGCTCAACTTTGCTGTTACAGTGAGTGCTAAAGCAGCCATAGATGGTGTGTGTACACAAATGGGTGCATCTGGATTCCAATAAAACATTATTTACAAAATGAGGTAAGACGCAAAGGCTGTGGCTTGCCAAGTCCTGCCACAGACTGTGAGTTCACTTAAAAATTGAGGTGTAATTGACATATACCATTACATTAGTTTCGGGTGTATAACATAATGATTCAATATTTGTATATACTGTGAAGTGATCATAAGTTTAGTAACACAGTTATAATTTTTTTCTTGTGATAATCACTTTTAAGACCAATGCTCTTAGCAACTTCCAAACAGACAATACACATTAACTGTAGTCACCATGCTGTATATTACATCCCATGACTTCCTGTATAACTGGAAGCTTGTAACTTTTGACTCCCTTTGCCCACCCGGACTATGAGTTCTTGATGGTACCAACAGTGTGGCTACTCTTTGGATCCACCATTCACACCCAGCACACAGTACATGCTCACTAGGTCTGCAGGATGGGGCTGAATGCCTTCCTCTTGTATCGCCCACAGGCCTGTGCATGATAGTGATCGTGGTGAACACAGAGCCATGCTATCTGGAGGCACCTCTTGTCAATGAAGGAATTTTTGCAGAGTATCCTTGACACCTGACATCTAGTTAATATACTCATCTGATGCGTCTGCTTTAGTGCAAAAATCTGTCTACCACCTGATAGCTATCAGGGACTGTGTGATGAACTGAAACTCCACTCACATGTTCACTGTCTTCCAAGAGCTACTCAGTAAATAGCTGTTGTACAATTAATACGTCAAGCGAATTTTCTGCTAAAGATATGTAATCACTCTTCAGAGGCTATAAACCCAGCTGTGACCCCACCCACCTTCTGTGGACTGGGATGTAGGCTGCAACCCGAACCTATAGCAGACAACGGTTCTCCTCCTTGGCTGATCGGACCTGGGGGATCTTGCTGCTGCCTGGACCCTGGTAAGGCTGGAGGCTCAAAGGAGGCTGAGGGGCTTCTTCCCATGCTCCCCCTACCCTGGAGCAGGCCTCAGAATGTGAGGTCTAAGAAGAAAGACCCTCTCTGGATCATGAGCTCGTCAAGAGTAGAAACCAAGAATTATTCATCTTTGAACCCTAAACAGATAGGAGAATTCAGGCCATAGCAGGTGCTCAATGAAACTCCCACGGGTTACCTGGGAAGGCACTCCTCTACCTCGGCTCCCCACGCCTCCAGCCTGTGTCTGGTCTTGGCACAGCCTCCAGTGATACCCTACCAGGAGGCTCCCTGGAGCCCAAAAAGTCTTATCCATAAAACCAGTCCCTCACTCTTTGACAGTGCTTCACAGTTGGCCAAGTGCTTTCACATGGCCTTTCTTTTAATCCGCACTGAAACCCTGCTAGGTACAGTTATCCCCAACGTCCCCAGGCCTCACCAGTTTGTGAGGTCTCACTAAAACTATAAGCACTCAACAGCTGCCTAAGCTCCAGCCCCCACCCCCAAACCCTCATTGCCTAAAATTGCCCCCAGTGGTTTCTGGTGTCTTAGAAGCTGTCTCAGATCAGCTCACAGACAGATCTGCAACACCCCTGTGCTCGACTTTCCTCAAAGTCACACACACACCGCCCACAAGCCACTGGAGAGCAGGACTTAGATGCTGATGTCTGCCCTGAGCCCTTGAGGTGCCACGGATTTTGGGTGGGATGGGGACGGTTATTCTGCTCCATCTGCAGGCGGGACTTTATCACCCAGGCCCCAAGACTCTGCTCTACTCCAAACCCCACCCCACCCTCCTGCATTCAAGGACACCCAGAAAGTTCCCTCTGTCCTCCAGCCCAAAACGGGAAAAATCCTTGCACATATTATCAGTTTCACACACAAAGGGCTTCGGTGAAGGGTTACTTGCACTCACATCTAAGTGCAAGCTTCAGCCGTGCTTTCTAGTGTTATGCTCCCATTTTGAAACAAGAAATTTAGATTTACACCTCGTGTAAATAAATGAATAGAAGAAAGGGAGCTTGAACCCAAGCCTTTCACTCTGAACCACTCTTTTCACTTTACCACAACAAAGTAATCAACACTCTATCTCATCTCCTCACTGAGCAAGATCTGGCCCATTTTCTACCTTTAAAAATGTCAAAATTAAACTCTGGCCCATTCCTGACCCCTCCTTCCTCTTCCCACATGCAGTTATTTGGCAGAACCAAGAAGTGGGAGGGAGCCTCACTGGCTTCACAAAAAAGCCACTGCCATCGGCAGCTAAAGCAACAGAATAATGTCTTTATAAAAATAATTTCAGCAAAACCTGGTTGTTTTCTGTAGACATTTCAAGTAACCAAAATAAGGATCATAACTGTACTTCTAAACAAGTGAAAGCCGCCTGTGTTTAGCTCATGCTTCCCCCTTCTCTGTAGGAAGTGGAAAGTTTACAACAAAAATAATTCCCTTCATCTTTCCACCCTCTTCGCAATACAAACCCTGACCTTTGGAGCCTCCACCTAGAGCCAGAACGTAGATGATTAAATAGGGAAAAGAAATGTAAACCATAGGAAATAAAGAGCTCGTCTACAAAGCATTAACATTGAAGCCATTGTCTCGAATGTTTTGGATAACTCTAGTTTTTAGTTTAGGAAAGAAAATCTGAAACAGAACAATTACGTCACAGATGGAACATTTATATAGTTACTGGGATAGAAAAACGTTCAGCAAAGGGAAAGGCTGCACAATTTCAATGAGATCCAGGTGGAACAGCCCTTTCAGCAAATGTCTGCACACCAGCCCATAAAAATGATGGAAAAGGCACAAGAATAAAAGCAACAGAGGACCACGTGCTCATCCTGGCTAAACCCACATCCTCTCCACGCTTGTCCTTTCTAGCTGCTCCTACCATCCACTCTCCTCCTCTCCCAAGGACTTGAACCTCTCTCTTGCCTTCTGGAGTCTTCTGCCCACAGTCCTCACTGTCCCAACAGGCAACTAAAGTCTCTCCCGACCCAGGGCAGGAGAGAGCATCAGGGAGAACAAAATGACCAAAACATGTAGTAACAACAATTTCCCGAGCTCTTGCTAAGCACCAAGTGCTGGATGGGTGTTTTGCAGAGATTATCTCGTTTAATCGTGACAACCCTAAAGAGCAGGTTCTGTCATTGCTCCCATTTTACAGATGGGGAAAGTGAGGCTTAGAAAAGTTAAGTATCTTGTTCAAGATCACACAGCTAGTTAGTGGCAGAACCAGCTCTCAAACTTTAATCTGACTCCCAAGTTAATCACCTTAACCAGTACCCAACATCTCTCCACAATAGCTATTAATTATAGGTACTTAAAGGACTTATTTATTCTCCCTCAAATAAATTCAAAGAGTTGGTGCTACTTTATCCATTTTATAAAAGAAGAAACATTGATGCATTAGCTGAGCATATACTGCATGTGTGTATGTAAACATGTGCACAGTTAGCCTTACTCCCTGTATTTCTCACACACAAGCACTTTGAGACTTAATGGTTTCCTGGTTGGAAAGTGGCAAAATCTGGATTAAGAACAAGTCTGTATTCAACTTTATACCCAACACTGCCTACAAATAAGGGCCTTTTCATAAGCCTCAAAGTGCAGTCTATAAATACGTGCCACCGCCCAGGTATCCCTCATCAGGTACAATGCAGGAGGTGAGGTGGAACAAGCAGGGGTACAGAGACAACTCCTGGTGGCTAAGGACATAGGCAGGGGGCAGACATGGAAGGTGGAGAGAGGCCACAGCCTGGTGCCTTGCCAGTGGGTTTCAGCCCTAGGCAAGTCACCACGGATTCAGTGAGACCGAGGAATGATGATGGAACATTCTTGGGGTGAAAGAGCTTGTTACTCAGTTTGCCTGGAGATAGGTCAAGCACTAAAATTACATGGGCACCCGAAAGTCCGCAGGTCTATAATCCTCCTTCCTCTTTGCCTCTGCCCAGAGCAGTGGGCAGAGCTCTTTATATAGTGACTCAGTCAGTAATAGCTTATTGCCTAGGGTGGGGAAGCAGTGGCCTAGCAGCAGGCCAGTTACATGAAGTAGTTTAGGTTCAGGTGAGGATCCTGGCCATAGGTACCTTCACTTTCTCCACATCTGGGCAACTTGGAGACGAAACCACCTGCTTCCTGAGGTCCAGGGTGGGGAGCCACCAGTGCAGGTAGTGCGGGAAGTGGGATGTGTACTGGTGGGACACATCCTGGCAGGAAGAGGGGAGGCCATGCTGGAGCAGGATGGGGAAGGACTTCTCTCCCAGCCCCAAGGGAGCCAGGGGGACAGTCTAGTTTATCTGATGGAAAGGAGGGGAGGGGAGGCCATTCCCCTGCCAAAGCCTGCCATTCCTCCTCCAATCCCACCTCCTTCCTCAAACCTGCTCCTCATCTAAGCACAGTCCCTTCCCCTAGTCCTGAGACTAAGGGAAAGCTGCTCTTTATGCCACAAAGAAGCCCATATTGCATCTGTATGAGGCCATTTCTACATGTTGTGCACCTGTATCTGTACTTCTCATTGGCTTCTTGATCAAAATTGCACTGTCTGCAACTTTAAGAAGATCTGTACACCTTCTCCTCCCTGCCAGGTTGTGCAGGGTGTACCCCACATTTGTTCCAGGGGAAATCACCAATCACATCAGTTGTGATCAGAGGAACCGGCAAAGTCCTGAGGAATACTTTTCCATGCACAAGAGTATTAGCAAACAAGACTAAGAAAGATGGAGCACTAGAAACTCAGAGAAGATGTCTTGCCAAGGGATGAAGGAAAATGGGAGTCAAGGACCCAAAGAATGGTACCTCATAACTAGTTCTTATGAAATGTGAGAAACTCATCAGGAAACCCCTCATGCTCAAATCTCTCTGGCTTTGATTCCCAGAGGATGAGACGCAAAGAACAAGAACAGAGGCGTGGCCATTCTCACACGGGTGAGATAGGACACCTGCCTTATATGAAGCAGTGTCGAAGGAGTCATAGGTTCAAAATAAACAGGAAGAACGAGCCTTATATATGGAAAAGGGATGCAAAAAGATGGTATGGTCCTGTACAGAAAGCCACTCAGGAAGAGGGGAAGCAGGACAGAAATACAAGCAAAATATAAACAAGAGTCCATCTAGGGTGAGCCTTTACAACAATGGCCCAGGCAAGGATGAGGCTTTTTGAAGGCTGACCACATCCCTACAAAGCAAGCAATAACAGGAACAGAGACTTGAACTATCTTTAATCTGTTATGTCACATTTTTCTAAAATAGAGTCGGTCATAAATGTTTTTTTACATTCCTAGCTAACAATTTCAGCTCTCAGATAGAGGGAGAAACTGCTTTTCCGATATAATTTTAAATGAGAAAGACCTGGTTTCTGTACAGAAATTACAAGGACCTTGGGAGAACATTCCTGTGTCTTTTGGGAGTCCATAATAGTAACAAAGGGGAGCATTACATAAATTCTATGTCAGGGTACTAATGAACAATCCCAGCAAAAAAGATAAGTAAACTCCTACAGGCAGTGTGGCCACACAGAAAACTTTCTCATGAACTGTTTTTTAAAAGACATGTTCATAGAAGATAATGAGGGACACAAACCCAAAAACCAACACAAAACATGGAGGTTTCCAGGAAAGCTAAAGCCTCAGCTAATGGGAAATCCAAGGAACTTGAGAGATCATTAAAGAGGTGCTCCGTGGAAGGTTTGGAGAGGGAGAGAATGTAGTGGGGAGGAAGAAGGAAGGAGGGGAGGGGGGAAGGTGAGGGAAAAGGGAGGGAGAGAACAAAAGATGAAAGATTAAAGGGGAGAATGAGGGCACAAAGGATATCAAGGAGGCGACAGGTCCAAGGGACGGTGTGATGTTAGCAGGCGGCCGAAGTCCGAGTGACCAAACACTCAGACTCTGCCTCCTGGAGCAAGGACAGATTTTGAATCCTGAATGTGCGGCAAAGGAGACCATGAAAGGAGGAACATGGAGCTCACAGTGATTCAGGGAATAAGAAAAAATCTAACAAATGATTCCAAACCTCCAAGTCCAGACAAATTATATTCCAGAGTGTGAGAAGAGTTTGCAGATATGACCTCAGAGGCACAATCAATGGCTTTGAGAAATCATAGAGAATGGGAAAGATGCCAGAAACTGTAGGCAGTGTTCTATTTTGCAATCTATTGGAGGGAAAAAACCAACAGATCCTGAAAACTAAAGATCTATAAGCTGGAGATGATTCTCATCTCAAAGTAGTGAGTCCAGCAAGACACTGTGGTCAGAACACATATGCTTTTTTTTTTTTGAGGAATGTTGTCAAACTACAGTCTTCCAACAGAGAATGATCACTGAGGTGAGGGAGCTGGAAGCCCGGCCAGAGGGCTGGAGGGGTTTATACAGCACAGAAATCGGATGCCTCCAAGGGTAGCAAAGGGTGATGGTGGGTAAGAAGCTATAGAATCATTTATGCTGCCTTAGAAAACAACTAGAACCAAGAGTAGAGATTTTAAGTAGATGGATTTTTCCTCAACATGAAAGTATTTTCTGTTCACTCATTCATTCAACAACTGTTTATTGAGCACCTACTTTGTGCCAGATACTCCAAATACTGAGGATACATGAAAAACAGCAAATATTAAAATCTGTTCAAAGTACTGTATTATCTTGCTCCATATATATATGGTCCCTACCTTTATTGGATTAGACTCTTACAGAAGAAAATAAGCAATAAACAAGTAAACAAGGAGTATAATCACAGAGTATAACAAAAGCCATGAAGGAAGTAATAGGAGATGGATTGAGAGTAATAGTCTACTTTAAAGATGGTTTTAGGGAGAACTTCTCTGAGCGGGTGACATCCATGCTGAGACCTATACGGCAATAAGGGCAGAGTTCTGTGAACACTCTGGAGTGAGGAGGATGGTGAGTGCAAAGGCCCTGGCGTGGGAAAGAGCTTGATTTGTTCCCAGAACTGAAGGAGCCTAGGTGGTAAACCTGGTGCCCAAGAAGGAGGAAAAAGAGATTGTGAGATGAGTCTGGACAGATAGGCAGGAACCAAGAAAGACGATGTGGCCATCTTAAGGAATTTACAACATATCCTAAGAGATTTAGAGAAGCCATTGAAAGTTTTGAGCAGGAAAGTCATATGATCTGATTGATGTATGTGTTTTGAATATTATTCCAGCTGCTCCATGGAAAATGGATCCACTTGGGGCCCCAGGACAAGCAGGGAGAGCATTTAGAAGGAGAACGCAGCGTTCACATGAAGCAAGAGTGTGAATTGAGGGTGCAGAGTCAAGTCGGAAGGACATGCATTCCAAGAAACAGATCATTTTGAGGTAACAGGGAGAATTTACTCATGAATTGAATATGGAATTTGAGGGACAGGAAGAAATATGACTAGAATGATCCAAAAATGGACTTGGTGACAGACTCTGAATGGCCACCTGTGAGGACGCTACCAAGTGGAACCTGGGACTGGGCTGACAGGATGAAACGAAAAGATGCTGCATTTGATTTGGCCATGACAACTGGTCCCCTCGACATGTGTCCCGTGCCTACTTCATGCTGCAGGTCTACCAAAAGCTCCAGAAAACAGCCTTTTACTTCAGCTCAATTCTTAAACTGCCACCAGTTACCAACTTTATCACAAGCACCAATCAATCACCTCTACAGAAATGTATAGTGCTCTCAACGAAAAGAAGAATACTAGCAAAATACGTGCACTTTGCGTTATGTATGTATTATATGATGCATACTTAAAGCTTAGAAATTTAAAGAGCTTCACTCATAAAATATGAGAGGCACCCATGCTTTCAATGCACATACTACACATTATTACCTAACAGACACAAATGCCACAAATTTTACAGAAGCCAGCACAACCATCTCATCTTGTTCGATCATCAGGAGAAACTCTCTTGAAAAGAGAGGTTTTTGCAATTTAACAACACTAAGACTTTCTCATGTCGGAATGGATCCCCATAAAGAATCATCTCACCTTTTAACTATGGAAACATTCTTACCATCCAGGACCATAATACCAGGTCCTAACGCAGCGCCCATGAGAATTTAACTGCGGCCGCTTTTCTAGAGTAGATGAATCTTACCAGGAGAGCCAGGCCTAACCTACAGATAACGGTTGACGCTAGATCTGTCATGTTGTCAGCCGTTTATACTACACCGGTCTGGCAACAATTAAACATCAGGGTTTAAACTCTAGATCCCAAATGGCTTGACCGCACCACAGCACTCAAGTCATCTCCAGTTTGGCCACCTAAAATATCACTCACTGAATTACGTTAATGTGGGAATGGCACCCTGCATCTTTTTCTCAACATGAAATTCACTTGACGTTTCATTTTCTTTGTTGGAAAGGAAAAACCCAAAACACAAGAGGAAAACTCGAGCAGCAATGTTGGCCTGCAGGTGTGACCTTGCATGGTCCTTATTCAGGCGCCCAGACGGCAGGTTCAGCTCCAACCGGGTGTTTGGTCTAACTGTCTGGGCTGGGGTGGGTGTTGTCCCACAAACAATTTGTCACGCCATGAGAGCCTCACATCTGGGGACAGAGCGAGAGCTTATCCCATATGGCAAAACGTGCTACCCTTCTCACTCACTATTCTCAGGGCAGGTAATTTTCTTAGACTGGACATCATGAACGCATCAGAATTTTGTGTCTGTTGAGGGCTGTATCAAAACCTCTCCCACTCAAAGCTGGCTGGGAAGACGTGCCTGTTAAAAACCATGAAGTGTAAATGCTAACAAGCTTGCACACAGTAGCAACTTCTGGATGGTTCTTCGGAGAAAATGTTTGAAAAAGAAAGATTTTACTACCAGATGCAGGTTTTGGCACAGATGACCTTAGTGATGTTAGGGTAGGTCTTAAAAAGTATCTACTTTCGATTTTCTTTTTTCCACTCAGCATTTGTTTTATCCAGCTGCACTAGCAAACTGTCTTTCTAGAAAAGTGTGAAAAGATAATGGAATCGGCCAGTTGAGCAGAATGTTGCAAACCAGTGCCCTGTCCGTTAGCGTGCTGTCACAGGGATTCCATCCACAGGGGGCTGTGGGGGGCTCCTCTTTTAAAAAACATCACCCTCTTGGCATTCTGCTTACTTTAGTCTACAAGAGAAAAATAATTGCGAGCTTTTGAGTACATGTGAGACAGAAACCCAGGCAAAATAGAGGCCTGCCAACGAAAAGCAAAGGAGAGCAGAAGAGAGACTTGGAGGGGATGGACATACAGGCCGGGAATAGAGGGCTGGAAGTGGGGAGCGGCAAGTGGAGACACTTCAAAAATAATGAAAAAGAGATTCAGAGAATATGGTGGTTAAAGGGAAAGAGGGAAGAAAACCAGCCTGAGCCCCTCTGGGAGCTCTTTCCCTGAGTCATAAAACCTTTCTAGTTTCCCCACGTCTGTAATCACTGTCCACAGCGCTCGAAACAATGTGTTCTTATTTTCAGTTTTGAAAAGACAAACCACCACGAAAACAATTTTAGGGTAGTCCTAGTACAGAGGAGAGAAAATGTGCTTCGCACCAAATTAATGAAGACGTTGGGGAAATGGACAGACAGCAAGGGAGGGGCAGGAAATGGACAGACAGCAGGGGAGGGGCAGCGGCAGGGACCCGTGCCCCCGAGGAGCGCCACCCCGTGGCCGGCCCCCAGGGGTGCCACCTGTCCACCACTTTCATCCTCCACAGGCGTGCCTGAGAATGTTTTTTTTACAGTTGATCCAATTAAACAAATCTGTACTGAATATTCATGACAGCCTTCCTACAGATTCAGAGAAATACGTGGTCCAGGCAGGTTTTCCGAGGCAGCGCCATCACTTTGATCTTCTGGGGGCTCTGACATATGTTCTTGTCATCTGAACACTCACACGCTCATAGCGCAGCTTGCAGCAGGCCCACGGAGCAGCCACCCGAGGCCTCCAACCCTGTCCAAAGCTAACGGAGCAGAAATTCACACTGATTGAGATAATAGCACATCACTAAGGCAAGGCATGAGACGATCAGCCCACTGGATTATAAAACTGTCTATGTACTGTGGAACAGAGAATAGTGTTTTAGAAATGAATCCTAAATTTCCCAAGCTTGCTGGCCCTGCGTGCAGTGTGATGGCCCAAGTTATGACGGCTCTTAGGCACCATATGGATCTTACACCACCACGTCCTCACTGGTTCTCTCAGTTAACCAGGGAGTGCCAGGGTAGTACCATCTCGTGGTGCTCAGGAATAAGCCCACATCACTCACTAGCTCCAGTCTCGAGCCACTGGGAGGTACTGGTGCCCACTTTGAGAGCCCATCCTGCAAGGTTGGCTGACCACTGTGGGGGCATCTCTGAGCCCTCCTACTACCAGAGCTAGTCCATGGGTCAGAGAGGCCAGCATGGCCCCCATGCCAACCTCACAGCCTGGGCCCAGAGGCCACTTGCTCCGCTCCAAGCTTCCATGATCTTTCACGAACACAGCTCTTGCCGCGGCTGTCCTGAGCTTCTTCACGTGGGGATGTGGCTTCCAGCTTGCTGGCCCACCCAATTCACGCTCTCCTGTTACCATCTGGCATGAATAGGCCTTCCAATCGGTGAGGCTTCAGGAAGCCAGGGTAGTGGCAGCTGGTGGAATGGCACGTACCACAGCAAGTAATGGAGAAGGGAGATGGTTTGGGGGAGGCAGGGAAGGCCTTCTCCCTCTAAGATCCCACCTGGGAGGAGTTGTCTTCTCCAGGGAACCACTCTCTTCCCACACTCTTGCAAGACTGATGGCTCACTCTGGATAAGAGCTTTGGGGTTAAACACTCACAATGTACATCTAAATGGAAAGGGGGTGTAAGAGCTGGGGGGACATGTCTCTGTACCCCTCTTGATCACCCACTTGCTGACTGACTCACAGCAGTCACCTCGCCTCTCTAGATCACATCAATGAAAACAGAGTCTTACCCAGCACATATCTTAGGTCTCTTCAAGCTCTAAATGCTCTAAGGATGTGATGTAATAAAAAAGCAAAGTCAATTTTCTATCTTTTGATCAGAAAGCTTTATACATGTCAAGAAAGGAATTATAATTTTCTAAGTCAGGAAAAATGTTATAGTCTTTAAAATATACACAAGAACCTAAGAGGAATGAAAACAGGACCACACAAAGACTTGTACATCAGTGGTCACAGTGGCATTCTTTGTAAGAGCCAGAAAAAGTGGAAACAACCCAAATGTCCAACTGAAGAATAGGTAAACAAAATGTGATAGATTTGTGTTATGGACTATCATTTGGCCATAAAGTTATGAAGTACCAATACATGCTACAATATGGATGAACCTTTAAAACATTATGCTAAGTAAAAGAAGACACACATATGTGCACACACAGAAGCTAGACACAGAAGACCATACATATGATTTCACTTATATGAAATGTCCAAAATAAGCAAATCAAAAGCAACAGAGTAGATTAGTGGTGGCTAGGGGCCGCAGGGAGGTAGACACGGGGAGTAAATGTTAATGTGTAAGGAGTTTCTTTGGTTTAATTGTCTTATATGGATATAGCACATTTTGTTTACTCATCATCAGTTGAACATTTGGGTTGTTTCTACTTTGGGACTATTACTAATAATGCTGTTATGACCACTCATGTACAAGTTTTAGTGTGAACATATGTATTCAATTCTCTCGGGTATATGATTTTGAGTCTTGTGATAACTTTAACTTTTTAAGGAGCTGTCAAACCGTCTTCCAGAGCCTGCACCTGTAGAGGTCCGAGCCGAGGCCGAGGTCGGACCCCAGCCCTTCTAAGATGGCGCTCACATCCGGTAATGGCACATCCCACCATCCGCTCTGCCGAGTAGGAGAATCCCCCTCCCAGACCTTATAAGTAGTTCCGTGCTCGTGCACACTGCATGATTTCCGCCCTGTCGCCAATAGAGTTAAAGGTCATGTATGCTCTCCCCTTTGATTGGTCTAGGAAACATCTATATAGCGGTAGTTAGTAGTAGGCAGGAGAAGCCAGCAGAACCAGAAGCCAGCCAGCCAGCGAGCCAGCCAGCCTGCAGAGACGAGAGTAATAAGCTAGAGAGAAACTAAAAGAGCTCTAACTCATACTTGCCTGTGTGCAAGCTGCAATCTTTCTGTAACACCACCAGTGAGAAGAAATTAAAGCTGATTGAAACTGAACCAGGTCTCCTGTGATCGCATCAGACTCGATCCATGGGAAGCGGGCGCGATATGCACCATCTTCTATTCCCAGCAATATATGAGGGCTCCAATCTCCACATTCATGCCAATACTTGTTATTTCATATTAAAAATCTTTTTTTATAGTATCTTAGTGGGTATGAAATGGTATCTCATGTAGTTTGATTTGCATTTCCTTGATGGCTAATGACATGGAGCATCTTTTCATGTGCTTATTAGCAATTTGTATATTGAAGATGTGTTTACATTCTTTCCCATTTTTAAATTGGGTTTTCTCTTTACTGTTGAATTATGAGTTCTTTTAATATTCTAAATACTAGACCCTTGTCAGATATAGCATTTTTAAATACTTTCTCCCACTCTATAGGTTGTCTTCTTTCTTTTTTGATAGTGTCTTTTGGCACACAGAAGCTTTTAATTTTGATGAAGTCCAATTTTTCTTTTGTTCCTCTGGTTATTCGTGCTTTTGGTATCACATGTAAAAAATCATTGCCAGATCTAAGGTCAGAAAGATTTAAATCTATGCTGTCTTCTAACAGTTTTATAGTTTTAGCCCTTACATTTAGGTCTTTGATGCATTCGAATGAGTTTTCATGTATGGCGTGAGGTAGGGGTCCAGACTCATTAGTCTGCAAGTGGATACAACACAGTTGTCCCAGCACCATTTGTTGAGAAAATTTTTCTTTCCCCATTGAGTGGTCTTAACACTCCACAAATCTATGAGCCCATGACTGCATGGGATAAACGAAGATAGCTTTAACTGACAACAGATATATGGGTTTATTTCTGGACTCTTGATTCTGTTCCATTGGTCCATATGCCTATCCTATGCCAGAACTACATTATCTTGATCACTGTAGCTTTGTAGTAGGTTTTTAAATTGGGAAATATGAATCTCCAACTTTGTTCTCTTTTTCAAGATTTTTTTGGATATCCTGGGCTAGTAAATTTTAATACACCTTTCATCCACATTATGAAACTGTGTTCTCTCCTTGCAATGCTCCAAAAAGAGAAGAGAGCAAACAATAATGTCATAATACCTTTACCTTTATTCTCTCATCTCTCTAATCTGGCTATACTACTTGGCCTTAAAATACAAAATGATCCTTGCCTTTCTCTTTCTACATTGCTCTCCACTATCACCATGAATTTGTACAATATTTCTCTAACTGTAAAACCCAGAATCCATATCCATATAAACATGGTAAAAAGGATCTGTATTCCCTTTCTGCCAATGTCATGCTTCCTGGGCAAATTTTGTGATGCTTCTAAAAGGCTGGATTCCCTTAGAGTATTGGATTTCTCACAAAGAACAAGGGTATATCTTTGGCCAATTATTTCCATTCGGGGTCAATGTCTACAAGAAGTTTAACTCTTTCAAACAATTAAAACAGATAGTGCACAACAGTTATAAAGTGAAAGCAAGAAGAAAATCAGGCGCTTTCTATTTTAAAAGTCAGAGGCAACGTACATTTCTGAAAATAAATTGGCTGTTCCTTTATTCTTTATTTGAAACCAAATGGAAATAAAGTCCTTAAACTATCTAGCCTTCACAGAAAAATGTTTTACAGTCATAGACCCTGGAAACAGTTATATGTTTGACTTGGGTGCCTTGCAGAACATGAAAAAATAGAAATGTGTTTTTCCCTCTATGAACTGATACTACAGTCAGTATTCCTTCTCCTTTTGTTTCTTATAAATATATTTATATCTTTGTAAATATATAATAGGGCTTTTAAGAATGTTACCAAAAAGCATTAGGGAACACTGATCTGGTAAAGGGGCACAGGAAGCCCTGGGCTGCTCTCTGAAAGTCTTAAGTTTAACAGCTGTACTGGGGGCAAGAGTTGGTTCTAAGGGCCTTTTCTGCTTTCACTGGCTTTCTTAGAATGTGCCTAACAGCAGCCACATAAGAGCAGAGCACAGTCCAGGCAAACCTGCTGTTTCAACAGCTCCCTAAGTCCCCACACCCTTGACTGCAGAACTTCTCTACAAAAGGAGGAAATCGAGTTCTGGACACAAGGCCTGTAAAGAGGCTCCGACTCTGGGCCACTGTGAATCCTTTATCCCTTTTTCCTCCACAACAGAAACAGCCCGAGAACTCAGAGATGAAAACAACTTGAGCTGAGGAACTTCGACTGAGAAAGAATGGATGTGTTCAGTTTAAGACAGAAAAACATTATGAGATACTGCAATGTATAAGCCCATAACTGCACGGGACAAATACATGGGCTGAAACACAGCACAGCTTTAATTTATAAATATATTCTTCAAATACCAAGCCATGTACAGAGACTAAGTATGAGACCGGGCATGGACTATTATTACCTAGTCCTTGAGAGTGAAAAAAACAAAAGCAGGCGACAACACTATGGTTGCCGCCCCAGTTGTAAGGTTAGGACTGATTTAGAGAAAAGAAAGTATATTTTTAGATTCTGTTTCATAGGATATCCAATAATATAGCAAACAGGATCAGATTTTGTGGCAAATAATACTGGCCATGAGAAATAGCAGGTGGTGTGATGCTAAACATATTTTGGGTGTGTCTAATTATTAAAATATTCTGGAATAGCAGAGAGAGGTCAGTAGAGGTACTGACCATGTACTGTTTCATGTGTATGGGCCTTGGGTTTTAATTTTTTTTTTTTTAGATCCTCTTTCTTCCTCCCAGCTTTGAGCACACCATAAGCTTCCTCTCTACGTGTGGGGGTGGATTTCCCTCAGAGATCGGAGACCCTCCATCCTTCGGTCCTCTTCCCTCATCGACTTCAGCCTGACCTTCACCCATTAAATTTTTCCTCAGGAGTTTGCTTCTCTTCATCCTTCTGAAAACCACACTCCTGGAGACAAGGTCAAAGGAGCATGACCCCCTCAAAACCAGCCTGCTTGGGAATGACCTTCAATGTGGGTGGCAACCAGTACAGGGCCCCAAATTGCAGATTATTCATCTCCACAGGGAAATACCACCCTGAAATGCACTACCACTGCAGAAAGTGTTTTAACTTAAACATAAACCAGAGCTCCCTAACCACCACCATGTATTTGCTCTTATGTTACATAGAGAAGGTTCTAGAACTTCAAACCACTGACATGAGATGATGGGCTCTGTGAGGTTTAATTAGAGATCAGCAGGTCTAGCAGCTGTGCTAGTCAGTAGTCACTCCACATGTGGCTGTTGAACTCTTGAAATGTGCGGCTGACACACTGAATTTTGCATTTCAAGTAATTTAAATTTTAATTTTGAAATGGAATCCATGTAAGATAGCTTTCTGTTAAGTACAACTTTGTTTTGGTAGACTACACTTGATTTTAACTTTTATATCATATAAGATATTAATGTAGTATTTTTTCTAGTATGTATTATTTCTAGTATTTATTAATTTCTAAAATATTGATTCCATGTTGAAATGATATTTCGATATGTTGGGTTAAATAAAATATACTTTTAAAATTTCACTTCTTTTTACTTAAATGTGGCTACTAGCAAGTTTCACACTGCATAAGGGCTTGCAGTCTGTGTTACCGGATGGCACTAGTCCACAGCACAGGTGAAGATCCTCAAAGTCAGGAAGAGCAAAGCTGTGGTAGACCTGGACAGAAGAATGTTTGGGGGAGGAGCTATAGAAACTGTTATTTCTTTGATTTTTATCCAAGGGTTTCATTTCTCTTTAAACAACTGGGAAAACTGAAAAAGTTTCAAGTTTGAACTTTTTATGGTGCAACAATGTTTAAAATGTTCATGTATTGCCAACTGGCCTTCTGCCTCTAAAAGAAATTCTTAGGCTAGGGAATAGAATGACTTTTGCACACAACAGTCTAAGGCAGCATTGCCTGATCTACAGCCCTGCACTTTGGGGGACCTTGGCATTACTGCAAAGTGCGCAAGTCCACAGGGCTAAGCGCTGCTGTACAGGGAATAACCAATCTCTGGTTTATACTGGTGCTACGATCTCTTAGAAGTGTAGGTGTTGCTGTGATAAAATGTAAGTTTACTTGAACATATTACTGAATTCAAAGTAGTTAAAGGGTCATTATGCACTTTCTCAATCAAAAAGTATAAAAGTCAGCTCCTCAAACCTGGGGTCTGTGGGGTGTAGGGCCCTTGCTAGTTCATGTGGTGCATTTGTGCAAATTAGAACAAGGCATGCCGGGGATTTCAGCCCTGACTCATCCCCAAGGGTGTTACCTGCATAACAATATGCTACAGCCCCGATATATTTTTATATTCAAAAATTCTTCACATTTGAAAAGGCTTATGTATTCTGAATATCCAACAGCTATCAAATAAGGAATGGATGCTCCACCGCCAAGGAGCCCTGCCCTTGCCACTGTCCAGCCCAGGACCTGGGAGCTGGGGAGGGATGCTCCTGTGCTCCTGGCCAGTCTCAGGTCTGGGCAGTGGGCCCACCACTGGCATTCACACCATCTGTCCCCATAGGGACCAGAAGAAGGAGCCCACCACGGTCCCATTGCCCAAACGATTATGGAGCAAGTGAGTACAGTCGGAAGGAAGTTGGAATCAAGATACTCTGACCTTGGAATTCATAGTGGAATGAAACAAATATGTTATTTCTTCGAAATGCCTTTGAATTTATTTAAATTTAGGACAGGGTTTCTCAATCTTGGTGCTGCGACATTTTGATAATTCTTTGTTGAGGGGCTGTCCTGTGCACTGCAAGGTGTGTAGCAGAATCCCTGGCCTCTCCTCACAGATGCCAACTGTACTAACATCCCACCTGTGACAATCAAAACTATCTACAGACATTGCCAGATGTCCCCTGGAGGGTAAAACTGCCCCAGCTGAAAATCACTTATTTAGAATATCAAAACATCCTTTGTGGCATTAGACTATCTTTCATAATAGCAGCAAGTACATGAACTTTGGAATCTGACACAGCTGAATTCAAATCCTAAGCCACACATACTGGCTGTGTGACCTGAAGCAAGTTACTTAACATCTCTGCACCTCAACATCCTCACCTATAAAACAGGCAATAACTTTGCGGTCCTCATAGACACGTCATGAGGATTAATCAGATAAAACTTCTACTAAGCGCCTGGTAAGTTGCAGCTAGTACCCTCCCAAGCCCCCTCTTGCACTGGCCTCATACCAGGTGTCTGTGGATCTACTCGAACATCTAGGCTGCTTCCAGTGTCTGTGTTAGCGTAGCAGCTGGGAAGCTGGCCTCTGCAGCCAGAGGACCAGGCCTCGAACTCCAGGTGCAACCGGGAGCAGGTTGCCGGCCCTCTGAAGCCAGAGTTTGCTCACCTGCTGGGCGAGGGTGGGGTGGCTCTCCTCCACAGCGCCGTGGGGGGTCGGAGAGGCACCTCGAGAGGTGAGCGTATTAACCATCACTGGGGGCCGCCAGCGTGCGCGTGAAAGCATGCAAAATTAAAAGATGTTTTTTAAAATTTCAACAAAATTATGGTCTTTTTCAAACCCCCCCCCCCTGAGGAAAATGCTGGAACCCCAGCGCCCCCACCCCTCATTTTGCGAATGCCTCATCAGCTCCTCCTGGCTACCTCTGAGAATCCTCTTCCTGCTTCTGGAAGCTCTCCGCAGCACCGACCCCTGCCCAGGCTGAGTTCTTCCCAGGCCCACCCGATGACCCCCAGGCTCTTACCGTGGTGGTGCCGCCAGGCCGCCTTCCACGCCACAGTCACACGCACGCGGAGGCAACGCTCTCCTCGCCAGCGCTTGCAGGCAGTGATTTGGCCACGGGGTTATCTGCCCGGCTTTAGTTGCTTCACCTGAAAAAAGGGGCCGTTCAAGCCTTCCTTTCTTGGGGAAGCCTTGCCTCGCATGGGGCTGCAGGTGCTCCTCATTCATACCTCGCCAGGCATTTCTCTCTTTGTGATCCCACTCCACTTTAAAATAAACCTGCTTCTTTTTCTAAGCCATGAACTCCCGTAGATCAAAGACTATTTCCTATTCCTATTTGTATCCCATGTTGTAGTTCCTTCCACAAGGCAAATCTTTGGTAAACCTGTGCTGATAAATGAGTTGGGGAGAGTGGGACATGAGATCACTTTAAAACTAGGTGTGTCACACTGTGTGTCACTGTCTTGCCAATGGGTTTCAGCCCCAGGCAAGTTCACTCTGGATTCAATGTGACCAAAGGAATGACAGTAGAACGTTCTTGGGGTAAAAGGGTTATAACCAACTTTATTTCTATGGTGGCAGCTTGATCACTAAAATCCCGTCCACTCAAAGCGAGTCTGCATGCAGCAAGCCGGTCTCAGCCTCTGTCCTCGGCGCTGCCGCCCCTCCAGCCTCTGCTCTGCTCTCCTGCAGCCTTGCAGCCGTGCCACGTGTCGCTCAGAGCGCTGGAACCCCAGATAAAACTCTACTAAGTACCTGATAAGTTGCAGCTAGTATATAAAGAGCTCTTTATATAGAGTCAATAGCGACGTATTGGCCACACGTGTGTAGTGAGCCAGCTGACCAGGGCCAGGTGAGAATCCTGGCCACAGGAGCTTCCATTGTATCTACACACTCTAAGTGCGACAAAGTGGGGTTTTCTTCCCTTCTCACCCTCCTCTTGCTTCCACCCAAGCCCCATCCTTTGCCTTACAAAACATCCTTTGTAAGATGAAGCAGAGACTGCAACACTGCTAGCACAGTAACTCGTGGATGCTGTGAAGAAAAGTGGTTACTATTTGCAAGATAAACATGATCTGAGTTGAGGGGATTTGGTTTCTCTGGGAAGAACCCAAAGGACCTACTGCTGCCCCTTCAGACTGGACACACTCGGCTGAGGACAGAGAGCCCGGGAGCAGCGGTCTCAGGGCAGAGGGGACCGTGGGGTGACAGGACCATGGAGAGCAGGGAAATCCATTAGCCTCCAGATGGGCTCCCAGATGGACTGGCAGTGCCCTGCTAGGAAAAGAAACTGTATCCTCTACCAGCTCTGGGCTCAGTGAGTCTTCAAGGCACCCAAGAGCAAGATTTTCTTTCTGGAAATCACTATGCCTGGAGCCTCCCACCCTCACTTCCAACAAAATAACGTAAGAGAACACCTCTGATAGTGTGGTTTATCTGCTGTCGTTCAAAACTACCATGGTGTCTGTCTTGCCAATGGGTTTCAGCCCCGGGCAAGTTCACTATGGCTTCTGTGTGACCAAAGAAATGACAGTAGAACGTTCTTGAGGTGAAAGGGTTATACCCAACTTTATTTCCAGGGTGGCAGGTGAATCACTAAAATCCCATTCACTCAGAGCGAGTCTGCATGCAGCAAGCCGGTCTCTATCTCTGGTCCTCTGTCTTTGGCACTGCCACCACTCCAGCCTCTGCTCTGCTCTCCTGCAGCCTTGCAGCTGTGCCACCATGTCACTCAGAGCACTGGGCAGGGCTCTTTATATAGAACCCATAACAATGCATTGCCCATACATGTGCAGTGAGCTAGCCAACCAGGGCCAGGTGAGAATCCTGGCCACAGGAACCTTCATTTTATCCACAGTGTCCTTTTGGGTGATATAGACAGTGAAGGTTACTGACACACACAAATCCAGGAGGCCACGGTCACAGCCCTGTTGGCACAACCTAAGAGTGTGGTCAAAACTCAGGTGCCTAGGTTTGTCTCCTCCCCACCTGCACAAAGGAGAAGGTTTATAACTTTACTGGGGGTCCACTAGCTGAAGTAAAGTGCCAGTGTCATGGCAAGGACAGCAGAGTAAAACTGGATCCTGACAAACTCTGCCGATACTTTGCAGTGTGACCTTCTTTAAGTCACAACTATCCCAGACTTCAATTTTCTAACGTGTTCTATGGAACTCTTACTGCTTGTTACTTTGCACTCTCAGGGACGTGGTAGAGATGAAATGAAATGTTAGCTGCAAAAACACATCAACACGGTTAGGTGATGTGCACATTCAAGATACTTCTGTTAACCAATATATGAAATAACTAATGTGCGAAGGCGTCTATTCATCAGCGGACTCTATATAAAGTGCCTAATGGCAGCAGTCACTCAAAGGCTGCTGTAGAGCCAGGAGGGGGCCACGAGGAGGGAATATGAAAATGAGGAAGATGTGTGCTTCCCTTGCTTCAAGGATCTGTGTTCCAGGAGAGAGAAAAGCACATACTACAATACAGCTGGGTTAAACACCAAAGAAAACAGAAAGTACTTCTGGAGGCCCTTGCTTCTCACCATGCACATCGGGCCCTTCACAACAGGCACACGGCAGCCCTTGGGAAGCCAGAGGGGGTGCATGCAGCTGGGGTAGTAAGCTCTGTTCTCTGCAGTTTTTCTTCTGATCTAAGTTGGATCCAAAGTTAGGCTAGTTGAGTGAGATGGTTCTGCAGCTGTTTGGAGAACATTACAGCATTAGGTCTGATTCAGAAAAAGTAAAATAAGCCTTTGTCAGGCAGAGACGAAAGTCAGCAAGAGCAATCACAGATACAAGAGACACAGCCCAGTTTCTTGCAGCAACCCTCTTCCAGGCTGGAGTCAAATATACACCTGCAAAAGTAGCAAAATAGGGAATGTGCTCAAGGGCTGGCAGCTGAAGGGAACAGGGAAAGGCCATTTGGGAAAAGTGCAGCAGCTGTTTTCAAAACAGCCCGAGCTCTCCTCTGAGGCCCAGGGAAGGCGGTTCAGAAAGTGAGTCTCGTCTTCCCCACTGCCTGGCACTCCCGTGGCCTCAACAGCACCCAGTCCTTGGGACTCACCCAGGGCTTCAGTGAAGGAAGAGGTGAAGGGTCCCCGTTAACCCGCCACCGATACTTGTCACATCCCAGCCACCACTTCCCAGGAAGCAAAGGACAACTCCAGGCTCAGACACTTCGGTCGGGAACATTTGGTCCCCAAGTCCCTCCCTGAGTTCTCCTTTGCTGTTTCAACTTTTAACTTCAGCCCCGTCCTGGAAGCCTGCCCTAACCTTGCTCTCTCTCCAGTGTGCTCAGGACCATTTGCCGATAGAAGTCCTAACATCCTTTAATTGTCTGTCAGTCAAGCTGCTAGCAGCGACCGAGACATCATAAATGTCAGCTGTGGGAATAAAGCTGGACACTTATATATTGTCCCCTGAAGCATTTCCTCAGTTATTTTGAGGGAACACCCTTTTGTTTTAAAGCAACACATCAGCTGGGACCCAGCCTCCACATGGCTTTTGAAACTACCCTGTGGGTCTGTGTTACTCACTTTCTCATTCTCCTTCATGCTGCCTGCTCCCCAATACTTGCCCCTAGGAGACTGTCTAGAAAACTGGTAAAGGTTGCACGCATGCACCAAAACCCCAGACTTTTAATTCAGATGGGAAGAGCCTCAATTTTTGCTGTAACAGTTTCGTACAGCTGCTGTAACAAATTATCATACGCTTGGTGGCTGAAAGGTCAGAATCTATAACCAGTTCACTGGGCCAAAATCAAGGTGTGGGAAGGGCTGCACCCGCTCTGGGGGCTCTAGGGGAGAACGCTTTAGCTGCCTTTTTCAGCTTCTAGAACTGCATTCCTTGGCTTTGTTCCCGTGCTCCATCTTCGAAGCCAGCAATGTGACATCATACTTCAGTGTCACATTTCCTTCTTCTCAAATCCCCATTTGCTTCTTGTAAGAACATCTGTGATTGCATGGTGGGGACACCCAGGTAATCCAGGACAATCACTCCATCTCAAAATCCTTAACTCAATCCTGTCTGCCAAGTCTCTCTGACACATGATATTCATAGGTTTCGGGGATTAGGACCTAAATATCTTTGGGAGCCATTATCTAACCTACCACACCCTGCTACCCTGCAGCATCTGTCTTCTGCTGTGGGTCTGAAATGCTGCATATTATTGTTCCAAGACAACCCACTGTCACACAGTTTTTAAAGAGGGGTGAAGATCCAGCATAATTAGTACAGAAAGCACTTTGGATTTTATGATAGTGGGGCATCGCTTAAAACTAACAAAACTCTTCCATTTATGCATCCCAGGGTTCTAGGTTTGCAGCCCTGGGAGAAGAACTTGGCGGTGTCCTGGGAGCACTGGCCACTCTCCAGGCTCACTCCCAGATTTGCAAGGCCGGTGTTAGAGTACAAACAGAAGCCCACATAGCACGTGTCTAGAATGTTTAGAAACATAAACCAAGATAACATAATAGTAAGTAAAATATGTTCTCTCCTCCTACCTTGACCAACAGACCTTCACAATGTCAGGAAAACCAGATTTGAATTTTGAAAATGTGGACTTCCCAGTGTTGCCAGGAAACTCTGAGAGAGCATGTGGAGAGCTCTCCACAGACTCCGGTCCCTGGTTGTTCCCCCTTCTCTTCCCACATCTCCACCAGCTCTTCCAAGGCTCACATACACATGGGGGCACTCCAACCATGCCTCCTAAATGCCATGCTCACCCCCCATGAAGAGCTGCCCCCCAGCCACGTAGGCCTACGGCTAGTTCATTAGCAGTATTACCCGCCCTTGGATAGGCAGACCAGAGAAAGAGGACTGGGCAGGCCCTGCAAGCTGGCTTGGGGTTATCTGTGCAGGGAATGTCCTAGATAGCCAGATCATGAACTCAAACAGTGCTTCTCTGGTGAAGAATTGTTTTCTGTTTTTTAAAAAATGTCTGCTACAGACCAATACTTTTGAAAAAGACAACTAAAATGTTTTGGGAAGTGTCAAATTGCCAATTACTTTCTATACTTAGCTCATCAACTAGTAGTAAACAGACCATGCTTTGTGTACCACTAGACTGTAAGACAGGCATGAGTAGATTAGCATTCTGTGCTGCATCTCCAATCACCACAAACTCAGTGGTTTATGACACTGGCTGTTTCCAGGAGCCCAGAGTCCAGGCATGGCTCAGCTGGGTCCTCTACTCAGGGTCTTACCAGGCCACAGCCAAGGTGTCAGTCAGGGCTGGGGTCTTATCTGAGCTCAAGGACCTCCCCCAAGCTCACCGGTTAGTGGCAGAATTCAGTTCCTAGTAGCTATAGAACTAATAGCAATTTGCTTCTTCAAGGCCAGTGGGAGGATCTTTTCAGGAAGGGCTAAGTCCCCCTTTTAAGGGATTGCATCTGATTAAATGAGGTCCATCCAGGACAACCTCTCTTTTAATTAACTTATAGTCAACTGATTAGGAGCTATAGTTGCATCTTCTGAATCCCTTCACCTTTGCCATATTACATAATCTATCAAAGAAGTGACATCCATCATATTCACAGGTCCCACCATGTTCAAGGAAAGGGAATTATACAAGGGGTAGGACCTTGGGGTGCCAATTTAGAATCTTCCTACTACAGTGTACTTAAGGTGGGCACATCTTTGCTCAGGCGGACTCTCCTCCTCATGGTGAGAGGAAGGCTGCAGTACAGTACAACCCTTAGGAGCTCAGGGCCCAGGACAGGGCCCCCCGTGACCCAGGGAGAGAGGTACTGCACCCTCCACCATAGCTTAGGATTGGAACTGTGTCAACATCCTCTTCAGGTAGCCCCGATTCTAATGCTGGAAGACGCTCCTCCCCAGGATTCTTCAGTTACTTTCCTTCCAATATTTCTTGCGTCTCCACAACCATAGTCATTGCTTATAAACAAGACAGGATTTCACAGCTGCACTAAATCCATATTTCATAATTCTGGAGTTACTAACAGTTGGTTGCTTGGAGATTAACATATTATCAGTAATCACCAGAGAGCTCGGATTCCCTCTATTAGAGGCTAAGAGTTCATTTGGGCTCCTTGTTTACATCACTGCGCATTCCTAGAGATTACTGCAGGATCAGCCTATGAACATCACTCTGATTCAAAGCATGGTAATATTGCTATAATGGCATGAGATTCTAATGCAAAATGACTGGCTTATTAAATAAGCTACCAGAGAGATACATGTTCAAATGAATTTTGGCCTTCGATGTAGTGCCCTTGGGAGACATACTTTTACACTAATGAGACTACAACTGCACAAATCATTTTTGGAATTCCTCTTTGGGAAGAATCTTCAGAAACCTGTGGCATACTTTGTTTAATAATCCAGTTGTGCAAATCTTCATCCATTGATAGTGAATTTTATTTTGGGAACAAACTATGTGATTCAGATCCAAAGATTATGGCCGATTTGTAGGTGATCTACCTGAATTATAAAAACAAGGTTCAAATAAAATGCTTTTCCCAGGTTGTTCACACTGTTTGTAAATGAACTCCCAGAGGATTAGGTACAATGACCAAATTACTGTGAATAAGATCATAGCCTGTCAAAGAGACTTCTTTGAAGAATAACTTATGACTAGTGCTTTATAGGTTATAAAGGGACTATCACATACATATCTATGAAATAGAAAGTAGAAATATTTTTTAAGACTAATTGTCATGAAATTAAAGAAATTGAGGCTCACAGAATGTATTTTCACAAGATCTCACAGCTTAAATAGCATAGCCAAGATTCAAATTCAAGTCTTCAAACCCCAAATCCAGGGGTCTTCCCATTAAACCAGGAAGGCTGTTATACAGCACACATATTTCCATTGTCCCCAGCCATATTCATAGCAGAACTTCCTAGTAGATGAAGACACTCTTTCCTGTTCTGCTAGATTTCAACCTCATAATCTTCAACACAGCTCTCCAGGGAGCCACACCAATGAAGCGGTGTTGCTACTCAACTTACCTGTTCTTTGCATCACACCCTATTGAAGAGGACAACACTCATTTGAATGTACAACTCAGGCATGTTTGCTTAAAAATTCAAGTCTCTACCTGATAGCCTGTTATGCTAGTTAATATGCTAGTTAATGTCTTGGGCTCTTGGTATTTATTCCCGGCCATGAAACCTTAGGATCAATTTGGACATAATAAATCTAGGTGTTTTTAATCATTCATATTCCTCTTCAGAGGTCCTCTAAGGGGCTGTACAAAGCCTGCCTACACAGCCATATCTCTGAACACACTCTTGTCTCCCCAAGATGTCTAATTATGTCTCCAATTGGCTCACTAAGGAGTCATAGCCCAACACAAAATCAGTGCCATGTGAAATGGAGTAACTACCTGGTTTTTGACAGTTTTAGGCTGTGTCTTATTTTCACGAGCACCAGTTTGTTTAAATTAAATTGTTTTGTTTTTTAATTTGAGTTTGCTGAAGCAATCTGATAACTTTATTGATGGTCTTTGTTAGGTCTCAAATGAGACTGATTTGCATTTTCCAACTGCCAACTACTTATTTTGACTTTAGGCTTTAAAAGCAAATTAATGTTTTTCAAAGAGTGCCTGGGAATTTTTCCTCTTGCATTGGAATCATCCTGGGAATTTTTTACACATCCTAGACAGTTGTCTGGTATCTGCTGGCATTTCTCAGGAATATGAATTTTTAACAAGTTCCCTGGATAATTTAAGATGGTTTAGGAACTATTGCAGGTTCTAATTCCAATTGAAATGTAGACAATTGTGAAAGACTTGCTCTTGCCAAGGGAAAAATTACATCTGTAACTGTATCTATAATATCTATCTATATATTTTGTCCTTTAAAGCCAGTGAACAATGAAGAGCTGTGGACATAAAGGAGGGTAAATTGGGATACGCTGACCTTGGAATTCATAGTAGAATGAAAAAAACATGCTATATGTTGGAAATGTCTTTGAATTTATTTAAATTTAGGACAGGGTTTCTCAATCTTGGTGCTGCTGACATTTTGATAATTCTTTGTTGAGGGGCTGTCCTGTGCACTGCACGGTGTGTAGCAGAATCCCTGGCCCCTCCCCACAGATGCCAATGGCACTTACCTCCCAGCTGTGACAATCAAAACTATCTACAGACATTGACAGATGTCCCCTGGAGGGTAAAACTGCCCCAGCTGAAAATCACTTATTTAGAATATCAAAACATCCTTTGTGGCATTAGAATATCTTTCATAATAGCAGCAAGTACACGAACTTTGGAATCTGACACAGCTGAATTCAAATCCTAAGCCACACATACTGGCTGTGTGACCTGAAGCAAGTTACCTAACATCTCTGCACCTCAACGTCCTCACCTGTAAAAGGGAGCAAGGCAGGGAAGAAGGCACAGAGATACAAAGAACACGTGGGACAAACAGAACACAAAGCAAGATGAGTCATAAACACAACCTATCAGAAATTTTATCAAATATCAAACATCTCAATTAAAAGGTAGAGATTTTAAGACTGGATAAAAAAGTGACAGCCATCTATATGCCATTTCTAAGACATGTTCTTTGTTCTGCTGTTTTGGGGAAGAGAGCTGATAGTTTGTTCAAGTCTTCTCTATCTTCACTTATTGCTTGTATTCTTACTGATTTCCTTTTTCTACTTGTTCTAACAATTACTGAGAGTGTTGAGAATTCCAACTAAGACTACTTCTCTGTTCTCCTTTTAGTTCTATCAGTTGTTGTTTTGTTTATTCTGAAGCTCTTTTATTTGGTGCATACACATTAAAGATTGTTATGTCCTCTTGATGAACTGACCTCTTTATTATTATGAAACATTCTTCTTTATTTCTGGTAATATTCCTCATTATGAACTAAACTTTGTCTAATAAAAATATATCTATTCCAGCTTTCTCTTGTTTAGTGTTTGGCATATATGTTGCCATTTTTTAAATGTATGTTTTACTTAAAGTGATTTCTTACATACACAGTATATACTGAATTCTGCCTTTTTAAAAAAATCTGATCTGACAATATCTGGCTATTTATTAGATTAACATAACTATACAGATAATTATGTTAATCATAATCTGTATGGTTAAATGTAAATCCATCATTTGTGGTTTGTTTTATATTTGTCTCATTTTTTCTTTTCTTTTTCTTCTTTGGATCTTTCATTTATTCATTTACTTAGGTTATTGTTGCTATCCTAATAGCCTGATCATTTTATTTTTATTAAACTTTAAATTTTATAATAGTTTTAGATTCTATTGTAAAATAGTACAGAGAGTTCTGGCATACTTGACTTCCAGTCTCCCTTACTGTTAACATCTTACATTTGTTTGATGCATTTGTTACTCCTAATGAACCAATATTGATACATTAATTATGGCTCATAGTTTATTCAGATTTCCTTAGTTTTTACCTGAGGGCTCTTCTGTTTTGGGATTTAATCCTAGATACCATGCTACATGTAGTTGTCATGCTTTCTTAGGCTTCTCTTGGCTGTGACAGTTTCTCAGACTTTGCTTGTTTTTAATGACTGTGACAGTTTTGAGGAGTACCGGTCAGGTACTTCAAAGAATGTCCTTTAACTTGGCTTTGTCTGATGTTCTTCTCATGCTCATGGTTAAACCAGAGTTTGGGCTTGGGGAGGGCAGATCATAATGCGTCATCCCATGGCATCAGATCAAGGGTATACACTACCAAGAGGACTCATCACTGTTGGTGTTGACTTTGATCGCCTGGCTAAGGTGGTGTTTGTCAGGCTTCTGCACTGTAAGGTTAATTCTCTTCTTCCTACTTTACATCCTGGACTCTTTGGAAGGTTGTCATTATGCATACCCCATGCATGAGGGGTAAGAATTTACGTTCCATCTTCTTGAGAGGGAAGTAATTACATAAGTTATTTAGAATTCTTCTGCAGGATAGATTTATCTCTTCTTCCCTATTTATGTATTCAATCATTTGTTTATATTTCTATGGACACATAGATCTTCACTGATAGTTGAGGCTATAATCTACTACTACTACTACTACTACTAGTATTTATTTTATTGCTCAGATTTTTCCAGCTTTTGGTCATTGGCTCCTGTGTCCCTTTGACATAACCCCCCATCTGTTTTTTTGGGTTTTTTTAGTCCTCCCTTCCTTCCTGGCACAATGGGCTCCTCTTCTCTGTTCCCCACCCAGCCTTAGAACCAGCCATTCCCCCGAAGCCCTGGCTCCTTTTCCTGGAGACGGTTTCAGTAACCAAGTGCGGTACTGCTGTGCTCACTGCTGCGAGGATGTTGTTTTCTTTGGCCCTCCAGCAAGGCAGTCGTGTGTGTTGCACTAGCCCATGTGTCTACACACACTGCACATGTTCTGTGTATAACCACATGTGCCTATAGTATGCTAAACATGAGGTCATACCGATGGCCTGACTCTGATCCAATACCACATGGATCGTTCTGACTTTCCCCCTTAAGAGCACCGCCTTTAAAATATTATTTCCTGCCCTGGTCCCCTCCTCCCTCTTTCCCCTAAATCATCCCACTTAGACATGTTTTGTCTTAGCTTTTATAAGACCTCCATTCCTGAGCCAAAATTATAGATTTGCTTAATAAAGTCACTTCTAGTCCAGCAAAGTCTTTGCTTAAACTTTTACTCTGTGGAAGAATAAAGCATCAGATGACTGCTCTGCCGGCTTCTGGCCCTACCACTTACCTACGGAGTCTTACAAGGTATTTTTAGTGCCTTGGTACCTCAGCTTCCCAAGCTATAAAAGGGACATAATAGTTGGCCTGTTCTCTCACTAGCTTGTTGTCAGGACCAAAAGTATTATGGGGGTAAAAATAACTTTGTAAAAATAAGCAGCACTGAGAATAGGTACAGAATTCTAGCGGTTTGACCAAGCTCCTAACACCATACCTGACATCATGAGGAAGGAACAGTGGCTCACGTAATCCTTTCCATAGGAAACCTTTCATATCCCCATCTTACAAATGAGGAAACAAGAGAAATTAAGAATTTAGTAGTGGAAGTAATAGTAATAAATAGCACTTCCTAATGCTTCAGATGGGCCTGGCACTGTTGTAAGCACCTTACATGTATTAATTCATTAAATTATTACAACAACCTGATAGGCTTTGAAGCAATTCTCTATTATTCCCATTTTACAGAAGAGGAAACTGAAGCACAGAAAGATTCTCAGCTAATAAAACAAACAAATAAACAAAACAAAACAAAAAACAGAGTTAGCATTTGTACCCCGGTTTTTCTCTCTTGTTCTTTTTTTCCAGGTGTCTCTTAACTAGTAAGTTAAACTGACTATAGCATTACTCATTCTTTTGATGACTATTTATTAAGAAAAAACAAACATAAGTAAAACCGAGGATACAGCAGACTCACAGACTCCAAGAAGGGCCTAGCGGGGTGGGGGAGGGCGGGTGGGGAGGGAGGGAGAAGGGGTTAAGGGGCACTGTAATTCACAATCACAATATAGGTAGGTCACCGGAAAGCAGTACAGCACAGAGAAGACAAGTAGTGACTCTATAGCATCTTACTACACTGATGGACAGTAACTGCAATGGGGTGCTGTGGGGACTGGAAAATATGGGTGAATGTTGAAACCACAATGTTGTTCATGTGAAACCGTCATAAGATTGAATATCAATGATTCCTTAATTAAAAAAAAAGAATAAGCAAACCTACTATGTCCTGTTTGGGCACTGCCAGTGCAGTCATGAGTAAGACAAAATTCAGGCTATCATGATGATTATCTTACACAAATATAAGGCAATGCTATTGTGTTCCCATGGAAAATATGTGACTCTACATATAGTAGCTTCTTTCATTTAAGACCACTTTTTTGAGAAGAGACTTTGTCCTCAAAGCATTATGCCAGTAGTAATCTTAGAGGCACACTACTGTTTTCACTAGATTTGTCAGTTGTTTTATCTCAGAAGTCAGGAAATAATGACTGAAGGTGGTTGTGTCCTCCTTGGGAACTGGAGCTGATCTATTCACAACCACACATTCCTTTCTTACCTTCACAGCACCTCTTGGCATTTTCAACCTCAGCTTTCCCCAATGGCAGCTGGTTCCAGGGTTTCTTCATTGAGAAGAGTCAGTTCCTGGGGCTCCCTAATGAATATGTAAACATGTCCAGCCAAGGCTGGAGCGAAACAGGCCACAGGACATGGCTGCATGTGGCTGCGATGCTTGGTGCTGCGGCAGGTAGCAGCCCACACGGAGAAGAGGACAGATGCAGAAAGCCACAGGGAAGTGAGGCCAGCACCCCGGTGGGCCACGGGTGAGCATGCCCACTTCAGGACATGTGAGATCATAAACCCCTCAGGGCTTAAGACATGCTGAGTTGACTCTGATCACTTGCAGCTAAAAGCATCCTCACCAATACAGACCCCAAAGGCCTCTGTTATTAAGAATATGTCTGCCTGGGAACCTTTGCTATAAACCACCCCATTTCCCAGAGGTACTAGCCAAGGAATTCTTCCACAAACCAATGAAATTCTCAGTCTTTGTGGTCAAATGCCCTCTGTGTGCCCTCTTCTTTTCCTTGGCTTTATCCCCTTAGACAACTACTCAAAGACACTTGAAACACTGAAATCACTCTAGCATTACCGAAAGCTATGTGTTGCTGACTGGTGACACTTGAAGAGAAATAATGCTTTGAACTAAAGCATGCTTCCTAGTGTTGTGAGCGACACAGAAACAGGACCCCCTTAGCTGTATGCTCCCGCTGGCTTGTTCACTGTCTGGACGCTTTGGCTGAGTGCCCCAGTGTTTTGGGGGGCCTCATAAGCACTTCTTTTCTTTCTATTCCTTCCCTTTATTGCAGTCAAAAGATCAAAAACAAATAAGGCATGCTAATTACTAAGGGTTATTCATTATTTTGTTCAAAGCCTCAAAGGTCAAAAGAATCAGAACAATTTGTTTTCTGAATTCACTCATCAGTTCCGAACCAGCCAACACAGGGACAATCGTTAGTACTTGCTGCCCCTTGAACAAGGTTATGAGATTGTCCTGTGGGCAGGATACAACAATCAAGTCTTTTTCAAAAGATGTGCAGGTAAGACTGCTTGGGAGTTTGGAAGCAATTTTACTTAAGAAACCCAGTCAACTCCCAATTCACATAATGGTACTTCCTTTGCCTACACCAGAAGGATGCTGTCCGCTGCTTTGTCAACTTAATAAATTGTATTCATTCAGTTTTGTCATAGCAGGTCCAGGAAAGCACAGAAAATAATAAAACCAACATCCACCTAGTAGCTATAATGATTTAACAAGTGGAAACATTTTTGCCATATTTCTGTCATGTATAATTGTCAGGATGGCTATCTCTACTTGACTCATGGAATAAGTAGTTAAGTTAAATCAATAGTCACTTTTTCATTTTTCTCTTTAAGGGGTATTTATACGTAAACCTTTCAATTCTGAGCCTTTAGCAACCCTGATTTCAAAACAGAAGTGCCAGGCCCTACAACAGACCATAAACACTCCAAGGACTTTGCTGTTACCTGGCAATGGGCTATGACTGGTGATGGAGTCTGTGTGGGACATTAAGATGGGACACTTAGGAGAGATAAACATTAGCCAAGTGGCTAGAGCTGAAGACCGTGAGCTTTGGGGTGACCAAAAATCTTAAGTTACTAGGGTCTATGTTTTGTTGATTTCCTTTGCTGCCTACATATTTCATTTTACAAGCAACTTCATTTTGAATAACGTCCATACACAACTTGAACTCCTTAAGTTTAGAGACTAAATGCCTATCTGTCCCCTATTTCATGAACACACAGTCACATCTAACCATTGTAGGTCTTGAATGGCTTTCCTTTCTTTCCAATACGAACATAATAAAGTTCTCCTCAGCAACCATGCCAGCCATATATATATAGTTTTGCTGAAATTTCTTTTTCGAGTATTTATAGATTTTTGTAGCTTTTCCCTGGTTTACGACAATCCTGGAATAAAAGCAGAGTTCAAAAAAGGGTTAGGCACAATATGTGAACAGATATAGACATACCTAACAAGAGCTGTGTCCCAGTAATAGTCTACCTTCTCAGGCAGGACGAAAGCAAACAATTGCTTACTGATCTCACTTGAAAGCAAAGTCATGTACTATTTCGTCTTTCTGCTGAAGAAACGTATCTTGGAGAAGCATAAAAAATTAGAAATCAAGTTCTGAAAATAGATAATGATGTTGGTTGCACAACTCTGTGTCATTGATGTCACTGAATTGTATACTTGAAATAGGTAAATGTTATGTTATGTATGTTTCACTACAATAACAAATTTTCAAGAATTAGATATCACAAAATACTTAAAGAATAGTTGAATAATGGGTCAAGTGAAACTGTAAGAAATCTAACCTCTTATCACCTCCTTCAGGCAAACAGACCTTCAAAGTTGACAAGATGCCAAGTCCAGGTAGAGTTTACAAGTACCAGGTGTAGTTCTATTTCTCAAACATTCTGTGGATAGAGGCTACTCATGCTTTTTGCTTTCTAAACCAGGAAAAGAGAAAGATATCTTATGATTAAAACTACAAGTTATTCCAAATTTAAAATATGGTTTTACTCTGCTGACAGGACCCTCTCTGCTGTTTTCTCTATCTGGACATCTCCAGTAAGAGTCATCTGGTCACCCAAGTCCATATGGCATTATTTGATACTAAAAAAATAAAATTTTAATCTGTGTTAGGTCATACTTGTTTACTTTGACATGTTTTTCTACTGGCAGATTGTGTAGATCAAGTTACTGTACAAAAACTCTAACAAAGCTGTATATGGATCTTGTTAAACACTTAGCATCTGTTCCTCAAAATTTACTAGTAAAGGACTCAAGAAAGGTAATAAGATGATCCAGTTCATTTTAGTATAATGACCTGTTGCCTGCAAAATTTGGGTCTGATGTGCCCCCAAACTAACTGACTAAACCAAATAGAGAAATTAGCCATTAGAATTTCTCCCTGACATGGCCTTAGTTTACGACCAGCCAGTATATGATGAAAGTTTATGCTCCTTTTCCACATAACTTATTTTTCCAACTGAAAATTGTTCCCAGGTGTTCTGACCCAGATGTGTTGGCAGCCCGTGCTGTGAGGGCCATTTTGCAGGTGATGAAACCCTCACACAATAAAGTTTATACAACTTGTATACAGCTAGTCTCCAATACAACTTTGGACTTCTAACACCACCCCCTCCAAAAAAAAAAAAAAGGCAGTGATTTCCTGACACTTTACTATGTGGGGCACAGTGAAAATGGGATTTCAGTGCTGCAGACTCAAACTTATACAGGTTTTGGGCTTATGAAGCAAGAGTAAGATAGATTACCCAGTTGTTCCCTTTGCTTGAGAATTCAGCCTGCTTCACTAAAAACAGCTCTGGACCAATAAAAAAGTGGTCAGAAATGGTTCCTGGGATTTGGCTTCCAGGAGCCGCTAAGTTGTGGTATCTGAGTGAGCCCATTGAGTTGCTATTCATCTTTTTGTCTTACATTGTCCTATTGTAGGTTGTACCAACTTCACTCTTCACATATACATGAAAGGTCATTTTTGTTATGCAGAAGTTGTTCACAACATTAGTACAATATTATGTTTCATCAGGAAGTTATAGGATGACCACAGCAATAGATGATAATCAGGGTGACTGTACATCCAGGTTTTTTAAGGACAGTGCCAGACAGTTTAACACAGAGCAGCAGATGCTTCATTTTAAAAAAAAACTTTATTAATAATATTGGAATTAAACCCTGGGATGTGTTTAATAGACCTCCACTTGGCATTCTCAGCCTCCGTGAGTGTTAAACAGTTGTGTTGAGACACATATGCAATAAACTGAGTTCTCACTTTTTCTCCTGATAAAATATGAAGGATCATAAGTAGTACACTTCTGTCTTTTCCCAACTATTCCCTGATAAGGTGCAACTAACATCCCCTTTGAAGAACCTGTGGAGCGGAAATGTACTTGGACTGGATAGTGGAACATATGTAATAATATAAGTACTTTCACCCATTCAAGATGTAGTGGTCTACCAAAGAAAATGGAAGCTGAGTAGTCAAATTTTAAAAACACACACAGTAACTGGATCACAAAATTCTCCTTTCTACCAACTGACTTAGAATAGCTGAGTCTTTATGATAAACTACATTCTTAAAATCAGCCTAAATGTCCTACAACTCACTGAATTTTGATTGCATTTGTTAAAATCCATTTGGAAGTCTTCAAAGCATTGCATGAGTGGAGTTTTTTTTTAACTCAGCTTTTGAGTTGAAGCTTTGGAAATGTGCAATTATCAAAAACAAAGCTGACAAGCAGGCAAACCCAGCTACCTAATTTGTGGGGCCCAGTGTGAAATAAAAATGCAGAGTTCCTTGTTTAAAATTAAGAATTTCAAGATGGTGACAGCAGGGCAGTAAACCAAGCGTGGAGTCTTCCAAGCAGTGAGTTCTGTGCAGCTATACCAACCACAAGCCCATGAAGCCGGCTCTGCAAACAGGAAGATGCGGAAATGTATCCTGCAGAGGTCAGGTGTGGGGGAGGGGCTCCACTGAGCACTCTAATGAAGTATGAGATTTAATTTTGAAATTCTATACACACCCTGGATGATCTAAACCTGTGAGAAGAATATTTTGATGGAGTTCCTATTTTTATTTAGATAAATTTAGATACTGTTCCAGAATAGAATGTAACTGAGAAGCCCTATAATTTTGCATCATCTAAATGTGGTGAACCATTCAAAAAGAATCATAAATCAAGACAACTTATTTGACAAGTTTTATCATAACAATACTTGACAAAGAAAGGTACTCTGAATAGAGCCAGAATTACCTGAGAAAATATTTGGACTAAATGATTTACACATTTCAATATTTTTAAAAGTTAGAGTCGAGAATAGCCTTTATTTAGCAGGACTGCTCTCAGCTTACCAAGTACAACCCCTGCAGAGAGAGTATTTTCTCAATTAACTATATCATGATCTACAGAGAAGTCAGTGGAAGTATCAGCAATTTTAAATTTATTAAGCCCACAATGCAGACAATTTTGTGGAAAAAGTTAAAAATAATAAAACTATTGAAAAATACATGCTTCAGAAAAATAACATGACAGGCTAAGAAACTAAAGTGCATAAATATATATAAAGAATAATTATTCTGGTTAAAATTTTTTACATATTCAGATCATCAACATAAAGAAAATTTCTAATTGGCATTAATGTACACAGATATATGTCCTTTTATTTCTTCAAAAGAGGTTTGTTTGAAGTGTTCCTTAACAGATCCATTTTTTAAAATTTTGGTATCATTAATCTACAATTACATGAAAGACATTATGTTTACTAGGCTCCCACCTTCACCAAGTCCCCCCCACATACCCATTCACAGTAACTGTCCATCAACATAGTAAGATGCTGTAAAATCACTACTTGTCTTCTCTGTGTTGCACAGCCCTCCCCGTGCCCCTCAACACTACACATGCTAATCATATTGCCCTCGTTCTTTTTCCCCACCCTTATCCCTCCCTTCTCACCCATCCTCCCCAGTCCCTTTCCCTTTGGTAACTGTTAGTCCATTCTTGGGTTCTGTGATTTTGCTGCCGTTCTGTTCCTTCAGTTTTCCTTCGTTCTTATACTCCACATATGAGTGAAATCTTTTGGTACTTGTCTTTCTCCACCTGGCTTATTTCACTGAGCATAATACCCTCTAGCTCCATCCATGTTGTTGCAAATGGTAGGATCTGTTTTTTTCTTATAGTGAGTAATATTCCATTGTGTATATGTACCACATCTTCTTTATCCATTCATCTGCTGATGGACACTTAGGTTGCTTCCATGTCTTGGCTATTGTAAATAGTGCAGCGATAAACATAGGGGTGCATCTGTCTTTTTCAACCTTAACAGATCCATTTTATAGGTCCACCAATATCAGAAACCATTGCTGGTCAATAAGCAAATCTTTCAGAAAGGTTATCATTCTAATTGTTTGTACAACCCCCTTTGCTGTCAAGGTATCTTGATTGGATGACGTATTTATATGGTTACCCCAGTAAAGATAATATGGCCAGCATTTCCTGTGCACCTGGGGTGAACCTGACATTTTGCAGGTATTTGCTCATTCAACCTGTAAGGCAAAAAGTAGTATTGGATCAACTGGTTTAACTGCTGAGGAAACTGTGCCTTGAGGTAGTTGGGCCATTTCTCTAAGGTCACGTAGTGGGAGAGGATCTGAGCCCAGGCCTCCTGTGACTCCCAGACCAGCACATTTCCACCCATTTGTTAGTTGAGCTCACCAGAGATTCTGATTTTAAAAGGACAACTGCCCAGTGAAGTTTCCAGGAATGAACCCAGATCTCTGATGTAACTGTTAAAACCCTGCTGCCTCTAATGTGACTAATTCGTGGCGCTCATCACCGCTGATTAGCTCATATCTTTACTTTCTGGCATTGTTCTCCAACATTCAGTCTCCAACATTTATTAATCACTAACTCTCTCCATGAAAGGCCCTGTGGGGACACAAAGGGAAACCAAATGTGGTTCCTGAGACCAGACCTCTCCCTCAGGTGAGGAGGCAAGGGGAGCACATGCCAGCAGTTCCCTGGGGTGCCAGGCCTTCACCTCCGCTGGCAGAGCTTCATTCTGGGGCCTTCCAGGGCACTGACCTGACTTCCACCCTCCTTCATCCGCCCCGATTAGGAGATGGTGGCTGTCTGAAAGCCTCTGGTTTGGAGAGTGAGCGCGCGTGCGAGAGAGGAGAGAGTGCAGATGACAGGGACCAGGAGGAAGAACAGTGGAGGACGGTGGCCAGCAGGGTGGGGTGTGGCCCTTCCCAGCTCTGATGGGGGGGGACTTGCCCTCTTGTCACGGTGGACACCCTTCCCCCAAAATACCTGACAGATGTTAAAGACAAAAAGGGTTTATCAAGCTTTCAGGCAGAAAAGTCCCCTTAATTTATGAAAATCCTTCATGTCACCATTTCACTATTATTGTGTGCAGGAAACTTTATCTTTATTCGTGAACAAATAAAGTTAAAAAGTTGCTTGGATAACTGGCCAAAGAAATTTGCTCCAAAGAGACTTAACAAATACAGGAAAACCCAAGAAATCTCATTCCAATTGTTGATGCCAAAACGCATGATGTACCAAATAGATGTGCTTTACCTTAACATACATGATCTTTCTCTTCTAAAAGGAGACAAGATATCATGATGTTTATACACCAAACGATACCAATCAAGCTTAGATATGAACTATCAGGATCTTAATCCACAGCCATGGAGTACCTGGTACTGCAACCAACACAATCTCATATTGTAGCAGATGACCAGATTGTACTACTTAGGTTCACACACTCAACCTCCCATTATTTATTCTGTCTCAGAGTGGCTGTGCAGAAAAAGAAGGCACAGACTGGGATCTTTCTAGCTGGAGACTTGGTATCTCGTCTTTGGTATACCCCATGGGCTTCAGCTCAGCATCCGACTTCCAGCTCTGACTGAACAAACACTATTATCTACTGCCACTGATACCAACTAGTCCTTGGCTGGCTGAGAGGGGATTTCTTGAAAAGTCACTGAAAGTCTGCCTCCAAAACTCACTTCAAGGCAATGCCTAGACAGGGCAGGATCATACAAGGTGGGGTTCTGCTATGGGGATGGGAAAGAGAATTTTAGGAAATTCCCTTTAGCAGCTACAGAGAAGAGTGGGATCTATTTCTTTTATTCTTTCTCCAAAACTAGTTCTTCCTGAAGAGGTAAACAGATCCCCTTCGGTGGCCTAAAGCAGGAAAGAAAGCAGCTTTTTATGGAGTTACCAAGCCCTTCACATATGCCTGGTTTGACGCGGCTAACATGTGGGGAGGATGAAAAACCTATGCTATATCCCCTTTTGATGCCCCCTTCCTCGGCCCTAATCCCTGGGGCACAGGAGGGCTGGCGTGCACCACCCAGAGTCCGCAGCGGGGCAGAGGCTCCCAGCCGAGTCTGTCCTCTGCCTCACCCAAAGCCAGCCCTGCCCCTCCTAAGAGCAGCCCACAGACAGTGACTGGTCAGGGCAGGGGTACACAGACTCTGGCGACTCTGAAGGACCTTCCCAGCTCCCCGCAAGATTGCCTGACACCTCCTGTTGCATCTGCACCGCAGTTCACTGTCTCCCTCTGTCCAATCTCATGCCCCAGTGGGTGCAGGGGTGTCGATCCCCGAGCTTGCCCTGGAAGCCACCTGCATGCAGATATCCATCTCACAGCCTGCCTCCTGAGTAACCTTACCTAAGACACGAACCTGACAGAGGCCTGTGGCAGAGGTGCCAGGCACTTCCTGTGCTTTGTGTCTAACCCATGGACATCTCTACCAACAGGGTATTATTAATTTCATATTATTATTCATATTACAGCTGATAAATCTGAGGATCAGAGAGGTTGTGTGCCTAAAATCACACAAGTGAGCCACAAGTCCACGTTTAGAGCGAGGACTTCAACCTTAAATTCCACACAATTTACTAAATGCATGACACCATATTAGATTATAGTGGTCCTAATTATAGGTATTTTTATGAAGTGTCACTTTCATTAAAGTCAAAGCTATATTTGAAAGGTGAATGGAGTACCATTATAAAGGGGTAGTATGAGGGGATTTCGGTCTGGAGATAGAGTAAATAAGGTCTGTAATTTGGTTAATGGCATTCCACTAACGTCAGTTTCCTGGTTTTGATAACGACTGGTTACAGAAGACAATATCACTGGGGGAAGCTGGGTGACAGTATAGAGGAACATACTTGCTATGTTATTTCTGTACCTTCTAAAATTATTTCAAAATAATATGTGTAAAAATTTTCAGAGCAAAAATAGAATGAGACATAAGAGATTCTGATGTCTTAAGAAAGATACTCCTCAAATGGGAATTTAAAAGGTATTTTACAACTGCTAAATAGTATTAATCAGCTATTGATAAAAACAATATAAATATTTTCTATGATTCACTGAGGGCTGAAAGAGACCTTCTGCCCTTTAAAATAATGATGTGAGATTATGGTGGGCCCTAAATTTCCTTCCTAATTGTAGCTTCAAATGAAACTGGGCTCTCCTCAACCCCAAAATGAAAGAGAATTCTATTATATCTCCTCTTTTCACAACTGCTTCACAACATGGAATTCTAAGCAGAAGCAAGGATGTAGGCACAGGGGCCATGTCATGTGGCCCTGAACCCACTGTTCTCTCCCATCAGCCCACCAGGGCACCAGACCCCACACACACTCAGGGGGTGTAAGCCTCCCCCCATTGGAATTCAAATCCCTCCTGGACCCCTAAGTGAAGGAATGGCCCAAACCTCAGGTGTTCTGTCGTGTCCCCAAAGCTGTGGTCCACGGGCAGCTGTCCTGGAAGTCAGTCCAGCTTCTCCCCAGATGAACTAGTCTGGCAAGTCTGTGTGGCACTTAGATGTGGGGGATGAAATACAGGACAGAGACTGGAGGGCAGGAAGATGGTGGGTGGGCTGGAATTGGTACTGACAGTAGGTCTGTCGCAATCTGCACGTGTAAAGAGAGGGACATAAGATTCTGGCTCAACCCCACTCCCTAATATTCTCCTCCCCTCTAACCAGAAAAGCCTTTAAGAGTGAGACACTGTTACACTCTGGTGTCATTTACATGGCTTTAAAACTCTAATTTGTACCGGAAAGCTCAAATTTTACCTTTAGCAACAAGCACTGACAGTTATTTTCTTTGACATGACAAGCTCTCTTCATTCATTTTCAAGAAAATGTCTGCCAGATACCCAAGTCCGAATAACCAGAGTCTGTCACTTGTGCCTCCAAACAAAACTGGCATTCCATAAAAGAGCAGCTAATTCAGCTTGCAACTCATCTGGCACATGCTTCTCCTTGAGGAAGCCATCCTACTACAGTGCACTTAAGAGGTGCTATATGCATACTTCCCATTCGTGCACACAGAAATTTAAAAATACATGCATTCAAAGGTCCAAATTAACAAGTGTCACTGACTAATCAAAAGCATTCTTCAGTGAAACGGACTGCTTTCTCCACAAGTACACAGGGACGGAGAAGCCAAAGTGTAGCGGTCCCGTTTGGCGCCAGGGCCATGAGCCCCGCTACAGCAGCTACAGTTTCCCTCCCACTGCCTTGTGCCACAGTGCAAATGCCAACATGGTGGGAAGGAGCAAACGTCCCAGGAGGCCCCTGAGGGGTATGCAGACCACACTCCGAGAGCTGCTGTGGCCCCAGCCATGGAGGCAGGAAGGGGGCTAGCTTTTCATCAGAAACAAAGGAGGTACACAGGTCCTTTGCGGCTGAGACATGCAAGAAACATGGAAGTCTTGCGTGAGAATAAAAGGACGATGATAGGTTAGGCGGAGGGACAGCACGAGGAAGGGCGCAGAGGCGTGGCAACGCGGCATGTGCAGAGCACCTTGAGGAACTCAAGTTCGTGTTGCTGGCAGCTCAGTGACCACCACCACGGCCCTTTACAGTTTACACCCCAAGAATAAAGCTCCACCTACTCACATTTAATATGTGCCTGGTGATCACATATTAATTAATATGTGTTTTCAGCTTTCACTTAATCTATGAAAACAACTCTATGGTATTGATCATACTATTATTATTATTATTTTTGGAGAGACATATTTTATTCCAAGGGGCAAATGCAGAAAGCTGGTAAACATGTTATTTGCTGAAGTGAAAAATGTCAGATAGGACATTCCTTAAAATATGGTTTATATTTTCAATGTAAGTTTTCTTATTTATTTATTTATTTATTTATTTTGGTATCATTAATCTACAATTACATGAGAAACATTAGGTTTACTAGACTCCCCCCATCACCAAATACCCCCAAATACCCCATTAAAGTCACTGTCCATCAGCATAGTAAGATGCTGTAGAATCATCAGTCTTCTCTGTGTTGCACAGCCCTCCCTGTGCCCCCCTACACACATTATACATGCTAATCATAATGCCCCCTTTCTTTTTTTTCCCACCCCTTATCCCTATCTTCCCACCCATCCTCCCCAGTCCCTTTCCCTTTGGTAACTGTTAGTCCATTCTTGGGTTCTGTGAGTCTGCTGCTGTTTTGTTCCTTCAGTTTTTTTCTTTGTTCTTATACTCCACAGATGAGGGAAATCATTTGATACTTGTCTTTCTCCACCTGGCTTATTTCACTGAGCATAATACCCTCTAGCTCCATCCATGTTGTTGCAAATGGTAGGATTTGTTTTCTTCTTATGGCTGAATAATATTCCATTGTGTATATGTACCACATCTTCTTTATCCATTCATCTACTGATGGACACTTAGGTTGCTTCCATATCTTGGCTATTGTAAATAGTGCAGCGATAAACATAGAGGTGCATATGTCTTTTTCAAACTGAGCTGCTGCATTTTTAGGGTAAATTCATAGAAGTGGAATTCCTGGGTCAAATGGTATTTCTATTTTGAGCATTTTGAGGAACCTCCATACTGCTTTCCACAATGGTTGAACTAATTTACATTCCCACCAGCAGTGTAGGAGGGTTCCCCTTTCTCCACAACCTCGCCAACATTTGTTGTTGTTTGTCTTTTGGATGGTGGCGATCCTTACTGGTGTGAGGTGATATCTCATTGTGGTTTTAATTTGCATTTCTCTGATGACTGGTGATGTGGAGCATCTTTTCATGTGTCTGTTGGCCATCTGAATTTCTTCTTTGGAGAACTGTCTGTTCAGCTCCTCTGCCCATTTTTAATTGGATTATTTGCTTTTTTGTTTGTTGAGGTGAATGAGCTCTTTATATATTTTGGATGTCAACCCTTTATCGGATCTGTCATTTATGAATATATTCTCCCATACTGTAGGATATGTTTTTATTCTATTGATGGTGTCTTTGCTGTACAGAAGATTTTCAGCTTGATATAGTCCCACTTGTTCATTTTTACTTTTGTTTCCCTTGCCTGTGAAGATACGTTCATGAAGAAGTTGCTCATGTTTATGTCCAAGAGATTTTTGCCTGTTTTTTTCTAAGAGTTTTATGGTTTCATGACTTACATTCAGGTCTTTGATCCATTTCGAATTTACTTTTGTGTATGGGGTTAGACAGTGATCCAATTTCATCCTCTTACATGTAGCTGTCCAGTTTTGCCAACACCAGCTGTTGAAGAGGCTGTCATTTTGCCATTGTATGTCCATGGCTCCTTTATCGTATATTAATTGACCATATATGTGTGGGTTAATGTCTGGAGTCTCTATTCTGTTCCACTGGTCTGTGGCTCTCTTCTTGTGCCAGTACCAAATTTTCTTAATTACTGTGGCTTTGTAGTAGAGCTTGAAGTTGGGGAGCGAGATCCCTCCTGCTTTATTCTTCCTTCTCAGGATTGCTTTGGCTATTTAGGGTCTTTTGTGGTTCCACATGAATTTTGAAACTGTTTGTTCCAGTTCATTGAAGAATGCTGTTGGTATTTTGATAGGGATTGCATTGAATCTGTAGATTGCTTTAGGCAGGATGGCCATTTTGACAATATTAATTCTTCCTAGCCAAGAGCATGGGATGAGTTTCCATTTGTTAGTGACCTCTTTAATTTCTCTTAAGAGTGTCTTATAGTTTTCAGGGTATAGGTCTTTCACTTCTTTGACCTATAGGTTAGGTTTATTCCTAGGTATTTTATTCTTTTTGATGCAATTGTGAATGGAATTGTCTTCCTGATTCCTCTTTCTATTAGTTTATTGTTAGTGTATAGGAAAGTCACAGATTTCTGTGTGTTAATTTTGTATCCTGCAACTTTGCTGAATTCAGATATTTGTTCTAGTAGTTTTGGAGTGGAGTCTTTAGGGTTTTTTATGTACAATATCATGTCATCTGCAAATAGTGACAGTTTGACTTCCTCTTTACCAATCTGGATTCCTTGTATTTTTTTGTTTTGTCTGATTGCCATGGCTAGGACCTCCAGTACTATGTTGAATAACAGTGGGAAGAGTGGGCATCCCTGTCTTGTTCTCGATCTTAGAGGAAATGCTTTCAGCTTCTTGCTGTTCAGTAAGATGTTGGCTGTGGGTTTTTCACATATGGCCTTTATTATGTTGCGGTACTTGCCTTCTATGCCCATTTTGTTGAGAGTTTTTATCATGAATGGATGTTGAATTTTGTCGAATGCTTTTTCAGTGTCTATGGAGATGATCATGTATCAATGTAAGTTTTCTTATAGTATTATGATTAAATAGGAAAATAACTTGAACTGGAATTGATAATTTGGTAACTTCCATCCTGCTTTTAGGTTTGTGCATCCAGGGAAAAAAAAAAAACATTGCTTCTTTGCTGTGGTGGTTGTATTGGTCAGTGTATGTATTTAGTTATTTCCTTTTTACCTTTGGACCCATTTCCCCCAAGCCCCTACACCCCCACCTCTGGAAACCACCAGTCTGTTTTCTTTATCTGTGAACCTTTTCTTTTTTTAAGATTCACATGTTAAAGAGATCTGTCTGACTTATTTCACTTAGCATAACATCCTCTTCGTCCATCTGTATGGTCACAAATGGCAGGATTTCATTCTTTTGTATGGCTAAGTAATGTTCCATTGTGCATATAGCTGCTACAATGTCTTTACCCTTTATCCATCAGTAGGAATTTAAGTAGTTACCAAATCTTGGCTATTGTAAATAATGTTCCAGTGAACATAGGGATGCATACAGTTTTTTCAGGTCAGTGTTTTCATTTTCTTCAGATAAATATCCCAAAGTGGAATTGCCGAATCATATGGTATTTTTATTTTTAATTTTTTGAGAAACGTACATCCTGCTTTCCCTAGTGTCTACACCAATTTACATTCTCACCAACAGTGCACAAAGATTTCCTTTTCTCCACATCCTCACCAATACTTGTTATCTTTTATCTTTTGATAACAGCCATTTTGACTGGTGTGAGGTGATATCTCATTGTGGTTTTGATTTGTGTTTCCCTGATGATTAATGATGTTGAGCATCTTTTCATGTGCTTATTAGCCATCTGTATGTCTTCATTTGAAAAATGTCTATCAGATCTTCTGCTCGTTTTTTAATTGGATTGTTTGTTTTCTCATTATTGAGGTGTAGGAGTTCTTTAAAGAAGGGAGCATTTATATATACATATACATTTTGGATATTAGCCCCATATCTAAGAGAGATGATTTGCAAATATTTTCCCCCATTCAGTAGGTTCCCTTTTCATTTTGTTGATGCTGCTGTTATAATTGTCCCTTTTCACAGGTGAGTAAACTAAGACAGGAAGTGAAGAGGTTAGATAACTCATATCAGATCCCAGAGATAGTGACAGCCAGGACTGAGCAGAAGTGGCCTGGCTCCAGAGTCGGCTATGAAAGACCATGAGGAAAAGACATGCAATCTGCTTCCAATCTGGGAAGTCCCAATTGGCTGACCTAGGTCACATGGCCATCCCTGGGCCCAATCCTCACAGGGGACACATGCCCACCCCTATGGGGGGCATACCCAGTAGAACAGTGACACAATGGGTACTACAGAGCCTGAGGACGAATGACCTGTAAGGACACCCAACCACATGGAGGGTCTTCTACAGTGAGCCTTCCTAACATGTTGACAAAGGCAGACCCCAAAGAGCACAACCTGTATGATTCCATTTATATAAAGTTCAAAACAAGCAAAATAATTCCATGCTGTTATAAGCTAGGAGTGTGCTCACCGTCCTGGGGGTGGTTAGCGATGAGTGTGGGCCGAGGTAGGATAGCAATGTGCTATTTCTTGACTGGCCACACTCACTTTGCCATAATTCATTAAGCCATACATGTGTGTGCTTTTCTGCAAGTTTACTTTTCACTTTTATTAACTTTTAAAAACTGTAAAATGTTTACTAAGATCTTACTGTAAAAAAATTAAAACTAGAACAAAAGATCCACAAAGAGGCTTTATTTAGCCAGGGTAGCAAACAGACTTCTCAGAATGAATAAAGGAGTTATGCCCCACATCCTACTGGGTAACTGGAATAATAGCAAAAGCCCAAGGATGAAGGGGCATCGTGCTTCAAATGGTTTTAACTAACGTTTGTTCGTTTCACTCATTAGCATTATAAAGCCAAAGGTAGGGCCCTGAACACAGAAGCACCCTGTGCATGTGCCAGCTTTCTACAATTAGGCAGACAGGAGGGCTGCACAGACTCCACCCACCCGCTGCCACCTTGGGGAGGGGTGGGCGCTGGGCAGGGCGGACAGAAGGGGCCGTACATCATGCCTCCCCAAAGCTGTAACATTCCTGCGACCTTCACTGCATTTTACAGGTTATAGGTGGCTTCTCAGCCTTTTAAACCCATGCTCCCTTCTTTAACAGATGTAAATATCTCACTGTTTCCTTTAATGTAACTTGAAATTTCAAAGTTAATTAAATATTATGACACGAAGCCAAGCCAAGCCACAGGACAAAGTGCTGCTTTGTTCTCCAGCTGCCCAGGCAGAGGCTCCGCGGAGCCCCAGAGTGTGCGCCCCTCCTCGCCCTCCTCCCCTCGCCCCTGCGAGAAGCCTTAGTTTATAAATTACAAGCCTTTTCATTTCCTCCCAGGTTTTTGATGAGAGATTTGGGGGTGCGGCCACCAGGTGGATGCTGTGCCCTGCATTTATGAGGTTGTGGTCTGGCTTCCCCAGAGAGATGAGGGACTAAAAGCAGATGTATCTGCTTTGTTCCTAATAAAACCCACAACTCCTTACTTATTAAACAAGCATCATTTAATGGTCAAAGCTAATGTGTATTGGGTGCGTCCCATGCACAGTGTGAAGTGACCCCCATGTGTGCTGTCATTCAATTCTTACGACCCCAGAGTAGGGGAGCATCATCCTGAGGAAACCTAGGCTCAGAGCGACCCATGACCTGCCCAAGGTCTGACAATGATGAAGATGTGGATTTGGAATGTGACCCAGCTGGGCTGGCCCCAGAGTGCATGCCCCTCTGATCACTAGGCCATGAATTATTTGGCAGAGCTGGGATTTGAACCATTGCTGTTCAATTTCAGAAGCTCCATATATGCTCCTCTCATTATTAGAGTCACTGATGATTGCCTGGTGAGATCAATGGGTGAAAATGGCACCAAGGAACCTCCAGCTGGAGGAACTCACCATGGGTGAGGGGGAGACCAACTGGGTGACCCCTGCCCCCAGTTCTATGCCAGGACCTCAATTTTCCAGGGACAACTGAGTTGGGGCCCTTAGGGTATGGCCTCTGAGCAGTGCCGAGAGCCTTGGCTATTAAAGACTGTGCAAGTGAGGGGGCCTGGAGGGCACCCACCTACCATTCAGCAGGGCCTCACAGCCACACCATGCAAAGCCATGGGCTTCTGGAAAAATCCCATGCGACAGCGAGGCTGGTCCACCAGCTCCTGGCCTGCAGGTGCTAACTGACACCTGGATGATGTTTTGGCCAGACAACACAGGGTCCGAGGCTTTACTCAGGAACCTCACCCTCACTGTCCCAAACAGGGCTCAGCCCTTCCCCAGGCTCACAGGGTGTGACTGGAGCTCTGACTGCAGCCTAGGAGGCTGTTATAGGACAGGAAAGAATTATCTTTGTGGCCTAAGATAATGAAGGGAGATAAACAGTTACCCCATATTTATAAGTGGACTGCTCAAAATGTATTAATGGCCTTGTGCACCCCCTTGTTCGGCTCTGGGAGGAGAAGCTCAAAGCCAGCTCTCCTCTTTCACATGAGGCCAGGGGGCTCTACTGCCAGAAGAGGGGGGGGGCATGCAGCTGCAGCGGGTCTCCCCATAGGTAAAGGGGTTTGGGCGGGAACAGCGAGTGAGCTGCCAGCCCTCCTCAGAGCCAGGAGGAGCAGCTCCAAGGACAGGAGGCCATCTGCTGGTCCGGGCCCGCCCCCGGCGTGGCGCTGCCTGCTTCCGGCTGCCACTTTTGTCATTGACCCACCACCAAACTAGCTCGAGGTTCACCCCAGCCCGTCCCAGACTGAAACAAACCCCAAAATTATATCAAGATGGGCTCTGGGATCTGCCACCTCTGGAAAATGACCTTCCTTCCTTGATTTCTACTCCTTTAGACGCAAACACAGAAGGGAAGCTTCTGGAATAATGGAGGGATCCCTCCCTGACCTAGAATGGATTATCTCAAAGGGTTCTCACAACCAAGTAGACTCTCCTTGTGACTTCTGCACCTGGAAAGGCTGTCCACAAGCCCTCCCAGGGAGAGGGCCGTGGTGTGCGTGAGTCAAGCCAGAACCTAAAAGCCAAACACAATTTCACCACGAGCTGACCTCTCACTACATTCAGAATGAGACTTTAAAAACAATAGACGCTTAGAAATGAATTCTTACAGATTTTGACCTACTAAAAGCCACTGCCTAAAACTAGCAACTGTGAGTCATGCTAGCTCCTTGCTACTCAAAAAGTGGGCCCTGGACCAATAGCATGGGCTTCACCTGAGAACTTGTTAGAAATGCAGAATCTCAGGCAGCACCCAGACCCAACAGAGTCAGAATCCACATTGTTACGAAATCCCCAAGTGGTTTATGTACACAGGAAGCCTGAGTAGTGCTGCTCTAACTCATCCAGAGTCTTCTTCCTTGGCCACAGTGTTTTGCTGGACTGACGCCACACACATTATCAGATGCCAGAAACCACCCCTTCTACACACACACATAGCCACAGATTTCCACTGATGATCCTCCACCTCTTGCACAGTGGGACTGAGGGTTTCCTTGGCACCATGGAAAGTGGCACCTGCCTTCCAAGTTCCCCGTGTTCCTCTTGTTCTCCCCACACCTCCCTGCCTACTCCCATTCTACCCGGACACCACATTCCCCCTTCCGATCATGCCCTACCTTCATGTTCAGACTCACCCCACTTTTACTGTCTACAGATGACATCCAGTCTTCCTGGTCTGAGATTGATGGACTGATTAATCATCCCCTCTTCGTCTCACTGTATGCCCCACCGTGCCCTGAGCTGCACTACCCCTCTTGATTTCTGCTGGTGATTGTTCACCTGCCCTCAACACTCTACAGCTATCTATGCCATTCCAGAGCTTTGGTGTCCTTCAACACTGGCTGAAATACTTCCCTTGGTGGCCATTCCAGCCCAACATAATCTCCTTCTCTGAACTCTCCAGGCAGTGTTCTCTTCCTTGTCACCCCTGTCCCTTTCCACCTTCTATTATAGGTATTGCTGTACATGCCTCCTGTCCCCTGCTACACAGGAACACATTTGAAGCAGGAATCATGCCCTAATCATCTTTTCTACTAACAAAGTCTTGAACACATAGCTGAAGTGATCATGTAGTCAAACCTCAAACAGGTAATTCAATCCCTTTTGTTTTCCTAATTTATAAGAACTTCAAATATTATGACCACACTTAATATATAGTTAATAAATTGCCTTTATGGAAAATATCTGAATTTCTTTAAATGAGGCTATCTTGGAAAATCTAGACTACTGATCCCTAAGTAGACATTCAATTGATGGTTGTTGAATAATGAGTGAGAACAAATTATTTTTCTTCAGTATAGTAATGTATTAATCCTTAGGTCTCCACTTCTATGTAAGATAAAAAATTGAATTTTGAGATGAGACAAGCATGTAGTTTAAGAGTAATGGCCCACTGAAAGCAGGAATTAAGAGAAGTTTTGACCTCAAGAAGCACGTGTGGTGAGACTGAGGTAACGGGGCCAACTTCCCCACATGGCTAGTGGACACCCTCTGCTACTGCGGGGTCACACACATTCCCATCAGACCTCAGAGGTCAATGTGCTGACTGAAGATGTTTCCCGGATGATTAGAACTCTGCAAACATCTAAGCTGCCACTGAAAACTAAGACAATTTACAAGCAGTAGAGCGTGTCCTTACAGATGAAGGAGCAACACCTACCAGATTCAGCCACAAAGGGAAGTGGGATGGAAGGTGCTGGAAACTCAATCACAGAGTTCTCTGATTTCGGCTAAATTTGCCTTTGCAGCTTAAAAATACTACTATTTTACCACGATCTCATAGAGGAGACATTTGTTTGGGGCTCTGTGGCACAGAATTACCTGTGGAAGGGAAAAGGAAGCTTCGAGGTTTGCCCAGAGTGGGGACAGCTAGGGCTCCCATCTGTTCTCTCATAACTGGCCTGAGCCTGGTTCTTAATATTGGGAAAAACAAAGTGAGAGGGATCATTATCCATACCTTGGAAATACTTCGGAACAAGGGACTGCCTTCTTATTGAAAATTGAGAAAACCATAATTAGTCCACAAAAGTTAGCAGACCAAAATACCAGATTTTCAAAATCACTTGTCCTAATAAAATAATGAAGTGGAACATATTTGCTTCATCGTTTTATTTAATGATTCTTAAGAGGCTAACTTTTCTCTTTAACAATGGTGTAAAGCTTTAGTCTTATCTTCACAGCATATGTCCTGGGAAGAGCCAATCAGCAAAACGCCTTCCATATTGTGTCACTGGAAAGTCAGCTAGAAAAACAAAACTCAATCAGTTTTAGTGTTTGGTCACTGAATAGACTCTGGTTTTGATTACAAACACCAGAAGTTTAAAAGGTCTGTTTCTGGGTGCCAAACACATCCAGAACGGGGCTGAGCACCCTCGCTAAGCTTGCTTTAGGAAGCGTGGATGAGCGAGGCCGTGCACACAGTACCTGTAAGCCGCCCCCAGCAATGGAAGTACTGGTTAATTAGTGAGGAACTGGTTCCATTAAACCCTAATGGAATTCAAATCAGCTAAATTAACAGCCAGAGAAACAGCCACCATTAAATTACATTACACTGTTTCCAATTAAGTTGGAAGCCTTGGGTGCAGTTACAAATTCCTAACATTACAAATTAGGAATCTTTGCCAAAAAGGAACTTCTTCTTCAATTTTTCTCAGACTGTACACAATCTTTGCTAATAGAATTAGCTCACTGCGCATGTACACACACACAAAAAATGGAGTTAAGCAAGTGATTTACAAGCATTAATTTATTCACTGAAATAGTTCATGCCAAAGGGTGTGCTAGGTACAGACAGGAAAGCCCAACCTCGGATGGGAGACCACCACATAAGATGAAAGCAATGTCTTGTTTTATGGTTTCCACTCCCAACACACTTGGGGAATCATTGGCCTCCTGAAATCAAAGAGGAAAACTATCAGACTGGCCAATCACATCGAACCCTTTGGCTCCTCATCCACTGCTGGTAGCTTTGGGTTACTGAGGTCAAAATAACTATGATGTCAATATTTATAAAGTAGTTTCCAAAGATTTTATCTGCTCCAATCTCTAAGAAAAGCACAATCTTTACAGAAAAGGACAGAATCTTTGTTCTGTAGTAATCTGAAACGTCCATTCGGAGGCTGTCAGCAGACTGTGCTGAAGAACTAACTTATGATTTTAGGGGCTCTGGGAAGAATCAGAAGGCCCTACGCCCATTCCCCTCCTGCTGGTGCATGTCCAGAATTGTGGTATTATGGATTTATGACTCCGGACTGAGATTCATACTAGGACCCCCTTGATTATTATAATCCATGAAGGACTTAAGCAAGCCTGGGGCTCAGTGAACTTTATAAAGCGAGGGAGATAAGTTTCTGAGTCGGACCTTGCCATTCAGCCTGTCCCCACCCGTCCTGCGGTAAAGGTGTTTTCTTCCCACCTTGAGTCCCCGGTTGAAATCTAATTGAAATGATTGATTGGAACAGTGGGGAATGGATGAGCTTTGTAATAAATGGTACTGGGGAAAATGGGTATTCATACTGGAAAAAATAAATGAAGTTGGGGATTCATATCACATACATACAAAAACAAATTCCAGATATTCCTTAAAAAAGAATTTTAGAAGATAGTAAAGGAGAGTATCTTCCCACTATGTCAAATAAGGAAGCACAAAATGTCAATTTGCTTCATTTTAGGTGATGCTAATTGTTTTTTACTTGAGTAATATCTGGTGTCTACCAGATCACTTCATTGCAAAATTTTAAAAGATTTAGAAAACTATTGCCAAATAATTGTGTCCAGTGTATATATACTATTTTAAGATATACAGAGGGGACATTTGTTATTTTGCCTGCCCAGCATCTATTCCCATTCATGTGACAGCAAAAGCCTGAATGCTTGTGGAGAACCTCCCAACTCAGACCCTGTTTTTTTTTTTGGTGGAGTTAACCTCACCCTCAATATCAGGGGTGAGCAATCTGAACATCATTTTCCTTCTTGCCCACAGTTATCAATTTGGAGGTGGGAATGTGACCCAAGTCAAGTAAATGAGATGCGTATTTTAGGAATTTTAACAAAATTTTATGTAGTGTTTACAATATGCTTTGCAAGTAGTAACAGATTTTATATTTGTAACCCTATGGAAAGGGTAGTGCTGTCATGAATCACTGTAGATACAGAGCCATGGTACAGAGAGGACTGATTCACCCACAGTCAATAGCTGGGAAGGGACAGAGCTGGGATTTGAACCCGGGCAGTCTGGCATGTGAGTCCCTGCTCTTAACTGTTATACAACATACCTGTTTATTTGAGCACCCAGAAAGAGGCATTCTCTCTTGTACTGGGCATGAACTCAAACTTCAGTGTAGACAGTGCAGGTGATGGAAGCCAGCTTACCACCAGGTGGTTAAAGCCTTCCTGAGACTGGAGCCAATATAAAGGAAGGAGGAGGAGAGAGACTAGGTCCTGATGGCCTCCCTGAGACACTAGATCCGGGTGTGCATGAAGCTTTACCCCTGCACTTTAGAGTTTCATGAACCTTCCCCACCAACCATATGGATACTGAGACACACCTCTCCTTTCCTTAAACAGTCTTAGTTGGGTTTTCTGTAACTCGCAACCAAAAGTCTAGCTCCTAATAGAATAACTAAAGGACTCGAGTTATAATGATGTTATTCTAGTTGCATAGACTGTATTCTATTTTATTGTGGCTCTACTCTGGGACCAGCCCATGCAGGCTGTGACTTTGAAAGTATCACAATGACTTGATGAGCACCCAGCTGCTCAACAGCCTCACTGGCTTCAATCCTCATGGACAATCTACCTTTGCTGCCAAGATGGACATTTGCATGTAGGAAGCTGCTGGGGAGTGAGGAGACACCACAGTTTAGAGGGAGAGGCTGAGCCCTGGGGCAATTGCAGCACAGGCCACAGGAGATCCCCTGGGCGCTCTGGAGCTGGGGCACCTTCACAGTCATACTGAATGACAAGAATGCTGGGCCTCAGCCCCTTGAGACATCCTGAAAGAGGTGTGCATCTGTTAGCCATGTGGTGCCCAGGAAGGGACTTGGCTGCGAGGCAGCAGCAGCCAATACCCACAGCAGCTGGGAGAATGAATGCCTTGGGTGGGGTGTGGGGGGAGCTGGGCGGTGCACTACAGCCATCAGTACACTCTGATCATTTTACAGCCTAGATTCAAAACCTAGTCTTTCTGTTTCCAAAGTCCTGGCCAACTCTACTGCATGTCCCTGTTACCACCACTGTCAGGTGGGTGATCCATTCTGGGAAAGCTAAGACCCTATTCTCATGTCCAGCTTCAATGGCAAATATTTTTCATCACACTCACAGCTAGTTTGTCACTCAAAGTTTATATTCCACCAAGTAAAAAGATGTAGCCACTGCTGACAAATAACACTACCTCTCACATTTCCCAGATAGCCTATTAAAAAAGGGTTCATGCTGGGTAGAAATTTGCAGACAAAATGATGAGGGCAGGAAAACTTCAAATGAATCTATACCAAGCACAAATAAACAGAAAGCGACTGTATACTTTGCCAACTAGCTCAGACAGGATTTAAGGAGAACAAGTTATTAGCTAAGGTTGAGAGGAAATTGGCAAGAGACACATGTGGCCCAAGGCATCTCGCTTCAAGAGCAGGACTCACTGTCCTTCCAGTTTGCATGCTTATGCTACAGGATGACCTTTTCCCCCACTCTTTCCCAGCTCTACCCCAACATTTTTTTTTCTAATTCTCTCTTCCTGTTTACTCCCCAGTTCATGCATCTTTACAACTTGGCATCTGGCTTGGTGCCATGCTAGACATCCATGTTTGTGTCTGCTCAGTCCTTCTTTCTAGGATCTGCTCCTTCCTCTGCCTGCCTTCAGGAGTTTGCACGTGATGTGTCCCTTCTCCAGAATGTTTTGGCATAGAACCAAGGAAATAGAGGCAACTCCTTTTTAATAGTGGAGTCCAATGTAAAGCCAGGCCTCTCAGGGGCTATGTTTACTGCTGTGTGAAAAAATAACAAAAATTTGAAGCCAACATGCTGAGAAAAGGAGAGGTGAAATAGAGTTCTGGTGGCACACCACTCCCTAGGTCCAGGGGTCCCCAGACCAGCCACACCCTTGCCCCACTGAAGACTGGTCCTGTGAGTGCTTTACCTGCCTCTTGGCCCAAGTTAGCCACAGTCGGATTTCTGTCCTCAGAGTTCTCATAACTAACAGACTCATGATAATAGGTGGTCTTTTGAAAGGACACCTGCATCAGCTCTCTGTCTCCAGGTAAGAGGATCTTTAAAATAAGGAAGCTGGCTATCATACTTAAGACTCCCCAAGTTAAGAAAACCACTTTTTCTTTCACAGCCTTTATGCAATATTTCAGATTAAGTATTTCCTTATTTTCCTCTTTCAAGCTTTCAAGCTCCCCCTCTCAGATGGAACCCTGATTCTCCCTCCCCGGAGGTCACCAGGTTGTCTCAGTCAGCACCCCTGAAACCTGACAGGCCCTTGTTTGCATGGGCCATGTGGGAAAATATGTTGCTCAGATTCCCACCCCAGGTCAGAATTCTCAGGGTTTTCCCTCAGAAGATATCTGCATTCAGTGCCTACGCTGCTCCAGAAAGAACCTCAGGAGAGAATGGCTATAAAATAATTCACTGACAATGGAAAACAGCACTGTTTGTGTGACCAACCTACTTTTCCTTAAACACAGAGATCTCACTGTCCTGTGACTTTCTCCCCAACATATTCAAACATTCTGCTTGAGATCTAATTCCATCCTTTCTTTTCTACTGTTTTTTTCCTTCTTCTTAGGATCTCTTAGGATACTTCAATCTTTCTCAAAATGTACAGCACAAACTTCAAAGTGATATATGGGTGGGGTTTGGGCAATGGCAAGGGGAGTGGAGAGCTAGTTCTCAAGCCCTATATGGCAGACCATTCATATGCCCAGATATCAGGTTTGAGTTTAAAATAACATGGTGGAGAATCAAGATGGCGGCGTGAGTAGAGCAGCAGAAATCTCCTCCCAAAACCATATATATTTTTGAAAATACAACAAATACAACCAATCCTGAAAGAGAGACCAGAAGACACAGGACAACAGCCAAACTACATCTACACCTGTGAGAACCCAGCGCCTCATGAAGGGGGTAAGATACAAGCCCCAGCCCGGCGGGACCCAAGCGCCCCTCACCCCAGCTCCCGGCGGGAGGAGAGGAGTCAGAGCGGGAGGGGGAGGGAGCCCAGGACTGCTGAACACCCAGCCTTAGCCATCCGCACCAGAGCGCAGACACACAGTGCATGCCTGGGGTGCTGGAAACTAGGGAAACAGTACAGCAAGACCTGTGAGTGGATCTCCGCAGCCGGTGCCCTGGGGACAAAGAAAAGCGAGTGCTTTTTGAAAGTCTTAAAGGGACAGGGACCCGACAGCTGGACGGAAGCGCCCTGGGACACTTAGCCCAGTGGCTGCAAATCCCAGGGACCTCTGAGTGCCTGAACCCCCACAGCGCAGTGTGGAGGCCCCTCACTGCGATAAACAGCCTCCCGCCTGTTCCCCTTCCAACGCGGCTCCGCCATATTGGAGCAGCAGCCCGAGGCAGGCCACGCCCACAGCAACTGCAGAGCTAAATAAACTCCATAGCAGCCAGGCAAGATCAGAAGTCCCGTCTGCATGCAGCTTCCCAGCACAAGCCGCTAGAGGCCACTGTTCTCCCAGGAGAGGGAGGCCACAAACTGGCAAGAAGGGACTTTCTCTTATGCAACACACATGCCAGCTCCCCACAAATATATCTATCGCCATAAAAAGGCAGAAGAAATTGATACAGACCAAGATCACAGGGGCAAACCCTGACAAGGAGATAGACCTAACCAGTCTTCCTGAAAAAGAATTAAAAATAAAGCTCATAACCATGCTGATGGAGCTGCAGAGAAATATGCAAGAGCTAAGGGATGAAGTCCAGAGGGAGATTACAGATGTCTGGAGGGAGATTACAGAAATGAAACAATCTCTGGAAGGATTTATAAACAGAATGGATAAGATGCAAGAGGCCATTGATGGAATAGAAACAGAGAACAGGAACGCATAGAAGTTGATGCAGAGAGAGATAAACGGATCTCCAGGAATAAAACAATATTAAGAAAACTGTGTGACCAATCCAAAAGGAACAATATGCACATTATAGGGGTACCAGAAGAAGAAGAGAGAGAGAAAGGGATAGAAAGAGTATTTGAAGAAAGAATTGCTGAAAACTTCCCCAAACTGAGGGAAGAAATAATCGATCAGACCATGAAAGTGTACAGAACTCCCAACAGAAAGGACCCAAGGAGGACAACACCAAGACACATAATAATTAAAATGGCAAAGGTCAAGGACAAGGACAGAGTTTTAAAGGCAGCTAGAGAGAGGAAAAAGGTCACCTACAAAGGAAAACCCATCAGGCTATCATCAGACTTCTCAACAGAAACCTTACAGGCCAGAAGAGAATGGCATGATATATTTAATGCAATGAAACAGAAGGGCCTTGAACCAAGAATACTGTATCTAGCATGACTATCATTTAAATATGAAGGAGGGATTAAACAATTCCCAGACAAGCAAAAGTTGAGGGAATTTGCCTCCCACAAACCACCTCTGCAGGGTATTTTAGAGGGACTGCTCTAGATGGAAGCACTCCTAAGGCTAAATAGATGTCACCAGAGAAAATAAAATCACAGCAAAGAAGGCAGACCAACCAAATACTAACTAAAGGCAAAAAATAAAATTAACTACCCACAAAAGCAGTTAAAGGAAGCACAAAAGAGCACAGAATAAAACAACCAACATATAAAGAACAGAGGAGGAGGAATAAGAAGGGAGAAAAATAAAGAATGACCAGACAGTGTTTAAAATAGCTCAATAAGTGAGTTAAGTTAGACAGTAAGATACTAAAGAAGCTAACCTTGAACCTTTGGCAACCATGAATCTAAAGCCTGCAGTGGCAATAAGTACGTATCTTTCAATAATCACCCTAAATGTAAATGGACTGAATGCACCAATCAAAAGACACAGAATAATAGAATGGATAAAAAAGCAAGACCCATCTCTATGCTGCTTACAAGAGACTCACCTCAAACCCAAAGACTATAGGAACAAAGAAAAACTGAAGGAACAAAACAGCAGCAGAATCATAGAACCTAAGAATGGACTAACAGTTACCAAAGGGAAAGGGACTGGGGAGAAAGGGAGGGAAGGGAGGGATAAGGGTGGGGAAAAAGAAAGGGGACATTACTATTAGCATGTATAATGTGGGGGGGGGCATGGGGAGGGCTGTGCAACACAGAGAAGAGAAGTAGTGATTCTACAGCATCTTACTACGCTGATGGACAGTACTGTAATGGGGTTTGTGGGGGGGATTTGGTGAAGAGGGGACCCTAGTAAACATGATACTCTTAATGTAATTGTAGATTAATGACAACAAAATAAACAAATTAATTTAAAAAATTAAAATAACATGGTGACCCTTCCGTCTCTGCTCCTAGGACTTCCTGAGTCAGAACATGTGCTCAGGGCTCCCTGACAACCTCTCAGGGGATGGGTGCAGCCTTGTCCATAAAGTGGCCACTGCAGCCACTAGTCCACACACAGTGCACTCCTCCCCCGGCTCTGACAAGGGGCCACACCACGACCGAGAACTCTGCGGTTTCCCCGGAAGCCCACCTGGGGCTCAGAGCTCCTCTGGGGCCTCTCAGGCTGTGAGGAAGTGTACTGGGTGCCCCTGAGGAGCCCCTCATTCTCTGGAGTGGGAGCAGCCCAAGCTGGAACGGACCTGTTTGGGCAGCTGTGATCCCAGGAACATTAGTTATAATTTCCATTCAAGTGGAAATTTTGATATGTCTTCCATCTCCTTTCTGGGCCAAGGTGGGGCCCTTCCTTGCTCAGGGAGAGAAGGTTTGTGGAGCATTAAAGAGGTTCAGGTGTCCATGTCTTTTTGTTTTCCACATCAGGTTTCTATTGCACCCGCACTGGCTTCCTCTGCCCGTGGGGACGAGGAGGCTCACAGGTGTCAGAAGCTAAGATGGTTTCAACCAGAAAGGTGAAGAGCAGCTTTTGGCTTAGGCAGCAACCTGATCATTGTAGGCCCTCATCCTGGTAGAGGCAGTCAGCAGAGAATCAGGGCTGGTTTTTGTTTGCTTGGTCCAAGAGGCTACTAGCAGACTAAAAAATGCCCAAGGCATGTGAGTATTAGACAACCACTAATGAATGTATAACAAACTCCTCCAGGGACATGAGAGAAAAGAGCAATGTGACCAGTGACATTCCCAGCCTCCCCAGCCCTCCCAGGCCAGGAAGGCCAGAGGAATGCCATTTTACAGGCCCTATCAGTGACTTTTTAGGAAAGTAATACATTGAATTTCCCACTTAGATTACTTATCTAAAGAGCGTAGGGTGGGAGATGTTATGAAACCATGAACAGTACAGTAGCCCAGAGTCAGTACGGGGAGTGGGAGTCCTTTTCCTTCCTTCCTCCGGCCTCTGCCACTGCTGCTCATTGTGTCTTGTGTGAGTTTTCTGTATTTGGAAACACTTTGGGGGAAATTTTTCCACACTTAGGAAAGCATGAACTCTGAGTCTCTGATACACATATTCTTCTGTGCCCTTACTGTATGCACCGAAAGGTTTACCGTTGAGAATGTTCATTTTGGATGCAGTGGAAATTAGGAGACACAGGGACAGCCTGCCCTCCCCAGAAGCTCTGGTCCCTCGGGGAGGAAGATGCTGACATGCAGACCTAAGGCAGGTTCTGAAGCTCTGCTGCAAGTGGCAGGTTCTGGCCCTCAGAGGGATCATTCATTGGGACTTAAGGAAGGTGAGATGGGGATGAGGGTGGACCTGTTTTTCAGAAGTGGGGTAAGTGTCCTCTGTGCTTCCACAACTAGAAGCTCGGCTCAGGGTCTGAAAGTTTCTATCCTTCCCTCCCTTGAAAGAGCAAGTCATACAAGCAAGTCAAGAGGGATTTTTTAAAATTATAATTTTTTACTTATTCTCATGACAAAAGCAAGACATGCCAATTTCAGGAAAATACAGATAAGAAAAAGCAAAGGCACCCCAAATACCCCCATCTTGAAGAAATCACTATTAACACCTAATTAAGGCTTATATCTTGCCCAACCCTCACCTGTGTACATATAATATTGAAAGTCATCACTTACAGAGGGCTGGGCAGCGTGGTTTACATCCATCGTTCGACACACTCCTCCCCAGTCTACTGGTGCTCCACTGTGTCCCAGCACGGGGCACGGACAGTGTGGCCTCCGGAGCCACACCAGATGCCAAGCCCCACTCTGCCACCCATGAGCTGGTTAGCTCTCTGCGCCCCCAGGTCTGCACCTATCAACAGGGACGATAATAGTGTCAGCATCATCTGGTGTGTCCAGAGGATTAAATGAGCTCAAACATATAAAATGACTACTGCTTGCTACCTGTGAGTGCCCAGCTCAGTGGAGTCATCCATTACCTCCTTTTTAGAGATATGGAACCATGCCCACTGAAGTCAGTGATATGCCCAAGGTCCCACATGCGTTAGGTGACAAAGCTACGTGTGAAATTTAAATCTCTTCCAACTCTAGGTCCTTTATGATATCACATACGTGTGTGAGAGAGCGAGCGAGCAAGCGAGAGCGTAGGAGAGAAAAAGAAAGCTCCCCCACCCCCTGGACTCTCTACTGGGACCATCTCTAGGTGACTGTATAATAAACCCTACAGCGCCTGGATGTGCCCTGGACCTAGTGGGCAGAGTCCTGCGGGGACTGGCAAGACCTGGCTTCCATCAGACTGTGTGGCTCTGTAGCTGCCCAGGAAACCCCCAGGCTCTTGTTAACTTGCAGATTCTGAGTCAGGAGGGGCCTGAGACTCTGCATTTACAACAAGTCCCGGAGGTGTCTGAAACACTGCCAGGCACTGGGGGTGGAGGAAGCATGGGGGCGGTGGGAAGCCTAGTGACTTGAAGGAATCACCGACCACTCACCCACAGGCCCTAGGGGCACTGCGCCCATCCTTTCGAAAACCTCTGCAGTCCTGCCGTCCTGTCTCATGCTCACAGCAGTGAAACCATGACCCTCCCAAGGCTTCTGTCTGGCCATCTGGAAGCCCGTCCCTCAGACAGGACATCCTTCAGAACATAAAGAGGAAGTGGCACCTGACGCCTCCGTGGAAACTCCAGGCATGACAGCCACTAAGGACTGTGAGGGTGGCTGTCCAGGACGGGTGTTTGTTCAAGTGAGTGGAACAATCCTCGCCCCCCAAACCCCAGACATAAAGGAAAATTCTGTCTTTAAAGGTCTTTCTCTGTGTTTTTTCCATCATGTGACCAGCTTTTCACTTAGCTGTTTATCCCAGCAAATACCAGGTATGTCCTGACAAAACAAGGAGAGTAGAGAGCGACACCCAGGGAACTAGGAATTTCTTTCTCTTTCTCCCGGAGGACACACTCAGTTTAGGAGTTTCTTCTTCTTCTTCCTCAGGAAGAAATATCTCTGGGTGCTGACTGCACTGGCTGCTATTTTCACCATTTTAGAGTTAGCTCCCTCTCTACTGGGGATTTTCCATGGTGACATAAATCTCTGTAGCAAGGCTTCATACTAGCACAGTATACTCACTGCTACCTCAATTAGGACAAGTGAAACATTTGGAAATTCCCATGGTGTCGGCCAAGACCTTAATGGGGTAGGTTTTGAAAAGTTCTGGATTCCCTTATTTCCATGCCAGCCAAGGGCATATTTCTCTGGCACTACAACACATCCCCTCAAAATATAATCCCCTTGGATTAAGGCCCCTGAAAGCCTGCCTGTCTGGGCCCTGAACTCAGCATGAGAATACTCAATGTACAAAAATAAGCACAGAGATCAGCCAAGATGGCGGCGTGAGTAGAGCAGTGGAAATCTCCTCCCAAAAACACATAGAGCTATGAAAATATAACAAAGAAAAATCTTCCTAAAATAGAGACCACAGGACACAGGACAACATCCAGACCACATCCACACCTGCAAGAACCCAGCGCCTTGTGAAGGGGGTAAGATACAAGCCCCAGCCCGGCGGGACCCGAGCGCCCCTCCCCCCGGCTCCCGGCGGGTGGAGAGAAACCGGAGCAGTTTTTTTTTTTGGCGAGCGCTTTTTGGAAGCCTTAGAGGGACGGGCCCCCGTTGCTGGGGAGGCAGGGTGGCGGGACCGGGGAGGAGGTGCCTGGGAACGGCGCCGGAGGACAAAGAATATCCCGCGTTTCTCCCTGCGAGACCTGGGGGCGGGTGCCTGAGACCGGTGCCTGAGGACAGAGGAGGTCGCGCGTTTTTCCCCTTTTTTTTTTTTTCTCTTTTTGGCAAGCGCTTTTTGGAAGCCTTGAAGGGACGGGGACCCCAGTGCTAGGGAGGCACGGTGGCGGGACTGGTGAGCGGGTGGCTGGGGCCGGCGCCTGAGGACAAAGAATATCCCCCATTTTTCCCTGCGGGACCGGTGGGCGGGTGCCTGAGACCGGCACTTGAGGACAGAGGAAATCGCGCGTTTTTCCCCTTTTTTTTTTCTCTTTTCTGCGAGTGCTTTTTGGAAGCCTAAAAGGGACAGGGACCCCGGTGCTAGGGAGGCAGGGCGGCGGGACTGGTGAGCGGGTGCCTGGGACCGGCACCTGAGGACAAAGAATATCCCGCATTTTTCCCTGTGGGACCGGTGGGTGGGTGCCTGAGACCAGCACCTGAGGACGGAAGAAATCGCGCGTTTTTCCCCTTTTTTTTTCCTCTCTTTTTGCCAAGTGCTTTTTGGAAGCCTTGAAGGGACAGGGACCCCGGTGCTAGGGAGGCAGGGCGGCGGGACTGGTGAGCGGGTGCGTGGGACCAGTGCCTGAGGACCAAGAATATTGAGCGTTCCTTCCCTGCGGGACCGGTGGGTGGGTGCTTTTTGGAAGCCTTGAAAGGACAGGGACCCTGGTGCTAGGGAGACAGGGCAGCAGGACCAGTGCGCGGGTGCCTGGGACCGGCACCTGAGGAAAAAAAAAAAAAAAAAATCGCGTGTTTTTTCTTTTTTTTTTCCTTTCTGTTCCCTCTCTCATTGTTGCTGTTGTTGTTTTGGTTTGGAGAGTGCTTTTTGGAAATCTTAAAGGGGCAGGACAGGTCACTTAGACCAGAAGCAGGGAATCTGGGGATCTCTGGGCACTCTAACCCCCTGGGCAGCAGGGAGCACAGAGGCCCCTTACGGAGATAAATAGTCTCCTGGCTGCTCCCCCTCTAACGGGGCTCCACCATTTTGGAGGAACAGCCCCAGCCAGGCCAAGCCCACAGCAACAGTGGAGATAAACCCCAAAGCAACTGGGCAGGAAGCAGAAGCCCTGTCTGCGCACAGCTGCCCAGCACAAGCCACTAGAGGTCGCTATTCTCCCAGGAAAAGGCTACAAACCAACAAGAAGGGAAGCTCTTCCAGCGGTCACTTGTACCAGCTCTGCAGACTATCTCTATCACCATGAAAAGGCAAAACTACAGGCAGACAAAGATCACAGAGACAACACCTGAGAAGGAGACAGACCTAACTAGTCCTCCTGAAAAAGAATTCAAAATAAAAATCATGAACATGCTGACAGAGATGCAGAAAAAAATGCAAGAGCAATGGGATGAGATGCAGAGAAAAATGCAAGAGCAGTGGGATGAGATGCAGAGAAAAATGCAAGAGCAGTGGGATGAAGTCCGGAAGGAGATCACAGATGTCAGGAAAGAGATCACAGAAGTGAAACAATCCCTGGAAGGATTTATAAGCAGAATGGATAAGATGCAAGAGGCCATTGAAGGAATAGAAACCAGAGAACAGGAACGTATAGAAGCTGACATAGAGAGAGATAAAAGGATCTCCAGGAATGAAACAACACTAAGAGAAATATGTGACCAATACAAAAGGAAAAACATTCGTATTATAGGGATACCAGAAGAGGAAGAAAGAGGAAAAGGGATAGAAAGTGTCTTTGAAGAAATAATTGCTGAAAACTTCCCCAAACTGGGGGAGGAAATAATCGAACAGACCATGGAATTATACAGAACCCCCAACAGAAAGGATCCAAGGAGGACAACACCAAGACACATAATAATTAAAATGGCAAGGATCAAGGACAAGGAAAGAGTTTTAAAGGCAGCTAGAGAGAAAAAGGTCACCTATAAAGGAAAACCAATCAGGCTAACATCAGACTTCTCAACAGAAACCCTACAGGCCAGAAGAGAATGGCATGATATACTTAATGCAATGAAACAGAAGGGCCTTGAACCAAGGATACTGTATCCAGCACGACTATCATTTAAATATGATGGTGGGATCAAACAATTCCCAGACAAGCAAAAGCTGAGGGAATTTGCTTCCCACAAACCACCTCTACAGGGCATCCTACAGGGACTGCTCTAGATGGGAGCACCCCTAAAAAGAGCACAGAACAAAACACACAACATATGAAGAAGGGAGGAGGAGGAATAAGAAGGGAGAGAAGAAAAGACTCTCCAGACAGTGTATATAACAGCTCAATAAGCGAGCTAAGTTAGGCAGTAAGATACTAAAGAAGCTAACCTTGAACCTTTGGTAACCACGAATCTAAAGCCTGCAATGGCAATAAGTACATATCTTTCAATAGTCACCCTAAATGTAAATGGACTTAATGCACCAATCAAAAGACATAGAGTAATAGAATGGATAAAAAAGCAAGACCCATCTATATGCTGCTTACAAGAAACTCACCTTAAACCCAAAGATAAGCATAGACTAAAAGTCAAGGGATGGAAAAACATATTTCAGGCAAACAACAGTGAGAAGAAAGCAGGGGTTGCAGTACTAATATCAGACAAAATAGACTTCAAAACAAAGAAAGTAACAAGAGATAAAGAAGGCCACTACATAATGATAAAGGGCTTAGTCCAACAAGAGGATATAACCATTCTAAATATATATGCACCCAATACAGGAGCACCAGCATATGTGAAGCAAATACTAACAGAACTAAAGAGGGAAATAGACTGCAATGCATTCATTGTAGGAGACTTCAACACACCACTCACCCCAAAGGATAGATCCACCGGGCAGAAAATAAGTAAAGACACACAGGCACTGAACAACACACTAGAACAGATGGACCTAATAGACATCTATAGAACTTTACATCCAAAAGCAACAGGATATACATTCTTCTCAAGTGCACATGGAACATTCTCTAGAATAGACCACATACTAGCTCACAAAAAGAGCCTCAGTAAATTCCACAATATTGAAATTCTACCAACCAATTTTTCAGACCACAAAGGTATGAAAGTAGAAATAAATTCTACAAAGAAAACAAAAAGGCTCACAAACACATGGAGGCTTAACAACATGCTACTAAATAATCAATGGATCAATGAACAAATCAAAATAGAGATCAAGGAATATATAGAAACAAATGACAACAACAACACTAAGCCCCAACTTCTGTGGGATGCAGCGAAAGCAGTCTTAAGAGGAAAGTATATAGCAATCCAGGCACACTTGAAGAAGGAAGAACAATCCCAAATGAATAGTCTAACATCACAATTATTAAAACTGGAAAAAGAAGAACAAATGAGGCCTAAAGTCAGCAGAAGGAGGGACATAATAAAGATCAGAGAAGAAATAAACAAAATTGAGAAGAATAAAACAATAGCAAAAATCAACGAAACCAAGAGCTGGTTCTTTGAGAAAATAAACAAAATAGATAAGCCTCTAGCCCAACTTATTAAGAGAAAAAGAGAGTCAACACAAATCAACATAATCAGAAATGAGAATGGAAAAATCACGACAGACTCCACAGAAATACAAAGAATTATTAAAGACTACTATGAAAACCTATATGCCAACAAGCTGGAAAACCTAGAAGAAATGGACAACTTCCTAGAAAAATACAACCTCCCAAGACTGACCAAGGAAGAAACACAAAAGTTAAACAAACCAATTACAAGCAAAGAAATTGAAACAGTAATCAAAAAACTACCCAAGAACAAAACCCCGGGGCCGGACGGATTTACCTCGGAATTTTATCAGACACACAGAGAAGACATAATACCCATTCTCCTTAAAGTGTTCCACAAAATAGAAGAAGAGGGAATACTCCCAAACTCATTCTATGAAGCCAACATCACCCTAATACCAAAACCAGGCAAAGACCCCACCAAAAAAGAAAATTACAGACCAATATCCCTGATGAACGTAGATGCAAAAATACTCAATAAAATATTAGCAAACAGAATTCAACAGTATATCAAAAGGATCATACACCATGACCAAGTGGGGTTCATCCCAGGGATGCAAGGATGGTACAACATTCGAAAATCCATCAACATCATCCACCACATCAACAAAAAGAAAGACAAAAACCACATGATCATCTCCATAGATGCTGAAAAAGCATTTGACAAAATTCAACATCCATTCATGATAAAAACTCTCAGCAAAATGGGAATAGAGGGCAAGTACCTCAACATAATAAAGGCCATATATGATAAACCCACAGCCAGCATTATACTGAACAGCGAGAAGCTGAAAGCATTTCCACTGAGATCGGGAACCAGACAGGGATGCCCACTCTCCCCACTGTTATTTAACATAGTACTGGAGGTCCTAGCCACGGCAATCAGACAAAACAAAGAAATACAAGGAATCCAGATTGGTAAAGAAGAAGTTAAACTGTCACTATTTGCAGATGATATGATACTGAACATAAAAAACCCTAAAGACTCCACTCCAAAACTACTAGAACTGATATCGGAATACAGCAAAGTTGCAGGATACAAAATCAACACACAGAAATCTGTAGCTTTCCTATACACTAACAACGAATCAATAGAAAGAGAAATCAGGAAAACAATTCCATTCACCATTGCATCAAAAAGAATAAAATACCTAGGAATAAACCTAACCAAGGAAGTGAAAGACTTATACTCTGAAAACTACAAGTCACTCTTAAGAGAAATTAAAGGGGACACTAATAAATGGAAACTCATCCCATGCTCATGGCTAGGAAGAATTAATATCGTCAAAATGGCCATCCTGCCGAAAGCAATATACAAATTTGATGCAATCCCTCTCAAATTACCAGCAACATTCTTCAATGAATTGGAACAAATAATTCAAAAATTCATATGGAAACACCAAAGACCCCGAATAGCCAAAGCAATCCTGAAAAAGAAGAATAAAGTAGGGGGGATCTCACTCCCCAACTTCAAGCTCTACTACAAAGCCATAGTAATCAAGACAATTTGGTACTGGCACAAGAACAGAGCCACAGACCAGTGGAACAGATTAGAGACCCCAGAAATTAACCCAAACATATATGGTCAATTAATATTTGATAAAGGAGCCATGGACATACAATGGCAAAATGACAGTCTCTTCAACAGATGGTGCTGGCAAAACTGGACAGCTACATGTAGGAGAATGAAACTGGACCATTGTCTAACCCCATATACAAAGGTAAACTCAAAATGGATCAAAGACCTGAATGTAAGTCACGAAACCATTAAACTCTTGGAAAAAAACATAGGCAAAAACCTCTTAGACATAAACATGAGTGATCTCTTCTTGAACATATCTCCCCGGACAAGGAAAACAACAGCAAAAATGAGCAAGTGGGACTACATTAAGCTGAAAAGCTTCTGTACAGCGAAAGACACCATCAATAGAACAAAAAGGAACACTACAGTATGGGAGAATATATTTGAAAATGACAGATCTGATAAAGGCTTGACGTCCAGAATATATAAAGAGCTCACACGCCTCAACAAACAAAAAACAAATAACCCAATTAAAAAATGGGCAGAGGAACTGAACAGACAGTTCTCCAAAAAAGAAATACAGATGGCCAAGAGACACATGAAAAGATGCTCCACATCGCTAATTATCAGAGAAATGCAAATTAAAACTACAATGAGGTATCACCTCACACCAGTAAGGATAGCTGCCATCCAAAAGACAAACAACAACAAATGTTGGCGAGGCTGTGGAGAAAGGGGAACCCTCCTACACTGCTGGTGGGAATGTAAATTAGTTCAACCATTGTGGAAAGCAGTATGGAGGTGCATCAAAATGCTCAAAACAGACCTACCATTTGACCCAGGAATTCCACTCCTAGGAATTTACCCTAAGAACGCAGCAATCAAGTTTGAGAAAGACAGATGCACTCCTATGTTTATCGCAGCACTATTTACAATAGCCAAGAATTGGAAGCAACCTAAATGTCCATCTGTAGATGAATGGATAAAGAAGATGTGGTACATATACACAATGGAATACTACTCAGCCATAAGAAGTGGAAAAATCCAACCATTTGCAGCAACATGGATGGAGCTGGAGAGTATTATGCTCAGTGAAATAAGCCAAGCGGAGAAAGAGAAATACCAAATGATTTCACTCATCTGAGGAGTATAGGAACAAAGGAAAAACTGAAGGAACAAAACAGCAGCAGAATTACAGAACCCAAAAATGGACTAACAGGTACCAAAGGGAAAGGAACTGGGGAGGATGGGTGGGCAGGGAGGGATAAGGGGGGGGAAGAAGAAGGGGGGTATTAAGATTAGCATGCATGGGGGGGAGGGAGAAAGGGGAGGGTGGGCTGCACAACACAGAGAGGACAAGTAGTGACTCTACAACATTTTGCTAAGCTGATGGACAGTAACCGTAATGTGGTTGTTAGGGGGGACCTGATATAGGGGAGAGCATAGTAAACATAGTATTCTTCAGGTAAGTGTAGATTAAAAATTTAAAAAAAAAAAAAAGAAAGAAAGAAAGAAAAGGGGGATTACTCCTTAACAGGATAAAACTATTGGTAAATCAAAGATCAACGCATGCTTTAAATATCCTTAATGTTGATCACTTAAAGGGTGTCAGATGATCAGCTATGGAGGTACTCTTTTCTGATAATATTCCTTTCTCTTAATTAAAAAAAAAAAAAAAAAGCAGTTACTGTGTGCTGACCTCCAATGAGTTCTGCACAGTGGTATAGAGGGCATGTCAAAGTGTGGGCAAAGGGTCTGTTTGTTTCTACGCAGAAGATCAAGGCCTAGCTTGGATACCCAGAAAATGAACTAAGATACGATATGAGGAGGAGCTTCCGGCATCAGCACTCTCTGGAGGACTCGTGCCGGGGGATGATCATCAAAAAGCCTCCACAGGGATCCGGACGATGCTGCGGTTGTGGCTGCATCCAGCCCACCATCTCCTGGACTTGCCATAAGAAGGAGGAGGGAGATGTCTAGGCTGGCATGTGCATACAGTGAGACAACGAATTTGACTGGATCTGTACTGTTGGAACTCAACCAGGAGTTGGGAGGGGTGCAAGTTGTAGCACCCCAAAATCTCATGACTATAGACTATCTATGGTTAAAAGAACATATGGGATGTGAACAGATCCCAGAAATGGGCTGCTTTAATTTGTCTGATGGTTCAAGTACAGTTGGAAAATATCCATCATATCATAGATAAATTTTCACAAATGCCTAGGGTGCCTAAATGGTTTTCTTGGCTTCACTGGAGATGGATGGTAATTATAGATTTGCTTTGTTTATGTCACCGTATTCCTATTATGTCAATATGTGTGTGCAAATTAGTTAGTAGTTTAAAACCTATACATACTTAAGGTACTATACAAGAAGATATGTCAAAGAAATAATCAATCCTCCCAAGTTTCCTTCATATGCTACATCTATAGCTTTTCTTCTTCCTTCCTAATTACAAACTTTAAATAGAATTCGTGCCTCATATCGAATTTACCGAGTATCATAATTCCTCCAGGTGGTAAAGATACCTCGAGACAAGTGCTGGGCATAGAAGCCACAGGGCATAAATCTGCAAAGAAGTAAAAAGCTAACCTTTGCAAACAATATGGCTTCTCTCTCACTTACCAACTTTACATTTCCCTGTATGGCCCCGGAAGATGACTGGTTAGCCAGAGACGGGTAAGATTCCTCAAGGGAGGAACAACCTAAGACAGGCACAGTCGCAGGGGGGCCATCAGGTGAGAATTTGGGGATCAACAGAGGTGAGGCTCAGAACCTCACCCCCCCTGCTTTGAGAGAAATCTTCTGCATCCGTGGATGTCTTGCTGCCCTTGTCTAGCCTGGATTAATACTTAGTCCATAGGCACACACCTGATCATCTGATCATCTACATTTGCCTTCTTACAGCACTAAACTATGTTTTCTACCTTTATCTTGCATCTACCTACCACTTCAGCATTTTATTAAAAATAAAAATAATAATAATAATAGGAGAAATGTGGGATCAACATATAAATCAAGTACAAAAATCAAATGAATATTCATATTTGACCTGATGGTTTATAGGTCATATTGCATGATCAAAACCGAAAGTTTCTGTGATGACTGCCCTTGTACTGTTCACCATGTAAGAATTCGTTCACCATGTAAGAACTTGTTCGTTATGCTTCAGAAGATTGGAGACTGACGAGAATTAGGCTTGAGATGGATTAATGATTGTACATTGAGCATTGACCCCCCTATACTGAATTTTATTGTTGTTAACAACCATTTGATCAATAAATATGAGAGATGCCCTCTCAAAAAAAAAAAAAAAAAAAAAAAAAAAAAAAAAAAGCCAGTAGATCATGGTATAATACAATTCATCTCCACTAGTGAATGGCACAAATGGAGAAATGCAAAAGAGGTGTTTCAAGTACAATAAAGTCATATTTCACAGGTGAAAAAAAAAAAAAAAAAAAAAAAAATAAGCAGAGCAGGAAGGTCATTTACTAAACTACACCTGCCAGTGTTGAGGAAACTTCCTGTTACCAGATATCTGAGAATGGGGTCAGGTCTGGTCTCTCCAGCCCTTGTGATCAGGACACTGGCTCAGAACCAGAAATCTAGCTGATGTGGCCACGCCTGCTGGAGCAGGAAAAATACAGTGAGGTCGAACTTCAACTTCATGTCAGGTCTGTCCCTCCGAGTGGTGTGACCTCTCCGAGCCAATGTTTCTTTAAAATGGGGGACACAATACTTTCCCTGCTCACTCACTCTCTTGGGGTTATTGAGAGAGTAAGGTAACATATAAAACATATTTAAAAAACATATACATAAGATCTGGGATTATGAAGATTAAATTAAATGAGGATATATACACATAATAGCAGTGTTCCAGTAAATGTTTAACAACTGAATTGTCTAGAAAGCATTTGCCAATTTCCATGGTGTAAATATTCCCACCATGGCTGATTTCAAAGCACCTGAGTGATGTCACTGAATGTTGAGAAGAAAGGTACATAATTGATGCTTGTGAGCTGGCATGAGTCTGGTCAAGCACACCACTCTTTATACTGCACCCCTCAAATACGATACACTTCGCACAGTGCCTGGAAAACAGGGGTGCCAACCTCCTCCTCCCCCTGCCCATTATTTCACTAGCCAGAGGTTCTCAGGTGAGGAAATGGCAGCCCCATCCTGTATGCTGAATCAGAATTGCTGGCCTGAATAGTTCTAAAGCTCCCAGGGTGATTCTGATACACAGCCCTGATTAGGAAGCACAGCACCAGGCTGCAGACTCCTCAGGAGTAATGACCACATCCTGTTTTTGTTTGTATCCCCAGTCCCAGAAGAGGGCATGACCCACTGGCTACTTCTCGAAATGAAGTGACAGCAGCTCATTATCTGTAGCTAAAATGATCCAGAAAGAGGCCAGACTGGCAGAGGTGTGAGGAGAGGCCCTTGCCTTCTGCCATGTGCACTGCTGGGTTTCTCTCCACTCTGAGCATGTCACCCCCCGACCCGTGTCTCTTCTCTAAGCACCGCCCACATGCCCCCAGACCCACCACCCACACTGGCTCAAATACAATGACCCAATTCTCTCAACCCAAACAGAATAGGCTAGTGGGTATAATACTTGCTTTTGCTGGGAGAATGGAGCAGCCTACTTGTACCCAGGGTCATTGGAAAGTAAGGATAAGCGTGCACACACATGCACGCACACACACACTGTAGCTGTGAGATGACTGATGGGTGAGCTGGACACCCAGGAGTCCCCTCTCAGGTCTGTGGGGCCTGTGCCCACTCACTCCACTTCTCTGAGTTATCCCTCCTTACCCTTGGCTCCCGGGCCTTTTCCTTCTCCTGTAGGAGAGCCACTAGGCCAGCGCACCAAACTCAGACATGAGAGCGGAGAGTGTGAGCACATGTCAGTCCCCTCGTGACCTTCTGCCCCTGCCTTCTTTGTCTGAAAGCTCTGTCCCCAGGACCATGTATGTCCAGAACAGGCCCTCAGGAAAGGTCCTTTGAATAAAGAAAAACAAGTTACTGGGACAGGACCACAGGAAGGGAGGAGAGGAAGGCATTCCAGATGAATTAATTGCTCCAGGAAAGACCTAAAGTAATTGGCGCTTTCTTGGCCTGAGTACAATAGCAAAGGAAAATGATTCGAAGCCAAAAATGTTCACATCTCCATCCATTGCTGAACATACATCCCACCCATTTTTATGTTCTCTCTCAATCCTTGATGCCAATATAAACTACCATCTCCCTTGCCTTTCTCAAGGAAACCTGGAGAAAAATGAGAAGGTGGAGTTCTCCAAGAATGGAACAAAAATTTCCAAATTACCTGTGTTAGGTACAAATACAATGACCATATTCTCTCAACCCAAAAAGAATAGGCTAGTAGGTTAAACACTTGCATTTGCTGGGAGAACGGAGCAGCCTATTTGTAACCAGGGTCATTAAGAAATAAAGCTAAGCATGTGCACGTACACACACACACACACACACACACTGTAGCTGCGAGGTGACGGATGGGCTAGCTAGCCCCATTGCAGCAGACACCTCACAACACTCACATATCAAATCACACTGACACCCCAAACCCACACACTGCCGTACGCCAGCAATATTCTGGCAAAGCCGGATGACTTCCTTGATTTAAAGAAAAAGAGGGAGGATCAGCAGTTATTAAGCACCTAATACAGCCTTTATGAAGATGATGTGCTCAGCACACAAGGACTAATACACAGCACTGCAAAGTGTAGCTGTTTACCTCATTTTACAGATGAGGTAAACACATACACGGCCTTAGGAAATAAGCCCAATGGCACAGGATCAACGAGCAACGGAGTCAAAACTATTAAGTCTGCAGCCATGCACATAAATTTCAGATGTCGCTGTTCCTGCCACCACTTTACTGTAGGTCCTCAGAAATGAATCCCAGAAACAGAGCCGTCAAGACCACAAAGGAGGTGAACCCTCATCCTTTTCCTTCCCTCCTCGCCTTGATGAGAGACCAAGGATTGAAAGAGTGGGGAGGAAGAGGTTTACGTCTGGGAGTAGGTGACGGAATTCTTAAATTCACAGCTATTAGCTCTTTAGGTCTACAGCTTAAGACACCCAAAAGAATGGTGTTTGCTCTTAAAAAAAAAAAAAAAGATCAGAGGCAAGAAATGATTACATTGAAATGGAAGGTATTGTCATTGTTCAATCCTTGGATCCCTCTGTCGCCATTACTCAGTTCCTATGAGCCTCAGCTGACCTCTGCCCCCTGCCACCACCAACTAAGGTCCTGGATGGGAGGGAGTGGGTCTCATTCTCTCAGAACCCTTGGGACATAGCAGAGAGAGCTGATGGCAGTGTTAAAACAAGAAACCTGTCAAATTGGGCTTTTTCTTTCTACCTTAATTCCCACCATAACCTTTCAGAACCTCTCAACTAACTCTCATGTGAGGATACCCTTGTTTCTACCCATACACGGCTGGGTTTTAGCACTCACAGAACTGTACTAAGACAATCTGTTTAGGTTCTGAGTCAGACTATACATCCTGAAGGACAGGAACAGTTACTGAGTTTTGTACCCTAAGCACCCAGCATGGTGCCCGACACACTGAAAATGCTTATTAAACTGCTGTTAACTAGGACTGACTCTAGCAAAAGTTGGTGAAAAAGTGAGTCTCTAACACGTGAAATCCTTAAATACAGTCTCTGTAACTTTTGGCAGAAATCTCATGAGGACAAGGTCATATCAAACTAGTTATGGTTCTAAACATAGCATAGATGGCTTAGTTCCTAACAGTTGGATTGGTGTATTTTTAGTGGTTGAGCATCCATTCAGAGCATCATCAGATGGAATCATTCTGGAATAGCCTGCAACTAAACATGGGGAACTGACATAGGACCATTTAATGTGATAAACTCACAGCCATACCAAGAAAAATACAATATGCCGCACCTACTGTGAGGTAAACTCTATGTGGGCAGGGATCCTGAGATGTGTGAGTAGGCTGCTTCCAAAACGCCTGCCCAAATAATAGGATTACAGAATGTCGGAGCTGGAAGCAGATGCCCATTACTTTATTGCAGACTACTAAGAGACTTGAATCACCTAAGTCTACTGGGGCTCTCGTGAAGGGACAGGGCACACCTTGTTTTCCAAACTTCTGCCACAGAGTCCTTCTTCAGTAGAACTTGATATTAACACCCTCTGGGTCATGCTTCCCCATATCTTGATCTGTGCTTCATTGTACTCAATTCCTCAAGTATTGGGTGACCACCTCCTCAGAATAAACTTACGAGAAACTCGTAACGTTTAATAATTACATCCCAAATGACTACAGAACTGGGGATCAGTGCAGGAAACAAGTTTGTTTTGGTGGAATGTTACCATCAAGGATAAATATCTGTGTCTGTCATTTTTCCCTTCACCAGTTGGGACTCTATTATAAGAACAATAATCAAGGAGAGGAATATCCAAGGTGATTTTCTAGGTGTGGGAAGGGGACAGAGAGGGTGATAGACAGTCTCTGCCCTTCTGGAGCTTTCCATCTCACATGGGAGATCAGACAAAAGGCAGGAGGCAAAGCAGAAAGAAGGTCACATATGACAAGGACTCTCAGCAAGGCCATAAGTGGTGTCAGAGACAAAGTACCTGGCTGGGGGGTGGACGTGGGGTCTGAGAGAGACCTCCCCGAAGAGGGAGACCTTCCACAGGCTGACATATGGTGGTGGAGGGAGGGGAGAGCACTGTGGAGGAGAGCAGGAGAGGAGCAGAATACAGCAAGGGACAGGCCATGGCACAGAGAGAGCGGCAGGGAGTGTTGCCATGGGGAAACAGCCTGAGAAGGTGATTTGGGGGTCAGACGATGAAGGTCACAAAAAAAGTTTGTATTTCATAGAGACTCTAGAAGGCCTTTAGGTAGAGGACTAACAAAACTGGAACCTCATTTTAGACCATAAAGTCCTCTTAATGTTTGCCCTCTTATGATCTGTTAGTTCATAAATAACTCTCTAAAGAGATGAGGACACAATATAGTATACCATGAAAGCATATTGGGTTTAATTTCTATGTCAGTTTACCATCTTAGAAATAACAATGGAAAAGTTTTCTGAAGAAGACACATATAGTAATTATTAGTGAATATTAAGGATTTATGTTACGGAAAGAAAGATAATAGGTAAAATCTATTGCAATACAAAAAATTGCTAAGCAACTGAACAACTCAAAGTACGTATTTATTATTTCACACTTTCTGTGATAGGCATCCTGGGACAGCTGAGCCAGATCTTGTACCTCAGGGTCCTCATCAGACTGAAGTGAAGGAGCTGGCCAGGGTGAGGGTCTCATCTGAAGGCTCAGCTAAGGAAGGACCTGCTTCCAAGGGCAAGTGTTTGTTGTCAGAATTGTTTCTCCAGGAATTTTAGATTTCCTCAGATCCTTGCTTCCATGAGAGCTTTGTTGACTGTTGGCCCAAGGCCAACCTTAGTTCCTGACCACATGGACCTCTCCAACATGGCAGCCTGCTTTATCAAAGTCAGTAAGGGAGAGAGTTTGCTAGTAAGCCAGAGTCTCAAGTAACCTGAATGTAATCATGGAATTGACAACCTTTTAATGTTGCCAATATTTTATTAGAAACAAACTACTCAAGGGAAAGAGATTCCAAAAGGCCATTAATACCAACCAGTAGGTAGAGATCACTGGGGGCTACCTTAGAGGTGGCCCGCCTCATGTATAGCTCATTAAATTCTAGCACAGCACAGAATAAACTTATGAGAAACTCATAATGTTTTAATAATTATACCCCAAATGACCCTATATATAACTTCAATCAGTGCAAGAAACAAGTTTATTTTGGTGGAATGTTACCGTCAAGGATAAATAGCTGTGTCCAGCATGGCTTCCTTCACCAGTTGGGACTCTACTGTAAAAACAATCATGAAGGAGAGAAAATGATCCCCTTTCTTCAGTGGACCCCTCTTCCTGCCAGCCATGTCCCTGACCTCAGGAGTAAGCTTAGTCAGTCTGCTTTCATTCAAGTCCTCAGACTTACACTGGGAAAGGAAAGACACTCTTTTGTTCTGAGATGAAATAAGATACTCTTCATTCTGCCTGTTACATACCCCTTCCTAGGATTGCCTCTTTCACACAAAGAATGCATCATCTACATTCCTGAAAATAAGAAACCAAATGCTGTCAGGGCTGATTTGTGATACTTATGATTCTCAGAGGAAGAAAGGAAAGAGAAGGGAGGGTTTATCTGAATGTGCATAACAGAGGACAGTAGGATTGGCCCGGTCAGGAGACGGCTAATAAAATGTCTTTGATCTGTAGGTCACCATATTATTTAGGGTTGCTCAGAGACATTCCTTTGAAACATGCATTTTTGGAATTCTTCCAGAAAAGTTTAAAGCCTTAGGGTTATCTTTTTCTTTTTTGTAATGTGCTGGATTTTGATTTATCATTCCCTATGAAGTTGTGGGTGAGATTTCACCTTTATTGTTCAAAAGCCATCCAGGCTCACATAAATGTTCTCCCTGGAAGTGGTGGTGTGGGGATCTTGTCAAGATATGACTATCAGGACTCCTATTATAAATTCAAGGGAAATAACCACCCCAGCCAGAGCTGTAAAATGGAGGGTCTTAAGGCCTTGCTATTCAACTTGGCCATCAGACATCAGCAGAGACTTTTCCACTGGACCACAGAGCCCAGAGGAAATGCCACAGGATATTAAACATGTCAACACCATGCTTTTCAAAAAGAAATGTGAGAAGCTGGCTTCGGTCACTAAAATGGCCACACTCTATCAGTGACTCAGTGCTGGCCAGGCTCCCTTAGGCTAGTACCCCACTGCTCAATGTGGAAAGGCATAGGATCTTAACTAGGTGAGACAAAAGAAATAAAGAATATAGAGTATAATGTCAAATGAACCACATTTTTGTCTGAAGGTAAAACCACCTTAGAGTTGTAAAATATTATATTTTGTTTAAGGTGGTTAGTGGAGGGGAGAGGAGTGAAGTTAAGAGTTAACATGGAATGAAGTTTAGGTTTGTGATAACTAATTTCACCTCAAAAGGGGTATGTTTTCTCAAAAGCCAATTTTATGATTTTCAAGGAAAAGAAGTCAGATAACCAAAAAAAAAGGAAAGGCCAGAGAAATAGAAAGTACAAAGATCCAGAGGGGAAAAGAAGACACTCAGATTTGCATTAAGAGTGATTGTACTGTTCCTAATATTTTAAGGTTTTTTAATATGAACTATAATACACATTCAGACAAATGTAGAAAACAAAAATGTGTAACTCAGTGATTTGGCAAAAGAACCATGTTAACCATGACCCAGGTTAACAAATGACATTGCCAGCTCCCAGAGCGCCCCCCCGACACTGTCCCATCGCCCCCGCATGCCCACAAGAGTAACTACTGGCCTGCCCTCTGTGGTAATCCCTTCCTTGCTCTCCTGTAGTTTGAACACCCAAGCATGCGTCACTAAGTGCTATAGTTGAATTTCATCTGCTTCTTGAACTTCATATTATATACATGGCAACATGCAACATGCATTTTGTACATGTAACATGCATTTTGTTTTTTCATGTCTGGTTTCCTTTGCATAAAACATTTGAGAAATTCATTCATGTTGAGACCATGATATCGCTGCAGTAAACTATTCCACTGCATGGCTATCCCTCCAAATATGTACCCATTTTATGGTTGGGAGATAAGTGGATTCCATTTGGGGGCTATTATGGAAAATGCTGCTATAAATTCTCGTATGAAAGTCTCAGTGCACGTGTGCATGCATTTGTGCTTGTGTGTTCACCTAGGAGTAACATTGTTGGGTCATAGGACATGCATATCTTCCAAAGCTGCTCAACTGTTTCCAGAATGTTTCTATCAATTTATACTCTTATCAGCAATGTGAAGATGTGCTGTTACTCCACATTCTCACCAACACTGGTATAGTCACTTCACTATTAGCCATTTTGTTGAGTATGTGGTCATTTATTGTAACCCTAATTTGAGTTTCTCTGATGACTGAATCAAAGCATATTTTCAGTTTTATTGGCCATTTGGTTATCCTCTTTTGTGAAATACCCAGTTTTTTAGTTAGGATTTTTTTCTATTAATTAATAGTTCTTACTTTTCAAATATTCTTAATATCCTTTTTTGGTTATATGCCTTGCAAGTATCTACTACCACTTATAGCTTTCATTCTCCTTGCCATATCTTCTGATGAACAGAAGCTCCAAATTTTAATGTAGTTCATTATTAAATTTTTTTTTCCTGTGGGATTAGTGCTTTTTGTTTCCTATTCAAGACATCTTTACCTCCCTCAACCTCGTGAAGATACTCTCCTATATTATCTTCTAGAAGCTTTACTGTTTCACAATCTACAATTCACTTAGAACTGATTTTTATATATGCTTTGAGGTAGGGGTTCAAGATTCACTTTTTAAAATATGAATAAATAGTTCAGCATTGTTTCTTGAAAAGGTCATCCTTTCTCCACTGCTTGGCAATGCCACCTTTGTCATAAATCAAGTGTCTGTGTATGCTTCTAGACTCCATATATTGTTCCACTGGTCTATCAGTCCTTGCACTAATATTACACTGTCTTAATTACTACCACTTCATAATAAATCTTGATAGCTGGTAGTGTACATCTTCAACTTTTCTCTCCAAGATTGTTTTGGCATTCTCAATCCTTTAAGATCCATACACATTTTAGAATTAGATTTTTAATTTCTGTAAAAAATCTACTAGACTTTTGATTAAGACTATTTGAAGTCTATAGATCAATACAGGCAGAAACAACATCCTTACTATACTGAGTTTTCCAATTCAGAAGCACGGTATTTCCCCTTATTTATTTAGGTCTTAATTTCTCTGAAAATGTTTTAGTTTCCTGATGAAGTAGGTGCCATCTTTAAGAAGATTAATTTCTAAGTATTTGAATTTTTCATGCTATTATAAATGGTATAATTTACATTTTCCTCTTCAAAATCCCTATAGCTTGTATGTTATGTGTAAATTGAGAAGTAGATTTTTAAGTCTATTTGGAAATTCTGAATTTTAGAATCAAAATTTTCATCAATTCTAGAGAATTTTATCTGTTAACTTTTCAAATGACTCTTCCTCATTCTCTTAATATCCTTTTTACTGATATTTTTATTAAAAACATCCTTCTGAAAATCTATCCTCCATGCCTCCTAAATTCTTTTTTCTTCCTAATATGACTGTGCTGCATTATCTCCAGGGCTAGTCTTTCCTTCACACATTTTCTCTCCAGCTCTGTCTGTTGTTTAGCCCAGTGGTTCCCATAAAAGGGTGATTTTATCCCTGAGGAGACACTCAGCAATGCATAGAAACAATTTCAGTTGTCACAGCCGGCAGGGGCATGCTACTGGTATCTAGAGGATAGAGGCCAAAGATGCTAGCAAGAATCCTACCATGCACAGGACAGCCCCCTACAATAAAAATTATCCAGCCCAAATGTCAATATTGTGAAGGCTAAGAAACCCTGGTTTAACATATCTAATAAATTTCTCATATCAATGACTGTATTTCCACTTCCAAATGTTTAATATGGCTTTTCTTCCAATCTTTCCAAAAATTTGGTAGTTTTCTATGTCCAAAGTGGACTTTTTTCCTTAAATGTTAAGAAATGTACTTTTCTGTATTCTATACTTTCAACATCTGTGGTCTTTGTCAATCATGTTCTGTTGTTTCTTTCAACTGATTCTTACCCATGGTGCCAGATATACTTGTGTGTTTCTGACTTTTCATTGTGAATTCACCTTTCTTGGAAACCTGCTGAGATAAGGCACAGAGGTCTGTGTTCAAAGTGAATTCCTCCAAAGAACAGCCTTGTGGTTAAGAATGATCATAGAAGAGACTTTTCTTTTTTTTTCTTTCCCCCATAACCCAGCACCAAGTCTGGGATAGACAAATACTCAATCAATGTCTTTCCGTGGAAATGAGTTTTTGTTTTAATTTTTCCACTTTTTATGGAGGATGGTCCTGGATAGAGAATCTGAGCCAGACTCCCACTCTGATGGATCCTGGGTTTTGTCTTCTGTCTCCAAGCATGCTCAGTCTATTAATACCTACGTTTACCCCCCAGGAGCGACTGGACGCTTTTAGGCCACAGATCACATTCAGCATTTGCTTATCTCCCTTGATTCATCCTTTCTGGCCATCAAGAGTTTCCCTATGTCCCCACCAATTCAGCTATCCACTTAAAGGGACATTTTAAGAACATGTTTTATTCAATATATTTAGTTGTTCTAAATATGGGTTTCTCTGTATGTCTGGTCAGTCAGATCGCTGGTAATTGAAACTGATATTTGTTTTATTGTACCTTGTTCCAAATGTACATTATTTAATAACTATAATAATATTAAACTAATACCATGTAATTACTCATAATAAAATTAACAATACTTTATATAGAGATCTTTGGTATTTTTTCTCATTTAATCCTTACTGTTAGTCAATGATAAAGCAATACAAAAATTATCTTCATTATATAAAGCTCATTATGTTCAGTTAATTCCCAAGCACAGGTATGAAATCACCTTTGGAGCTTTAAAAGACACATTCGCTCAGGCCTAGTGTATCTGAATCTCCAGGGTTTGCATCTAGAGAGGTATTTATTGTTGTGTTTTGTTTTGCTTATCAAATTCTTTAGATGATTCTGATTCACAGCCCTGGCTAAAAATTCTCGACTTAAAAAAAAAAATCCACTCACCAACTCAATGAACACAGCTGGGGCTTGCATCCAATCATTCTGTCTCTGATTAATCGCTCTCCCCTCTCCTCTCTGAATGATTTTGAAACCAACGGAGGTATGGATACTGGACTCAAATGGACATCAAAATGCCAGTTTTATTCTTTTGATGTGTTACCACCTTTGGGCCCCTTGATACCTATCCTGAAGTGTAGCCCTTAGATTGACCCATAAAGGAGGAGTCTGGAACTACAGAGCAGATACATCATCAACCCAGAATTTCTGCCCCATGAGAGAGAAAGAAAGAAGGGCCATTTCAGACAAGCCTGAGCTTTGATTCAAGTGTCCTTACATGCAGAGCAGAAGTGGGAAGAGGATGTAATGTCTCTCTTGGCAGGAAGTCTTGAAAGAGAAATAGAGAGAGAGAATTGAGCTTGTCCAGTGCCTTAAGTCACTTCTGCATTGGAGAAAGTATAGAGGCTAAATTGTTTCTCCTATTCTTTTCATCTCTAGTACATGAAATACAAATTCCCTCATTCTCTCTTCTAAGGAAAATTAAGGAATGGGGAACAATTGTTCCTCTCAACAGCTCCTGTATCTCCCACCATTTTCCCATCAGTACCCCTTTAAAATCAGGCTAAGAGGCGGCTTTGCCCTGGACCTTTCACTTTAGAAGGCCCCCACTGTCCCTCCTCTCCTTGCAAGCCCCTCGCTCGTGGGACCAAGCAGACATGCCCACCCAGAGCCTGTACTGTGCCCATCGTCTAGACCATCTCAGGTACTGGAGGCTCCAGGGTGCTCTGCCTGAAAGGCCCGAAGCCTGCATGTAGGGCTGCTTGGGCCTCCTCCCTGGGCCTGTACTCCCGAGGGCACGGTGACTGGTCTGTGAGCTCCCAGGACTGAGGGGCAGCACTCTGTGGTGGGATGGCAGACCCAAAGCTTGTGCTGGGTGTGCTAAGGAGGCCCCCGGCGAGCAGGCTGATCTGAGGGAGGGCCGGCTCTCCACCTTCTGGTCTGCAATTCTGGGATTTTGAGGATTCTAAATTAAAACATGCCCTTCTGGTCAGGAAGGAGTGTGTGACAACATCAAAGCATAAAACAAATTTTATTTAACAGTTTCTTAGCTTGATTTATAACTTTTTTTTTTTTTTTTTTTTTTTTTTTTTTTTTTTGAGAGGGCATCTCTCATATTTATTGATCAAATGGTTGTTAACAACAATAAAATTCAGTATAGGGGGGTCAATGCTCAATGTACAATCATTAATCCATCTCAAGCCTAATTCTCGTCAGTCTCCAATCTTCTGAAGCATAACGAACAAGTTCTTACATGGTGAACGAATTCTTACAGAGTGAATAAATTCTTACATGGTGAACAGTACAAGGGCATTCATCACAGAAACTTTCGGTTTTGATCATGCAATATGACCTATAAACCATCAGGTCAAATATGAATATTCATTTGATTTTTGTACTTGATTTATATGTTGATCCCACATTTCTCCTATTATTATTATTATTTTTATTTTTGATAAAATGCTGAAGTGGTAGGTAGATGCAAGATAAAGGTAGAAAACATAGTTTAGTGCTGTAAGAAGGCAAATGTAGATGATCAGATGATCAGGTGTGTGCCTATGGACTAAGTATTAATCCAGGCTAGACAAGGGCAGCAAGACATCCACGGATGCAGAAGATTTCTCTCAAAGCAGGGGGGGTGAGGTTCTGAGCCTCACCTCTGTTGATCCCCAAATTCTCACCTGATGGCCCCCCTGCGACTGTGCCTGTCTTAGGTTGTTCCTCCCTTGAGGAATCTTACCCGTCTCTGGCTAACCAGTCCTCTTCCGGGGCCATACAGGGAAATGTAAAGTTGGTAAGTGAGAGAGAAGCCATATTGTTTGCAAAGGTTAGCTTTTTACTTCTTTGCAGATTTATGCCCTGTGGCTTCTATGCCCAGCACTTGTCTCGAGGTATCTTTACCACCTGGAGGAATTATGATACTCGGTAAATTCGATATGAGGCACGAATTCTATTTAAAGTTTGTAATTAGGAAGGAAGAAGAAAAGCTATAGATGTAGCATATTAAGGAAACTTGGGAGGATTGATTATTTCTTTGACATATCTTCTTGTATAGTACCTTAAGTATGTATAGGTTTTAAACTACTAACTAATTTGCACACACATATTGACATAATAGGAATACGGTGACATAAACAAAGCAAATCTATAATTACCAGCCATCTCCAGTGAAGCCAAGAAAACCATTTAGGCACCCTAGGCATTTGTGAAAATTTATCTATGATATGATGGATATTTTCCAACTGTACTTGAACCATCAGACAAATTAAAGCAGCCCATTTCTGGGATCTGTTCACATCCCATATGTTCTTTTAACCATAGATAGTCTATAGTCATGAGATTTTGGGGTGCTACAACTTGCACCCCTCCCAACTCCTGGTTGAGTTCCAACAGTACAGATCCAGTCAAATTCGTTGTCTCACTGTATGCACATGCCAGCCTAGACATCTCCCTCCTCCTTCTCATGGCAAGTCCAGGAGATGGTGGGCTGGATGCAGCCACAACCGCAGCATCGTCCGGATCCCTGTGGAGGCTTTTTGATGATCATCCCCCGGCACGAGTCCTCCAGAGAGTGCTGATGCCGGAAGCTCCTCCTCATATCGTATCTTAGTTCATTTTCTGGGTATCCAAGCTAGGCCTTGATCTTCTGCGTAGAAACAAACAGACCCTTTGCCCACACTTTGACATGCCCTCTATACCACTGTGCAGAACTCATTGGAGGTCAGCACACAGTAACTGCTTTTTTTTTTTTTTTTTAATTAAGAGAAAGGAATATTATCAGAAAAGAGTACCTCCATAGCTGATCATCTGACACCCTTTAAGTGATCAACATTAAGGATATTTAAAGCATGCGTTGATCTTTGATTTACCAATAGTTTTATCCTGTTAAGGAGTAATCCCCCTTTTCTTTCTTTCTTTCTTTTTTTTTTTTTTTTTAAATTTTTAATCTACACTTACCTGAAGAATACTATGTTTACTATGCTCTCCCCTATATCAGGTCCCCCCTAACAACCACATTACGGTTACTGTCCATCAGCTTAGCAAAATGTGGTAGAGTCACTACTTGTCCTCTCTGTGTTGTGCAGCCCACCCTCCCCTTTCTCCCTCTCCCCCTGCATGCTAATCTTAATACCCCCCTTCTTCTTCCCCCCCCCTCTCACTCCCTGCCCACCCCTCCTCCCCAGTTCCTTTCCCTTTGGTACCTGTTAGTCCATTTTTGGGTTCTGTAATTCTGCTGCTGTTTTGTTCCTTCAGTTTTTCCTTTGTTCCTATACTCCTCAGATGAGTGAAATCATTTGGTATTTCTCTTTCTCCGCTTGGCTTATTTCACTGAGCATAATACTCTCCAGCTCCATCCATGTTGCTACAAATGGTTGGATTTTTCCACTTCTTATGGCTGAGTAGTATTCCATTGTGTATATGTACCACATCTTCTTTATCCATTCATCTACAGATGGACATTTAGGTTGCTTCCAATTCTTGGCTATTGTAAATAGTGCTGCGATAAACATAGGGGTGCATCTGTCTTTCTCAAACTTGATTGCTGCGTTCTTAGGGTAAATTCCTAGGAGTGGAATTCCTGGGTCAAATGGTAGGTCTGTTTTGAGCATTTTGATGCACCTCCATACTGCTTTCCACAATGGTTGAACTAATTTACATTCCCACCAGCAGTGTAGGAGGGTTCCCCTTTCTCCACAGCCTCGCCAACATTTGTTGTTGTTTGTCTTTTGGATGGCAGCTATCCTTACTGGTGTGAGGTGATACCTCATTGTAGTTTTAATTTGCATTTCTCTGATAATTAGCGATGTGGAGCATCTTTTCATGTGTCTCTTGGCCATCTGTATTTCTTTTTTGGAGAACTGTCTGTTCAGTTCCTCTGCCCATTTTTTAATTGGGTTATTTGTTTTTTGTTTGTTGAGGCGTGTGAGCTCTTTATATATTCTGGACGTCAAGCCTTTATCAGATCTGTCATTTTCAAATATATTCTCCCATACTGTAGGGTTCCTTTTTGTTCTATTGATGGTGTCTTTCGCTGTACAGAAGCTTTTCAGCTTAATGTAGTCCCACTTGCTCATTTTTGCTGTTGTTTTCCTTGCCCGGGGAGATATGTTCAAGAAGAGATCACTCATGTTTATGTCTAAGAGGTTTTTGCCTATGTTTTTTTCCAAGAGTTTAATGGTTTCGTGACTTACATTCAGGTCTTTGATCCATTTTGAGTTTACCTTTGTATATGGGGTTAGACAATGGTCCAGTTTCATTCTCCTACATGTAGCTGTCCAGTTTTGCCAGCACCATCTGTTGAAGAGACTGTCATTTTGCCATTGTATGTCCATGGCTCCTTTATCAAATATTAATTGACCATATATGTTTGGGTTAATTTCTGGGGTCTCTAATCTGTTCCACTGGTCTGTGGCTCTGTTCTTGTGCCAGTACCAAATTGTCTTGATTACTATGGCTTTGTAGTAGAGCTTGAAGTTGGGGAGTGAGATCCCCCCTACTTTATTCTTCTTTTTCAGGATTGCTTTGGCTATTCGGGGTCTTTGGTGTTTCCATATGAATTTTTGAATTATTTGTTCCAATTCATTGAAGAATGTTGCTGGTAATTTGAGAGGGATTGCATCAAATTTGTATATTGCTTTCGGCAGGATGGCCATTTTGACGATATTAATTCTTCCTAGCCATGAGCATGGGATGAGTTTCCATTTATTAGTGTCCCCTTTAATTTCTCTTAAGAGTGACTTGTAGTTTTCAGAGTATAAGTCTTTCACTTCCTTGGTTAGGTTTATTCCTAGGTATTTTATTCTTTTTGATGCAATGGTGAATGGAATTGTTTTCCTGATTTCTCTTTCTATTGATTCGTTGTTAGTGTATAGGAAAGCTACAGATTTCTGTGTGTTGATTTTGTATCCTGCAACTTTGCTGTATTCCGATATCAGTTCTAGTAGTTTTGGAGTGGAGTCTTTAGGGTTTTTTATGTACAGTATCATATCATCTGCAAATAGTGACAGTTTAACTTCTTCTTTACCAATCTGGATTCCTTGTATTTCTTTGTTTTGTCTGATTGCCGTGGCTAGGACCTCCAGTACTATGTTAAATAACAGTGGGGAGAGTGGGCATCCCTGTCTGGTTCCCGATCTCAGTGGAAATGCTTTCAGCTTCTCGCTGTTCAGTATAATGCTGGCTGTGGGTTTATCATATATGGCCTTTATTATGTTGAGGTACTTGCCCTCTATTCCCATTTTGCTGAGAGTTTTTATCATGAATGGATGTTGAATTTTGTCAAATGCTTTTTCAGCATCTATGGAGATGATCATGTGGTTTTTGTCTTTCTTTTTGTTGATGTGGTGGATGATGTTGATGGATTTTCGAATGTTGTACCATCCTTGCATCCCTGGGATGAACCCCACTTGGTCATGGTGTATGATCCTTTTGATATACTGTTGAATTCTGTTTGCTAATATTTTATTGAGTATTTTTGCATCTACGTTCATCAGGGATATTGGTCTGTAATTTTCTTTTTTGGTGGGGTCTTTGCCTGGTTTTGGTATTAGGGTGATGTTGGCTTCATAGAATGAGTTTGGGAGTATTCCCTCTTCTTCTATTTTGTGGAACACTTTAAGGAGAATGGGTATTATGTCTTCTCTGTGTGTCTGATAAAATTCCGAGGTAAATCCGTCCGGCCCCGGGGTTTTGTTCTTGGGTAGTTTTTTGATTACTGTTTCAATTTCTTTGCTTGTAATTGGTTTGTTTAACTTTTGTGTTTCTTCCTTGGTCAGTCTTGGGAGGTTGTATTTTTCTAGGAAGTTGTCCATTTCTTCTAGGTTTTCCAGCTTGTTGGCATATAGGTTTTCATAGTAGTCTTTAATAATTCTTTGTATTTCTGTGGAGTCTGTCGTGATTTTTCCATTCTCATTTCTGATTATGTTGATTTGTGTTGACTCTCTTTTTCTCTTAATAAGTTGGGCTAGAGGCTTATCTATTTTGTTTATTTTCTCAAAGAACCAGCTCTTGGTTTCGTTGATTTTTGCTATTGTTTTATTCTTCTCAATTTTGTTTATTTCTTCTCTGATCTTTATTATGTCCCTCCTTCTGCTGACTTTAGGCCTCATTTGTTCTTCTTTTTCCAGTTTTAATAATTGTGATGTTAGACTATTCATTTGGGATTGTTCTTCCTTCTTCAAGTGTGCCTGGATTGCTATATACTTTCCTCTTAAGACTGCTTTCGCTGCATCCCACAGAAGTTGGGGCTTAGTGTTGTTGTTGTCATTTGTTTCTATATATTCCTTGATCTCTATTTTGATTTGTTCATTGATCCATTGATTATTTAGTAGCATGTTGTTAAGCCTCCATGTGTTTGTGAGCCTTTTTGTTTTCTTTGTAGAATTTATTTCTACTTTCATACCTTTGTGGTCTGAAAAATTGGTTGGTAGAATTTCAATATTGTGGAATTTACTGAGGCTCTTTTTGTGAGCTAGTATGTGGTCTATTCTAGAGAATGTTCCATGTGCACTTGAGAAGAATGTATATCCTGTTGCTTTTGGATGTAAAGTTCTATAGATGTCTATTAGGTCCATCTGTTCTAGTGTGTTGTTCAGTGCCTGTGTGTCTTTACTTATTTTCTGCCCGGTGGATCTATCCTTTGGGGTGAGTGGTGTGTTGAAGTCTCCTACAATGAATGCATTGCAGTCTATTTCCCTCTTTAGTTCTGTTAGTATTTGCTTCACATATGCTGGTGCTCCTGTATTGGGTGCATATATATTTAGAATGGTTATATCCTCTTGTTGGACTAAGCCCTTTATCATTATGTAGTGGCCTTCTTTATCTCTTGTTACTTTCTTTGTTTTGAAGTCTATTTTGTCTGATATTAGTACTGCAACCCCTGCTTTCTTCTCACTGTTGTTTGCCTGAAATATGTTTTTCCATCCCTTGACTTTTAGTCTATGCTTATCTTTGGGTTTAAGGTGAGTTTCTTGTAAGCAGCATATAGATGGGTCTTGCTTTTTTATCCATTCTATTACTCTATGTCTTTTGATTGGTGCATTAAGTCCATTTACATTTAGGGTGACTATTGAAAGATATGTACTTATTGCCATTGCAGGCTTTAGATTCGTGGTTACCAAAGGTTCAAGGTTAGCTTCTTTAGTATCTTACTGCCTAACTTAGCTCGCTTATTGAGCTGTTATATACACTGTCTGGAGAGTCTTTTCTTCTCTCCCTTCTTATTCCTCCTCCTCCCTTTTTCATATGTTGTGTGTTTTGTTCTGTGCTCTTTTTAGGGGTGCTCCCATCTAGAGCAGTCCCTGTAGGATGCCCTGTAGAGGTGGTTTGTGGGAAGCAAATTCCCTCAGCTTTTGCTTGTCTGGGAATTGTTTGATCCCACCATCATATTTAAATGATAGTCGTGCTGGATACAGTATCCTTGGTTCAAGGCCCTTCTGTTTCATTGCATTAAGTATATCATGCCATTCTCTTCTGGCCTGTAGGGTTTCTGTTGAGAAGTCTGATGTTAGCCTGATTGGTTTTCCTTTATAGGTGACCTTTTTCTCTCTAGCTGCCTTTAAAACTCTTTCCTTGTCCTTGATCCTTGCCATTTTAATTATTATGTGTCTTGGTGTTGTCCTCCTTGGATCCTTTCTGTTGGGGGTTCTGTATAATTCCATGGTCTGTTCGATTATTTCCTCCCCCAGTTTGGGGAAGTTTTCAGCAATTATTTCTTCAAAGACCCTTTCTATCCCTTTTCCTCTTTCTTCCTCTTCTGGTATCCCTATAATACGAATGTTTTTCCTTTTGTATTGGTCACATATTTCTCTTAGTGTTGTTTCATTCCTGGAGATCCTTTTATCTCTCTCTATGTCAGCTTCTATACGTTCCTGTTCTCTGGCTTCTATTCCTTCAATGGCCTCTTGCATCTTATCCATTCTGCTTATAAATCCTTCCAGGGATTGTTTCACTTCTGTGATCTCTTTCCTGACATCTGTGATCTCCTTCCGGACTTCATCCCACTGCTCTTGCATTTTTCTCTGCATCTCATCCCACTGCTCTTGCATTTTTCTCTGCATCTCATCCCATTGCTCTTGCATTTTTTTCTGCATCTCTGTCAGCATGTTCATGATTTTTATTTTGAATTCTTTTTCAGGAGGACTAGTTAGGTCTGTCTCCTTCTCAGGTGTTGTCTCTGTGATCTTTGTCTGCCTGTAGTTTTGCCTTTTCATGGTGATAGAGATAGTCTGCAGAGCTGGTACAAGTGACCGCTGGAAGAGCTTCCCTTCTTGTTGGTTTGTAGCCTTTTCCTGGGAGAATAGCGACCTCTAGTGGCTTGTGCTGGGCAGCTGTGCGCAGACAGGGCTTCTGCTTCCTGCCCAGTTGCTTTGGGGTTTATCTCCACTGTTGCTGTGGGCTTGGCCTGGCTGGGGCTGTTCCTCCAAAATGGTGGAGCCCCGTTAGAGGGGGAGCAGCCAGGAGACTATTTATCTCCGTAAGGGGCCTCTGTGCTCCCTGCTGCCCAGGGGGTTAGAGTGCCCAGAGATCCCCAGATTCCCTGCTTCTGGTCTAAGTGACCTGTCCTGCCCCTTTAAGATTTCCAAAAAGCACTCTCCAAACCAAAACAACAACAGCAACAATGAGAGAGGGAACAGAAAGGAAAAAAAAAGAAAAAACACGCGATTTTTTTTTTTTTTTCCTCAGGTGCCGGTCCCAGGCACCCGTGCACTGGTCCTGCTGCCCTGTCTCCCTAGCACCAGGGTCCCTGTCCTTTCAAGGCTTCCAAAAAGCACCCACCCACCGGTCCCGCAGGGAAGGAACGCTCAATATTCTTTGTCCTCAGGCACTGGTCCCACGCACCCGCTCACCAGTCCTGCCGCCCTGCCTCCCTAGCACCGGGGTCCCTGTCCCTTCAAGGCTTCCAAAAAGCACTTGGCAAAAAGAGAGAAAAAAAAGGGGAAAAACGCGCGATTTCTTCTGTCCTCAGGTGCTGGTCTCAGGCACCCACCCACCGGTCCCACAGGGAAAAATGCGGGATATTCTTTGTCCTCAGGTGCCGGTCCCATGCACCCGCTCACCAGTCCCGCCGCCCTGCCTCCCTAGCACCGGGGTCCCTGTCCCTTTTAGGCTTCCAAAAAGCACTCGCAGAAAAGAGAAAAAAAAAAGGGGAAAAACGCGCGATTTCCTCTGTCCTCAAGTGCCGGTCTCAGGCACCCGCCCACCGGTCCCGCAGGGAAAAACGGGGGATATTCTTTGTCCTCAGGCGCCGGTCCCAGCCACCCGCTCACCAGTCCCGCCACCGTGCCTCCCTAGCACTGGGGTCCCCGTCCCTTCAAGGCTTCCAAAAAGCGCTTGCCAAAAAGAGAAAAAAAAAAAAAGGGGAAAAACGCGCGACCTCCTCCGTCCTCAGGCACCGGTCTCAGGCACCCGCCCCCAGGTCTCGCAGGGAGAAACGCGGGATATTCTTTGTCCTCCGGCGCTGTTCCCAGGCACCTCCTCACCGGTCCCGCCACCCTGCCTCCCCAGCAACGGGGGCCCGTCCCTCTAAGGCTTCCAAAAAGCGCTCGCCAAAAAAAAAAAACTGCTCCGGTTTCTCTCCACCCGCCGGGAGCCGGGGGGAGGGGCGCTCGGGTCCCGCCGGGCTGGGGCTTGTATCTTACCCCCTTCACAAGGCACTGGGTTCTTGCAGGTGTGGATGTGGTCTGGATGTTGTCCTGTGTCCTGTGGTCTCTATTTTAGGAAGATTTTTCTTTGTTATATTTTCATAGCTCTATGTGTTTTTGGGAGGAGATTTCCACTGCTCTACTCACGCCGCCATCTTGGCTCCCGCCTCGATTTATAACTTTTAAGTGATTTAGTTACATGGTATGTGGGCCTCCATTTGTACTCTGGCTCTGAGCCACACCAGGTCAAAGGCGGGCCTACTTCCATGTGTTTATTAGAAAGCTTAATTAAATTATTCAAAAAGCCTCTTTTTCCTCGTGTGTGTGTGTGTGTGTAACACACACATATACACACATCTACAGAAAAATTTTTGCATGGTTCTCTTTTGGGGTGATTTAATATGTTTCTTCTTCCCTATTTGTATTTTCTAATTTTTTGACATTGAACATGGAATGGAACACTTGTGTAATTTATTAAAGGAGGAAGGTGAACACTAATCAGAGTGTACCTACCCCCCAAAAAAGCCTTATGTCCTACTGATTATGGTCAGGGGAATCAACTGAGTGTGTGAAGCATACTCTAGTTCTTTTGCTAATACATATTTTTTATGAAAAAGAACTGTTTGAGGCATAAGCAGGTTTTCTGGCCAGACAGCTATAAAAATACTAAGAAAGCTTTTATCAACCCTGGCACCAGACATCCTATAGACCAAATTGCTATAAGTAGAGTGATGAAGGGCAGGCAGAAGACTAGAGAAAACTCCAAAGCACTATTTCTCCATCCATGGGGTCATGACCCCCCAGACTGTGGAAACCAGAGCAAGGCTGCTGGATGCCCCATCCAGGGACCCCACCAGCCCTGGGACCTGAAAGAGCATCCACAATGCCCCTTTCTCTTGGTCATAACAAGAACCAATTGTGCACAATTGCTCACAAAATACTTCATACACCTCATCTGATATGACCCCCATACTATTTTGTCTGGCTGATAGGATGGCTCTTTCCATTTTATAACTGAGGAAATTGGGGTGCAAGAGCTTTGGGAGCTCAGGTGTGGTCTGAGCTAGGAAGTGGTACAGCTGGGTCCTAAATCCAGGTCTCCTCCCCCAGAGTACATCCTGTCAATTCCCCCATGTCACCACGTTTCTGCCTTTTCTTCCCTATCATCATTCCTCTTTCCTTTTCCTAGCACCAACTCAAGAAATCCTGATGATACAAAAATCCACCATGTTCTATCCTTCTACCCCTCCGTGCTCTGCACTCATCACCCGGAAATGTGGAAATGTTGCTACTGATGCAAACGCGGAGAACCACACCACTTTGGCATCATGGCCCAGCAGCCAACAAGGTCCCCCTGGGGGAAAAGAAAACACTGTGTCAGTGCTTATTATCAAGTGGTTTCTAAGACCTCTTGCTTGAATTTCTCTTACAGTTTTGAATTTTCAAAGTACTTCTACCTGTAGCTTCCCGACTGACCCTGTTAGAACATCTGTCATATGGACCACTGACAGGCTATAGAGAGGTAAGGACTTCTTCAAGTCCCCAAGTAACAGAGTCTTCGGGAAGCACTTCTCTGTGAGCAGCATGGTGCAAACATTTCTGTATGCCTGTAGATACTGATGTCCATCTGAGCCTTCAGTGTAGAAAAAGCTAGCACTGCATGGGCTAGATCCACAACAGCATCCACGTGATTCACCTCCCCAATCCCTTTCTGGCAGTAACACACAAGGATTCAAAAGGGCTGATGCTTACCATTCAGAAGAGTACTTCAATATCAGTTTTCTGTCTCACAGTCTTTGGCAGGAGTCCCTTTTCATAGATCACAGTGTTGGAGCAGGGCCAAGAGATGGTGTGGTTGACTCACAGGTCACTGCAGTTTATAAGAAGTCAGAATAATAAAAAGGAAGGCAGATCTGACATCACTGGCAGGGAAAAGTTTTAGACTTTGCTAAGTGAACTAATTAGAGCCAGTTCTGAGTACTGGGGGAGGAGTAAAGACCTTGGCGAACACAGCTAAGCCGAGGAAGAAAAGGCCCACATTAAAAGGTACACCCACTCTACTAGGAGTTTACACTTCTTCTCAAAATTGACATTCGCTTTTTTTATTCTAAAGTCAAAGGAGAAGACAAAATCCACTCAAGCAAACTCCTTATTAACCACTTTAATAACCAGGGTGAAAGAGAAGGTGCTTTATAATAAGTAATGAGAACACACACACAATGGGCACACACACACACAATTGGTTTCTAAAATGGCTTTGCTGCAAACTGCATATCTAGGGTAAAAAGTACCTCTTTGTCCACTTAAGCTACTGAAGTTGAAAAATGTAAGAGAAGAAAATATTCCAAGATAAGTTCAGCTTTACAGTTCACTTGGTGAAAACCTAAGGCAGCTACAATTATTATTAGGCCTGGTCTGTGAAAGACTCTGTAAGAGTTAAAAGCAAGCCAGCACTGCCTTAGCCCATACGGGATTACTCTTTTATTAGTATAGTCTTGGGATTAGTGGAAATGTCTGTCTAATGAATGCAGCTACTATATTTGAGCACATGCCTGAATGAGCTACTTGTTGGTGAAACCTATCTATTTATAAGCACTTCTGCATGTTGTGAAAAATCCATTTGTATCACCACAGCATGGCGCCCATCCTATGAACAAAGACTCTTTGCCATTTCAGTACAGAGCCTGCTGACTGAAGAGAAAGAAGTGTGTTGCATCCACTTACCAGGTTTTATTCCTCACTCATGGCCAATAAAGTAGAGTTGCCTATCTAAATAGCGACTTAGATTGATGTGGATGTTATAAAAACCAAAATGGAAAAAAAGAATACATCAGACTCACCACGGTTTTAACCTAGTACACTTACCATAATTTGGATAAATGGGCACAAATAGCGCAAATTATAGCCATACCACTGCTCATGTCACAATCTTTGAGTGCAGTCTGGAAAATAGGTAGATTTACTATACATACCAAATAACATCTCTTCTTTCTTTCTATTTCTGTGTATGAATAGCACACTGAAACTATGTCCAGTAGACACAAGTACACAAGTACAGTGTGATACACTGTAAGCCAATGCTCTGAATGTTTGGGGTCCTCATTACTATACTGAGGCTCCATATGAGGTAAGGCCAAGCTCTCCACCCCTTGATGGGAACCTCAAAGTCCACTCCAGGATTCTGTAGCTCACAGTCCCCGCCTTATCCACCACCCCGAACACACACACACCCTGGCTGCACTTTCCAGACTCAGTCCCAGCTTTCTGAGCTTCCTGAGTTTGGGGTTTGGCTGCAGAGAAGGGATTCTTATTCCATTGGGGTTTATTTTAACTTCTCTGCAGTTAGGGTCTCCATTTACTATGCTGCTTCTTTGGAAAAAAATGCTAACGAGGAATTTATTAAATTTTTTTAAAGACTAAATCATCTTAACAGACTATAGGCTACTATTAATGTAGACATCATGGACTTTCCCTCTTTAAGAACTATATAAACAAGGACAAACTTTCCAGGTGTCCTATTACTAGAGAAGACTGAAATCAGCTGACCATTGGAAGCTTTTTCTAGCCCCAACATAACAAGTAGAAAGAATGACAGACTTGAGCAGCCTTTGAATTCTGGCTATTTCTCTTTCTAGAGTTTCACCTTCCTGGTGACTCACAAACCTAATGAGTTCAGAGTAAGAACTCAATAACCTGTAGCTATTAGCATTATTATTCATGCTGTGGGAACTCAACAAAGATCGGGGGGGTTTGTTGATCTGACAAGGCAAAAAACTCTGAAAACAAATACATTAATCTTAGAAAAGCGAACTTGAAATTTATAAAAGATATGGCGTTTGGAAATAGCAAGCATTTGAATCATAATATAGCAATGCAAAGACCAAGACCCTACAGTAAATGAAATACAGTTCTTTAAACAAATACTGTGTTACTGACTGCAGCAGGGTGAAAGTGCCGTAAGAGATACTAAGAACTTGACGGAAGGTACTATTATCACCATTCATTTTATAGAAAAAGAAATCAAGTACCTGAGTGTTAAGTATTAAAAGCTCAGAAGTGGTAGAGAGGTTTCGACGAAACCCAAGCTTTTTCTACTTTACCATAGTATCTCCCCACACATTTTCTTCAATTATGTTAAATATTCCCACAAGATTATTAAATGCAATTAAGAGGTCTATGCCTGAAAAGTAGCCATCTAATAGTGCTTTCTTTTATGAGATCACAAGATAAAGGAGGATGTAGAGCAGCATCCTGGAGGCCTTAGTCCAGCAGAGCATTGGAGAACAGGACTGGAAGAGGGGATAGTGCTTCTGGGACTTGGTTTGTGACAGCTCACACTCACCAAGTGCCGGGTTCACCTTGAGCCTAAAGGAGAACAAACTGAGAACCAAAAACTTCTCAAACATGAAAACTCTTCTTAATTTTCCATTTGACTCCTGAAGTCTCTGCCCTGTTCAGTGTTTGTCTATCCATTTTCTATTAGGGTTCACAACTAGCTACTGTTTAGGAGTTAATCTTAAAGCCTCACTTGCTCCCTCCTTCCATCCATTCATTCACCACCTATTCCCCAAACCTCATTTTATTGGCCTTTCTCATAGTATTGTATAAGAGAAACTGCTTTGGGGAATGTATCAACTTTTTAAGCTAGTATTATACTAGAAAAGAGAAGCAGGTGGTTAAGGAAAGGAAGCACTGGTAAGCATTCATAACCAAAATTCAGTGATGTAAGCTGCTAAAAATTTCTTTTCTGGGTCTTTTAAAAATATAAGCATAGTTGACATTAATTATACTAGTTTCAGGTGTACAACACAGTAATTTGCCAATTACATACATTACAAAGTGCTTATCACACACAGTAAGTATAGTTGCTATCTGTCACCAAAGTTCTTAAAATGTTATTGTCCATATTCCCTATGATGTACTTTTCATTCCTATGACATATTTATTTTATAATTGGAAGTTTATATCTCTTTACACCCTTCAAATATTTTTTAAAATTAAGGTATCATTGATATACAATCTTATGAAGGTTTCACATGAGCAACATTATGGTTATAACATTCACCCATGTTATCAAGTACCCCCACACCCCACTGCAGTCACTGTCCATCAGCATAGTAAGATGCTATAGAGTCATTACTTGTCTTCTCCATGCTGTACTGCCTTCCCCATGACCCCCCTACATTATGTGTGCTGATAATAATAGCCCTTAATCCCCTTCTCCCTCCCTCCCCATCCACCCTTCCTCACCCCTCCCCTTTGGTAACTGCTAGTCCCTTCTTGGAGTCTGTGAGTCTGCTGCTGTTTTGTTCCTTCAGTTTTGCTTTGTTGTTATACTCCACAAATGAGGGAAATCATTTGGTACTAGTCTTTCTCTGCCTGACTTATTTCACTAAGCATAATACCCTCTAGTCCATCCATGTTGTTGCAAATGGTAGGATTTGTTTTCTTCTTATGGCTGAATAATATTTCATTGTGTATATGTAGCACATCTTCTTTATCCATTCATCTATTGGTGGACACTTAGGTTGCTTTCATATCTTGGCTATTGTAAATAGTGCTGCGATAAACATATGGGTGCATACGTCTTTGAATCAGGTATCTTGCTTTTGGGTAAATTCCTAAGAGTGGAATTCCTGGGTCAAATGGTATTTCTATTTTTAGTTTTTTGAGGAACCTCTATATTGCTTTCCACAGTGGTAGAACTAATTAACATTCCCACCAACAGTGTAGGATGGTTCCCCTTTCCCTGCAACCTCGTCAGCATTTGTTGCTTTAAATATTGTTTTTTAATTAAAGTTCATAATACTTACATTTGTAGATTATGTATTTGTAAATTTCAAAGACAGTTGAAACTCACAAATAAGCAATGATTAAAAATTATTCACATTTTATAAATAAGAACATGGAAAAAAGCAAGGTTCAAATGACTTATGCATGGGACCAAAATTCAGCAACCCAAGCCAGACTTTAGAATTCCTCACTGTGACTTTTGTAGTAAGATGATTAAGCTCAGCTGCTGCCTTCAATGTTTCCACAGACATTACTAAGCAAGCATTTTACTTTGGCATTTTTGTAATATGGCACCATTTATAGCTGTTTTCACTCTTAATAACCTTATTAAACAGCCATCTTTAGGGCTGGCAGTATACACAACAACGAGGGTCAGCCTGCTTACTAGTGGCTAATGGTTGATTCAAAATTGGGGTTATGCCATTTTTTCCTTTCATTTTCTTGATTTAGAAGTTAAACCATGCCCACATTTCTAACTAAGCCAAGCCTCTATCCTTCTGGTGCAAATACAAAAACTCAAGAAGTATAAAGGTTTCCATCACTAAATCTACTCTTTTATCACTTTTGGATAATAAAGCAGCCAAATCTAATAATTCTACAAACTTGTAGTGTGTGGGGTTTTTTATGTTTTTCTCCTCCCCTATTTAGACTAAGTTTTTCCAAAGAATGAGCTAATTCATTTCAGGCTGAGAAAATAATGAACCCTATGCTAAACAGAAAACTATATATATTTTTGCTCTTTGCATTGAAATATCTTAAGAATAATAAAAATACTAAATTCAACTCTAACTTAACCTAAAAAAATAGGAACATCTTTATTTCATATACTTCAGAAAGTTCAAACATTTGGAAAGATCACAAAGACAAGAACAGTCAAACAAGAGAAATTCATTTAAAAAGCTGTATTTTGTGTTTCAGATACACAAGTATAAGAGAAATTCCAGAAGGTGAAAGCACCTTTTTGAGAAGCTGTTCCCACAATGGTCAATACTGATTTAGAAACTGGTTGTGTAGGTCTCGGAGCTCTATTACTAAGGTGTCTATCGTTGCTATTTCATCAGCTAACTCCATGGAAATTTCTCCACTTGCCACATCTGTAAAAAGTTGCTGCAACATAAAGAATAAAGCATAATTACCAAAGAATTGGAAATTCCCTTAAAATAGAGTTAGAACTGAAATTCCCTTTGCAAAATTACACCACACTGTAATAGCAATGGTAGCAAGTGTTTTGGTCACCATCCCGTAACTGTACAAGCTATAACAATTAACTGATGAGTCAAGTAACATGCCTGATTCTGTAAATTCAAGGGAGCTGTGCTCTTCAAAATGGCTGCCTTGAATATTGGTTGTTCATTGAAATGTCATAGGATGATTTTTGGAGGAATAGACATTATTCATCAAAACAAATTGATGTATTGTTTACACAAGGAAAAACAAATGTATTTTATATAAAGCAGATCCTTTATGCTAATTATTTGAAAATTAATTATGGCTTAGGACTCAGTGGCCAAAAAAGATTATCAAGATTCTGTAAAAGCAAAACAAGGAATCGCCTTGAGGGGCATATTGCAACATACTTCACTAATGCTACCATGGCTGAACCATTTTGGAATGCCTCTCTAGGAGCTGCCTGCTGAGCCAGTATAGGCACCCAAGAAAGTCAGCTTCAGGATTTTATGATCATCTTTTGTATGCTTGTGTGTGTGTGTGTGTGTGTGTGTGTGTGTGTGTGTGTGTGTGTGTGTGTGTGTGTGTGTGTGTGTGTGTTAATCAGAAATATAATTTACTCTTCTTACTATACTTCTTTCATCAGACTTGACTAGATGATTTATTTACAAACATTAAATTCACCATTAAAATATGACTATTTACTACCATTACCATAGATGACAACATGTGACAATTATTCTGACAGTTATTTTAAAAACAGAGTCCCAAAAATGTTTTGAGGGATGGTATGCATAATCACTGGGATAAGATTAGAGTTTCACAAGTGATTTTTGGAGCAAAGAGCTTTCACTTGAATGTAGAACTTCAAAAATGTAAGATTTGTCACATTACTATATAGTCACACCTATAACAGCATTTCATAACAGAATGACACAACTGCTACAATGTGATCAGTAAAGAAAACACCTTTTTGGAAAAGAACTTGGACTCACATGGCCTATTTTATTTTTACTAAGAATTGCATGCTTGCAAACCATCATGAATCTGCATCGCTCCCCTATAAAGTAAGGAGGAAATAGAGTGTAACTGAGGCTTAAAAAGAATAAATAATTTGCTGAGGATCCCTAAGAGTATAAGTGGTAAAACCTGTTCTGCCTCCAGGTTCTCCAGCATTTTCAGCAACAGCCTCTCGCCCCTCTCCAGCAATACAGTGACAGTGTGCTAAGGGACAAAGAGTTACTCTGTCCTGGCAGAGCATGGACTGGATGGATGACTTTAGGTGAGTCTTTCGACTCTAAGAGTTTATTTCCATGAAGTCCTTTCTGGCAAGAAACGACCGGAGATTTGCGTAAACCAAGCTTATTGTAAGCTATTTAACAGTTATCTTAATTCATTTTAATATTTAAAAGTGTTCTTAAAAAGTACCTTTTGTAATGCAATTCAGTTGAGCAAACCAAATTGTTAAAAAAAAATAGGACAGGCATGTGATCTACAAAATCAGAGACTCGAAAATATTATATGCAAAAAAGCATTTTCCAAAGAGGTGTTTGGAAGTGATTTTTCCCATTTTTGATAAGCCAGTTGGGATCTAATGAGAACAAAATCTAAACACAGATGATGTTCTGAGGCCTCATTTTCAATGTTTGGGCATCTTCCACAATGTGGAACGATGGGCAGTACCTGCACAGACAAGACTATTTATCATATAAGTATAGGTTTATGTAAAATTAATAACTTAAGAAAAAGCTTTGCACCTCAGAGATAAGGGAACTGGCAGAACATATCCTGAAGAAATAAGCGATCATGGGTAGGTTAGTGATCTAACCCAAACTAGGAAACTTAGTTTCCAATTTGGGAAGGAGAGTCACATAAAAAGCTTGCTACCTTGACGTTCTTTGGGAGGGCTCTTGCAGCTTCCTGAGAGACATATAATTCTGAAGCTGTGCTGCCAAACTAGGAGGAAATACAGTCCTCCCAAGTAGATTATAGAAACCTGGATCTAGCATGCAGATTAACAAGCACACTAAAGTAAGTTAATACTCAAAAGAGGCAAAAATGATGCCCTGGTCTGAAGAAATCAAGCAATTAATAGAAAGGCACACCCTGGAAAGGTTTTAACACGTGTCCAGAAGTGACCTTCACTTGCCACAGACTTGCTTTCAGAAGGGAGTAAAATTAGTATGCAACCCAGGCTTAAATAGCGAAGGAGAGTAAAGATTAGAAAAGACAGTACCACTTTGTGGTAGAAGTTATAGTCCTTTAAATTTTGCTTCCAGAGGTATAATGCAAATCTGGCTACACGTAAGAATCACCTAGGAACTGTAACCCAGATTTCCCAGGCTCCCAGACCTGATCTGTCATCTGTCACAGGTGGACACTCTTCAACAAAGCTCCCTCAGTGATTCTCAGGCATCTCCATCACAGGCTGGACTTTGGAAACGGACAGCATATGCTTTAGTTGTCCAACCTGAGTCACCCCAGACCTTAACAATTTTTGTCAAATCCATATACCATCAACTTAATATTCAACTCTAAATTAATTATATTTACTTAAAGTTTTTAAAGGAAAATTTACAACACTACTGTAAATGGAAGAGAAACAATGCTATTCATGACATTGTAGGTTTGATGTGCTGGTTATACTTCTAATGTGCAAGGAAATAAATGTATGTTAAAATCAAATGTTTACCCAAGTGGTACCAGCGGCATATACACCACATTTTGGAAAAAGTGATAATAAGTAGAAGAGCATTGTTTTAACTTAAAGCATTAAGGGGTAGATTATAAATATTAATTTCAAAGACTCCTAAGTTATCCACGTGTAGGGTAGTCCATCCATTGGGCAAGATATACCCTCACCAGTACAACTAACTACCTGGGGGGTGGTGTCTAAAACAAAACGTGAGCCTAAAATTACCCGTGACATGAAAGAAGATTTAAAAGCAGTTAGCTGCTACCGAAGACCTGTTTTCTGTGACAATTCTAATGAATTCACGTTTCACTCTCACCTTTGCTTTAGATAACAGGCCCTGCAAGTTGAGTCGAACTGAAGAAAGTGCTTGCTGAGCCTCTTGAGGACTGGATTTGTTTCTACTGCATTTTATAGCCACTGGAAGATAAATATGGGGAAAAACACTCACTAAAAATCGGTAATGATAACTTACAGGGAAAAAACAATTTTTCACTTAGGATTTTACAGTATCAGACTTCAGAAATATTTCTATAAGGAAAGCTTTTATTTTGGTAAAAGGAAAATAATTATGTGCATTACTTTCCCCTATATACTTCTTTAAGGATACTTTATTGCTAAAAGAAGAATTTTGAGGAAAATAGGTGATTTCTAATGAGTTACAGAAGACCGTGCACACACACACACACACACACACACACACACATGCACAGACTACTGAAATTGGCAAAGAGGGACAAAATCTAACTTAACACAAGGTGCCTACAGAAGGGGAAAACAGATGCAGGACATCTCAGTGTAGCTTCCCATGGTACCAAGTTCTGAATAGGGACCTTCTACAGCTGCCTGTGACACTAGCCGAGGGAAGTGACAGGCCAGATAGTTACAGCTCAATTCTTCCTACACTTTCATACTCAGGGTTCACATCACTCTGGAAGAAGTGACATGAACAACCCGTGTGCCTGCATTTAGGGGACATGGTCACAGCCAGGATCTCAGGCTGCTGAGCCTTGCTCGGCATCAGCAGGGCGTGGGGGAGAATGAAGGCACACATCCCCAACATTTCTGACTCCAGTGTTCTGGGGGTGACCATTTTCCTAAAACCTGAAATTATGAAGAGGGCATAATTCTCCCCAGCAGAAGGCCCAGCTTTTAATGCTTTGTAAGAAAGAGTGAAGAGTTTTATAAAATATAATCCTGGTATCTCTCCACTGATTTGTTTTTGTTTTGTCCTCCTAAATTATGCTCACTACAAACAGACCAATAACCAAACCCTATTTTAAAACTACATTAAAGAATTCAACAATTAAAGTCTACTTAGTACCCCAGATCATATGCCGGGGACATAAAATACTATTGTTCTGCATGAAAACTCTCATCAGTTGGTGGGAGTTGTCTGCCTGACAAAATAGTTTTGTCATTAATTAATATCTTCCATGGCTGGTGAGCATTAGATTTGACATTCATATTTCAAAATAATGACTTTGACACTTCTCAACTAAGGGCTGAAAGTATGCAACAATGTTAAACTCATTCTCAAAAGGCAGTTAACCTGGAGATAATATTATCTGTGCCTCTTAGAAGAGGAAAATTCTAAGTACCATGGCTGAGGTATTTGGCTGTTTAATACCTAGTAACTTATACCAGAAACAGCTGTGATTCTTTTTTAAATCCTTTGTTTCCATCCTGAGAAAAATAAAAATACAGCAAAAAGACACACACTTTATTAGTCCCCTTTCCTCAAGCTCATTTCTAAAAAGCATTAGAGATTGAGATAGAGAGAGAGAGAGAGAGATAAAAGAGAGACAGAGAGACAGAAGAAGAGAGGGAGAGGGAATGGGACAGGGAGGTGGAAGAGACAGGGAGAGAAGTAGAGAAAGAGAAATAACCTGCTGTTTCAAATCATCAGGAAATCCAAGAGAGCCTGGAAGCTACAGTGCTTCCTCCAAGCAGACTGTACTTTAAATGCGTAACTATTATTTTAAAATTCCTGGATGGCAAAGAAGGAAGGAGCTTTGGCCCACCCTTTCCCAGAAAGAAAAACAGCAGACTGTAAATTAATTCCCTTTAGACAATAAGAATGGGTATACAATGACAACATTGTTATAGAAAGGTCTTGAACACTATATAGAGAGAGTGCATGTATTATCAAGCTTTCTGAAGTACATGGTGACTCTTAAAAATATCAACCCAAAAGGGAATATGGGCATTCTGTAAAACTTCTTTATATTTCTTTTTCAGAATTGGGTGAGGTGGAGAACAGTGTTGGAGAGAAAGACATAAAAGAGAATTGAATAACAGAGAAACCCAGTTCATTCTTCAGTTGAACACTGCTATACAAAAGCAACAAAGAAAAGGTTAATATTTATCTTTATAAATCCAAAATATCACTAGAAATTAAAACTAAGCATCCATTCAAATAAGCTTAAAACATTGTAGGAGCAACATACAACTCATTAAAGTCAAAGGGCAACTTAGTAGACATTTGTTTTTCTCCAAGTACTGCCCTGATGACAAAAGTACCAAAAATAGTTTAAAACCAACTTAATATGCAAAGTGAAGACTGTTCCTACAGTATTTCTTTAACCTGCATATTTATATTTGACAGGCTTAATACCCACTTAGTGATTACAGTAAATATCTTGGCTTTGCTGTTATAGAGCCAGCTGTTAAGAGAAATGTTTATGGTTGGCAAGTTGAGGTAGATAAGATAAATTCTTCAAAGTAAATTGGACCCTGCTATAATTATGTATATAATATTCCTTAGCATAGGTTTCCCCAAACATGGTACTACAGCCACAAAGGCCAAAGGCACAGGGACTGACTCTATCTCAGCCCACCCATCATGAGGCCACACAAGCCACATAAATTCTAGCCACCCTAAACTTCCACTGCTCTATCAGCAATTACCTCAACTTTTCTACTGAAAACTCAGCTACAGAGAATTTAGCACTTCTACTTTATCTGTCAAGTGGTAGCCCAGGAAATTGGATTTTATATCTTTTTTGTCAATGATAACCAAAGGCCATAAGTAGAATTATTAACTAGGCACATTTCTAAATTGTTTGAACATTCTGTGACTTCTTTAGAGGCAAGTCAAACTCTATTCTTATTCTTCATTTTTCTCTTTGTAGTTTTGAGTCCCTTATTATACAGCTTTGATCTCTACCCCAGAAGGAATAGGGTGGGGGTGAGAAGGTGATAGATTAACATTAAATTATGCATAAGATACTGTTAAGTGTTTAAATATGTTTTTATTTATTCTTAATAACAACCATAGGCAGAAATTATCTCCATATTATTGATGAGGAAACTAAGGTTCAGAGAACTTAATTTACCCAAAGTACCTAGCAAGAATGTGGTAGAGCTGATTCTCCAGCTAAAGTCTCCTTGATTCCAAAGTTCTACCCTCTTTATTGTCCTTCATGGGCTCCCTATTTGCTGTAACTATTAGTTGCAGAAAAAGTTAGAAGAGGACTTTAGAACAAGCTCACAGCCCTTGGTAAATTCAGTTCTTAACACTGTGGCTTCATTACTTTATTTGAACTGCATTCCCAAGGCATGACACATCCATATTCAAATATAAATACAAAATTATGAAATTTAACTGGTGTATTTTTCATTAATACAAATAATTAAAAGCAGCCTTTACCTGGAATATATTTACCTAATAGGTAATTCTGTTATACAATTTTATATATAAAGTTATCCATCCCTCAAATATCACCCAGTAAATTTCTCAAACATAAGGATTAGATTGTATTTTTTCTTTCTTTTGTATATATGCTGTTGTTCTTTGTATACTGCCATGTACTCCAGAAATCTATGTATTTTTTTTTTTTTTACTAAATATTTTATTTGTAAGGAAGAATATGAGTCAGGAAAAGTTAACAGATTCCCTTTAATAGTATCTAATCGACACAGACAGACTGTGTAATGTGAAGACAAAACACAGCTGTAAAGGTATTTCACATCTCTAAAGTTTCTAATACCTGTCATTTATTCAAACAGCATCTAAACTCTAACCTATTTCTTCTTGTTCCAAAGTGCCTACTACATAGTAGTTGCTCCATAAATGTTTGCTAAATTAAATATAGTAATTTCAATATAATGAAATAATCTGAAATTATTCATAGTGGAACTTTACTTTTGACCTAATACTTTTTCTTATTAATAAGAGTACACTAAAATATGGCATGGCCATCAAACGTTACATCAAATACCATGTGCAAGTCCTAAGGCTTTCTGAACCACTTCCTTAAATGATGTAATGTCTTTATCCCAGCAACTGGACTGTGTGTCACACTTGTATGCCTTAGAGAGATACTGGAATGCCTGAGGAAAGAAAAAGAACAACATTCAGAATAACAAGTAGAATTCATATTTTAAACTCTGCTTCCTGGAAGTCATATGGAACTAATTCCAACTTGAAAAGCCAGCATCTATGTTATGCAGTACAGTCTCTATTATTCTCATCAAAAAAGGGATACAGATGCACACTTAACAGCAAGAAGCAATTAAAAGACATCAAATGAATGTATCTGGATAGAAACACTTCCCTCCAACAGAAAATATAAATGCCAACTTTGGAACTCTGTAAGAAGTATACACTTTTCCTTAGCATTTGTTGTCATTAGCTTGATGGCAAGAGACAAGTTAAGAGAATGAGGTGTGAACTTGGTGAAAACTACAGAATTAATGAGAGGTGTGTAAACTCATAGAAGTTTAAAACACTCTCTTTCATAACCCTATCCTTGTGCATTCTTGAGGGAAAATTCACAGATGGGAGAATTGAATACCCTTAATTCCATATATGCAAGGGAGTACATAATTCAGAAGAAATGCAGGACAGAAAGTAGGAGTGTGTGCGTGCATGTGAGGATGTGCTCTCAAGGCTGACAGCACCATGGTAGGAGCCAGCTGGGGGGACGGAGGGAGGAAAGAATGGTTAAGAACCCCACAGATTAGCTGGACTGTGGCTAATTCCCAACTCACACAAGGAGTATATTTGATTTGTTGTGGATGTTTTCAAAAGACCACAAAATAATTATACCAACCGTGGCAACTCCTGGAGACTCCTTTAAGTTCTAAGATAAGAGGAGGCTACAGGCTGAGCTTCAGTGTAACTGCTGCTCTACTGCCCTTGTGAGAAAGGGGCAGGGTAGCCTCTATAAAGCATTTTATGTTTAGATTTTAAAAGCTCTTCTCCAATATTCTTATCTAGTTCCTTTTTCTTTTTACCTTCATAGGTCCCATCTCAGATCTAAATACTCTTTCATCCTTGTGCCCAATATACCGTATGTAGTCTTCAGCAATGAGCCTGCAGAAAGGGGTGCAGAGTAAGTAATGGGAGCCAGCAGTCTGCTGGAGCTCCAGGAGGGTTGGCAGCTTAGAGAGACCCTTTGGCAGGGTCTTAATTATATAGAAAAACTCATGGAAAGAAAGAAGATGAATGCTTACAAGTCTTAATGTGTTCTCAATTTAAAGTGTTTATGTTAAGGATTCTCAATCAAAACTGAAAACTTGAGCATATTAATCTTATCTGTCAAATTATTAAACTCTTCCTCCAACCATCAAAACAAACAGATCCACTACACATACAGTCAGACAAGAGACGGAGCCCAGGAAGATTGAAGGACTTACCTTTTCATTTTCATCTGGCTTTTCACTCTGCCCATTTCCATATAGTTGTGCATACAGCCTCCAGATTTCTCCATCATTTGTCACTCTTGAAGTTACTCTGCCAAGTAACTCCTGCAGCTTTCCTTTGAGGCTGGTTGCATTACCTCCGCTCCAATCAGTCATCTCATCAATCACTGCCCTCACCAGAATTCTAAGAACCTTAAAAAAGGCCCAGAAGAAACTGGTGAGCTAGAAACCACCAGACAATAACAAAGGGCTGCTCTCACCCTCATCGCTGATGACGGCAGTGAAAGCCCTGAGACCCCTGCTATAATATCACCCTTAAGCTTTTTAAAGCTACAAGTCAGGCCATCCTGGACCACCTCTAGAATCCCATGCTACTGACTGCCTCTCTGGTGTCCCTTTGGAGGCTCCCTGGAGGGCTCTTCTTAGACAGGCCCCATACTCGATGCTCCTGTCTTCTTACACTGAGGGCTCTCTCTGAATGATGTGGTCCACTCCTGCAGCTTCAAATATATTACCACATCTACTCGGACAGTGTCAGTGTGGCTCTGGCCAGACTCCTCTCCAGACCCCCACGACTGTACACCTCCTGGGCATGTCCCAGAAACACCTCACACTCCATCTATCCAAGAGTGAAACATAGATCCCAGATCCCTCTTCTTCCTAAAGTATCAGAGTCAATAACCTGAGTGCCAACCTAGATTCTCTTCTCTCCTATTTCGGCCACATGTAACCAATTGGATTCAACACTCCTAGTAAATCCTAGATCCAGCCTCTCCTGCATTATGTTAGGCCTCATTTTTCACCTGCACTGCTATGATAATATTCCAATTCTACTCAAAGAGGTCCTAGTCCTTCCACACTGTTAACAGATAAATTGCTAATGCATTTGCACTGGGCATGCAAGGTACCCACAAAGTATCTCTTTTCCTTCTAATTAGCCCAGGTCAGCTCACCATTTAGCAACTTCTTGGTTTCACTGATCTTTACACATTCTACCCCAGATGCTGTTAGGTGGGTTATGTCGGCCCCACAGTAGGTTAAATTATTATGACAAGGCACATCTGTCATATCTATAAGAGGCTGTGTATCTCAAGGCAGCTTCCTGGGGACACAGAAAGTGCATCCTCAATCATACCCTGCTGCGGGGGGTGGGTGGGCAGCAAAGGGCACCTGGATGTACCTAAAGAACTTTTGGCCTTCTTTCCAAAATTTCGAGGAAAGTGCTCAAACACCTTACTACTCGGAGCAGCCCAGGACCTGACAGCATTGTCATCACCCAGAAGCTCACTAGAGATGCAGGATCCTAGATGGAGATGTCCCTCCATCTTGGACTGAGAGTTGGATTTCTACCGAGCTCCCAGGTAATGCTGATTCTGATGGTCGACAGAGCACACTTTACGTGGCAAGGTTCTAACAGACAGGGTGCCTCACCATTATTCTTACTCTGAACTTCAGGGAGAGGACACATTTCATCATCTGGTATCACTAGTGTTTAACACAGCATCTGGCACACAGCATTGACTCCATAAATACTTGTGAAGACAGACTGAATGAACACACCTTTTCAAAAAGTGTTGCTAAGAGAAATGCAAGCAGTGTGCGCCTTGCACTGTCCCCCATAGAGCATTCTGACCTGAGGCTCCTCTGGACTGTGAATGCTTTTGGGAATGTGAGCTCAGGCTCATGGTCCAAATTATATACAGCGATAAAAGTAGACAGGAGAATATTTAACTGTGCTTTTTCTTTCTTATTTGGACAATGTTATCTTTGCTTATAAATTCATATTACAGTCCCACATGTAGAGTTTTAAATCTGAAAATAATGACATTCATATTACAAACCCTCTCATGGTTTTAAATCTGCAAGTAACAATGCAGAAGAAATTACATGAATATGCACTATTTGTTTCAAGTGATCATACTGTAAAAATTTCAAGAATTAACATGTTCTCAAAGGGATGGTTTTTAAAATAGTTATTAACATGTACATATGAAGCATACTAAATTATTAAAATACTTTGATTTTTCTGGGATCTTACAGTTAACCCAACATCCCATCCCCACACTTCACCTACATGAGAAGACAATGTGGGAGAGAAAACTTTTGGCCTTCTTTCCAAGAAAAATGCAGACCTGCAAGTGCTGGTGTTTGAGGGAGGAAAGTTGGTGAAGAGTGTGGGTGGTTTGGGAATCTGTACAGGGAAATGTAAATGTTTAAGGAAGTGCCTAAAGAGATGGTGGTAGGAATCAGCCTTAAGGAACAGAGCATTTAATGAACAGAGGTCTATGCACTAAAAAGGAGAGCTCAGAAAGGTGGGAGAAGGTGATGTTATGGAAACCAGGGAAAGAGAAAGATCAGGACCAGAAGATTTCCTCTGGATTTGGCAATGATTGTGTTCAGAACTAAAGCAGAACAAGGAGGGCAGAAGAGATTATGATTTTACACAAGAAGATTACAAACAGAGAGAAAAATATGAAAACCAAGAAAATTATTAACATCACACAAAAAAGCACAAAACCCCAATCACAGTATCCTATAATATCCATTCTGAATATTACTTGTACAGGAAAAAAATGTTAATGGAGAATATTCACTTAACCAAAAAATGTAATGTAAATATATTGGGGAAACAAGGGAAGTAGAGCAAATGCCGGTATAAAAGAGTTAAGTCCTCATTTATTATAATAAGAGGTCAACAGATTACACCTAATTTGATTTAGGCATAGTAGTATATAACAATTATTATGAAGTTTGGAAATGGCACATGGCAAAGAAATACTAAAACACTTCTGGGGAGAAGGATCTTGAGGACTAGGGAGACATATATAGCAGGAAATTGCTGTATTTTGATCTAAGCCTTTTGCTACTACTTGTCAAACTGTATATGTTATTTTATGACATAAAAATTTCATTTAAAATGGAGAAAAAAACAAGAATAAATACACTCAAAGATTGGCAAGGATGAAACAAATAAAGGCAACAGGAATATTCATTTATTAGATTTTACTTTAAAATTATGTCCTTGGCATCTGTGGGGGTAGGGGAAGGGCAGTGACTAAGGGGGACAGTGGGGGCTCTGAGGGGGGGCTGATGATGATGTGACCCAGGCTCTGGGAGCTGGTTCACAGGTGTGTGCCCTTTGTAAAATTCATGTGTTTACTTATAAGCTGTATACTTTTCTACAGGTATACTGTATTTTAACAAAAAATTTAAAAATTCTTTCCTGGAATTAAGAAAGCCCCATGAACTGAAGGAAAAAAAATGGCTGTTAAAGTACATTAACAAATGGAGCTAATACGTAATCTTAAAAAGTAGTTTAGAGGGGTAGAAGAATTATTTTAAAAATTATTAGAGTAATTTATATGTACTGATATCGACTATTTTTCTTCCATTAACTAGTGAGAAAATTCATGTTATAATTATTTAGACTCACTACAAAAACAACTAACACATATTTAACCCTTCTTTAGAAAACGAGATCTATAACTTAAAAGGGGCAAAAGGTATTGCAGTAGAATATTTCTGATTAAATTTAATCACCAAAAAAAAAATGTAATTCCCTCTCGCAGTCTATGATGTTTACCAGAATTACACTCTCTTGCATCACCAACAGTGAAAACAAAAATTTAAACATGCAAACACTTTAATCCATTGTAAATCGAATAAAAATGGATAAACTGCTATGGGTATTTGAATCAGCAATAACTAGTTAAAACTGTAAATTACTAAGCATACAATAAGTGGCTGAAAAGTAGAATACTGACATTTAAGAATGTAGAGGTAAAAATCTTGAGGAAACAGGATCCAAGATATGGCCACTTGGATTGGTTGTTCATATGGAATTAAGAAAAGGACAAAGAAATTTAAGTCCAAATGACTAGATGTACCATCTATGCAAACACCATGTATTCAAGAACAGCTAGATAAACAGTGGAGAGGAAGATATGTATCACCAGTTGTTGAAGTGCGCCATTAATACGGGGGAGAAACTAGGAAGTTGGTAAATAGCAGTAACCTGTCTTCTGTCTGCTACATCACAGAACTGTTATAAGCAGTCAACACACATGTAAGGAGCTTTTAAGACTATAAATCAATATAAACCTATAAACTACTACGATTATCATCAATCCTCAACTTCTTTACTCCATCAGAAGCAGAAAGCAAACTCACTCTTGGCCCACTCACTGGATACCCCTATATTTCCTTGTGCTTCAAACAGACCTAAAGAAAAACAGAATCCACTGCCATGGTTATCAGCCCTCCATACCTGCCTACTGCCGCTTCGGTGAGCTCCTGCTATGTGCTAAGCACATGATCCACCTGTGTTCATTAGTTCTCACAGCAACCCTAGGAAGCAGGGACTTTATTATTATCCCCATTTTAACAATAAACTGCATTATTGTATGAGACGTAAAATGAACTTTCTCAAGGTCACATAGCAAGTGAGTCATAGAGATGGGTTTTGAACACCAGTGACACCTGACTCCTGAGCTTTGATGAGGATGATGGGAAGACAACAATGATGGTAGATAACACTTACACATACACAGCCTTCCTATGAGCTGGCGCTCTCCGAACACACTTAATCATCCTAACAATCCCATGAAGAAGGTACTCTTGTTATCTGCACTCTGCTGATGAAGAAACAGGAGCACAGGGAAGTTAAGTAACTTGTCCAAGGTCACACACCTAGGGAAGGTGGAGTTGGATTAGAACCTACAGTCTGGGCCCTGGATCTTGCTCTCAAGTATTTGCTATATTAATTTACAAAGCACAGCTCCTTAGTCTTCTGCTATTTTTTCCTTTCTAATAATGTCATTTTACATTAGAAAGATATCTCTTTTATGAAGTTTGCATGCTAGTAACTTTGATCATTACATTATTATTTCTTTGCCAAATCTTGAATCAACCAAATCAGACAGATTTTTGCAGTTTTTTCTTAATCAAAAAGTTCCCCAAGACATTAGAGCTAATAATAATAATAATGATAATAATAATAATAATAAACTAAATTCCCAAACATAAGTCAGTACTAATGCAGTGAATTTCTAAATTTTTTACTGTATGTATATTTGTTATACTATGTAAACTGTTTTATCTTTTTTCACTTAACATTATGTCATAGAATTTTTTCAAGTTTTCACATACTCTTTAAATAGATCAGTTTAATAGATTCAAAATATTCCTCTGGGTTGACAGACCATATAGTCTATTTAACAATTCCCTTGTAGTTAGCTGGGCTATTTCCATGTGCTGCCACTAATCCATGTGTTATTATTATAAGCAGCACTTCAATGACTAACTCTGTGCCTAAAGGTTGTTTTTCCACAATGAAGCTTCCCTTAGGTTAGAATTCCAGGAACAGAATCATGGAATCAAGGGAATAAACATTTTAACACTGTAGAGTTAAGTTTGATGATTTCTAAAAGGGTTGACTCAAATTAGATGTCTACCAGTAATATATGAAAATGCATCATTTCATTGCATTTTACCAGCACTGAGTGTATTATTGTTTTCTAAATCTTTGATGTTATCCTGCTATAGGTATATGCAGCTATTATTCTGAATTTTATTTCATTATTATTGAACTTAAATCTCTTTCCAAATGTTTTTGTTGAATAAATATATTTCTTCGAAGATACTTAAACTTTTTAAAAATTTGTATTGAACTCTTTTTTCCAATGTGAAAAGTTTTATTAATTTGTGGAGATGAAGTAGCCCACAAGCTGATGGACTAATATGGTGCTAGCTCCTTGTTCTGAACCCCAACTCTGTACTTTGCTTGAAAAAAGAGAAACCTGGTGGATCTGAGAAAGTAACAACAAACATGTGAGAAACCCTGAGGAGAGAGAAACTGGCTGGGTCCCAGTGGGGTGGAGAAGAGCAGCCCAGGATGGAAAAGTGGTAGGTGCCAAAAAGGTTCACAGATGGGCTGAGAAAAACATTTTGGATGCACCTCTTTTCCCCCACACACTACCATACACACCACTGCCATCAGCACTGAGACTGTAACACAGCAGTGCCTCCCAGGGCAAGCCAGGGACCAGGCAGACACATCAGGGCACAGGCCTGGCTAAGGGGGAAGCAGATGGCCACAGGCCTACTGAGGTTAGATGGCTACTCAGGAAGATGGGCCTTGGAAGAAAGCAGTCCCTCGCAGAAAAAAAAAGGGAGGTTTCTCAGGAGCAGGGCCACTTGGTGGTGGTAGGAGGGGGCGATGGCGAAGTGCATCCAAGGGGTATGTGTGTTCCCTCTATGGCCCAAACTCACCAGGAAGGGTGTACCTCGGGTCCTGGCTTGCTTCAGCCCCACCCATCAAGCACACAGGACCAGTGCAAAGGCAATATCCCAGGGGAGTATGAGCTAACAGGAAAAATTAAGACATCTGAATAGTGCAACAAGAATGAAAGAAACAAACTGAACAGCCTACATGAATAAGAACAAAAGGGGTCATACGGAGGAAAATGTTATGCTTTCAGGATACACTTCCTCTGGAAGGTAAGAGGGAGAACCAAGGGAACTGTGAGACCCCCCCTGGGTAGCAGTATATATGGGGCAGCAAAACAGTGTGAGAACTGGAGTCCCTGTCACCTAAAGGAAAGGTGAAGGTGATTCTGCACAGAGATGAGGAAGCCACAGCTGGTGAGATTAAAAAGTGCAAAATTCTGGAACCCATGTGAAGACAGTGTTTCAGGGAGGACAGATCAACTGAGTTAAATGCTGCTGATAGCTGGGAAACCTGAGGACTGACAGCTGTCCCTGGATGTAGCAGTGTGGCCCTTGACAACAGCACGGCAGGAGACTGGCAGGGACCACACCTAACACATGAGTTCTAACAGGAGAGGGGAAGCAGAGACCATGTGGAAAGAGGCTCGTACTGAGGAGTCGGCTCCAGAGAGCGGCAGAGCAATGAGAGGGAAGTGAGTGCACACAAGTTATTCAGCCACAGTTCGGAAACACTGAGAACTTTAAAAAACAAGAGCAACAGATAAATGCATCCTGTAGTATCTTCCCATTTATAACATAACATGAGCTACAGTGGTAAATTTTAATCCATGGTGATTAAAAAGGAAGGCCCACTTGCCTTTTTACCTGAAAATTAATCCTGACAGTCTGCTCCAAAGATGATTCTTGTGTCTCTTTCTATTTTCCTGGAGTTCTGGACACCCATGTGGATCTAATGAATTTTAAGCCTGCTTCCCAGAATATGTATGTATTCACATATACAAATTTTTTCATAGTATTTCAGGTAATATCACAATCTGAACCATAATAATAGATCCTTCTTAGAAATCCTCATTTGTCTATCATGGCCTGGAATCCAGTCTTATCTCTTAATAGTGTATATGAGTAGGTAAGTGTCTCTCTTTGAAAAGCTTTATTAGTTTTCTATCCATTCCCTCCCTATTCTTAGTATCTCTCTGTCACTTCCAGATGTTCAAACCTTTGGTGGTATGTGGTAAAGGCAAGACCTTCATATGACTAAGGTCTCTGGCCGTCCCTGGGGCACCTCTATGCATGTCACCTCTGCTACCACTGTAGCTACCAATGAAATGTGTGTTGAATCCTCTTCCCCACCTTTACCAACTCTGCTATCTTCAAAGCCACTGCTTTCTCCCTGAAAAGGAGCATGCCAGTTATGGTGGGTCAAATATTGCACCCCCAACCCCACCATTTATATCCAAACAGAACCTCAGAATATGACCTTATTTCAGAAATAAGGTCTCTGCAGATATAGTTAAGATGAGGTTATACTAGCTCAGGGTGAGTCCTAAATCCAATGACTAATCAATGTCCTTCTAAGAAGAGGGACACACAGAGAAGGAAGTGAAGGAGTAAGTGAAGAGGGAGAGACTGGAGTTATGCTGCCACAAGCCAAGGAACATCAGGGGTCTCCAGAAGGTTGAGGAGGATTCTTCCCTAGAGCCTTCAGAGAGAGTGTGGCCCAGCCAATGCCTTGATTTCAGGCTTCAAGCCTCCAGAACTGAATGGAGAGAATAAATGCCTGTTGTTTGCAGACACAGGTTCATAGTGGTTTGTACAGCCCAGGAAACTAGTCCAACAGTCTGAAGTAGACAGAACAAGACAACACTGAAAACACTGAGACAAACTCTCCCCAGGACACTTAGCGGGCTTCTCCTACTCATCCTCCAGTTTCAGTTTGGGAGGCGCTGAATGACCAGCTGCCCTCACGGCCTACCCTACTAAGGATGGTGGCCTCCAGCGCCCTGCTCAGAAGTCATACTTTTCCCATGTGTACACGTTTTAAAAATCAAATCTCTCAAACTTTTTCTTAATGGAGTATAGTTTTTGTGTCATGAATAAAAATGTATTTTCTGCCCTCAGGCTTATAAAGACATTCACCATACTGCCTTGTGGAGCTTTCATGGCTCTTCTCTCCAGTGGTGATGATGGTGGCAACAGCAGTTATTTTAATGGCACTTGTACGTCCCAGGCATTTTTCCAAGCCCTTTGCATAGATTAACACATCTAATCTTCACAACTATCCTGTGAGGCAGGAACTATTATCATCCCCATTTCAAGAAAGAGACGCACAAATTGATTAACTTGCCCAAGGTCACATAGCTAGTGGCAGAGGTAGGCTGTATGCCAGGCTGTCCAGCTCCAGAATCTACGTTACTACATAATCCTGCTTCTTGAGGCATTTCAATTTAAGTATTGTATCCATTTGAATTTATTTTGGTTAATGAAGAAGAGCATGAGTTTTGGGACCCAAATCCTTGGCCAACTATTCTAACACATATTGACTATTTCATTTTTTTTTTATTTTGGTATCATTAATCTACAATTACATGAAGAACATTATGTTTACTAGGTTCCCCCCTTCACCAAGTTCCCCCCACATATCTCTTCACAGTCACTGTCCATCAATGTAGTAAGATGCTGTAAAATCACTATTTGTCTTCTCTGTGTTGCACAGCCCTCCCCATGCCACCCACGCACTATACATGCTAATCGTAATGCCCCCTTTCTTTTTTCCCGCCCTTATCCCTCCCTTCCCACCCGTCCTCCCCAGTCCCTTTCCCTTTGGTAACTGTTAGTCCATTCTTGGGTTCTGTGCTTCTGCTGCTGTTTTGTTCCCTCAGTTTTCTATTGTTCTTATACTCCACATATGAGTGTTATACTCCACATATGAGTGAAATCATTTGGTACTTGTCTTTCTCCGCCTGGCTTATTTCACTGAGCATAATACCCTCTAGCTCCATCCATGTTGTTGCAAATGGTAGGATCTGTTTTTTTCTTATAGCTGAGTAATATTCCATTGTGTATATGTACCACATCTTCTTTATCCATTCATCTACTGATGGACATTTAGGTTGCCTCCATATCTTGGCTATTGTAAATAGTGCAGCGATAAACATAGGGGTGCATCTGTCTTCTTCAAACTGGAGTGCTGCATTCTTGTGGTAAATTCCTAGAAGTGGAATTCCTGGGTCAAATGGTATGTCTGTTTTGAGCATTTTGAGGAACCTCCATACCGCTTTCCACAGTGGTTGAACTAATTTACATTCCCACCAGCAGTGTAGGAGGGTTCTCCTTTCTCCACAACCTCGCCAACATTTGTTGTTGTTTGTCTTTTGGATGGTAGCCATCCTTACTGGTGTGAGATGATATCTCATTGTGGTTTTAATTTGCATTTCTCTGATGACAAGTGATGTGGAGCATCTTTTCATGTGTCTGTTGGCCATCTGAATTTCTTCTTTAGAGAACTGTCTATTCAGCTCCTCTGCCCATTTTTTAATTGGATTATTTGCTTTTTGTTTGTTGAGGTGTATGAACTCTTTATATATTTTGGATGTCAAGCCTTTATCGGATCTGTCATTTATGAATATATTCTCCCATACTGTAGGATACCTTTTTGTTCTATTGATGGTGTCCTTTTCAGCTTAATATAGTCCCTTTTGTTCATTTTTGCTTTTGTTTCCCTTGCCCAGGGAGATATGTTCAAGAAGAGGTCACTCATGTTTATGTCTAAGAGATTTTTGCCTATGTTTTTTTCTAAGAGATTTATGGTTTCATGACTTACACTGACTATTCCATTTTATCCCACAAATTTAAAATGCCATCCCTATTATGGACTCAATTCTCATACTTAATTGAATCTGTTTCTGAATCCTCTATTCTGTTACATTTCATTCCTGTAGCAAATGTTAACTATATAATTAGCATATTATTAACTTTTCATCTTTCCTTTTAAAAAATATTTACAAATATTTTGTCATGGATTTATTTAATGTGGTCATAAACATTCCTTCAAGTTTCCTTTTATTGCTTCAAATATCAGAATATTTGGGGAGTATCCATTTCTATTCCCAATTTTGCTATGAGATGAAAAAATATTTTGCATATATTTAGTCCTTTTGGAACTCATTTGGTATATAATAAAATAACCTGAGTATATTTCTTAAGGCTGGATGCTTAGGGAGACTTCATTTTAATAGGTATTAGCAGCCCTATAGTCCCTCACATCCTACCCAAACCAATGCCGTGTCACTAATTCCATGTAATTACCTCCTCATCCCTTATCCACATCTCCAGGCTATAGAAAACTTTAGCCTCATTCTCTATCCTGAGCCTGTTCCTCACCTCCATCATGGACCATGCATGGGGGACACAGCAACCAGAGAATGACTGTGGGGAACCATTACTAGCCCTGAAGAGAGTTGATGTTTTTCTCACAGGAGGTGTGGCAATTCTAATATAAATGCTGAAGAATCTCCACAAAGAGAAAAGTAAAACTCTTCTCTTCCCCAGTACTAACCTTGAAGTTCTTGGCCAAGTCTCACCAAAGTCTTGGCTGAAATCACAAGGTACTGGCCCTTTGAATCCTGGAGATCTCCACAGCAGGAAGGAATAGGATTGCCTTAAGTCCAGCTACAGAAAGTTCCAGGAGGGCGCCAAGCCAGGAATGAAGCCATGTCCAGCTTGGCTAACCCCCTGCTCTACTTGGAACTCTCTGAAGAACTTGTTCTGTTTCCTGGTCTGATAACCTTGACCCTTGGCTTCCCCAAACCTCACTTATTACAGAGAAGTAGGCAGTTCAATATTTTCTTTTTTATTCCTTCAACAAAGTAAATTAATTAATTTTAAAAAGTTTTTTTAGGTGTGGAAAAGGCAAGACAGGCTTTACGTTAAACAGGCCAGACTTTAGACTTTGAATCTTGGCTTTACTACTTGTCAGCTATAAAACATCATCCTTATCAGTTCACTTTGCTGACCCTCAGCTACCTCAGCAGTCAAATACAAATAATACCTATTTTACAAAGATACAATTTGTATAAAATATACTTATTTCCTCCCCTCTTTTCTGTCAGGTGATACACAGCCACCACTTGTTCCAGCACTTCAATTTGGCTGGCAACCTGCCCTACTGCATATCGGCTCCATTTGACCCCCTTCTCCAAAGAAAACACAAATTGGAAATGCACACATAGAACAACATCAATATAAAAGAATACATATTGTATGATTCTATTTACATTACATTTAAGAAAAAGCAAAACTGAACTGTGGTGACAATAATCAGAAAGTAGTTGCCTGGTTGGAGGGGAAAGGGTGGTGCTTCAACTGACTACATAAGGGAACCTTCTGCGGTGAGGAAAATGTTCCATGTCTGTTTTGGGTGGTGGTTATATAAGAACACATAATGATCAAAACATATCAAACAAGCACTTAAGATCTGTGAATTTTAATGTATGTAAACTATACCCCAATTTTTAAAAACTTTGTTATATATACTTCATATATACATTAATATAATGTGGAAATATGTTTTTTAAACATAAATCTTCCCACAGACTTCAAGGCACAACACAAAGAGAAAAAAAAACAAGCTCCCTGGGCAAGGGAAACAAAATTAAAAATTAACAAGTGGGATTACATCAAACTAAAAAGCTGCTGTACACCATCAGCAGAACAGAAAGACAACCTACAGTACTGGAGAACATATTTATAAACAATTTATCTGATAAAAGGTTAACATCAAAAATACATAAAGAATTCATATGCCTCAACACCAAAAAAAACAAATAACCTGACCAAAAAATGGGTGGAAGACTTGAACAGACATTTTTCCAAAGAAGAAATACAAGTGGTCAACAGACACATGAAAAGATATTCCACATTGCTAATCATCAGGGAAATGCAAATCAAAACCACAACAAGATATCCCCTCATACCAGTTAAAACAGCCACTATGCAAAAGACAAGAAATAACAAGTGAGGATGTGGAAAAAGGGAACCTACACTGTTGGTGGGAATGTAAACTGGTCCAGCCACTGTGGAAAGCAGTATGGGGGTTCCTCAAAACACTAAAAATAGAAATACCATATGACCCAGTAATTCCACTTTAAGGAATTTACCCAAAGAAAGCAAATACCCTGATTCGAAAACATATGCAACCCTATGTTTATTGCCACATTATTTATAATAGCCAAGCTATGTTTCCATCAATAAATGAATGGATAAAGATGATGTGGCATATATACACAATGGAATAGTATTAAGACATTAAAAAAAGAAAAGAAAACAAATCCTGCCATTTGCAACAACAGGGATGGAGCTAGAGGGTATTATACTAACTGAAATAAGCCAAGTGGAAAAAGACAAATACCATATGATTTCACTTATTTGTAGAATACAAAAACTAAACAAAACATAATGAACAAAACAGCAGTAGATTCACAGACACTGAGAAGTGACGGTGGTTACCATGGGGATGGGTGGGAGTGGCTGGCTAGGGAGGAGTTGGGGTGGGTGGCTAGGGACGGTGAGGTCATGGGGATGGTAGTACAGCAAGGAGAATACAGCCAATGAGTTGGTAACATCTTCCTATGTTGACAGAGAGTAACTGCATTAGTGGGGGTGGGGATTTAATAATATGGGTAACTGCTGAACCACTGTGCTGTATACTTGAAACCAATATAAGATTGTATATCAATGATACTTCGATTAAAAAAAAAAGGCATGCCTACATGTGATTACTATCTTTGGTCCTACCAGCTATAGGACTAGTCAAGTTACATACCATCCTGGGTCTCATATTCATCCACTGTAAAATGAGGAATATTTAGTATCCACCTCAAATATCATATGCCCTGTACAAGATAATCCATGTCAAGTGCCAGAAACATAACAAGCATCCAATATACGTTAATCTCTTTCCCTTCCTTTTCCATTTACAAATAGCAAATGGGGTGTAATAATGCAACTTAAGTTGTTTTCCCAAAATGATTGCCCAAGTTATCAAAGAAGATGAAGGAAAAGGAGGAGGGGACAGCGGAAGAGAAAAAGAAGACAAAAAAGGCAGAAACCAACAAATCAACATTAGAATTTACCTTGAGGAAAGAAGCATGGATACACACAATAATTTATCTACAAGGATATAAATGACATTATTTATAATACTTGAAAACTGGAAAATCAAACAGGGAGTAATTATGCAGAAACATGAAAATTTATTTTATGGTAAGTAAAAATATATACAATCCAGAAATGAATATAGATGTGTACTCTGATATGAAAGAATTTCAGAGTTCTATTCATCTGTGCATTAGTCAAAATAAGAACATAGAAAGAAAGGGGAGAAAATGATAAATGTAGTGTACCCACTCATTCTCTTATTAAAATAGTGAAAAGTACAGAATAATTTGTAGCTAATTTATCTTGTCAGTATTAAAATGAGTATGAATTTATATACATATATAATAGAAAAAAGTTAAAATAACAATAATCACTATAAAGAAATAGGAAGAATAGATAAAATATTTCAGACAATTTATCGATTGTCTCAGTCCATGCTGACTACTTGTAATAAAGCAGGGTGACAGACAGAAGTATGCCATGAATGTAAATATGACTAAACACATCACTAGCTATGAAGACTTTCCTTCAGTGATGATTTAACCACTATGGAGTGATTCTAACCACACCTGCCAGAAACTAAACATTGCCATCAGCACTCTATGAAAACTTCTAAGGAAAGCTATTAACACTTCCTAGTACAAACGTACACATTATCTCATTGTGGCGATTTCTCCATCTGAATACCTGAAAGTTCTCTAGTATAAGGTGTTTAAGATGATGATTTGACCTGAGCGAGTCACTAGTAACTGGTCATTGGTTATCTAGTTATGTTCTCAGTATTTCCCTAAATTCAAATGTAAAAATTAGCTAGAGGCCATTACATCTGACATCTTAGCACTGTATGTTTCTCAAAGTACCTGCTTATAAGCAGTATTTCTCATAACCGGGACTGTTCCTGGCACTACTGCACATGAGGCAGTGCACGAGGGAAGGAAGTCTCAAGAATCCAAGTGCTGCCCTTATTTCTAAAAACACTGAACTTTTAGAGAAACTAATTTCAAATTCATCAAAATATTCATGCTCAGATGAAATGCTATTATATATAAGGATACTTGTTTCATATTCTGAATTTGATGAACATAGGAAAAATCAGAGGAAAAAAGGTTAACATATTAGCTGGCCGTAAATTTAAACTAAATTCCAATAATTTTCTCCAGGAAACAATATAATTTTTACTTAAGTTCAGAATGTTATCAGTTAAATACTGTGCTAAAACAGGTACAGGATTAGAGAATTTTAAGTGGGAAGCAGAACATAATTTTGTTATGGGTAAAAATTCCTTATGATTAGATTTGCTGCAAGGCATGAGAACCTATGACTATGACCACCAAAATATGTTTGAAAAATCTACTTGAGATGAAAGTTAAATAAAAGCATCTCAATTCATGTTGGGAGTTTTGTTGTTCTTTTAAGACATTTTTTCCTTGTCTAAAAAATGCTCAAAATGCATCTTCATGCGTTCAAAAAAAAAACTGAGTCTTCATAAACTAAAAAAAAAAAAAGTAATCCTATGCTATAGGATCACTGTTTACATTATAAAGCTTTACTTCCTTTTTAGTTCTTCATTAACATCTTAAGAAAAATACATTTTTACTTGAAAATGAATTGGATTGACTGAGAATTGCCCAGAATTTCCCTGTATAGAAATCATTATTTGAGTCTCTATTGTTTCTTAGGGAGAGCTCCTGAAAGATTTCTAATCATGTATTCTTACAATTCCAATTTATTTGATTTGGTATACAACATGCCAAATCAACAACTGACAGTTTATCTTAGAACTGACTAACTAGACTCAGGTTATTTTTGCTAGAGTTATCTCCTTGGCATCTATCGGTGTGACTACCAATATATTATACAGCATAGGAAATACAGTCAATAATATTATATCTTTGTATGCTGACAGATGGCAACTACACTTATTGTGGTGAGCACTTAGTAATGTATATAATTGTTCAATCACTATTTTGTACACTAGAAAACCAATATATCAGAAAAAAGGTGGGGGGGGGAATTTCCAGAGTCCAACATACCTTATGATAGTACAAGTCTATCCTGCAGAGCTATGGTGAGAATTATTGAGTTAATACATGTCAAGTGCTTAGAATAGTGTCTGGCACACAGCAAGCCCTTGATAAATGTTAGTTATTACTTCACCGTGTCCCACTTTGACTTACTTTATATGCATGAGACAGCAAAGGAGAAAAAAAATGAGAGAGAAAATAGAAAAGTGCCGTCCTTCTGATGCTTATATACCATAACCCACACAAGTCCCTCTCCTATGCAAGGAGGGGGCCTAGGCCTAGTCATTTGGGCTCCTTATATAAATCTAAATTCTATGGTTTCCAAACACAGAATGATGAGGATTTTCTTGGGAAAATCCAAAAAGCCAGTCTAGTTAGCCAACTATGACTAATCCTTAGCAGATATGAAGGATTACTGTGAGTTTATATAACCTGGAGGGGCAATCCCACTCTCATCAGAAAGAACAGTCACTTAGAAATCAGAGACACATGATAGAAGATTAATGGGATCAGACTGACCAAGGAAGCCAATTCTAAGACAACTCAGGGAGACACCACCAGCAGCAGCAACACAGGACAGGGTGCAGACTGGCAGCTTGGAGAACCGCCCCCTCTAGTCCTGTCGGGCAGGAGGGGAGCATCCCACTCTTTTCTGATCGGTGTGCAGCTGATTCAGCCCAGCTGCGGGACTCCTTTCGGGTCTCTTCTTGCTCTGACAGTTTGTAATTCTAAAAAAAGGCTGGAATTAAGCAAGCAGTGATGTATTCTAAATGGAGGTATTGGATTTCAGCATTCCATGAACACTTTTTTAAATGTGAAAAGAAAAACAGTAGTGTTTTAAATATAAAATGGAATAGACTACCAATGTAAATTATTTACATTCTTCCTCAGATTTTAGGAACAGGATTCAGATTGCTTTCTAGTAAAGAACCATCTTTTTAAAAATTACAGTTGAAGTAAACAAGAGATCAGCACTTTGGATCTCAGCCCCATCTTCAGGGGTTTGGCAACACATTGAGATCTGTTCAGAGCTGCATCAGTACCTTTGCCAAGAGGCTAAGTGAGGAAGACAAAGAACTGCCTCAATGGAGCACTTCAGCTCTGTGCACAGGACACATACAAGACCGCCTGGGACTGTGCGAATAGATTTGCTGGGGCTCCTATCCTCTCAGGATCTAAAACTATGCTATGCTTCCATTCATCTTTTAACTGATCTTTGTGCTATAAAATTCAAGTTCCTTGTTTCTCTAATGGATAGTCAACGTGTGATATTTAGAGAGGTCAAAAAAAGTAAGAACAGAAAGTAATCCAGGATGTCAACATCACTCCTGCAAGGAGGTATATGGTTCTACTTGAAGCCAACAGATCTCTCAAATGAATGGCCTAGAACCTGAACCTTAAAATAGCTTGGATAATTATGTGGCTGGGCTTGCAAGACCATGCATATACACCAAGGGCTGGGCCTCTAACACAGGGCCCAGAAAAGGTAAATTTAAACTACAGTACAGGTAAGTCATAAAAGTAGTGAGGTACTGTCACATATCAGATGTTATTTGTAATAACATCTAATAAATTCATAATTCCAACTCCATCATTTCAATATCATATGTTGATTCATGCAAATAAAGCGCTACATTTTCACACCCCTGACTCTGTAACCCACAGGCTCCTGCATAGCCCTGTCTTTGTACACCGTCTTCAACTACCATTAAGCCGCAGGGTCTTGTTAATTTCATCCTATTGGATGGCGGACATAGTGCCTTTCAGTCCTCATATTTTCTGAAAGGATAGTTTTTGGAATCAACCAGTTCTGACTCCTCTCACCAAAGAAAGGACATTCTCATGAAACATTGCAAAGAAAATGTCAGTCTTCAATTCTATATTGTTCAAACCATCTGAAAGCATTCGATAAATGCTTGTTAAATCAATGAATAAATGACTATGGGATTTACTCCAGCTTTTACATTAAGAAAACCAAAATAATAAATAACACAAATAGCATTCTACTTAGTTCTTCAAACTGACTATATATATGTAAGTCATATCAGCTTTTAACAACTACAGTCTATGACTGCACAAATATATTTGACATTGGAATGCCAAAATAATATGTTAACTAAGAAGATCTGCCTAGAGGAAAAAAAACACTCTTTTTATATATTATATTACATTTGTTTAACAAAGTTTTCCTGTATACAGTCAAGGAAACAATTTATATCATTCAAATGATTTGGTCACCAATTCTGTGATGTGTGTATGATGGGGGAGTAGGCGAGTTCCCCATACCACTAACTCAATTCTGGCACTGTTTACCTGGAGATAGCATCAGATCCCACAGGTTAAGGACCCCACACCATTTTCCCCACAGTGCCAACCAGGAAGCTCTTCAGACCCTCTCCTTTTGGGTTTTTATGGAGGCTTCTTTGCACAGGAATGATTAAATCATTGGCCAATCTCCAGCCCCTCTCCCCGGCAGGAGGGAGGCAACAGGAAGGAGAATGAAAGTTCCAAACCTCTGGTCATGGATTTGGCTACCCTGGCAATCAGCCCAAATCTTTAGTTGCTTTCTAAAAGTTACCTCATTAACACAACAAAAGACACCTTTATTGTTCTCAGTTACTTAGGAAATTCCAAGGATTTTTGGAGCTCAGTGCCAGACAGGAGGATGAAGACCAAATATGTATTTAGCTATTATCACAATCATATAATCAAACATTAATATGTATGAAACACAAACTGAAATAACAAAATATTAATATCTTACCTGAACATCTTTGTATTTTTCTCGTAAGTCCAAGAGCCGATGATAAGCTTTAATGGCTTCTGAAAATTCCCCAACATCTGTGCTAGTGAGAATATAGTTTTCCCAGATCTGCCAGTGTTCATAGTTGCACTTGAGGGCTTCTTGTAAAGTTCTAAAAGCTTTTGCTCTATTAAAGGTCAAATTTTAAAGAGAATAAACCATAGCTAAATAAACCATAGTTAAATGTGTAAAATGCCAATATGGACTTTCTATCAGTCTTTAATCATTCATGTTAATAAACAGAATTAGAGGCCCCAAAATACGAAAGCCACCTCAAATTTCCCCCTAAAATTTTAAAAACTTTAAAAGGAGCAGAAAATTGCAAAGCAAAAACAGGTAGAAATGAAACAAGGGCAGGGAAAGGCAAATAAAAACCAACTGGAAATTCTGTTAATTGAAAGAGACGTTAAAATAAGTAAACAAAAAACCTCAACAGGTGTTAAAAACTAGACTGCCCACAGTCAAAGAGAAAACTGAAGAAATGAAAAATGGTGAGACATTTACTCAGAATTCACATTAAAAATTAAAAGAGTGATACAGGAAAGAATGAGAGGTAAGGTCCAAACACACATTAATAGACATTTCAGAGTAAATAAATGCAGAAACTGGCAGGACACTACATTTGAAAAGATAATAGCTGAGCATTTTCTAGAACTGAACAAAGATCTAAATTCTATGATTGGAAATATATTTTGGGTACCATTCATTGCAAATAAAGATAAACCAGCACCTAGACATACTGTGTGAAATTGCAGAACATAATCCTAAAACCTACAAAAGAATGACAGATAACAGTAGATATTTCATTAACAACAAAAGATGGTAGAAGACAATAGAACCCTACCTTTAAAGTGTTGAGTAAAAATAACTGTCTAAAATTGTATCACCAGTTTAATTTATTACTCAAGAGTATACAGAATCAAACATTTTCGTATGTGCAAAGACTAAGAAAATTTATCACCTATTGACCCTAACATACAATAACTATTAAGACTCCTACTCTTGCAAAAATAAAAGGGAATTCAAACAGAAGGGAAGGGATACAAAAAATGATCAATGGTAAGTACTAAAATTGATTAAATATGTTAGTAAATATTGAAAAAACAAAAATGATTACCAGCTATTTGTGTTTAAAAAAGTAAAACTAAAAGTGTATAGGCCATATTCTCTGCAATCAAATAAGAAATCAACAGTAAATAGACATTTTAAAAAACATATATGCCTGGAAACTTAAAAATGCAATCCTACAAGAAAAGGAACCCACAGTTGTGGGGCAAGAGACTCCTATGAGGAAGTGCAAAGTATTCAGAACTTAAAGTAATATATATATCACCATCTGCAGGACATAGCTGAAGAAGCAGTCAGAGGGAAATGTATGATCTTATATGCATTTAGTACAAGATAGGAAAGATGGAAAGTAAATTAGTTAAAATATTCAACTTAATATGGCAGAAGAACACCAAATAAACTTAAGAAAGAAGATAATACAGGTAAGAAATAAAATGTAAAGAACAGAAATAATCAACTAAACCAAAAGCTGGCTCTTTGGGAAAAAAGAAAAAGAAACCTAATGAAACAGACAGATGTCTGACCAAATTTCACTTAGAATGCCAAAAAAAATAGCACAAACAAGTAATTAAGAAAAGTCCTATGAGTATGCTATGAACAAATTACACAAATGAGCTCAAGAACCAGGAAACCAAATAAATCAACAAAAATTAGAACAAGGCTAGGTAGTTTTACAGAAAAGGTTTACCAAACCATCAAGGAATCCTTGCGTCTTAAAGAAACCACTTCAGAAAAGAGAAAAAGATTAAAAACTTGATATGGACAAGGAAATCAACAGAATTTCATGCCACCTATGTTAAGACCTATTAAACATCTCAGCAAACAAAAAAAATGTTTATGCTTTACTTCCCTGACTGGACAAAGATTATACCTCCTCTACAGCCCATAAATATTTTCCTGGGCGATTACAATAACCTCTTTCAGACGTATGGTATAGATCTCCCTTTCCAATACCCATTTTGAGTTTAAGACAACAAACTCCACTTCTCTTTTCTCTGCTGAGCTTCAATGTTTCAACAAGGCCCCTCCTCCTTGCCCACTTCAAGGAAAGTATTGGAGGGGATGATGAGGATTCTCTGGCCATCCTAGGCCATTACTCTGAGAGTCACTTCCTGAAGCATTTGAAAAGAAGCATGCCTATATTATCAGTGACTTTCCCCACAAATATTTAACATTCAAATCATTTAATCTACCTCTCATATACCTATGGTACTGATACAAATAACTTCATTACAATTAAGTCCTTTTAGTCTTTTCACTAATAGCTAATTCACTGCAGTTTAATTATTTATTCTCTACATTAAACAATTTACCTAATCGTTGTTATGGGATGTAGTGATTAATTTATTCCTTGACCCAACATCCTTACAGTTAAAAATGAAAGTACCCTTGCTCAAAAACTTCTTCAAATTCAGCCATAAATTTTTTTCTTCTTTTTTCCTGTTCCTACTCCACCCCCTGCACCCACCTTCCAGGTAATAGCAACAGCCTTCAACAGTGGTAGACTGAGACTCTCCAGTTCTCCCATTCACACAGGGGAGGGTGTGTAAGTTATCTTACTGGAGAACTCCTCAACAAACAGGAGTCCACACCAGGAAGATTATCCTTTTTTGACACTTCCTTCCATTTTCTAATCACAATTTTCTGGCCTCAAAATTTTTGCAATGAATTCTTTTTAGTTATTTATGGCTTCTTTATAAGGAACTTCAATTCAGGACTGACCTATCAATCCACAATGGTAGTGATCCTGCACTGTCCAAAGTACATAGGAAGATGGAAATTTTCCCAAGGGATTGATAGGGACATGCTGCCTAGGGGAACCAGAGGAAAGAAGAGCACGTTGGTGAAGAGCCTTATGATAGCAAAGGGATAGACCATTAAAGGGATGCTTTAAGATATGGATATGATTCTTTTGGTAATAATAGGTAGTAATAATTACCCCTGAAGTGACAATCCATGGGTCAAAAATTAGTTAGGTCTGGAGCAGCAACAAAGAAAGGAAAGAGTAAAAAGACAAAAGTAAAGGAGTGATTTACCTCTGGTCTTACAACCCCTCTTTTACCCTAAAACCCATTCATGGAGCTGCAGGAAGAGAAGAAAAGTATCAGAAAGAAGGTGAGGAACAATGTGCAAGAACCCCTAGCTGAGAAAGCAGGATCCTCAGGATTCATGGGCGGCAAGACAAGATAGAGGACCAAGAGCCTCTATATATACAGAATTATCAGAGTTACTAGGAAAACCCGCTGGGATCATTCAACAGCAATGCCAGGGATTTCCCCAGACCCTTGCTTTCAATTGAAAGAGTCTCTAGTGAGTTTTAACACAATCAGTTGCAATCAAGAACATAATATTATTTTCTGAAGATAGCAAAACACGTGGTACTTTATTTATTTAGACTGTCATCCAAGAGCAGCAGAAACTTTTCATGATCTCAATGTAATGTGGATTTAATGATACCTTAATAAATATCTTGTGAATCCACAAAGAAAAAATAAATTTGAAAATAAGCCCGAATAAGAATGGAAATGTATCCACCCTTTAACTCATCTATTAAAACTCTGGCAACAGCAATCCTTGCCTCTTCCCTTTCCTTCGTTTTCTGTAGCCAGTCAGTAAGCCCCACTGGTTGTCCCTTTTATAAACTGGAGTCTGCCCCCCTTTTTTTCCAGTCTAGGTCTGTCCTCCTGGATTGTCACGACAGCTGTCTGCTAACTGCTTTCCCAGCGCCCCCTTTCCTCTCTAGTCTGTCTCACACACTGCCATCAGATAAATCTTCCTAAAAAGTTTCTTTTATAAAACTACCCCCACTGAGATCTCTGGCCCCTGTTGCCAACAGGATAGTCTCAACTTGTCAGTCAGATTATCAGAACATGCTGTGATTTTCCCCAGACGACCTCTCCAGCCATCTCTCTCCTGAAGGTCCACTATAGTCTAGAGCTGGACTATTGTACTTCCTATCTCCTAAAGTGCTGCATTCATTCCTGTCACTTCATTTGGTCACATTCCCCATGCCTGAAAGGTTCTCCTGTGTTCCCTCTATCTGCTTTTCAAATTTTAGCTTGAATCCAATATTTCCTCAGAAGTATCTCTGAACCAGGATCATACAACTTGGCTCTGGTGAGATCCTCACAGGACTACACTACACTAGCATCTGGTACAGAGTAAGTGTTCTACAAATATCACCCGTTCTTATTCTTTGTACTTCTCATTTGATATTTACCACATACCATTTACACAGTTAATCAGTTTTTTAAATTACAAGGTATAACATTTTATTTTTAAGCTTATGCTCCTTGAAAACGTTAGTTCACATTTATATTTCTCAATAATACCTAGCACACTGCAATCAATCAGTAAGAATTTATCAGTTGAATTGACCAACAGGCATACTTGCGATTATCATGTAATGAACAAGGATGCAAAACTTCAGTATCAAATAAGGATTTCAAAAAATATTTCTCATTCAATTACATGCTAAATGTTTTCAATAAACTACATTCTGAATTCAAATGGCTCTACTAAGCAATTCTAACTTAAAGATATGACTAGGTAAAGGAAAAAGATAAAGAATAAGGCACAATGTTTCAGTGTGCAGTTGAAGAAAATCTCATGTTTTTGAAAGCAAAATTCTTCACATTAGTCTGATGTACTTACTTTTGTTTTAATCTGATATAGGAAGTAGATAAATTGTTCCAAGCTTCAGCATTCTGAAATGATAAGAGAACGCAGTTATAGACTATTCTCATTTAGGCAAAAGAATTGCTACAACCAAAAATATATAATACTAATTCAAGATGTGCTCTTTATAATGTTCATTTTTAATAAAGCATGTTTAAAGGTGTTATGAGAAAATTAAACAACTTCTATGATTTAGAATAAAAAGTCACAAAATGTCAGGAAAATAATAAAAGGCAAAAAAAGAAGGAAAATAAATTTAATTTTTAACATAAAATAATTTAAAAATTACATTATTTTTGCTTTCTATCCTTTTTCTTAATTATGATAAGAACATCTAACATGACACCTATTCTCTTCACAATTTTTTTTTATTAAGGTATCATTGATACACAATCTTATGAAGGTTTCCCATGAGCAACATTGTGGCTACTACATTCACACACATTATCAAGTTCCCCCCACATACCCATTGCAGTCACTGTCCATCAGCGAAGTAAGATGCTATAGAGTCACTACATGTCTTCTCTGTGCTATATGACCTTCCCTGATAGCCCCCACTTTTGTGTACTATTCATAATACCCCTTAATCTCCCTCTCCCTCTGTCCCTGCATGCCATCCCCACCCCCTTTCCCTTTGGTAACCGCTAGTCCCTTCTTGGAATCTGAGTCTGCTGCTGTTTTGTTCCTTCAGTTTTGCTTTGGTGTTATATTCCACAAATGAGTAAAATCATTTAGTACTTGTCTTTCTCTGCTTGGCTTATTTTACTGAACATAATACCCTCTAGCTCCATCCATGTTGTTGCAAATGGTAGGATTTGTTTTCTTCTTACGGCTGAATAATATTCTGTTATGTATATGTATCACCTTTTCTTTATCCATTCATCTACTAATGGACACTGAGGTTGCTTCCATATCTTGGCTATTGTAAACAGTGCTGTGATAAACATAGGGGTGCATATGTCTTTTTTTTTTTTTTTGAGAGGGCATCTCTCATATTTATTGATCAGATGGTTGTTAACAACAATGAAATTCTGTATAGGGGACTCAATGCACAATCATTAATCAACCCCAAGCCTAATTCTCAACAGTCTCCAATCTTCTGAAGCATAACGAACAAGTTCTTACATGGTGAACAAATTCTTACATAGTGAATAAGTTCTTACATGGTGAACAGTGCAAGGGCAGTCATCACAGAAACTTTTGGTTTTGATCACGCATTATGAACTATAAACAATCAGGTCAAACATGAATATTTGTTTGATTTTTATACTTGATTTATATGTGAATCCCATATTTCTCCCTTATTATTATTTTTTAATAAAATGCTGAAGTGGTAGGTAGATGCAAGATAAAGGTAGAAAACATAGTTTAGTACTGTAAGAGGGCAAATAAAGATGATCAGGTGTGTGCCTATAGACTAAGTATTAATCCAAGCTAGACAAGGGCAACAAAACATCCACGGATGCAGATTTCTCTCAAAACAGGGGGGGTGAGGTTCTAAGCCTCACCTCTGTTGATCCCCAATTTCTCACCTGATGGCCCCCCTGCAACTGTGCCTGTCTTAGGTTGTTCCTCCCTTGAGGAATCTTACCCATCTCTGGCTAACCAGTCATCTTCCGGGGCCATACAGGGAAATGTAAAGTTGGTAAGTGAGAGAGAAGCAATATTGTTTGAAAAGGTTAGCTTTTTACTTCTTTGCAGATTTATGCCCTGTGGCTTTTATGCCCAGTATTTGTCTTGAGGTATCTTTACCACTTGGAAGAATTATGATACTCGGTAATTTCGATATGAGGCACGAATTCTACTAAAGGTTTGTAATTAGGAAGGAAGAAGAAAAGCTATAAAAGTAGCAGATGGAAGGAAACATGGGAAGATTGATTATTTCTTTGACATATCTTCTTGTGGAGTAACATAAGCATGTATAGGTTTTAAACTACTAATTAAATTGTGCACACACATGAACATAATAGGAATACAGCTACGTAACCAAAGCAGACCTACAATTACCAGCCATCTCCAGTGAAACCAAGAAAACCAGTTAGGCATTCTAGGCATTTGTGAAAACTTATCAATGATATGATGGATATTGTCTAACTGAATTTGAATAGTTTGAGAAAAATCAGACAATTTAAAACAACACATTCCTGGGAACTGTTCACATCCCGTATGTTCTTTTAACAGTAGATAGTCTGCAGTCGCAAGATTTTGGAGTGCTGCAACTTGCACTTCTCCTAATTCTTGGTTAAGTTCCGACAGTATAGATCCAGACAAATTTGTTGTTTTACTGTATGCACAGGCCAGCTTAGATATCTCCTTCTTCATTCCAATGGCAAGTCCAGGAACTGGTGGGATGAATGCAGCTACAACTGCAACAGCGCCAGGATCTTTGTTGAAGTTTTTTGATGATCATCTTCTGGAATGACTCTTCCAGGGAATGTTGATGTTGGAAGTTCTTCTTCATATCATATCTTAATTTGTTTTCTGGGTAGCCAAATTAGGCTTTGATCCTCTGTATAAACACAAACAAACCCCTTGCCCACACCTTGACATGCCCCTATATCATTGTGAAGAACCTACTGGAGATCACCACACAGGAACTGCTGTTTTTTTTTTTTTTTAAGAGAAAGGAATATCAGAAAAATGTACTTCCATAGCTGATCATCTGACACCCTTTAAAGGATCAAAATTAAGGATATTTAAAGTATGCATTAATCGTTGATTTACAGTTATTTTTATCCTATCAGGGAGAAATCCCCCTTTTCTTTCTTTTTTTATCTTTAATCTACAATTATATGAAGAATATTTGTTTACTAGGCTCTCCCCTATACCAGGTCCCCCCCACAAACCCCTTTACAGTCACTGTCCATCAGCATAGGAAAATGTTGTAGAATCACTACCTGTCTTCTCTGTGTTGTACAGCCCTCCCTTTTCTCCCACCACACCCATTGTGCATGCTAATCATAATACCCCCTTTATTCTCCCCCCCCCCTTATCCCTCCCTACCCACACATCCTCCCCAGTCCCTTTCCCTTTGGTATCTGTTAGTCCATTCTTGGGTTCTGTGATTCTGCTGCTGTTTTGTTCCTTCAGTTTTTCCTTTGTTCTTATACTCCACAGATGAGTGAAATCATTTGGTATTTCTCTTTCTCCGCTTGGCTTATTTCACTGAGCATAATACCCTCTAATTCCATCCATGTTGTTGCAAATGGTAGGATCTGTTTTCTTCTTATGGCTGAGTAATATTCCATTGTGTGTATGTACCACATCTTCTTTATCCATTCATCTATTGATGGACACTTAGGTTGCTTCCAGTTCTTGGCTATTGTAAATAGTGCTGTGATAAACATAGGGGTGCATCTGTCTTTTTCAAACTTGAATGCTGTGTTCTTAGGGTAAATTCCTAGAAGTGGAATTCCTGGGTCAAATGGTAAGTCTGTTTTGAGCATTCTGAGGAACCTCCATACTGCTTTCCACAATGGTTCAACTAATTTACATTCCCACCAGCAGTGTAGGAGGGTTCCCCTTTCTCCACAGCCTCGCCAACATTTGTTGTTGTTTGTCTTTTGGATGGCAGCCATCCTTACTGGTGTGAGGTGATACCTCACTGTGGTTTTAATTTGCATTTCTCTGATAATTAGCGATGTGGAGCATCTTTTCATGTGTCTGTTGGCCATCTGTATTTCTTTTTTTTTTTTGAGAGGGCATCTCTCATATTTATTGATCAAATGGTTGTTAACAACAATAAAATTCTGTATAGGGGAGTCAATGCTCAATGCACAATCATTAATCCACCCCAAGCCTAATTTTCGTCAGTCTCCAATCTTCTGAAGCATAACGAACAAGTTCTTACATGGTGAACAAGTTCTTACATAGTGAGTAAGTTCTTACATGGTGAACAGTACAAGGGCAGTCATCACAGAAACTTTCGGTTTTGATCACGCACTATGAACTGCATATGTCTTTTTGAATCTGGGATCCTGTATTCTTAGTGTAAATTTCTAGGAGTGGAATTCCTGGGTCAAACGGTATTTTTATTTTTATTTTTATGAGGGACCTCCATATTGCTTTCCACAATAATGGAACTAATTTACATTCCCACCAGCTATATAGGAGGGTTCCCCTTTCTCCACATCTTCACCAGCACTTTTTGTTCCTTGTCTTTTTGATGTTGGCCATCCTAACTGGTGTGAGGTGTTATCTCATAGTGGTTTTAATTTGCATTTCCCAAATAACTAGCAATGTGGAGCATCTTTTCATGCACCTGCTGGCCATATGAATTTCTTCTTTGAAGAAGTGTCTGTTCAGATCCTCTGCCCATTTTTTAATTGGGTTATTTGCTTTTTGGGTGTTGAGGCATGTGAGGTCTTTATATATTTTGGATGTTAACCTCTTACTGGATATGTCATTTACAAATATATGCTCCCATACTGTAGGAAGCCTTCTTGTTCTGCTGATGGGTGTCCTTTGCTGTACAGAAGCTTCTTCGTTTAATGAAATCACATTTGTTCATCTTTGCTTTAGTTTCCCTTGCCCCAGGAGACGTGTTCAGGAAAACGTTGCTCATGTTTATGTCTAAGAGAATTTTGCATATGTTTTCTTCTAAAAGTTTTATGGTTTCATGACTTACATTCAGGTCTTTGATCCATTTCAAGTTTACTTTTGTGTATGGAGTTAGACAGCAATCCAGTTTCATTCTCTTACATGTAGCTGTCCAGTTTTGCCAACACTAGCTGTTGAAATGGCTATAATTTCCCAATTGTATATCCATGTCTCCTTTATTGCATATTAATTGGCCATATATGTGTGGGTTTATATCTGGGCTCTCTATTCTATTCCATTGATCTATGGGTCTGTTCTTGTGCCAGTACCAAATTGTCTTGATTACTGTGACTTTATAGTAGAGCTTGAAGTAGGGGAGCATAATCACCCCAGTTTTATTCTTCTTGGGATTGATTTGGCTACTTGGGGTCTTTTGTGGTTTCATATGAATTTTAGAACTATTTGTTTCAGTTTGTTGAAGAATGCAGTATTATAATAGGGATTGCATTGAATCTGTAGATTGCTTTAGGCAGGATGGCCATTTTGACAATATTAATTCTTCCTATCCATGAGTACAGGATATATTTCCCTTTATTGATGTCCTCTTTAATTTCTCTTGAGTGTGTTATACTTTTCAGAGTATAAGGTCTTTCACCTCTTTGGTTAGATTTATTCCTAGGTATGCTGAATTCATAGAGTAAGTGAAAGTATTCCCTCCTCTTCTACTTTTTGGAAAACTCTAAGGAGGATGGGTATTAGGTCTTCACCAAATGTTTGATAAAATTCAGTGGTGAAGCCATCTGGTACAGGAATTTTGTTCTTAGGTTAGTTTTTTGATTGCCAATTCAATTTCAGTGCTGGTAATTGGTCTGTTCACATTTTCAGTTTCTTCCTGGGTCAGTCTTAGAAGCTTATATTTTTCTAGAAAGTTGTCCTTTTCTTCTAAATTATTCAATTTGTTAGCATATAATTTTTCAAAGTAGGCTCTAATAATTCTTTGTATATCTGTGGTGTCCATAGTGATTTTTCCTTTATCATTCTGATTCTGTTTATGTGTGTGTACACTCTCTTTTTTTCTTGATAAGTCTGGCTAAGGGTTTATCTATTTTGTTTATTTTCTCAAAGAACCATCTCTGGTTTCATTAATTCTTTCTATTGTTTTATTGTTCTCGATATTATTTATTTCTTCTCTGATTTTAATTAGGTCCCTCCTTCTACTGACTTTGGGGCTCATTTGTTCTTGTTTTTCTAATTTCATTAATTGTGAGTTTAGACTGTTTATTTGGCTTTGTTCTTCTTGAGATAAGCCTGTATTGCTATATATTTTCCTCTTTGAACTGCCTTTACTGTATCCCACAGAAGATGGGGTGTTGAGCTGTTTTTCATTTGTCTCCATATATTGCTTGATCTCTGTTTTTATTTGGTCACTGATCCATTGAATATTTAGGAGCATGTTGTTAAGCCTCCATGTGTTTGTGGGCTTTTTGTTTTCTTTGCACAATTTTTGGATTCATACTTTTCTGGTCTGAGAAGTCAGTTGGGAATTTACTGATGCTCTTTTTGTGGCCTAGTATGTGATCTATTATGGAAAATGTTCCATGTGCACTTGAGAAGAATGTGTATCCTGCTGCTTTGAGTGGAGTGTTCTGCAGATGTCTGTTAGGTCCAACTGTTCTAATGTGTTGTTCAGTGCCTTTCTCTCCTTACTTATTTTGTCTAGTTGATCTGTCCTTTGGAGTGAGTGATGTGTTGAAGTCTCCTAAAATGAATGCACTGCATTCTATTTCCCCCTTTAATTCTGTTATTATTTGTTTCACATAAGTAGGTGCTCCTATGTTGGGTGTAGATATTTATAGTGGTTCTATCCTCTTGTTGGACTGACTCCTTTATCATTATGGAATGTCCTTCTTTGTCTTGTAACTTTGTTTTTAAGTCTATTCTGTCTGATAGAAGTACTGCAACTCCTGCTTTTTTCTTCCTATTAGTTGCATGAAATAGCTTTTTCCTTCCCTTTTAGTCTGTGTATGTCTTTGGGTTTGAAGTGAGTCTCTTGTAGGCAGCACATAGATGAGTCTTTTTTTTTTAATCTATTCTGTAACTCTGTTTTTTGATTGGTGCATTCAGTCCATTTACATTTAGGGTGATATTGATAGATATGAACTTATTGCCACTGCAGGCTTCAGATTCGTGGTTACCAAAGGTTCAAGAGTAGCTTCTTTACTATCTTAACAGTCTAACTTAACTTGCTTATTATACTATCACAAACACAATCTAAAGGTTCTTTCTTTTCTTCTTCCTCTTCCACTCTTTATATGTTAGGTATCATATTCTGTACTCTCTGTGTATCCCTTGACTGACCTGCCGATTTAATTTTGTATTTTCTTAATAATTAATTGGTCTACTTCCCATACTCTGGTTTTATTTTCTCTGTTGACAGCTATTTAGCCTTAGGAGCACTTCCATCTAGAGCAGTCCCTTTAAAATACACTGCAGAGATGGTTTGTGGGCAGTAAGTTCCCTCAACTTTTGCTCACCTGGAAATTGTTTAATTCCTCTGTCTTATTTAAATGATAATCTTGCTGGGCAGAGTATTCTTGGCTGGAGACCCTTCTGTTTCATTGCATTTAATGTATCATGCCATTCCCTTATGGATTGTAAGGTTTCTCCTGAGAAGTCTGATGATAACCTGATGAGATTTCCTTTGTAGGTGATCTTTTTTCTCTCCCTGGCTGCTTTTAATATTCTGTTCTTGTTCTTGATCTTTACCATTTTAATTATTGTATGTCTTGGTGTTGTCTTCCTTGGGTCCCTGTGTTGGGAGATCTGTGCACTTTTACAGCCTGAGAGACTATTTCCTTTCCCAGACTGGGGAAGTTTTCAACAATTATTTCCTCAAAGAGACTTTCTATCCCTTTTTCTCCCTCTTTTACTTCTGATACCCCTATAATGCTAATATTCAGATTCTGGTCTGAGAAGTCAGATGGGAATTTACTGATGCTCTTTTTGTGGCCTAGTATGTGATCTATTATGGAAAATGTTCCATGTGCACTTGAGAAGTGTGTTTGGAGTGGTCACAGAGTTGTGTTATTATTCTTTCATTCCTAGAGATCCTTTTTTCTGTCTCCGTGCCTTTTTTTTTTGTATGTCTGTTCTCTAGTTACTATTCCATTTATCATTTCCTCTACCTCTTAGTCTGCTTTTAAATTTCTCCATTATATGTTCCATTTCAGATACTGTATTTTGCAAAGTTTCTATCTCTTCCTTGAAGGACTCCCTGAGATCTTGAATATTTTTCTGTAGCTCTGTGAGCATGTTTATTTTTTGCTTTGAAATCTTCATCAAGAAGATTGCTAATTTCAGTTTCACTGAGCTCTCTGGTGTGAGGGATTTTGGATTGAACAGGTTCTTTTGCTGCTTCATATTCCTACTGAATAATGTGGAATAATATCTTTGTGTTGGCTGCACCCTCTAGAGCTCAGGAGCTCTATTCTCTGGAGCTGCCCAGCCCATAGAGCAATGGTGGGGGTTGCAGGTGAGCAGTGCTAGTGTCCGCCAGGAGGAAAGAGCTCTTTCCTGCTTCCCAGCTGCAGTGCCTGTCTCCACTGCCAGGGCCAGTGGTCCAAGTGTGCAGGAAGCAGCCTCTGCATTACGCTCCTATAGCTGCTGTAGGTAGGGCTGCCCTCTGGCTGGCCTGGTGCAATGGCTAGGGCAGCAGGTTTGGAGCCAGTGCTGGCCTGGAGGAAAGAGTGCAAGGCTATGTATCATGGTGGGGTCTTGGAGCTGTGTTGACAGCCAGTTGGATGGAGCATCTGAAGCTCCTGAACGTTCCCAACATTGTGAACTGAGTGCGCCAGGACGATTTTGTCCACCTGGCCTTTCCCCTGAGCGGCAAGCTCTGTGTAATCCTTGCTCCTTTTAGCAGCCCTCTCACTGTTGGGAAATCTTTCAAAGTGCCTGCCTTTCTTTTGTCCCAGAGTGGCCTGCTGTGGGTACCTGTTTTCTACAAGAGGCTGGAATCTCAGTTTCTCCAAGTATTCCACCTGTCTTTGCTTTCCAACCCCTCTAATCTCCAGATCACCATGTAATGTGGGTTCATGCTCCAGCAATAGACCTCCAGGGGTGGGTATTTAGCAGTCTGGGGCTTTTACTCCCTCCCCACTCCATTTCTCTTCTGCCCGCCAGTGAACTGGGGTGGGGGGAGGGCTTGCATCCCTCAGGATCACAGTTTTGCTATTCTACCCTTTTCTGTAAGGTCTTCTCTTTTCCCCACATGTAAGCCATCTGTTGTAGTCTTCTTTCTGGTTATTCTTTCAGGATTAGTTGTATTTTTGTGTTACATGTGGTTTAGGGAGGAAATTTCTGCCTCACTTCTCACATAGCCATCTTTGTCCCCCAGTTGTCTCTTCACAAGTTTTTAAATGCACAATACAGTATTATTAACCATAAGCACAGTGCTGTACAGATCTCTGGAACTTACTCATATTGCCTAACTAAAACTATATACCCACCGGAATTGCTGTTCTGAACTACAGTACAGCTTAAATAACTTAGGGAATATCAAAGAGCTGCAATAAGGAAAGAAGACCAAACAAACTTACATCAGGTTCTAGAGTCACACAACGCTGAAAAGCCTTCGCTGAACCTCCATAGTCTTCCAAGGCCAAATAGGCACAGCCAAGGGAAAACCATACTCCAAGCTGCAAAGACCAAAAGCCCAAGTCATTCAGACACATAAAGACATTTATAGGATATAATCTGTAAAGTATTTAAGATACTATCAACAAACACACTATTATAAAGAGTGTTGAGCTATATAATAAACATTTGTTTTGCATTCTATATTACTTTAAATGTAGGAAATTTGAAAATGGAGATGAATTTTTACATATAATTTTTATTTATGAAATTGCAATATCATTGCAGATCTTCTGCTGAAAAAGACCATTCTTTGTGTTAACCAAACTCCATAAATGCAATAGAGAGCAATGTTTATAAGCCCTAATATTATAACCATCATATTAATGTAATATTTCTTACTGAGCATCAACTATGTAAGAAGTATACAAAGAAGTATCAGCAGATTCACAATTGATGAATTCATTACAAACTTGAGAAGTTTTTGCTTTCATCTCCAAATTAGACCACAAGTACTTGTGCAGTTTGACCAAGAGCCAACTGTACTAGCACGTATCTGGCTTAGGCCTATCTGAAAATAATTTAGAAAAAGTAGGCTCAGAATCTGGATTTCCAAATAGTTATTCAAAATGGAAAGCCTGACTTAAGTCAGTAAGACGTGTAAACAAAGAGAATTCGAAAACAGGTACATTAAGAAGTAGCTATTGAAATTACAAAAGAATTCTTTACATCATAGGGTTTCCTTAAAATTCAATAGCCTCTATTAAAAGGGAGATAAAACTGATAAAAATTCAATGAAATTAGTCAGAAATGCAGCTATTACAAGTCAAGTTTGCTTTTCTTTCAGATACAGTTAGTAAAGCCAGCAGTAGAATGCTGTCTACTTTCTCACTGACTTCCAGTACAAAGGCAGTCAGCCAGCAGATAGATTTGGTTGAACACTTTAGGGTGGGAAAGGAAATGAGGGCTCTGTTATCTGTCCAAAGCCTTTCACAGAGGCAGAGTAGGAGGCTGCCCCTACTTCCGTCGTGCTCATACTATCCCCCCCAAACTTGTTCTATATGGCTAGTTGAGGTCTGAAAGTTCTTTAAACAGATAAAAAAAATTTAGCCAATAATTAGAGCTTAGAAAGCAAACATCCTTGGGCATTTTAACACTTCACCTTGAATTCACAAAAGGCAATAAATACTCCTATCTGGAGCCTTTATGGGGAACAGATTTTAGTTAGAGGATAGGTAATGGCTAGAAAGGGAGTGAGTGTGTTTGATGTGGGAGGAGAAGCAGAGCTACTAGAGTGAAGCAAAGTTAGAGGCTCACTTTTCTGAATCAAGGGACTTCCAGCAACTTAATTAGCTCATTACACCTTGCTTCTGTCCAGTTATTTATAAAATCAAGTGAAAAGAGCTCAAAAGCACCAAACTACTCTCACCAAACATTCTGAGAGGCCTAAAGTCTGACTAACTTATAAAACAATCTCTCTAATTTCTAATCAAGTTGAAAATTTCAAAATTTGTGTATTATATTTCACCAATTATAAAGTATACTTTTTCCCCACCACTTAACACTCTGAAACAGATGCATCTTAATAACAATAGCTTGTCAAAGTTTTATCTGCAGCATTTTATTTTCTACACAAGGTAGCACTTAAAATAAACCTAGCCCTTACAATTGATGGCATCTTATATCTGATGAATTAAGGTAGCACGTTTACTTGGAATGAGGGATACCTCACTCTGGCACTAAATCAAAAACAATGAGAAATGCCTCCAAATTTCTAAAAAATGCATGTGACTGGATCGTTTTCTGCATCAAAAAGAATAAACTTCCCCAAAAGTATTTCAGTTATTATAAAAAACAGTGAGAGCAAATTTAAGATGTAAATACTTTTATTTTCAATCCACCTGAAAAGACAAAGGTTACGAGTTTTCCAAGTTAGCAATTATCTTGTAGCTCTAAGACAAGCTGGTGATGAGATTATTATTTATCTTTAAGTTTTCAAAGCAAGTCAATGTTTTGTAACCAGTGTCTTAAAACCAAAATAAATTTAATGAAAATCAGGCAGGTGGCTTAATTTAATACACAATACCTGTTTGTCTTTTCTTTTTATGCTCTTCATCATTTGTGCTGTTTGAACAATTTGCATCTGAAGGACAAAAGGACAATTCTAGGAACATAAACTGCTAGTAGATTTTCATCTATTGATAACTCATAATTATGATGAAAGATGACTTGCATATACCCACCCTATTCTTTGAAATCATAAAATGGCTTTAAAACAAAACAAAACAAAACAGAACACTATGAACTTCTAATTGCTTGTGGCTAACCTGCTAAACCATAAATAATGCATTCATACCCTGCTTCTCAACTGAGGTCCTTACAATATGAGGACTCAGGAGAATATTTAGTGCCTCTTTTACTTTTTTCATTTTAAACTATTATTATCAATAGTGACTGGTATCTTTGTTTAGAATGGTCATGCTCTTAAGAAAAGAACATTACAGAAGCAAAAATCAAACGAAGCTTAAAAAGAAAAAAAACCCTCACAATTCCCTAAGTTAGAGTTGTATATGTTTGAGTACCAAAGATCTTTATCGTCTAGTCCATGCTATCAGATAGAAATGTAATGCTATCCTCATGTTTTCTAGTAGCCTCATTTAAAAAGTAAAAAGACACGGGTGAATTTATTTTAAAAAACATTTCATTTAACGTTACACACCCAAAATATTACCATTTCAACATGTTATCAATATACAAAATTATTGATACGTTTTATTCATTTTTTTCATACTAAATATTTGAAATCTGATGTGTATCTGACACATACAGCACACCCCAACTTTGACTAGCCACATTTCAAGTGCTCAACTTCACATGCAGCTAGGAACCACCATACTGGCCAGCAGGGTTCTACATGACTTCTCTGAAACATAGACACAGACCCTAGCAGATCTGCATCCCTCCCTTCTTGCTCCAATAAGAAAACTAGCTTCTCTGGCTGAGACACTCCCCTGGGCTCCTAACTGCATTCTCAGCTGCCCCTTTCTATACAATTGTAACCAGAATGACCAGCACTTAATGAACAATTACTATGTGTGCCAAGCACTGATCTACGAGCTTTCCACGCATTACCTCATTTACTCCTCAAAACAGCCTTGCAAAGTAGTAAATATCACCCTCCTTAGGGAGATGAGGGTGGGCCATGGAGTCAGTCAGGGACGGAGGAGAGATTCAACCCAGTCAGTGTGACTCCAAAGCTCATGTCTTCTCCACGTGCCCACACTGCCTCCACTGCACTGTTCTACCCACACACGACCATGATTCATAGCAATACCTCCTTGTCACTGATAATGAGAGAGGGAAAAACAGTGCAGTTACCCTGTGCTGAGAAAACCCAGTTCAATTTTTTAACAACTAGGTCATACCTACTTTTCCCCGCAAAAGCTCTCTAAGTAGGCAAGCAGGCAAAGAGGAAGCAGGAGGATGGATGACCACGTTTAGTTGGGAAGGAAGAGCTTTATAAAGGCAAACTCTCATCAAAGGGACTGGGCAAGCATGGAGAAAGACAACCAGCTCTGAGAGAGGCTCCAGCTGAGATTTCTGCAAAGCTGTATTTCCAGGGCAATTCCGACAAAGGCAGGCTGCTTACAGGTAGGGCAATGGTCTTCAGGAGCTGACAGTCTAGCTGTTTTCTCTAAAGGAAACAATACAGAAGCACAAAAGCAGGCCAACGATTTATTTTTGAAGGTGATGATATATGTACTTAAAGAATGGTTTTAAATTGTTAAATTAACAAAGAACAAGAATGGTTGAGGACATGGTCTCTCTGAATTTTCCTCACAAACCTTCTCACAGAAACATTAGAAAAGAGGGCAAAAATAGATGGCTGGGATTCAGGAGGTTCTGAGCAATTGTATGACAGTGGCCTTGTCACTTAACCTCTGAGTCTCAGTTTCCCAATTGTTCCGTGGGGGATTGGATTAGATGAAAATTCCAAGGTTCCTTCAGACCCCAGATACTGAACGTCCTAAGGTAACAGGGTTCAAAGGTGCATTAGTGCCATCTCGTGGCAAAATAAGCACACTGATGATACAAATTGAATAGAAGTAGCAGTTCTGAGGAGCCTACGAGGCAATCAATCATTTCAGAGGCCTAAGAAATCAAGTCAAAAGAGGCTGAGAGGAAAAACAAGGCCTAGAATTTCCTTAAAGCCACAATGGCTCCTGTTGTACAATATGCATGATGAAGAGAATGACTGCAATACTTATCCACCTCAGGAATTAAAATAGAAATTAAACAGTAAACTACTCTAAGGTTGACAAAGACTAAGCACCACTAGACAAGGGGCATGGTTACTTTTACAATTAAAAAGTCTGTTTTTACAAGGGTATTTATAAGCACAGCTGGATTGTGGTCCACTTGCTTATATTTACAATTTTCTTTCTTAAATTGAGGCTACTACTCAAATTTCCTTCCTATACTCAAGGTTTTTGCAGAATGAAGAATAACCAGTAGCTTCACACTTTTTGCTCCTTATACAATTGACTGTCTAAATTTTTCGGATGTCACGTAACTTTAACATGTTATAACTGAATCCTTAAACGAAGCTGTACAGTCCATTCTCTCCTTTCTACATCCCTGACTCATTCCCATGACCTCACATGCAGATAAGTTGTTGAATGTGGTTTCATTAAACAGGAAATGACCTAAGCCAAATCCAAGAATGGTATCAGTGTTCTTTGGTAGGAGCTTTTCCTAAAGTGATGCTTTGTGCTCATATTTTTTAAAATATGCATCATGAACCCTTTCTTAACCAAATTTCTCATTTACTAACTACTAAATTCACCTCCCTAAGGAAAACACAAGTCTTAACCTGTCAGCTTCTCTCTTTAAAGGGAAAATTCCCTCTATTTCAGTGTCTTCCTTTAAACAGCAGGATCAGCTAAATTTTATACATACTTTTTTCTAATACATTATATTCATACTAGATATATAGTCTTATATATCTTATTATATATCTCGTTTTATACACACACACATACACACACCCACTCAAGATAAGCTACTAATTGTTTGATGCCTCCTTTTATTCCTGCCCTAGATTTAGCTATCCCTTGTTCTTAAATGTGCCTACTCTTCAAAGAGAATTCACAATGTGAGGTAATACAGGTGTTTATGTGTCATCTGCATGTGAGACTCTCCTGGTAGATATTTATTTCCCTATTTTTAGGCTACAGATAATGGGACAATTTTACACCACCAATACTACCACACTGCAATAGGCAGGACAGAAACTACCACCATGTAACATCCATGACTGAGAACTTACTCTGGGCCAAGAAATATGCTGGACACTTTACATACAGGGATTGTATCCCCACTTCACAAATGAGGAAACGGAAGCTCAGAAGGAAGAAGTGACTTAGGTATGTTACATCCTTGGGAGGACCAGCATTCAGAGCTGCCTCCCCCATCTCAGCTCTGGTCCAGGTGCTAGCTTAGTGCTGTTTCCTGGCACTGACCCAACTTAGACCTGAGGAGTTTCATTTTTTTATTGCTTACCAATATGAGGAAGGAAGAACAGAAAGGAAGGAATCTCTCTTTACTCTACAGATTATTCGCATATGCTCATTCTGTCTTCTGCATTGGAATGTAAGCTCCCATCTCCTGGAGTCTTCCCACCACAAATAATACAAGTTCACAGCAGAAACTGTAACTCCATTTCAAATAAAAACATTTTCTTCTTTCAAAAACTAAAATGAAAGTTAACCCCTACAAATCAAGGAAGAGTCCAAGCTCCCAAGATTAACAATTTTACTGGAGTATTATGTCACAGCGTTGGATCTTTGTGCTGAGCTGGAAAGGGCTGCCTCAGTTCCTCTAAAATTCCCTGGTTTCGCAGAGACTCACTCGTTGTCATATGCTGGACTGTCCAAAAACATCAGTTACAACTTCAGTTTCTCCTGGTGAAAGCCCTGATGGTTCTTCACTAAAGGAAGAAAAAATTCAAACCTGCCAGTCTTGTAGTCAAGGCTCTCCATAACTTCTAACTTGACCTCAACCAGATCCACCATTACTTCCTCACAAGACAGTATCCTCTAGAGGCAAACAATGATGAGGTTAAGAGTAAGCACTCCGGAACCAGAAAGCCCAGGCTCACATCCCAGCTCCACACTCATAAACTGTGGGGTTCTGCCTTCTCTCTCCATTTAGCCCATATGAACTACAGGATGGCAAGAGGCTGTGTTGTAACACAATTCTTCTGTACCTCCCAATCAATACCTCAAAATGGTTTACAGAGTTTACACTTGTTTTCTAGCTTAAACTACAGAAGATGCTTAATAAACAGAAATTGTTAAAAGAAATTATAATATTAATGCTCCTATCTTCTTTCCAGTCTTATGAGAAATATTATTCCTGTTTCCACAGTTAATACCTTCATCTCTTCTCCTCATTCCATTTTTCCTTCAAATGATACTCCCTAGTTATCCTGCCCTCTCTCTTTTATAACATTCAATCTCTCCCATACTCCCTGGCTTCATTCTCCCTTCATCTACTGCCTTCAGCACATGCCTCCAGTACCTTCAAAAGTCTTACATGTCTCTGTTAACTCTCAGTACAACTCTCAACATTTTGACTCTCATCTCTTTGACATGTTGCTAAAAGGAACAGTCTGTAGATGCTACGTCCATTTCCTCATCTGTCACTCACTCTGTAACCTCCTGGACCCGGTTTCAAAGGTCATCAGTGAGCTCCAAATCCAATGATCTCTTCTCAGCTCTCTTAGGATGTTATCACTACAGGTGATGTTACTCACTGACACCTGTTCTTCCTTTAGTTTCCATTCATCCCTTCTCTGGGTTTCCTTCTACCCTTCAGATCAACACTCTGGTATATTCTGTTTGAATCATATTTCCCTGTGCTACTTCTCCTACCTTCCTCCAGCTGCTGGAGATTACCAAAGTTCAGGGCCTTGCCTGGTGTTCTCTTCCAACACAGTTTTCTGTAAAGACTTCATTCACTTACATGGCTTCACCTTACTGCGAGAGAAAAGTCCCAATCTGCAAGCTCAGTTCTGGCCTCACTACTGGGCTTCAGACTTTTAAGTCCAGTGGACTATGAGCCCTCCCTACCAAGAGACAGCAACATCTTCACAGTATACATTCAAAATCACATCACCTTCCCCTGAAAAAGATATTTCCCCTTCCTCTTGAATTCTCTTTATCTATCAAAAGGGACATTTTCCTTTTTAATCAATTGAGAAAACTGATATCCTCTTGGATTTCAAGCCCTCCTTTAATCTTGCCAGTCCACTAAGTCCCAGAAAATTTTCCTTTGTAAAGAGGCCTCAACCTGTTCCATCTTTCCTTCCTCACTGCTAAAACCACTGATCACTCATCCATTTCATTAATTCCTTAATTACACTTCCTATAATACTACTTTTGTCATATTGCACTTGTATTCAAAACTACAACAGACTTCCACATCTATAGGGCTAGATAATCCTAAAAAAGGGTATTTAAGGCCCTTCACAAACTGGTTCTCTCCAGCTCATTCCCCAGTGGAAACTCTGCTCTCTGCTGATAGACTGACACAGCCTAATTCATTGAGACATCCGTGTCTGGTACACATTAGGATCTCGATAATGCTTAGTTAGGCAACCACATAATGTGGTTCAAATTGCAACATTTTTAAAAGTGAAGCAGTGCACTAGAAACTAGTTAAAATTGTATGACTTTAAAAAGACCTCATTTATCGACCACCAACTTGTTTGGACAATTATTACGCCATAAAAATTATTATATTTACCACTACAACTAATTCCAAGTACATCTCTGATCCACAGGTTAATTCAGAAAGAGCATTATTTTTTACCACATTGCCATATTCTATCTTATTTGTACCCTGTTATCACCACCACTAAAAGAAATATTTTTAACTTTTTAGCTGGACTTACAGTAGCATTCAGAATAGTGTAAGATGTTTCACCTTTGACAGAATTTCCAAGAATTTTATTTTGAATCCACTAACTGGGTAAAAAAATTAAACCATTATGAGAACCAAATTAATGAATTTTCTATTTGAAGAAGCCGATGTCACTGATACAAAACTGGCAAATTAAATTGTTAATGAACTATTCCACTAAAAGAGCTACCTCATTAACATACACACTTTGCATATGTACACAAAAAACATTGGGGGTGGACCAATTTTCTAAACTAATTTTGCTCATTTTAATTTGCTCTACATAAAAAGTCAAGCCTCAAAGAAAAACATGAAAATGCACCTCCTATAGCTGCATATTAAATTGACATCTTCAGATTTGCATTCTTTGAAAAAAAGAACAACTAACTTAGACATAAATGGTAATAGTCCTTCAGCAGACTTGGGTCTTATGGTTTTCATGTGGTCAGTGGTATCACTAAGGCTCCTAAGATGGAATATAAAGGTCAACTAAATTTTCTGCAAATTTCACATTTATTAACACTTTCAACAAATAAAAACTGAGTTCATAATTGTTCTCTAAAAACACACTTTTTGTGGTTCACTTGCTTTTTTTGGAAATGCATGCTGCCAAAGGGTTTCTTATAAACTACATAAAAGTTACCAAGCAACACAATATAAAAACAGTGGTACATTTAGACCATACAATAAGTGATCAACCCACTGCAGCAAGAGAATTCAGACTATTCTCCATGTGCTTTATTTAGGGCAAGACTACTCTGCCTTTATTCTCTATACATCTAGCCTACAATTCTCCACATTTCCCACTAATCCTGCCAACTGGTAGCTAGGCAACATCAGGCATCACCCAGGCCGTAGCTTGGCCCAAATGTCTGATACACACAAAGAGCTCACAGGGACACTGGCTCAAGTATTTCTCCTACGGCCACCCAAGACCTGAAGGAGTTGCCTGTCCTCAGCCCCTTGCAGCAAGAATAGATGGCTTCATCAGTAAGCAACCTGCATGCTGTCCTTGAAAGGCCAGTATTAGTACGGTGAGTCTAGAAAGGGGTGGGGAAAAAGGGAAAGGCTATCACTGGTCATCTTTCAGATTTCAGCACATTATAAAATGGGAGCTCTGACCACTGCACATGCATTAAACACAACAGAACAAAATGGATGTCTATTCTTTTAATGCAACTATTAATAATAGCACTTCACTTAAAAATGCAGAATCTGGGGCAAATGCTAAACTGGATGGGTTACCAGGATAGCAGACATTAACTGTAGTGAGTTCTCGAATCCATGCTTTTCCTCATGCTCTTCTCCTACCTCAGAAGCCGACTCCCCTCTTCAACATTTATCTACTCATTTTCCATCATTCAGAGCTAACCTAAGCTACCCTGTCCCATTTCCAGCACAAAGCCTTTCCTGGCCCCATCAGTTCACAGGAACTGCCCACCTCCTCTCAACTCCCACAGCCCTTCTGCCTACACATGTCTCTGGGTATATACACCGCCAGTAATATATAACCCAACAAAGCTGAGTGACCAATTAATTCATTGAGGAGGAAAGTTAAAAAAAATAAGTATTTTAAGGGGAAGGGGGGAACCACAGACAAATGAAAAGGAATAAAGTAGCATGTGTGTTGATGGGGTTAAGAAAAATGATAGGAAGTGACATTTTCCTTTTCCAGGGCTACACACTGGTTGGATATTGATGGATTTCTTTGTTCTTACTTTTAAATAAAAGTAGGTGGCAATGGAAATAATAACTACCTAAGAGTAGACATGAGGATTTCTGTTGTAATTCTGGTTCCCAGTCTGTGAAATCCTGCTTGGCAGGTTTGGTTACCACTTTCCCCCACTTTCTTCAGCTTCCCACAGCCCACAAACCCCAGAAGTCTCAGGGTGCATTTTAGTATTTTCAGAAGTTGCTTGGGAAAATGAAACTGATAGGTGTAAGTGAATGATACCAGCAATCTCAAAGCACAAATGTAAACGGGAACCACACTTGGTGCTCAAATATACCACAGACACTGCATTTAGTTTTGCAGACCATCCTGAAATAAAACCAAACATTCCTATTCTTATACCAATTTGATTTCAGAAAGTCATTACAATGCACAAAAGTCATTCAAATATCACTCTCATTTTGCCTAAATTTTGTTATTCCACCAACCAAATTGTTGGGATATATATAAAAATAAAAGATAGAATTTTTTAAATTCCATTTTTCCATTCTTCTTTTATTCCATGACTGAAAGGAGAAAATAACATGTAGGAGCTCTCCTTCAGAGATAGATCAACCTTGCTTCACAAGTTAGAATGTCTATGGTGCTCAGGTTTGCACCTCACAGTAGTTCTGTACAACTGCAACATCAAATGCCTGCTTATTTTGGTATGGCTTACAGTCTGTCTGAATTGGATCCATAAGACAAACTACAAAATAGCATCACATAACATCTGTACTGTGACACAGCTTTGAGCAATTGTCATGTCTTTGTCTTGCAAAACAATTAATTCAAAATTATGTAATGAGACCATTAAGACCTGTCACAGTCCTCCCTTGCATATTCTCTCACATTTATTCCTTCTTTCCTACTGCCCCTCCCACAATGACACTGTCATGCTAGACTATTGCTACAGTCTCCTAACCCTGCCTACATCTACTATCTTCCACAACCACAGTGCTGCCAGAGCAATATTCCTAAATTACCTCCATGCACACCACATTCCTTCATTCAAAACAAAGCTAGACACAAATCAACCCTTCAGTGGCTCCCTATCTGAGTTTAGCCCCACATTTAGACCACTCATATTCTGGCTCCAGTCCAGCTTTCCCACTGGAATGTTACTCTTACACTCAAAAAATCTATAGTATTTGCTAACACTTTTGTTCCCCCAAAACACACACACACACACACTTTTCTGTTTCCAAAGCTTTGCTCATACTATTCACCCATCTGGAATGCCCTCACTGCTGGCCTTCCCTTGGCCTATTCAAGTACAATTTATCCTTCAAAGCCAAATTCAGCATCCTCTCTTCATTGCCCACCAATGTTCTCTTTGGCGTCTACAGGACTAATGCTCTGCAAACAACTCACTTAGCATTTCTTTGATGTATCATATTATTGTCCAGTTCTGCCTATGTTCCTATCACTAGACTGTACCAAAGGGTACAAACCAGACTACCTGGTCACTTGAGGCTCTGCTTCATCCTCTGGTTCAGTTCTATAAACACAGCAGACACTTAGTACATATTTGATTGGCTAAGTGGTTAAAGATATTATTTATTCTCTCATTCAACAAATACTTATTGAATATCCAATATATGCTAGGCACTGTACAGGCACTAGGAAAATATAAGTGAGCCATAAAGACAAAAACTTCTGTCTCATGGGACTTTGATTCTAATGGAGGACAAAGATAATTGTTTTTTTATAAGAAGTATAATCTAAGGGTGGAAAGTAGAGTGTGATTTTTAAACAGAATGAACAGGAAGGCCTTGATGACAAAGTAACATTTAAGCAAAGACTTGAGTGAAGTAATGGAACAAGGTATGCAGATTTCTGGAAGAAGAACATTCCAGGCACTGGAACATCAAGTGCCAAAACTCTGAGGCAGGAACATGCCTCAATATTCAGGGAAGAACAAAGAGGTTGGGTGGGGGCAGAATGGGAGGAAGAGGGGTAAAGAAGCAACAGGAGCTAGGCTAGGGAAAGCACTGAGGGCCATTAAGGGTCTTGGGCTATTATCCCTTGGCAATGGAGCAGAGGATCAGCACATCTGACTCATGTTTGAAAGGACAGATTTGGATGTTCACTGAGAAGAAGCACATGGGGACAAGGATAGAGGCAGGAAGACCAGGAAGGATGGCATAGATTAGTCAGGTGACAGACGATGCGGGATTTGGACTCAGAATGGTGGCAGGTGGTAGGAAGCTCTCTAATTCTGGATGTATCTGCTAGGATTTGCTGATGGGTCAGTTGTGGGATATGAGGGAAAGAAGAATTAAAGATGACTCCAAGACTGGGCAGGACTGCAATTTCCAAGGATGGGGAGGACCTTGGGGACAAGTTCCTAAGGGGAGAACAGTACATCAGATATTAGAAATGTTAAGTCAGAGTAACAAATGACAAGACAGAGGATGCAGTTAGATTCAGGAGTCTGGAGTTCAGGGGAGAAGACAGGACTGAAAATAAACTTTTGGGCACTGTCAGTGTACTGATGGTACTTGAAGCTATGGGGCTAGAAGAAATCAGGGGAGTGACTATAGGCAGAGATAAGGACAAGGAAGCCCTAAGAACCAGCAAACAAGACTGAGAAGGAGAAGCCAGTGAGCAGGTGGAAAATGACAATGCTTGTATGCTGAGAAGAGCCCGTATGCTTGCAAGAATAATTCCTGTCTGTGGGCAGCTGGCACTGACTTTAAACTTAGGCTATAGCAGCCAAGGAAGAGAATTTACTTTCCCCACTCCTTATAACAGCTCTGGTCAGGCAATCTTTAGGCACAGGCTACTAAGAAAACAAAGATATGATACAGTTTTCCTTAAAAGTTAAAATAAAATTTTAATGTAACACAAGATTGAGCTGTATTTTTTACCAAAAAAATAAAGTCTAGTGATAATTACATCAGTTTAGGATTCTCAAGCTTGCCACTACTGACGTTTTAGGTCAGGTAATTCTTTATCATGGGGGCTGGCCTATGTATTATGGGATGTTTATCAGCATCCCTGGTCTCTGTGCACTACATGCCATACCCCTTTACCTCCCTGCCATTGCCAAGTATCCCCTGGGGGACAAAACTGTTCCCAGTTGAGCACCACTGAATTATAGCAGCTGCCAACAAAAACCAACTCTAAGGACACTTTAAGCATCCTTGCTGCCAAAAGCAACTGTCAATTTCTGCTGATATTTGCACCTAATACCTGTCCTCTCTCCTCCAGACTTCTTACCAGCCGATTTGGAAAGTTCTCATTGTATTCACTACCCAGAGTGAGGAAAGTAAACAATTACCATACCCTGTTACTAAAAAATGTACTTTTGATTTTTTTTCAATGTAATAGACATGCCCCAAGTCTACCCAGTTAAAAATCGACTGTTTCTGTACACCCCTGTTCATAGCAGCACTATTCATAATGACTAAGAGGTAGAAGCACCCAGTATCCATCCACGGATGAATGGATACACACACACACACATACAACAGAACATTATTCAGTCTTTAAAAGGAAGGGAATTCTACACATGCTACAATATGGATGAACCCTGAAGACATTATGCTAAGTGAAATACGCCAGATACAAAAGGACAAATACTGTGTGACTCCATCCATATGAGGTAGTCACATTCATGGAGACAGAAAGTAGAACAGTTGCCAGGGACTGGAGGGAGGAAAGACTAGGAAGCCATTGTTTAATGGGGCAGAGTTTCATTTTTGCAGGATGAAAAGAGTTATAGAGATGGATGGCAGTGATGGCTATGTAACAATGTGAATGTACTTAATATGCTGAGCTACTGAACTGTGCACTTAGAAATGGTTAACATGGTAAATTTTATATTATGTGCTTTTTATCACAATTAAAAAAAAAAAAGAGTGCAGGCTCCAGAGTTAGGCTGTCTGGGTTCAAATATTGTCAAATGCCCAGTGAGGTAGCCAGCTCACAGTGAGTGCTCCATAAATATTAGGAGCTAATTGCACATTGGTATTTTACCTGGAATTATACCAAATCAGTGTGGATGTTTGTGAGGAAGCCTGGCTGACAGTTATGTGTGCCTTTGATTGGTGAAACCAGAAGGCAGTCATCAAGATAGTTTAATTTTTAAAAATGACCCTTTCTGAGAATAAAATCATTTTACTAACTGAATATCATTATGTAGAAAATAAGGTTATCTCTTTCCTCTCAAAATTAGATCCTCTCCTGGGGATTTATCTTGTCACTTATTTTAAAGACCCAGACTCTTTTTGTATTATTTTTTTCAAACCTTGAAAAATTTTTAAACACTTAAAAATATCTGCATATATGTAAACACATTTTTTTCTTAAATTGATCAACAATCCATTCTATATGTTACTCTATTTACATAGGTTTTTCTTTCATTATCGATTTCAGCAATTACATGCATAGTCCTGTTGTCTGTAATTGTGACTTGATTCCTTCCTAACATATCTGCTCAAAATGGAACTAATTTTTAATACCTGTATTTGCTATTAACAGAATGAAATAACAAAATGAAGGAGAAAAGCGAGGAACAGAAACATAACAGAAAATGAGTAAGAGAAAACCAACTTTGAGCAACAAGCAAGAAGCATATTAAGAAACTAAGAAGTTCTTAGCTCTTGAAGACATGCTCACTAGTCATTAGGACAAAAAATGGGTATACGTTCAGGAAGAATCAAACCACAGAAAACTACAAGTGCCAAGAGAAGATGGGGTTTTACGAATTGTATAACCTGCATGGGATTAATCTTCACTGAGCGCTCAAAGCACTCCACGCATTCTTTAAACTCCTTGTTGCGCAGATGAAGGAGGCCTTTGGAGCGCTGAGCGCGACCACTGCGGTGCTGGGACAACTCCCAGGCCTTGTCATAGTAAGAGTGGTCTCGAAGGACATCTCCAAGCAAGCAGTATAAACTTGGCGTCTCTTTTTTCTTCAGTTCTTGCCTAAGGATTTCTTCTGCCTGGAAATAACAACAGAAATAACTAAATTGTTTACAGTGACTAATGGTTTTTTTTTTTAGCACCTATTCATCTTTTTATCCCACACAATCCAAGATTTTATCTCCGAAGTTTGAAATGACCGTATTTCAGGCATCTAGGATACAGGCTGAATAAGAGAACAATAGAAAATAAATATGGTGCAAAGAAAAGAGAGGTAGAAGAAGGAAGAAGTGAATGCAGTTTCCTGGGCTCTGGAATTCTCAAGGAAAGGCACGCGCGGTGGGTGGGGAGGGGTGCGGCGGGACTCATTCAGCTTCCCGCTTCCCGGCTTCCCACTGTGGTTGTCACCACTGCGACCCGCGACCGTCTGTTAGAGCAGCACCTTTAATTCACCTTTACCCAATGGCAATGAAAAGTATGTTCTTCCTCGTTTATAATGGTATACTCTGGTTGCCTGGGATCGCTGAAACATTATTAAAAAAGAAAGAAGGCACAATTTAATAGTGTTGCTAAACCCCTACCTCTTAACCATACTATATCTTACCTCACCAATAAAACTTACTAACACAAGCCCTATCTGCTTCCAGACAGTACATTCACTTTAGAAATTAAAGACCATCCTCAATACACTACATAGGCTGGGTATTATGTCCAAAACTCAGATCCACCTTATCACCCACAAAAACGTTCACATTAACAGCAGTGTGGTCTCCAAAGAGGCATGGCCACAATGAATGTAAAAATCCAGGAAGCCATCCTTTAATGGCTAAAATAATACTTTGGACTCCCTAACTTACATAGCTGGCAATCTTTAAGTCTGTATATTTGATTTTCTTTAGGTTGTACATATCTATAAATTCTTAGGCAGTCTAATTTTCATGAAATATTTTAAAAGATGGGCATGCCTCTAAAAGTGTCTTTGGAGGCTGGCTCTCTTGCATTTCCGATACAATATGGGCTATATAGGCCTTTTAGGCCTATTCTGAAAATAGAACCAGAAAGTATAATACAGTTTCTAAGGGAAAACTATTGTAAATCCCAAACAGCCAAAATAAACATGAAGTTTTAAGATATAATCCATGTAATTCCTCTATAATAGATAATACAATAGTTATTTATGTATCTAACTGTAACTCTGTAAGGTCACCTACATATTCAATATATTTATGTTTATATATATGTAAATACATATTCAACCAAATTATGTGTAACAGACTATAGCCACAGCAGTATTTTTGCTGAAAAGATCTTACAGTGTAGTTGAAAGCATTTGTCTTGGTAGCTGGCATCAAAACTCGATTCCCAAACTCTCCCAGAAATTCAGAAGGCTCATGTACTCAGTAGGTTCCTTTCAGCTTTAACCAGTTAGAGTGGATCCTGTGGTCTGCGATTAAGCGTTAAATAATAATCATTATAGTAATTGGGTACAGAAGTGACTGCAGGGAACACACCCATGCAGAAAACGAAAATTTGTGATTAGTACCCCTATCTGGTTGGATTTGAAGAAAATGAGGATCCAGTGATCATGAGAAGGTAAAACATTGTTAGTCTATGATATCCAGTGATGAAAGAATTATTTAAATTATTACCTGATGTAACTTAGAATACACATGTCCCTAACATAAGGCTTTTGTGGCCTGAGTGACAGGACACTGTGAAAGACACAGACTGTGAGGGAGGCTGGCTGCTTCAATGTGCACTGGATAGCTCAAAAAAGAGAACGACACTTGTTGTTTTAAATCCTCAAGGTCAGAGAACCAAGGGAATTTCTATGACTAACTAAAAGAATTTCTTTTCCCTTGTAGCTGCCAAGCTGGTGCAGCCAAAAATCAAATGCAGACACTGCTCTTTCAAGATTTGTGAACCACCATAAGAGCTGAATTCATTTTCACTAGTTCTATGTGAAATTAAGGCATTTGATTGGTTAATTAAACAATATTTGTTTCATTCGTTTCATTCCCCTGTTGCCTTTTAGCTACTACATGTCACTTTATTTGTGAGTGGTCAAAGTTCATTTGGAGTTAATACTATATCACCTCACTTTTCTCACATCATAAGTAGCCCAGTCAAGCCCTTTCTAAATTTCTTCTCCACAGAAACAATGAAACGAATGACTGCTGTTGTTTTAACCCATTAAGTTTTGACATGGTTTGTTACATAGCAATAACGGTAATGGCTGTTTAAAACAAGAGGGTGCTCTAATCAGTTACTTCATCATGCCAGGAGCAGAAGAGGGCACTGATTATGAAAGAACAGTGCTCAAGAATTTAAAAAGCAGATTCAGGATGATTCAGATAACAGGAACCCCCAAACCCTACTGAGTTTCCTAGGCCAGCAGAGGCAACCCTCCCCTATCTGGTAAGTCTAGCGCTACCTTGCTTAAAGAAAGATCAAGACTGCACCTCAGTGAGTTACCCTGCAAACGAATGTCAATTCTCCTCATACTTGACCCTTTCCATCCATCCATCCCTTATTGCCTCCAGACACATAAGTAGACATACATAAAAAGAACTGCAACATTTGGTTACTTTCTAGAGGGGAAACCTTAGGATCACATAGAAAAGGAAATTCTAAGCATGTCACACCATAGACAAAGAGAATCATATTTTTGAATCAGCTGAATTTAGGTATCAGAAATTTTTGAGTAATCATGTAAACTCAAGCAGCTGGGGATGATTCTAAATTATCTGCTCAATTGCTTGACTAAAACCTGGACTTAAATATGGCCAAAATTAAAGTTGAAATGCTAGAAACTCCTTGGTGTAATGTGGAGGAAAGAATCCAGCAACTTAGAAAGGCTATTATTAATTTATTATTTGCCCACCCCTAAGTGTGTTCCTCCCAAGGCCTAAGGGATACTCATTTCATGTTGGCTTTGGGAAATACTTGTATATGGAAGTACTAGCATCCTTGAAAAGTGCTATAGTAGATGTCTTGTGTAAGCTGGGGGAAACACTTGGAGGTCCTTCTATTGAAATGAGCTTCCTGATTTCAATGGGGATGATTAGAACCCAAGGCAGTGGAGACAGGCTGATAGCACTTAACCCCTAGAGACAAATGGGCAGACTTATCTGCAGTAGGCACAGCAAGAGTAATTACAATGGTGCACCCAGCACAGACCTCAGGTACTGGTTGATCCAGGAGGCCTTAGAACCAAATTAGATCAATAACCAACTAAAGTTCAAACTTGATCCATACAACATTAAAAAAAAAAATCTATGTCTGGAGACCAGATTTCTGACCATGCTGAAACACTGTCTTCTCACCCAATTCCTACCCCTGAGTCACTTCACAGATGCAGAGCCAAGGAAGGAAGGGAGGGGAAGAAGAGGAGGGAGGGAAGGGACAGAGGAAAGGAAAGAAGGGAGGGAGGGAAGGGAAGAGAAATCAGTACTGGTAAGGAAGGACCCTACAATAACAAGTATATACCATAATTTTTCTTTCCTGGGCTTCCTCAAGAAGCAATTGTAACTATTTACCAGGTACTTATATCCTGGGGAAAAAGAAATACCTCCTCTTTTCAGGGCTGATTCGCTCCTAGTTAATGCTAACCCTTTGGAACCCAGAATGCTACCATGATGAGCTAATAGGTTTACGTGCATCAGTCCATCCCATGGTGGCCTAGTAAGTCCTGAATCCACCCAGTGGTTACTTCCCTAGTTCCTGAATACAGAGTTGGATCACGTTATACCCACCAACAAGCACAGAGGTCAGTGAGTGCTACAGCAAAATAAAGGGCCTAGTAAAAGCCCCAAAGCTTCCTCCTCCCCATTACAAGAGAAAACCCAACAAGACACCATACATCTATATAAAACACAGAAATGTGTGCCACTATCAAAAACTTAAAAGATACTGCAAAGTGTATGTGGGGCAGGAGTGGTGAATGGGATGTATAGACTGTTTAACCTACCTGTTTAATCTGAGAATACAGACAGGTCCTGGAAAATATCACAGATTATTATAAATTTAATACTTAATGGTGCCTCTAACAACAGCTACTTTTCCAGACATGATCTCTTTACCTGAACAAATCATCTGAGCCCCTGACAGACGGTAAGCAGATACTGATACAGTAAATATATTTTTCTCTACCCAACAACCAGACAACATCAGTCAGTGGGCTTTCACTAGCACAGAGAAAAGTACACTTTCCTATCTTCCTCAGAATTGCACAGACTTTATAGTATAAGTCTGCAAGGATCTTGACTGTCTCACCATCCCATTTGACTTCACCAGCCTATGACCTCAATGACATCATGCTAATAGAACTCAAGAAACAAGGATAAAACATTGTGTCCCAGTGCCAACCAAAAACCAACTGGAAACAATCATATTCTTGATACTATAACTTGTTATCGGAAAATGCTCAACTTACAAAAATTCATTTGATAAACATACCTCTAGGGAATTCATCCATTAAATAAAGCAAGATATGTAAAATAAATGTCTGTGTATTTCTAATTATTTTTGTTCTTGTATGTTCTAAGGATGCTTCACTATCTACCTCTTTTGAAGAAACTGTACGTTTCTCAAAATAAGAAACTATTTTTGATTAAAGATGGCAGCATGAGAGGAGAGACAGAGGCTTCCTCCTAAAACTGGATACAATTAGAAAATTTAATTGGCGCAATTAATCCCAAGAGAGCAACAGGAAAGAGGACCACGTCAGACTGCACACACCTAGAGAAAAGAGCAGACCTCAGCGAACGGGGTAACTAACGTACCGGAGCTGTGGCTCTGTGGGACCCAAACCCCTCCCCCACCCCAGCTGACCGGCAGGAGGAAGTCAAACGGAGCAGGGAGGGAGTGGAAGGCTTGGGACTGCTGAATTCCTACCTCAGGAGATCTGCGCTGGGAGCACAAACCTACATTTCACAGTGCTTTCATGAGACTCACCATGACTACTGGGTTGGAAAGTTAATACAGGCAGAGTTCCTGGGGAGACTGGGATTCCAGCTGCCTGTGGAAAGCAGGGATCCATATCTGGCTGCTCTGAGACAAAAACTTATACCTGTGTGACTGGCCCACTGGCTCAGGCAGTGGAGACAGGCACAGCAGCCAGGAGGCGGGGAACAGCTCTTTCCTACCCCAAGTACCACTCCCCAGCAACCCCTGACATTGCTTCAGAGGCTCAGCAGCTCCAGAATAGAGCTTCTGGACACTAGAGGGCGCCATATACAAACATGAAACACCAAAGGAACCTTGTCCAGAGTAAAATTGTTAATACAACTCGGGAGAAAGATTTAAATGATACAAACCTCATAACTCTTCCTGAAAGGGAGTTCAAAATAAAAATCATCAACATCCTAATGGAGGTATGGTAAGACATCCAAGAACTCAGGAATGAATTCAGGTCAGAGATAAAATCGTTTAAGAACACGATGGAGGGTATTAAAAGCAGGGTGGATACGGTGGAGAAGACAATAAATGAAATAGAAACTAGAGAAGAGGAATACAAAGAAGCTGAGGCACAGAGAGAAAAAAGGATCTCCAAAAATGAAAGAATATTGAGAGAACTGTGTGACTAATCTAAGCAGAACAATATTCACATTATAGGGATACCAGAAGAAGAAAAGAGAGAGAAAGGGATAGAAAGTGTCTTTGAGGAGGTAGTTGCTGAAAACTTCCCCAATCTGGGGAAGGAGATAGTCTCTTAGGCCATGGAGATCCACAGATACCCCTACACAAGGGACCCAAGGAAGACAACACCAAGACACATAGTAATTAAAATGGGAAAGATCAAGGATAAGGACAGATTCTTAAAAGCAGCCAGAGGCAGAAATAAGATCACATACAAAGGAAAGCCCATCAGGCTAACATCAGACTTCTCAGCAGAAACCTTACAGGCCAGAAGGGAGTGGCATGATGTACTTAATGCCATGAAGCAGAAGGGCCTGGAACCAAGATTACTTTATCTGGCAAGATTATCATTTAAATTTGAAGGAGGGATTAAACATTTCCAGATAAGCAAAAGCTGAGAGAGTTTACCTCCCACAAACCATCTATGCAGTCTATTTTGGAGAGACTCCTATAGATGGAAGTGTTCCTAGGGTTGCACAGTGTCACCAGAGGTAGTAAAATCATGGTAGGGAGGGTGGAGCAGCTGACCGCAAGGCAAATGCAAAATTAAATTGACTATCCCCAAAGTCAATCAAGGGATAGAGAAAAAGTATAGAATTTGATACCTAATATGTAAAGAATGAAGGAGGAAGAAAAAGGAGGAGAAATAGAAAAGAACCTATAGATTGTGCTTGTAACAACATACTAAGTGAGTTAAGTTAGACTCTTAGGTAGTAAGAAAAGTAAACTGGAACCTTTGGTAACCACGAATCTAAAGCTTGAAATGGCAATAAGAACATACCTATCGATAATCACCCTAAATGTAAATGGATTGAATGCACCAATCAAAAGACATAGTCACTGAATGGATTAAAAAACAAGACCCATCCATATGCTGCTTACAAGAGACTCACCTCAAACCCAAAGACATGCACAGACTAAACGTCAAGGGATGGAAAAAGATGTTTCATGCAAACAATAGGGAGAAAAAAGCAGGTGTTGCAGTACTAGTAGCAGACAAAATAGACTTCAAAACAAAGAAAGTAACAAGAGATAAAGAAGGACATTTCATAATGATAAAGGGGTCAATCCAACAAGAGGATATAACCATTCTAAATATATATGCACCCAACATAGGAGCACCAGCATATGTGAAACAAATACTAACAGAACTAAAGGAAGAAATAGAATGCAATGCATTCATTTTAGGAGACTATAACATGCCATTCACTCCAAACGACAGATTCACCAGACAGAAAATAAGTAAGGACACAGAGGCACTGAACAACACACTAGAACAGATGGACCTAATAGACATCTAAAGAACTCTACACCCAAAAGCAACAGGATACACATTCTTCCCAAGTGCACATGGAACATTCTCCAGAATAGACCACATACTAGGCCACAAAAACAGCCTCAGTAAATTCAAAAAGATTGAAATCCTACCAACCAACTTTTCAGACCACAAAGGTATAAAACTAGAAATAAATTGTACCAAGAAAGCAAAAAGTCTCACAAACACATGGAGGCTTAACAACACGCTTCTAAATAGTCAATGGATCAATGACCAAATTAAAATGGAGATCCAACAATATATGGAAATAAATGGCAACAACAACACAAAGCTCCAGCTTCTGTGGGATGCAGCAAAAGCAGTCTTACGAGGAAAGTATATAGCAACCCAGGCATATTTAAAGAAGGAAGAACAAACCCAAATCAATAGTCTAAAGTCACAATTATCAAAATTGGAAAAAGAAGAACAAATGAGGCCTAAAGTCAGCAGAAGGAGGGACATAATGAAGACCAAAGAAGAAATAAACAAAATTGAGAAGAATAAAGCAATAGAAAAAAATCAATGAAACCAAGAGCTGGTTCTTTGAGAAAATAAACAAAATAGATAAGCCTCTAGCCAGACTTATTAAGAGAAAAAGGCAATCAACACACATCAACTGAATCAGAAATGAGAAAGGAAACATCATGACAGACCCAACAGAAATACAAAGAATTATTAGAAACTACTATGAAAACCTGTAAGAAATGGACAACTTCCTAGAAAAATACAACCTCCCAAGAATGACCAAGGAAGAAACACAAAATCTAAACAAACCAATTACGAGCAAAGAAATTGAAACGGTAATCAAAAAACTACCGAAGAACAAAACCCCGGGGCTGGACGGATTTACCTCGGAATTTTATCAGACACACAGAGAAGACATAATACCCATTCTCCTTAAAGTGTTCCAAAAAATAGAAGAGGAGGGAATACTCCCAAACTCATTCTATGAAGCCAACATCACCGTAATACCAAAACCAGGCAAAGACTCCACCAAAAAAGAAAATTACAGACCAATATCCCTGATGAATGTAGATGCAAAAATACTCAATAAAATATTAGCAAACCGAATTCAAAAATATATCAAAAGGATCATACACCATGACCAAGTGGGATTCATCCCAGGGATGCAAGGATGGTACAACATTCGAAAATCCATCAACATCATCCACCACATCAACAAAAAGAAAGACAAAAACCACATGATCATCTCCATAGATGCTGAAAAAGCATTTGACAAAATTCAACATCCATTCATGATAAAAACTCTCAGCAAAATGGGAATAGAGGGCAACTACCTCAACATAATAAAGGCCATATATGATAAACCCACAGCCAGCATTATACTGAACAGCGAGAAGCTGAAAGCATTTCCTCTGAGATCGGGAACAAGACAGGGATGCCCACTCTCCCCACTGTTATTTAACATAGTACTGGAGGTCCTAGCCACGGCAATCAGACAAAACAAAGAAATACAAGGAATCCAGATTGGTAAAGAAGTTACACTGTCACTATTTGCAGATGATATGATACTGTACATAAAAAACCCTAAAGACTCCACTCCAAAACTACTAGAACTGATATCTTAATACAGCAAAGTTGAAGGATACAAAATTAACACACAGAAATCTCTAGCTTTCCTATACACTAACAATGAACTAATAGAAAGAGAAATCAGGAAAACAATTCCATTCACAATGGCATCAAAAAGAATAAAATGCCTAGGAATAAACCTAACCAAAGATGTGAAAGACTTATACTCTGCAAACTACAAGTCACTCTTAAGATAAATTAAAGGGGACACTAACAAATGGAAACTCATCCCCTGCTCATGGCTAGGAAGAATTAATATCGTCAAAATGGCCATCCTGCCTAAAGCAATATACAGATTTGATGCAATCCCTATCAAATTACCAGCAACATTCTTCAATGAATTGGAACAAATAATTCAAAAATTCATATGGAAACACCAAAGACCCCAAATAGCCAAAGCAATCCTGAGAAAGAAGAATAAAGTAGGGGGGATCTCACTCCCCAACTTCAAGCTCTACTACAAAGCCATAGTAATCAAGACAATTTGGTACTGGCACAAGAACAGAGCCACAGACCAGTGGAACAGATTAGAGACTCCAGAAATTAACCCAAACATATATGGTCAATTAATATTTGATAAAGGAGCCATGGACATACAATGGCAAAATGACAGTCTCTTCAACAGATGGTACTGGCAAAACTGGACAGCTACATGTAGGAGAATGAAACTGGACCTTTGTCTAACCCCATATACAAAAGTAAACTCAAAATGGATCAAAGACCTGAATGTAAGTCATGAAACCATTAAACTCTTGGAAAAAAACATAGGCAAAAACCTCTGAGACATAAACATGAGTGACCTCTTCTTGAACATATCTCCCCGGGCAAGGAAAACAAAAGCAAAAATGAGCAAGTGGGACTACATTAAGCTGAAAAGCTTCTGTACAGCGAAAGACACCATCAATAGAACAAAAGGAACCCTACAGTATGGGAGAATATATTTGAAAATGACAGATCCGATAAACGCTTGATGTCCAGAATATATAAAGAGCTCACACGCCTCAACAAACAAAAAACAAATAACCCAATTAAAAAATGGGCAGAGGAACTGAACAGACAGTTCTCCAAAAAAGAAATACAGATGGCCAACAGACACATGAAAAGATGCTCCACATCGCTAATTATCAGAGAAATGCAAATTAAAACTACAGTGAGGTATCACCTCATACCAGTAAGGATAGCTGCCATCCAAAAGACAAACAACAACAAATGTTGGCAAGGCTGTGGAGAAAGGGTAACCCTCCTACACTGCTGGGGGGAATGTAAATTAGTTCAACCATTGTGGAAAGCAGTATGGAGGTGCATCAAAATGCTCAAAACAGACCTACCATTTGACCCAGGAATTCCACTCCTAGGAATTTACCCTAAGAACGCAGCAATCAAGTTTGAGAAAGACAGATGCACCCCTATGTTTATCGCAGCACTATTTACAATAGCCAAGAATTGGAAGCAACCTAAATGTCCATCGGTAGATGAATGGATAAAGAAGACGTGGTACATATACACAATGGAATACTACTCAGCCTTAAGAAGAGGGCAAATCCTACCATTTGCAGCAACATGGGTGGACCTGGAGAGTATTATGCTCAGTGAAATAAGCCAAGCAGAGAAAGAGAAATACCAAATGATTTCACTCATCTGAGGAGTATAAGAACAAAGGAAAAACTGAAGGAAGAAAACAGCAGTGGAATTACAGAACCCACAAATGGACTAACAGGTACCAAAGGGAAAGGAACGGGGGAGGATGGGTTGGCGGGGGGGGGGTAAGGGGGGGATTAGAAGGGGGTATTAAGATTAGCATGCATGGGGGGGAGGGAGAAAGTGGAGGGAGGGCTCTACAACACAGAGAGGACAAGTAGTGATTCTACATTTTGCTATGGTGATGGACAGTGACCGTAGGTGGTTTTTAGGGGGGGACCTGATATAGGGGAGAGGATAGTAAACATACTATTCTTCATGTAAGTGTAGATTAAAGATTAAAAAAAAAGAGAAAGAAAGAAAACAGGGATTACTCCTTGATAGGATAAAACAATTGGTAAATCAAAGATTAACGCATGGTTTAAATATCCTTAATATTGATCACTTAAAGGGTGTCAAATGATCAGCTATGGAGGTACTCTTTTCTGATATTATTCCTTTCTCTTAATAAAAAAAAAAAAAAAAAAAGCAGTTCCTGTTTGCTGACCTCCAATGAGTTCTACACAGTGGTATAGAGGGAATGTCAAAGTGTAGGCAAAGGGTCTGTTTGTTTCTATGCAGAAGATCAAGGCCTAGCTTGGCTACCCAGAAAATGAACTAAGATACGATATGAGGAGGAGCTTCCAGCATCAGGACTCTCTGGAGGACTCGTGCCGGGCGATGACCATCAAAAAGCCTCCACAGGGATCCGGGTGATGCTGCGGTTGTGGCTGCGTCCACCCCACCGTTTCCTGGACTTGCCATTGGAATGGGGAGGGAGATGTCTAGGCTGGCATGTGCATACAGTGAGACAACGAATTTGACCGGATCTGTACTGTTGGAACTCAACCAGGAGTTGGGAGGGGTGCAAGTTGTAGTGCTCCAAAATCCTACGACTATAGACCATCTATGGTTAAAGGAACATATGGGATGTGAACAGATCCCAGAAATGGGTTGCTTTAATTTGTCTGATTTCTCTCAGACTGTTCAAGTACAGTTGGACAATATCCATCATATCAGACTAATTTTCATAAATGCCTAGGGTGCCTAAATGGTTTTCTTGGCTTCACTGGAGATGGCTGGTAATTATAGATTTATGTCACCGTATTCCTATTATGTTAATATATGTGCGCAAGTTAGTTAGTAGTTTAAAACCTATACATACTTAAGGTACTCTACAAGAAGATATGTCAAAGAAATAATCAATCCTCCCATGTTTTCTTCCATATGCTACCTCTATAGCTTTTCTTCTTCCTTCCTAATTACAACCCTTCAATAGAATTCGGGCCTCATATTGAATTTCCGAGTATCATAATTCCTCCAGGTGGTAAAGATACCTCGAGACAAGTGCTGGGCATAGAAGCCACAGGGCATAAATCTGCAAAGAAGTAAAAAGCTAACCTTTTCAAACAATATTGCTTCTCTCTCACTTACCAACTTTACATTTCCCTGTATGACCCCGGAAGATGACTGGTTAGCGAGAGACGGGTAAGATTCCTCAAGGGAGGAACAACCTAAGACAGGCACAGTCGCAGGGGGGCCATCGGGTGAGAAATTGGGGAACAACAGTGGTGAAGCTTAGAACCTCACCCCCCCTGTGTTGAGAGAAAGCTTCTGCATCCATGGATGTTTTATTGCCCTTTTCTAGCTCAGATTAGCACATAGTCTACAGGCGCACACCTGATCATCTACAATTGCTCTCTTACAACACTAAACTATGTTTTCTATCTTTATCTTGCATCTACCTACCACTTCAGCAGTTTATTAAAAATAAAAATAATAATAATAATAAAGGGAAAAATGTGGGATTCACATATAAATCAAGTATAAAAATCAAACGAATATTCATATGACCTGATTGTTTATAGTTCATAATGCGTGATCAGAACCTAAAGTTTCTGTGATGACTGCCCTTTTACTGTTCACCATGTAAGAACTTATTCACTATTTAAGAATTCATTCACTATGTAATAACTTGTTCGTTATGCTTCAGAAGATTGGAGACTGACGAGAACTAGGCTTGAGATGGATTAATGATTGTGCATTGAGCACTGACCCCCCTATACAGAATTTTATTGTTAACAACCATTTGATCAATAAATATGAGAGATGCCCTCTCAAAAAGAAAAAAAAGAATAAAGTATATAATATAACTACAATATATAAAATATGAGTTAACCAGCTCTTTATGTTATCAGTCAGGCTTCTGATCAACAGTAGCTATTAGTAATTAAATTTTGAGGGAATCAAAACTTACAGGCACATTTTTTACTATGTGGTGGGTCAGTACCCCAATCCCCATAGTGTTCAAGGGTCTACTGTATAAAATAAATAAGACACAGAGATGGAATATGGTCAATAATATTGTTTAAAAAAAAAGAAAAGAAAGAAGAAAAAAGTGAAATATTGGTAAGAACAATGAGCTTTGTGTCATTTTAAATTGCACCATTCCTATTATTTCTTCTTCAGCTCTGCAGTAGCCATGAAAACAACAGTGCAGTTATGGTGAAAATTAGTTGCCAGACAGCCACAAGAGGGAACAGAATGGGTTTGGAGCCCCTCTAAAGTCTCTTTCCCAGAAAACTATCATTACATGGCCAGGGTCATGGTTCCTTGGACCCACTTGCAAGGCTATTTTTATTTAACCTAACTCTGAGGTTGCCAATGAAAAAGTCTTTGTCAAAAATAAATAGAGACATAAACTATGCAAACAAGGAGATAATAATTTCCTGTAAGACTACAGAGATATCTCATAGAAGCATCAAGGGAGGCTCAATCTCAGAAAGCCCACACGTGGATTTCTTCTATCTCCCTGCTTCTCTCTGTCTAACAGCTGTGTTCTTCTATCCATGCCCCTTGGCTTTCTGTTTCCCTGTTGGTCTGGCAGAGTAAGGCTGCCCATAACTTCTGAGTTTTCAAGTTACTAGTTTACCTCATGGGGAAACTGAATCAATCTCCTGCTGCCTTCCCTTCTCCCTTCCCTCTCCTCCTCCACTTCAATTCAAATGCATTGAGAAAGTGCTCTCATTGGTCCATTCTTGGGTCAAATATTGCAGCTGAGAGGCAGAGTCAAGGATTCACTTTATACAACATAAAAATGGATGGTGGAGTGATGTCGGGGTTGGGGAGTGGTTGGTCTTAGCACTATGGATTATCAAATTGGAACAGTAAGTGGAGACGTGGGTGTTTATTATTAGTTGGCTGACTTCAGAAGATATCTACTACAAAATATGAACTATATTGTAATATAACTCGGTCACAGGGATGGAAGTGCAGCATGCAGAACTTAGCCAATGCTTCTGTAATGTCTTTCTATGTTGACAGTAACTGCACAAGTTGGGGGTGAGGATTTAATAATGTGTGTAACTGTTCAACCACTGTGTTGTATACTTGAAACCAATATAATATTGTGTATCAACTACACTTCAAATAAAAAAAATACTGAACTATGTATCTCCACCAAAAAAAATAAAAAATAAAAAAAAAATAAATAAATAAATAGAGACAATTAGGTTAATTCTGTAGTTGCCTGAAGTGGTAAATAAGCTGGGGCAAACAAAAGGCTAACAAAAAGACTTAAAGGGATAAAAGGGAATGAGATATACATAAATACTTTGAAAAGTTCCAACATATTAATGGTAATCTGCAAGAACACAAATGTACAGGGCTTTGTGCATGTTTAGGAAAGACCTGAAAAGGCCCTAAACTCTCACCTCTGGCTGACCTTGTGGCTTCGCACAAGCAGTTAGTAAAAGCTAAGGCAGAGTTGTCAACTGGCAGGCTGCGTGTTAAAAGCATGTCCCAACACACACACACACACACACACACACACACACACACACACACACACAGACCCTCAGCAAAGACTAATCATTAGCTGACTGTTAAGCTAACCAACCTAAGATTTCAGTGGCTACACAGGACAAAGAATATAGATTTTACAGAATTAGTTAAGAAACATCACCAAACAAAAAGCAATACAAAGAGCAACAAAAAACTGACTTCCAGAGTTGTCACATTCTATTATTAAAAATGTCCAATTTTCAACAAATTATAGAAATACACAAAGAAACAAGAAAGTATGGCCCTTACATGGCAACAAATAGAAACCATCTGGAGGATGCCCAAATGATTGGCTTTATAGTTACTTAAAATGTATTTTAAATAATCTCAGGTACAACTAAGACAATAACTCAAAAAAAGAATGGCAAAAGAAATGACACGGAACTAAAATTGTAATATGAGAAATTATCCAGTTAGCAAAAGGAAGAGAGTAATGGGGGAATTAAAAGAAGACGTAGGGTACACTGGAAACAAATAATAAAATGACCAACATATATCCTACATCAACATAACTAAATTACATGTAAAGGGGTTAAACACACCAATCATAGGCAGAGATTGGCAGAAAGGATAAAAAAAAAAACCATCCAACTAAATGCTATCTACAAGAGATTCAGACATCCAAACACACTGAAGTAAGGGGGAAAAAAATGTAAGATACATCATGTAAACAAATAGTAACCAAAAGAGCTCGAGTGGCCTATACTCCTATCAGACAAAATACATCATGTGTGAGAGAAAAATTAATAGAACAAAAAAGGCATATTTTAATGATAAACATTCACTCCATCAGGAAGACACAATAATTGTAAGTAAATATTCATTAACAAAAGAGCCCCACATTAAGTAAAACAAAAACTGACAGATGTAAAGGGAGAAATACACAACACAACAATATTTGGAAGCTTCAACACCCAACTTTCAATAATGGACAGAACTATACAGAAGATAGGAATAGAAGACTTGAACAACAGTATAAACAAACTAGGCCTTAGAGACACCATTAAAAACACTCCACCCAACAGCAGAATGCACATTCTTGCAAGGACACTGAAAATATTCTCTAGTATATACAGTATGTTGGGCCATAAAGCAAGTCTCAGTACATTTGAAAGGACTGAAGTTCATACAAAGTATGTTCTCTGACCACAATAGGATGAAATCAGAAATACAGAAATTTGGGAAATACAAATATGTGGAAATTAACACATTCCTAAATAACCAGTGGGTCAAAAAAGAAATCAAAGGGAAATTAAAAGCATTTTAAGATAAATGAAAACAAAAATGTAGTATGCTGAAATTTATGGGATATAGTGAAAACAGTGCTTAAAAAGGAATCTTAGACCTATAAAAGTCTATACTGGAAAATAAAAAAGATCTCAAATCAATCATCTAATTTTCCATTTTAAGAAACTAGAAAAAGAAGAGTAAACTAAATCCTAAGTACTAGAAGAAGGAAATAATAACGATTAGGGTGTAAATAATAAAATAGAGAGTAGGAAAACAAAAGAGAAAACAAACCAAAAGTTGGTTCTTAGACTCGAACTACTAAAATTAGAAATGAAAAAGGAGAAATTACTATCAATCTAACAGAAATAAAATGGACTATAAGGGAATACTATATTCTACAAGTATTCTAAACTAAAAATAATATCCGAGATTGGTAACATCAAGTCATACCTTAAAGCACATGCATGATCAAAAAACTCCATTCTACAAATATTTATTCTACTTCTAACTGCACTGGTTATAGGCCATGAAGATTCACCAGAGTCCAAAGACATACAACACAAAACTAGTTTTGCAACCTTTGCACAGACAAAAATATACAAATGAAAAAGTAAATGGTAATTAGGAACACCTTCACATTTAGAAAGGCTAAGATACTGAGGATTTCAAATACTTCCACTAACTCAAACCTACCTAATTCTTATAAGAATGAGGAACATAGAGAGTAGGTGCTAAGTAAGTAACTTATTACCAAACAATACCAATTCTGGGTATTTTATTCACTGGAAGATGCATCTCATGGGCCAGGATGGGGCAGCTTTCTAAGAAAGCTGAGAAACATTAGAGTAGTGATCCTGCTTGGTCTGAACTGGCCTCTTCTTTCCCCAAATTCCTATCCCACATTTTTCTGTTAGTTTAGTCAATTCTTCCTCCTTGAGATCTTACACCTCTTCATCCTGCTGACAGAATTATCTTTCCCAAGGGCAATGCTTGTAGGCAATGTATTTTCTTCCTTCAGTTAGCCACATTGCATTCTTGTCTTCTTCACTGTCTCCAAAATGTCCTATTTTCTCCTCCCTCTCCATTTACCTACTCAATTTACATAATTTATTATCAAATAAAGAACCACAAAAGACGTGCCCAATGAAAATAAATAAAGCACAAGGGCTTGTAATATCACTTTTGCAGTATCACAATGTGGGTGGGCACAAATCTTCACAGAATGCAAAAGTTTTGGTATTTCTGGCTATGGGTTGCTACTTCTCTGAAGGACAATAGAGACACACATTCCTATAGGATACAAGTAATTTGTCATCTAAATGTCTAATAAGTAGGATAAAGCTACATGCCCAATCATAAAAAGGCATGCTAAAATGGGCAACTGGCTGCAGTGAAACTGGGGTGCTTGAAAGATCTTGTCAGTTGCACACCAAGAAGACCACTCCCCTACCCACATGTATATATGTGTATCTTACATATCTAGGCTGTTTCAACAATCAGTTTTATTTTGTAATTGCACAAAACCATTATTCTTAAAACAATTTTGTGGCAATGACTACACACAGTAAATCTCAATATAAAATTAAATCAGCCAAGACTCAAGCAGAGCCTTCAATTACAGGTGGACTAACACTGTGCTTACTGATACCTGCACCGCTTGAGCAAAGGTCACTCAGTCAAATGCCCAGAGATTTTGGCCAATTACTGGGAATGAATGAAGCAGGCTGGTGAGTGAGCACAGAACGGAAGGAGCCACTGCTCAACTCCAACCAGCTATACAATAATGTGGAAATTTGGCCCAGTGTTTCCACACCATTTGATTCTTTAAGAGAAGCCCAAAAATCTAGATTTTTAGATGAAATAGTATGAAAATGTTTTTTGTTTTTTCAAAATACTATGTAAGCCAAACAAAATACTTCTTGAAACATCAGACTTAGAGCATTACACTCCCACCCTAGAGTGGACAACCAGTGGTCTTTCTCCTGCTCAGCATCCCATCTCCTCTTTTAGAAGGGGAACTCTTTCCAAGTGGTTCAAGTGGGGTCCATCAGAGCAAGAGCACATGACTCAAGCCCTTCCTTTCCATTGGAGCCATGGAATTGACTATATGTTTCCACTGGGATTACTAAGATTGGGCTTCCTGTGTCCATCTTGTCTGTCTCATCAAGAGAGCTACAAAGCAATGATAACATCTCAGCCTCCTGGATACAGTTATCATGTCAAGTCTTTAAGAATTTTCAGTTGCATGAACCAATCAATTCCCTTTTGGCCTAAGCTAGTATATGTTGGTTCTCTTAAAATCAGGAGCCCTAATATGTTTGCAGAAAATTATGTGGCATAATCCATTCTACAGACTTCCAACTGTAAGATCTTTGACGATGTAGATGCCTTTAGTCAGAAACAGCAGTTCAAATGCCAGTTCTACTACTTACCAAGTGTATGACCATAAGCAAGTTAAATACTATTTTGACTGTTTGTTCTACAAGAATTAGATGTGAAATGTACCTGCCATTTTGTTGAGCACACAGTAAGCCCTCAACAAATGTTTGTTTTCTATCTCAACTCCCTCCACTTGAAAACCAGGTTGTTAAGTAAGATGCTTAGGGTTTCACTACTAGGAAGAAGGGAACTTGAAGCTTTGAGGAATGTTAAATTTTTCTATAAATAATCATGCTGGTCAACTGTGTAGAGTTCTTTCAAAGACAGAAGAACTGTCGCTGTCAACTGTTAAAACAGGTGACCATGTAACTGAGCCAACAGGATTGGACAAAGTGAGGCCAAAGGGAAAACTACTGACATTACAAGGTTAAAGCTAAATTTTTCCACCACACAGGACCCATTTCATCCAAATATCACATTTTTATGTAAGTCTGTAGAGTCACAGGGGGTCCCAGAGATCTCAGGCAGTCTGTACTAGATACAAACCAAGTGAACTATTGCTTTAGAGAAGGACAGCACAGGGAGAAATAGTTATAAATATGATGGCCAAATAGAATTCGGAATATGTACATACTTACATCTTAGCAGCTGTTCATATTACACTAAAACATTCTGCTCATGCAGATTTATACTATCAGACTATAAGCTCTTTGGAGGTAAATTCTGTCTCTTACTCACCTTGGAATATTTTATATAGCCCAGATTTATATAGCACCTACTCTATAAATGTTGGATGAATTCAACTGAAAGTAACACTAAAGTCACAAAGGGGTATTGGTGCTTTCTAAGGGTCTTCATATTTTAAATAAAAACATAAAGGAGTCTTTCCAGTGGGAGCAAAGGGAGAACTCCTTTAGAGGACATGCTCTGGCTGACCTCAATACTGAATTGGACCAAATTAGGAAAGATTTAACAATAATTTTGTCCTCATATACAGAAATGTCATAGAGTATAATTTGACTTTCATAGGCCCTTCTACCCTATGATCACACCTAGAAAGTGACTCTTGTTAGGCCTTGTGGTAAAATTGTAACATTTCCAGAATATCTCGCCTGGCTTTGGTACATCTGCATATCAACAGGCATTCAGAAGTGGAAAGAAGTATGGCTTTAGCACACTTGCATCTTTCCTCAGGGGTGGAGAGAAGTTCATCTCCATATCAATGGGCAACAGAGGGCTTATCTGTACCTGACAGGTGAGGGGGACAGCAGGTGTTGTGGCTGCTCGAGCAGGAGAGAGAGATGGGCGGGACTGCAGTTTTGTAAGCAATAAACGGGTTTTAAACTTTATTTCTCCCTTTGACTGATTTTGGTTTTTAGAGGTATTTTGCCCTGGGATTTCCTTTTCCTGGACTTACAACTGGCGAAAGTTGGCAGGATTCCTGTGAACCTGAAACCTGTCATAATGGGTGCGACCTTTGTGGGGGCTGCCCCTAGAAATGATGGGGGAGAAGCGCGCTCGCACCAAGGGACGTGTCTACACTCGTGTGGTCGTAGAGGAGCCACCACCGCTGCTGGCCACGCCGACCCCGGCCCGTGGCCCGAGCCTAAAGTTACTGCCTCTGCTGCTGCTCTTGCTGCAGGCCAGAACCTGGTCACAACTATGGAAAGGAGAAGAGGTCCAGGTCACCTTGATAGAGAAGCAACTGGCTGCTGTGTACCATGCCTTGCTGGCTACAGAGCCCACTGCCGGAACAGCTCCAACCAAGGTAATAACCTCCTATCCCATCACAGGGTGGGTATGAGACTGGACCCAAAGGCCACGGAGTGGCATGGCACAGACACCTCAAAAGACAATGTGGGCCCATTGGTGTGGCTTGTCTTTCACCTCTGAAGAAGTTAGTCGAGCCGGGAAGGAGTGCCCTGCACATTGTGCAGATCAGCACACCACCAAGAGGGGCCTAGAGCGTCTCTCTGCAGCCTATGGTAGGTCGCTGGTTACTGAGAGTGATTGAGGTACCCACTTTATTGGACATGTGTTGCAAGGATGGGTGCAGCAATTAGGAGTAAAATGGATGTGGCCCTGGACATTTCAACACATGGACCAGCAATGGCTGGCTCTTCTGGCACCTTGGGGAAAAGGCCTGGAAGCTGGCCTTGTGTATTCCTGTAATAACAGCAAATTGGCCCCCGACAATCATGGTTATTTGCTTCTACGGTTTTTGTGTCCTGGGTGTGCCCCCTGACTACAGCGGCTGCGTGATGGCTGGAATGGACAAGCTTTGGACTTATCTGCATGGGACTCTGAACCTAGGTGAATCCTCTGGCTTGAGAATTATGATTGTGTTGCTGTTGTCAAGAAAATATTGTGTTAAAGAGAGGCTTGACTTTGTCTAATGTTTGGTTAAAGGTTTTGTGAGCAATCTAGCATAATTGTTAGGAATGAGTAAACAAGTGTAGAAACATATTTTGTGCTTAGTGAGAGATTGTGCTGTAAAGTACATTTAGTTAATCTGCATAGGCTGAATCCTCTGGCTTGAGAATTATCAATATTTTATTGCTATTGCTATTGCATGTTACTAGATTGGTCGGAAGAGGAGGATTGAGTAAATTGTAAGGCAAGATTTCTGGAGGGGTGGACTGTGGGTAAAATTGAAACATTTCCAGAATATCTCGCCTGGCTTTGGTGCATCTGCATATCAACAGGCATTCAGAAGTGGAAAGAAGTATGGCTTTAGTGCATTTGCATCTTTCCTCAGGGGTGGAGAGAAGTTCATCTCCATATCAATGGGTAATTACCTGGGCAACAGAGGGCTTATCTGCACCTGACAGGTGAGGGGGAGGGCAGGTGTTCTGGCTGCTTGAGCAGAAGAGAGACTGCTCAGACTGCAATTTTGTAAGCAATAAATGGGTTTTAAATTTTATTTCTCCCTTTGACTGATTTTGGTTTTTAGAGGTACTTTGCCCCAGGATTTCCTTTCCCCGGACTTACAGGCCTAAAACCACTGAGGAACAAAACTGATGGCCTGGAAGGAAATTCTACATATCTGAATTTCCCACCCTGGTGATGTACCTTTTCATCAAATGATCCAGTGTTGAGAGGTAACTAAGAACTTCAGATGTATTTAAGCAAAGGGGCTAATATACTGAAAAATATGCCATATTGGGGCTCATTTACATTTATGATGGTATATTTAAGACTTGAGGAACAGAAGACCCTATCCTAAGCACCACTACGATTCCAGGAAACACCCTGTTAGGGACAAGGTCCTTGGTTTTGTGTAAAGAATATGGGTAAAAGTTAAGCTTAATCTCTAGGGAAAAGAGAGATAAAACAGTTCAGGACAATTGTTCATACTTGAGTAAGAGAAATGATCAAAACAAATGGTCCATCTTGGCTGTGATTTGTGCCTTGATTTTGTGAATTAGCAGGAAGAATTAAAAATTTTGGTGTCTGATAACAGTGGCCTTCATTTGACATGGCATCTGGTCAGTGTATGGGAATGGGGAAGTGGCAGACCAATAACTATGAGAAACCCCTCTGGCAAAGAAGGAAGGGCGAAAGACAAGATCTAGACCCAGCAATGGCGCTGAGTACAGAGAGTGTCTTTGAGGGCCACAGAAATGACAGAATTAGGCTCAACAGCCAGAGGTTTGTCCCAGGGGAATAGAAAAAGGACAGGCTTAGAATTTAAGGTCACACTAATACTCAGATTTGGCCACCTGACAATAACTTTAGGCTTCAAAGATATGTGTGTGTGAACATGTAACTCCAACAGCTTTGGGCATAGTTTAATTCCAGTTTCCTACCCCAAGCAACATGGGTTCTGACTGTCACTACTGTAGAGGTGGGTTCTCAAAGACGGGGAGACTGACCACCGGAAAGGCGTTCCACCATCCCTGACACAGTGAATGAGGAGGGCAGGGCACAGCTGAGAGAGCACCAAAGTACCTCCTACCCCTACAGATGCTGAGGCCACCCTTTCAGCAGAAAGGCACCTAACTCCCAGTCCAAATTCTTGGTCTATGAGAAACTACTGAGAGGTGAAAAGTGCAAAACACTTCATCCCACGCCAGTGGGTCACTCCCAGCTGGACTTCTGTGTGGTGTTGCCTTGTCCCATTCACTCTCTCACTGAGTCAGCTGTTCACTAATTGCTTTTTACATTTATGTGTGTGGCGACACCAGGCTCCAGCTTCACTTTCCAAAGGGTACTTGCCAACGTAAATACTCCAGGTACAAGATAAAACAGAATAATTAAAAACAGGCCCAGTTATCCAATTAGCTGACTATCTCCTGTTTGTATTACCAAATAATAGAATATTTTCAGTTTTTTGCCTATTTTTCTCATTCAAGTGAGCACAAAAGGGCTTAATTTACAAATCAAACTTGTAATTTTTCAGAGATTAACAACAACTACAGGCAGCAGTGAGACAGGGACCGTGGATGTAGTCACAGTAGGGTGAGGGCCTCTGGAGGGGGCAGGGCAGATTTGCAGTCAGAGCAATGTAACTACATGCAAGGAAACCCCCCTACTAAAACTCTATGTTAAACATTAAGCTCTAGATCATTCTTCAGTGAGATCAGTTAATGTTCCCCAGATAAAGAAGAGTAGCACGTTTTATTATGCTAATCATTTGTAACCATGTGTAAGATTCACTTTAGCATACTAAAAGGCCCAGGCCTATGTGCTGTCTTTCCTCCTTCAGATCTGACAAGTGATTTTGCAAACTGAGCAACTAACTTAGCATGCAGACCCAGCTGTAGACAGACATGGTAAAAGGCAGGAAGATTCCCATCTTAAAGATAAGATTGTATTTTAACACCTAGGAAGTTTAAAAGGCAGAATTCTTTAGCAAATAGACAATACCATAGCCCACCTTGGGGGCTGGGCAGGCAGCCTTTTGATGTGCTCCAGGACCAAGGCGTCAGTGTCCCAGAGAGAAATCAAGGCAGGAAATTCCTTACGTTAATTTTTAATATTCAGGGTAAACTTAACAAGTCCACACCCCTAAACTCACGTTCCCAAATATCCTCAACTGCCTATAAAACCCCTAGACAACGCACCACCACGGACTCTCTTGTCCCCTCCTGGCATGAGCCAGGAGCTCTGTCCTTTCATTTTATCTCTAAATAAATGCCTGTACCTTGCTCTCCTACCTTGACTGTTTGTGAAGCTCATTCTTCGGCTTCATAAACAAGAACCCCGGCATCAGCAGCAGGTATGGGAAAAAAGAGGGCACACTTTAGAGGAAAGGAAGTCTGAGCTCAGACCCCAAAATCTGCCACTTACTAAGGCTAATCAGAAAGTGGCAAAAGCAACTCATACTTTCTATGTTGTTATGAATATGATATGACAATGACAAAGAATTAAGAATGTAGTACATAAGAGGCATTCAAAAAACTTCATTATATAGTAACAGCATGCTCATAGTGTCTTCAGCATCACTAAGCAAAATAAAAATTCTTGAAGGCTCCTCCTTTTATTCCTAGAGTTAAAAAGTTAAAAAGGGAGGGAGAGATTTCATAATTTGTTTTTCGAGAGAGAATATATGGCAGGAATTGGAGAGATATCTTTTGCCACATGTAACATCCATAAGTAGTATCTCCTTGGAGATTTCCTTCAATGCAGTTAACTCTTCACAGTGCATACCCACTAACCATTCACTTAGCAAATATTTCTGAGTACTTACTATGTGCCAGGCCTGTGCCAGGTATAACTCTGAGGGGAAAATGCCGGAGCAAAATCCCACTGAAACCAAAATCAATCAAAGGGAGAAGTAAAGTGGGAGAAACCCATTTATTTCTTACAAGCAGTTGTCCTACATCTCTCTCCACCCAGCTGCAGCAGGAGAGAGAGCTCCACCCAACCTCTCCAGTCCAGATAAGCCCTCACTTGACCTTGTAATTACCTATTGATATGGAGATACTTCTCTCCACCCCTTGGAAACACCTACTGATATGGAGGTGCACTGAAGCCAGGTGAGATTCTGGAAATATTGTAATTTTATTCACACAGATGTTGGGAGACAGCTGCAAATAACACAGGAATAAATCTGGTTCTTAAACAGCTTACAGTTTAGTAGGTGTGGTTAAGCCACCAAATGGGATATTAGAGTAGTGCAGGGTGCTCACAGGAACACATAGGTGAATACCACCAAACCTGGGATGGAGGTATTGGAGAAAGATCATGGTAGAAAGTAATCACCAAGAGAAACCTGAATAAGTAGGAGATAGCTGAATGAGGACAAGATCTACACAGACAATAGCATGTACAAAGGTCCTGAAATGAAACAATGCTGCAAAGTCAAGAAATTACAAGTAGTTTAGTCCCACTGGAACTTTGAGTGCAACCTCACCAAGTCAGTACAAAGGGGGATGAAACAGCAATAAAAGGGCAGGGGACAATGCCCTTATCAATGTAAGCAGTAGTCAGATAATGAAGTGGTCAGTAAACCAGTCATGCTAAAATAAAGATGTCCAACTTAATCCCGGAGACAAAGGGAAGTTACTGCAGAGTGGGAATGACATGATCAGATTTGTCTTTTAGGAGGATCACTCTGGCTGCAGTGTGGGAAAAGAACTTGTGGGAAATCTTTTAAATCATATGAAGAAACTCTCTCCCCCTCAAAATAAAAAAACAAAACAAAACCAACTGCTAAAGAATTTCAACTGTTCTATAAATAAAATGCTTACTTGCAATTTAAAGGAAACTTTCTAAGAGCCCGAGGCTACAGTGATCTGCAAATGTAGCATAATAAAAAGAAAGGCTCTACAATCTCAGGTAAGCCTTGTTTCTTAGAAATGAGAGAAAACAAAGTAAGGTCCCAACCCTTATCTCTCCATTCCCTTCACTCCCCTCCCTACTGGCAGCTAATGGCAGCTCAGTCTTTCTCATTCATTCAGGGATCAAACTTGCTAAACAAAATAAGAATTTGTCCACTGACTTGGGGAAACTGGTGTAACTGGGCCAAATAACTTTAAAAAATTAAATGCTAACAATAAGAAAACCAGACCTGACCCCACAGTCAAGCAAAATTAATCTTAGCTATTTTGCCAATGGCCATTAAATAATGAGAATTTCTGTAGCTAGTTTCAAAATTAGAAAGTCAGAGACCCTAGAAGAGTGGGGTGCAAACATGAGCACCAGAACACAATAATTAGAATTAGATTATTCCCCCAATTTGCCTTTTAAAAATAAATCATACCATTAAGCACTAAATGCAAGAATTATAATATCACAAACTTCTGGTTAAATCAAAATGTGGTGACAACTTCTGGCACATGACCAAATACTAAAAGAGTCTCAGTTGTCTTAGAAATAAAACATGTGCTTCCAACTTGAAGCAAAACATTTTAAGGTCTATGGTTAAACTGATCTGCAAATATAGCTGTAAGTCTGGGGAAAGGAAATCCCGGGGCAAAATACCTCTAAAAACCAAAATCAGTCAAAGGGAGAAATAAAGTTTAAAATCCGTTAATTGCTCACAAACTGCAGTCCCAGGCCGTCTTTCTTCTCTGCTCCAGCAGCAACCACACTGGCCCTCCCCCTCACCTCTCAGGTACAGATAAGCCCTCTGTTGCCCAGGTAATTACCCACTGATATGGAGATGTTTCTCCACCCCTGAGGAAATATGCAAATGCACTAAAGCCATACTTCTCTCCACCTCTGAACCCTGTTGATATGCAGATGTACCAAAGCCAGGCTCTGGAAATACTACAATTTTATCCACAATAGCATAAGAAAAACAGGTAAGAGAAGTCTTTTATATGGCAAATGAAACGCTAAAATCAACCGTTAAAATTAAGACTTTGAGGGAGGTTTGGTTGTAACTCACAAAAAGCTATGATAAAGTAAATGATTATACATTCATAAATTAAGATACACACTGTGGGTAAAACTGCAATATTTCCAGAATCTCTCGCCCACTATATCAATAGGAGATTCCAAGGGGTGAAGAGAAGTAGTCCACCTCCATACGAATAGGTGATTCCAAGGGTGAGTGAGGGCATACCTGGGCTGGAGAGGTTGAGTGGGGTCACTTTTTGCAGCCAGGTTGTGAAAGACGTGGACAGGCAGAAATGGATGACTGCTTATATGCAATAAACAGGTTTCTCCCACTTTACTTCTCCCTTTGACTGATTTTGGCTTCAAAGGTTTTTTTTACCCTGGGTTGGGAACACATTCCCCCTGCCCCTCCCACTCCCACAGCATTACACCTGGCGGCAGTCAGCAGTACCTCTGAACCAGAAATCTGTTTTCAAGGGTGCAATGCTTGGGCAGGCTGCCCCTAGAGATGGTGAGGAGATGCCCAGAATGGTGTGAATGGTGGGAAGGCTCCAGTGGCTCCAGCAGTGGGGGACCACCCACGGTGTGGCTTCACCTGGGAACCCCCAATCCAGGGGAATTCTACTTGGGTAGCCCCTATTGGGAAACTGGTCTTGGGTAAAGCACCTCCTAGACAGGTGGGCCCTTTCCCAGAACTGCAGAAGGGTGAAGACACTAGAAGCTGTGGAATTAACCCTCCATGAGATAGAAGAGTGCCTAAAGGCCCTGCATGGCTGTGTAGCAGCCAGGATTGTAGGATGTTTGTTTTCTCGAGACAGTGGAAAGGGTTATGAAGGAGAGAGACACTTTGGAAAGGGTTATGAAGGAGAGAGACACTTTGGCAGGAGAGAAACAAACTTTGGTGTCACCTGGAGGAGTTGGGTGATGATCTATGTGATGTCCTTAAGAAAGAGAGAGAGTTATGGAGAAGACAAGCTGAGCTCCTGGAAGATACGTTAGCAACGAGGGAGGAGGCAGAAGGAGGATCCATGTTGCAGGAGGCCATGAGGGAGAGGGAGGAAGGAGTAGTGCCTTCAGCCCTGGAGACAGTAGAGAGGATGCTGGGGGAGGATGAAGGGGTGGAGCCAAGGGCAGAACTGTTGCTGAGGCCACCGCCCAAGGCACCAGCCCATCTCATATTAAAGGCCTGCCCAGTTGTAATTAAGCAAATAAAAACATAACAACTGTGGGCTCCTCAGGGGGAGGAGTCGCCCCCTTCCCAGGTTGTGGAGCACTCCATGCTCTGCCCCATACCCAGGATGAGTGTTACAGAGTTTGAATGAGAAGCCCCAAAAAGGGGCCTTGAGACCTGTGGACATGCTAGCACACATTGCTGCTTCTCCTATATAACTCTGTATGTGCAAATCAAACAGGAATTATTGAAGCCAGGATATGGCTAACAGAACAATATCCTGCTACCAGCCCCAGATGTGTTAAACTCTGAAGACTCTGTTGAGTGGACATGGCCCTGGACATTTTGACATATGGACTAGTGATGGCTAGCCCTTCTGGCACCTTGGGGAAAAGGCCAGGAAGCCAGCCTCCTGTGTGTTCGTGGAGCAATAGCAGAATGGCCCCCAAATATCACAGTAGTGTACTCAAAACATCCATGAAGTAACAGCATCTTACAGGGAAGTTTTGTTTTATCTTTATGGCCAGTGCATATACCTCCCATAGCCCTGTATATTGATTGATCTATCTATAACTCCCACAGGTAGGGGGTAAAGGTTTGGTATATATACCAGACCAGGAGGAGATACTGCATGCATCCTACCTGATAGATAAGATTTGCCTATGGTAGTGTAATCTTATTGCCCTTAAGGTTATTTTCTTCTACAGTCCCTGTAGCCTGGACCCACCCCCTGGCTTCAGCTGCTGCATGATGATTGCTCTGAACTCCCTACCTGTTCAGCTACTGACTGCCTGTGGAATGGGTGAGCTATGGACAGACTTAATCTGCATAGGACTTTGAACCTAGCTGAATCCTCTGGATTGAAGATTATCATGATTTTATTGCTGTTGTTATTGTATGTTATTAGTTTGGTTAGAGTGCTCTGGTTTTCTGGCACAGGGGCCATTGCGGAAGATGGGGAATGAGTAGATTGTGAGGCAAGATTTCTGGAGGGGTGAACTGTGGGCAAAATTGCAATATTTCCAGAATCTCTTACCTGGCCTTAATCCATCTCCATATCAATAGGTGATTCCAATGGGTGGAGAGAAGTAGTCGATATCTATACATGACTGCAAGGGGCAGCAAGGGCATATCTGAACCAGAGAGGTTGATGGGGTCCCTTTTTGCAGGCTGGTCACGAGAGACACAGATAAGCAGAAATGGATGCTCGCTTGTAAGCAATGAACAGGTTTCCCCCAGTTTATTTCCTCCTTTGACTGATCTTGGCTTTAAAGGTTATTTGCCCCGGGCTGGGAACATATTTTCCCCACGGAGTTACAAACACATTTTCTAGAGTAATTAGAAACATGGAAATTTATCATTATTATAAGACATTCTTATAAGCTTATGTATATTAAAAAAATAATAATAATACCACAACTATTTTACAGGACATAATCAAATCTATTCTCTGAAGGGAATGGATGCATTATGTTTTTTTTCTGCAATCAGATAGTTTCTACTTTCCATATTTTCTAAAGATAATTAAATTTACTATTTCAAAGCATGCTTTGAGTGTTTGTGATTTACCAATTATTTCAAAAATTACTATTTCAAAAACTGTGATAATTCTATACAGTTATTATTTATTTACTGACCAACATAAAAGACCTTCACTCTCTTTGTCCTACTTCAGACCAGCAGGGAGGGGCTACTAAGATCTCTGATTTGGGCTTGTAAGTTCCTTTCTCCTGGGTGACCCAGACAGGACTGCAGCTGTTAAGATCATGCTTTTTAGTTGCCTGCCCGAAGATCTCCTTTCTTTGCTTTGGTAAATTCTCAGAACATAATTTCACTCCATCAAGCTCTGCCAAGCCCCCAATCCTGGGATAGTAGGGACTTATTTCCCACACTATGCAGATTCTAGCAGACACATGATGCCAGGTGCCACTGGTTTCAGGAGTTGGCAAGGGATATGCCCTATGCTGAGCAGGAGTTCAGTGAACTTTCCTTCCTTCCATCTGCTCTTTCTTGCTCTCTACTGCCTGCATAGCTGCTGCCATGAACTACTACTCTTGCTTTAATGAATTCCTTCCTTACCTACACTCCTCCAGCCTGCTCATGAATTCTTTCTTGATCAGAGTCAAGAATCCTCCCCCGTCCGGGTTGAACTTTCACCTAATGTGCAGGGAGAGACCTCCCCAGACACAGCTGCATGGCAACAAAACCTTAATGAAATCTTTCTGAAGATATTTTAAATGGCAATTAAATCTAAAATATGTAGCACTGAAACTATACATATAACTCAATTGAAATGATAACACTAAATACAGCTATGACTAAGCTTGTATAAGCAAAGGCAATGACAACTTTGCCAGATGGCCACCTGACTGACAGCAAATGGAAGATGCCATAAAGTGTTAGATAAATGCAAAATTCAGAAAGGAAAGGTCAAAAAGAGTAAATAAATGAAGTCCTAGAATTACAGCAGTGATAGTGGCCAACAAGCACATAGCACTAGGAGGAAAGTACCATCCTATGTACTTTACATATATTACGTCACAGAAACCTGTAAGGGAGGTAGACTATGTGGCTCCAGATGAGGACACTGGGTGAAGGTCACGAGTAACCTGCCCAGCCTCACAAAGCCTACACATGGCAGAGCTCGCACTGGGATCCAGGCAGCCTGGGCCTAGAGGCTGTACTTTTAGCCATTACACGTGGCCTCTCAAGCTAACAATCAGTGACTGGCTGTGTGACCTAAGGCAAATTATTACAGATTCCTTTCCTTACTTGGAAAAGGAGGGAACTGGAATGGATGATTAGGGAGTTCTTTCCCAGGATGGAAGTATTAAAATTCTGTAATCTTCTACAGCAAAGGCTGGTTTCTCCTTAAGTCAATACAACTCAAACCTTCACTACCATTAGTGACTAGTGAGAGGAATGTAACTTTTTCTACTAGTCTAAAACAGACATGTTTAGGAAGGCATTTAAAAAACACACATACACTTGAAACCCTATTTCTTTTTAAGATGATGGTAAAAGATTGACCATAGATTTAAATGATCCAATTTGTAGGTTTTAACTCTGTATTATATTTATTATGATAGAAATTTAGTCATATAAAATCTTAACCAAAATTAACATGATTCCAATATGTCAGTTTTAACAAATACAATGCAGAGGCCCTTGTTTTAAAATTCTGTTCATTTATGAGGAGCAAAAACAATAGATTAATAACAGATACAAACACCACAACATTATTCCTGATGACCCAATTTAATTAACTGTGTACTACACACCTGACAACTCTTCTGCCCCAAGTGGGGGCTTTCCACACCCTTGGCATTTTCTTCTACAGACCAAGCCAGCTGCTCTCCCTCCTTGGAAACCTCCCTTCATGCCCACAGCCTCTGATCATCAGGCAATCCACTGTTGCTTAAAATAATTCCTAATGTCTCACTTTGAAGTTGTCCCTCAGGAGGTGAGTTAGTAAAAGGAAGAGATCAAAATTCAGTCTTTAAAGCTTTAACTATGCAGTCTTAAATATCCTATCAATTTTAGCCTGCTTTTCTCTTTTATATATACATACACATGCATATGCATAAAATAACCCACCCAAACAGGAACCAGATAAATCATTAAAAAGATTTATGGGGAAAAAGTGCAAAAGGAATGTAAGTGAACTATTGGCAAAAGTGGGTTTAGAAAAACAAAAAGCAAGTCAGAAGATGCTCAAAGATAGAAGGTTCGCACTAGTATGCAGAATTTTACAATCACATCACCTACCTTCCCATGCTGCCCAGCTCTTTCATAACAAATGACAACATCTTCCCACATTTCCAGCTTCTCAAATATCTGAAGGGCTGAACTGGTACATCCCAACTCAAAGAGAAAACTTCCAAGTTGGCGCTAAAAAAAATCAAGTGCCAATAATGAACATTCCTGTTTCTGTGCAGCTATGCCCAATCTGTCACTTCAAGACAGATTACTCTGCGTTATTTGGCAAAAATGTTCTGCTTATTATAACAAATGTATAATTTCTATAATTCAATTTCTACTAAGGAATTTGCAATGATTCAATACTTACCTTTATTTTAGCAAGCTTCTTTATAGGGGTAAGCAATTAAAAGATTATATAGAAGCTATTCCAAATACTCAACAAATGTATCAAATTTTTTTTCCCAAAACTCAGATGAAAACAAAAAGCAAAGTCGGTATTTCTTTCTTACCTAGAGATTCTATATAAAACAATCTCTGATTTGTAAAGCTGACACCCAATAAATCAGCTTTAAAAACTCTAGGTAAAATGCCTATTACCAAAAAGATAAGAGATTAAGTGTTGATGAGGATATGGAGAAAAAAGAACCCTCGTGCACTGTTGGTGGGAATGGAGATTAGTACAGCCACTATGGAAAACAGTAAGGAAGGTTCCCAAAAAATTAAAAATAGAACTACCATATGATTCAGCAATCCCACCTCTGGGTATATAGCCAAAGAAAACAAAATTACTATCTCAGAGAGATATCCGTACCCCTGTGTTCACTGCAGCCTTATATATAATAGCCAAGATATGAAACAACCTAACCGTCCATTGATCCATTGATGGATGAATGGATACAGAAAATGTGAAGTGTACATATACTGTGGAATATATTATAAAGCAGTAAAAAAGGAAATCCAGCCATTTGTGACAACACAGATAGACCTTGAAGGTATCAATGCTAATTGAAATAAGACAGACAGACAAAGACAAATATTGTATGATCTCACATATGTGGAATCTAAAAATATCAAATTCATAGAAACAGAAAACAGACTGCTGGTTGCAAGAGGTGGGAGAAAGTGGTGGGGGTATGGAAACAGCTGTAAGTGGTCAAAATTCTATTTGTAAGATAAGTTAAGTTTTTGGATGTAATAAGCAGCATGGTGACTACAGTTAACAGTTAACAATACTGTATTGTACATTGGAAAGTTACTAAGGGAGTAGATCTTAAAATTTCTCATAATAAGAAAAAACATTTGTAACTATGAGGTGATGGATATTAACTATACTTATTGGGGTAATCATTTCACAATATATAGATACATCAAATTGTGCTGCATACCTAAAACTAACACACCATCATATGTTAATTGTATCTTAAAATAGCAGAAAAAAGGAAATTGAACTCAGATAAATAAATAATAAAAATTCTAAACAGTCTACATAAGTGACATAAAATCTATGCATTAGTCCTCACGTACTTTATTCAGGAGGATATCTCTGGCTCTTTGTCAGGTCTACTTAGATTTATTTTTAGCACATTCTAAAAAACTCAGCTATCTAATTTTCCAGTCCTCGGCAGATAAAAAGAGGCAAGTTGTGAGATGGTCAGTGAAGGTTAAACATATTTAAAAACAAACATATTGTGGTTTGTAAGTGGTCCACCCTGAAGGAATGGAAAAAAATGTTAGAAAAGTTTAAAAAGTAGGTGAGGTTCCTGAATAAGGTATGGTTTCATATTAGTGAGAACTGTGTTGTTTTCTCTTAATTATACTTTTACTACTTTTTCAAAATTCAATACATAATAAATAATTGAGAAGCTAATGGATATGGAAAATTTGGGACTGACAAAATTAAAAAATAAAATGAAATATACCTAAACATTATAAGCTAATATAATAATAAATAAAGGTGATGATCTTGATCTAATTCTTCTGTATCCCATGAAGAATAGAAGAATTTGCTATTTTAGGGTAACTGATTGAATATTTTTAAAAATGAACATAGCTTGTGGGAGCTGGAATAAATCTCAGTGCTCATACAGTAAGTAGTCTAATCTTTTCATTTAGTAGATGAAGAAAGTTAGGGCATCTAAGCTGGTACAGCTACCTAGTAGCAAAGTAGACTAATTCTCTTTTTATAATGAACTATGTTTTTTTTTACCCTTTAAATATCATACAGAAAGATACAGATACTCCCTATCATAAAGAAAAAAACCATTTAATTTCATAATGAAAGGGAATGTTTACCTAACTGCCTAAAGATTCCAAAATCGACTGCTTCCTAAATAGACAAAATAAACATTTAGCCTAAATTCTATTTGAACTGTATTTAATTTCCAAATGCTTCGGTTCAGAAACAGATTAAAAGCTACACCATCAACACATGTATTGTCAGAGTAACAGCTCAGAGTCTAAGATGTTTATCCACAAGTCATGTAGGATAAAGCATTTAACAAATTTTACAAATCAGGGCCAAAAACACGCTAAGAAGTTCCAGTTGTTAACACCTTCCTGATGAAAAAACTACTCCTCTTGAAATGATATAACCAAGCCTTTTATTTTCCTGTTTTATTGAGACTCTTTCAATAGATAAGTGAATTCCATGTGTAATAACCCTGGTTTACATGGTACTTAAGAATATGCTCTACTCTAAGAAATCTTATAATGGGGATTCTGAGTCATGAAAGATGGGTTGGCATTTATAATTCTAAATCTGTACCTATGTGCATAATCCAAAAGGGAGAGAGGATAGGAAGCTGGTTAAAAAGGCAATAATTACTAAATCACATAGAAATTTCTGGCTGGCACCAATTGACTCCATTTAATTTCTCTGTGCCATAGATGCCTCATGTGTAAAATGCAGGTATTTCACACAACTGTTGCAACAAAAGAAGATAATGTATATGAAATGCAGAACAAAGTGCATGCCTCATCCTAAGTGCGGAGTAAACGTTTGATATTATTAGCTGGTATAATTACAACCCAATGAAGAGATAAGAAAAGAATTTAAACTAGACCAAAAGTTTAGAAAATAGAGATCTAGATTATGAACAACTATGTGACCTACACTGGAAAAGTGTAGTTAATTACACTGGGCCTCAATTTTTTTCTCTGTAAAATTAAGAAACTGGAATAGATTTTAAGTTGCCTTCAGTACTAAAAAATTTATAAAGTAGGGGAAGCACACCTGTAAACACAAGAGAACCACAGGAGAGAGGGCTAGAGTCTTTACCCTAACATGAGGCTTTTGGAGCTACACTAGGTATTCTCATATACTCAGAAAGAGGGGAGTAGGTAAAAATACCTCATAATACAGAGTATCAAATAAATGCTTTCTTTTACTTTTTGTAAACAACTTGGTTAAAAGGTTCACTCTTTGGCAGAAAGTCCTTTATGGGTTTTTAAAAATATAAAAAGTCATTTTGAAAACGAAAGCATCTGTGATTCTATTATATAATTTCAAAGATTCTATTTAATCTAGTTTTAAATTCTTTTAAAAACATTTTAAAAATCCAGTATCATTTTAAACAAAATAGCAATCTGAAGTAGTTGGCAATCCCCAGGTAGATATTTTTATTCTTTTCACTGGAATACTTGAAAACTCAAACATAAATTTGAAATAACTCTTTTCTTTTCTAATGCATTTATCTTTCAAACGCTGTAAGAATAGAAATAGGTTAGCATAAGCATAGACATCTTAAAGGCCTAGAAGCCATTTTCTGAGTATGTGACTTAGAAAGAAAAACTGGAACTGGGTAAGGCCTTGAAAAACAAGTTAATCATGAGCACCGGGTGGTGGGCAGCTGTGACCCTTGGTCAGTTAATCTTACATACCAAGCTTATCGTGCAGAACCTCCCTAACCATTGAGGAGTAGTCTTATCCTGCCCTTGCTTAACCCCAGGATGTATGTCTTGCAAGAATAATGTATAGTTGTGGAAAATTACTATGAGTTAAGTGCTTTGAAAATGCTATATAAACCCTTGGCTCTGAGTGCTCGGGGTCCTTGTTGAGACCCACTGCGACGGGCTGACAGTGAGACCACTGACGGACCCCAGCTAGCTGGCTGAATAAAGACTTTGCTTGAATTTACATCTCTATGACTGTGTAGTTTGTTCTCTGGAGAAGCCTAGGAAGCCGGGACCCTAACAACGCAAAGTATTTTCCAAACCCAATGACAAACAACAAAAGTACCTGAATGGCCCAATGAGGTGGTACATGACAGCAGTAGAAAATCTTCAGACGTTCCAATACAGATGTAGTCTTATCTTCAAATTGGTCTGCAAGAGCCTTAAGAGTACATATCATAATCAGAACCTGTATGTGTAGTAACTTAATATAAACAAGATTGTTTATTAAAGAACACAAGTCAGTTTGATGAGGCAATGGGATATGTAAATTTTTTCTTGAATTTCTTTAAACGTTAAAAAAAACATTAAAATTAATTGTTTATGTAAACATGTACTCAAAAAACTTATCAGGAAAATAGTTTTTAAAACTAAAATTTCCTATAATAGTTCTTTCAAAGAACTAGCCTTATTAATCAGTCTTTCTACTTTTTCTAAGAAAAAAAATTCTTTAGCATACTTCATAACAAAAACTTCACTTTGACAATGGCACTTTCTAATATAAATCAGAGAAAAATCATATGAAGAACTTCATTAAGACTACTTTCTCAGGAATAAACAGACAGCAAAAGTTGGGTGTATTTGGTCACAAAGAGCAAGTTTTCTCACCCTTCAGCAACAGAACTATGAGCTGGGACATTCATTCACATGAGACCATTCTTAAGATAGAGTGGACAGTTGTAAGCTGCATGCATTGAAGAATTTAATTCTGCTGAACTAAAATACCTACACTGGTACTGAATAACTGACCTTCCAGAAGCCACATCAAGAAGCAGACCAGTAAGACCTAGGGGCTGACTGAAAAAGTACCAAGGCAAATGGCAAAGTCAAAGGCTCACACTATCTGGTGGTCAAGTTGAGACAGGGACCATAAATGCAGTCAGAATAGGGTGAGGGCCTCCGGAGGGGGCAGGGAAGGATATTTGCAGTCCGAGCAATGTAACTACATGCAAGGAAACCCCCCTGTTAAAACTCTATGTTAAACATTGAGCTCTAGAATCATTCTTCAGTGAAATCAGTTCATGTTCCCCAGATAAAGAAGAGTAGCACATGTTTTATTATGCTAACGATTTATAATCATGTGTAAGGTTCTCTTTAGCATGCTAAAAGGCCCAGGCCTAAGTGCTGTCTTTCTCCTTCAGATCTGATGAAGTGATTTTGCAAACTGGGCAACTAATTTAGCAGGTTAGCCCAGGCATAAACAACACAGTAAAAGGCAGGAAGGATTCCACCTTAAAGATAAGATTGCATTTTAATACCCAAGAAGTTAAGACGTTAGAAATTCTTAACTTACTCTTTAGTAAACAATACCTCAGCCCACCTTGGGGGCTGAGCAGGTGGCCTTGTTTCATATGCCCCCAGACCAAGATGCAGGTATCTGAGGGAGAAATCATCAGAGGAAGTTTCTTGTGTTAAGTTAATTCTAAATATTCAGGGACCACTTAACAAGTCCACGCCCCTAAGTTTTTTTCATGTTCTCGAAAAATCCTCAACCGTCTATAAAACCCCCCTAGACAATGCACCACTACAGACTCTCTTGTCCCCTTGCTCTCCTACCTTGACTGTGAAGCTCATTCTTCGGCTCCGCAAACAAGAACCCCGGCATCAAAGTGATCAGTCATCACAAAAGCTCACATATTCAACATCTAAGTGAATTAGACACACTCTGGAGTTTCGAGGCAAGTACATTTCCGCAGCCCTGTCATCTTCACCTGCCTCTCAAATTGTCATTCAGTTTACAGTCACTGTATATATTTTTTCTGATATCCTTAGACTTTCTCTCAACTGCAAATAATCATCACCTTTTACATAATACAGTACTCAATTTTTTTTAATTGACTAGTTTTCACAGGCCTGTCTTATGAAGATTAAATGGTAACAATGTCAGTTAATTTTCAATGCCAACAGAGCCTGTGGTTATATAAGAGAATGTCCTTGTGTTTGAGGATGAGGAAGTGCCAGGTTGGCAGCTTACTCTCCTATACTTCAGGATACAAGACAGTTGTACTGTACTTGCAACTTTTCTGTAAGCTTGAAATTGTTTCAAGCTTTTATCAAATTAATTTTTAAAACTGAAAATTTTAAATAAAAAAAATACAAGGTAGCAAGTCCAATCTTCCTCAGAAGAAAGAAAAGGACAAGATTTAACATTCCACTATAAGCCCAAAACAAGACTAGTTTCTGAGCGGGGAAACTCCCCCTAAATGGGGTGTTCTCCATATTGTACTGGTGGGAGATATATGTGTTATCCTGAGAATGTCCTGTAGAATGAGAAAACACTCATTACATCACTTCTTTGACAATCCAAGATGTTATTCAATCGTGCCTTTGAGAACAAACTGAGACATAACCAGACACCTAAACCATCTTGGTCAAAGTATTTTTAAAGCTTTCTGGCCTTACTTAAGAGAAACTTAATAGCAAAAAGGTTGCATGCTTCTGGCCAAAGCTGTTTGGTTGTAGGAGGGAGATAAGAGAAGAAAAACTTTGGGCTGAATACATATGGTTGCAATACATAAATGAACAGTTCACTAAATTATTTCATCAAAAGGGGGAAAATTTTTTCTATCAAATTTTTTTCTTTCTTAGAAAGAAAAAATATCTAATGCTTATTTAATAATTGAAGGGCCCCCACCAGTAAGATGGCAAACTTCCGGCTTCTCTTCAGGGTCCTCGGTTCCCGCCGGTGCCACCTGAAGCCCAATCACCTCTCGCCCCCCTCCCAATCCCAGTACCTAGCCAACAGCCACCAGTCCCGTAGAAGTGACACCTCAATCAATTCATGCCCATTCCTATATAACCCAGCACCTTCCCCTAATAAAACAGAATTCTCCAGTGAATTGCTGCTATGTGTCGCTCCTTTCCTTTCATTGGTGCTGAAACCCGGGAGATGGGACACCCCAACTGGGCCCCGTCTTCCCCCCGACACCAGCAGCAGCTTGCCCTCGTCCTCTTTTTCCGGCACTGGCTCATCACACTCACCACTCCTCTCTGGCCTTTAGGTAAGTTTTCCCCCCCCGGAGTGGGATACTCTTCCCGGACCTATCGCAGTGCCATTGACTGCGATGGTCCGGCAAGGTCCTGATGCTCGGGGATGAGGAGGGAACTCTTCCCACCTCAGGCCTTCACGGCTGCGGCGGACCCTCAGGCCCCTCCTCCAACAGCCATAAATCCCCGCCTCAAGCCTTTATGGCTGCGGCAGACCCTCAGGCCCCTCCTCCGACAGTCATAAACGCATTCACCGTCCCTTCCATCAGTGCTGAAACTTTTTAAGCAAAATTTCCCTGGGGTGGGCCACTCTTCTCCGAGCTATCGCAGTGCCATTGACCGTGATCTTCCGGCAAGGACCTGACACTCGGGGACGAGGAGGGAACTCTCCCCGCCTCAGGCCTTCATGGCTGCGGCAGACCCTCAGGCCACTCCTCCAACAGCCATAAATCCCCGCCTCAGGCCTTCACGGCTGCGGCAGACTCTCAGATCCCCCCCTCCAACAGCCATAAACGAGGTGACTCCTTTGTGGATGAGAACGCTCCCTTCCCCCCCCTCCTCCTTCTGCTCCATCCGCCGAAATCTGTTCTGTCTGCCGAAAACTCCTAGCGCTTGGTACCTCGTGACTCCGGCAAACTGCCTTCTTAGGGAAGTCTGGGTGACGACCCACACTTCCTAAGAAATTCCGACTCGTATCCAAGTTTCCCCAGACCACCAAGGATCATCGGGGACACCCTTTGTCTCCTTACGGTCGGCTTCCAGTCCGAGGATCTCTGTTCATCTTCCCCTGTTTGTCTCCTTCTCTGTCCTTTAGCCATGGGAGCCTCCTCATCCCTCCCTGAAAGTTCACCTCTTGAATGCCTGCTTAAGCATCTGGCTACCCTCTCCCTGACGCCTGATATAAAACCAAAAGTTCTCCGTAAATATTGCTCCCAAGATTGGCCAACATACCCCCTAGACAATAACAACCAATGGCCCACAGGGGGAACTCTTGATCCTAACATCACTTGCGATCTCTTTAACTACTGCCAGCGCCTGAAAAAATGGAAGCAGATTCCCTATATCGAAGCTTTCCGCCTCCACCTCCCCCCCCCCCGCCCCCTCCCAAGTTCTCCTAGCCTGCAAGCCGCTGCCCCCGCAGAAGCCTCCCGCCCCGCAGAAGCCTCCCGTTCACTCCCTTCCCCTTCTTCTCCTACAACAGCCCTTCTCCCCTCCTCCCCCACCATCTCCACCCCCATCTCACCTCCTCCGCCTTCGTCCCCCGCAGATTAAGCCTGAGCCTTTCAGCCCCCCACTTTAACTAGGTCCCAGGGGCCTCCTCCGTCTTTGCCCTCATCACCTGTTTCTCCCCTGTTAGGGACCGCCTTTGTCTTCTCACATGTTTGTAGGGAGAATGGGAAAGCACCTTCCCCCATGTCTGAACACAGCATGGGAAAGCACAAGCTAGAGAACAACCAGAGCCGTCCTTAGAAGTTATCTGTCCACATAAACATATCTTGCCAAGACTCCTCACTCTGAAAATAGGGAGACCTTGAAGATGTGTAGAAACACCACCCCTGCTTCTAAATATGCCCTTCCCCCACTTGCCGATGTAGCAGGAATGGAGAACAAAGAACATTCTGTTTACGCATTCCATAAGCAATTAACTGGAGCCCTGCTGTAGCTCAGTTAGCAGAGCATGGGACTCTTAACCTCTGAGTCATGAGTTCAAGCCCAACTAGCCAACAGAGGCAAGTAGCTGGGCAGCTAGCTGGCGACAGGTGAGTCTGATTCTATCCTTCTTTATTTTCTTTGACCCCCTTCCGCACTTCAGGACCTGCTCGACTAGGCACGGCTAGACCGCGTCACTCCCCCACAGACTGAGCCAGAACCCTTCAGTCCCCCTCAGACTCAGTCCCGAGGGCCTCCCAAAATTATTGCCCCCCTCCGGGAGGTAGCAGGATCTGAAGGCATTGTGCGCGTTCACGTCCCTTTCTCCTTAGGAGATTTAGCCCAACTAGAGAAACGCCTAGGTTCCTTTTCCACTGATCCCACGACATACATCAGGGAGTTTCAATGGACCCTCCAGTCTTACAGCCTCACGCATCATGACATTTTCATGCTCCTGGCCAATACTCTCCTCCCTGAAGAGCGTAGATGAGTTTGGGACTTCGCCCAGATGCACGCTACCGAAATCCACAGGACTGACCCCACCTATCCCCCTGGCCCCACTACTGTCCCTGAACAAGACCCACACTGAGATTATAACACGGCCATGGGCCTCCGCTCTCGAGATATTTTTGCCTCCTGCTTAATAGCAGGTCTGAAAAAGGCAGCTCATAAAGTAGTCAATTTTCAAAAGCTCCAAAACATAATTCAAAAGAGAGACAAAACCCCCTCTGAGTTCTTAGACAGACTCACTCAAGCCCTATTACAGTATACCAGCCTGGACCCAGAAACACCTGAAGGAAGACAGGTCCTTATGACATACTTCCTAGCTCAAAGCTACCCCGACATTAAAGCTAAACTCAAAAAGTTAGAACAGGGCCCCGCTACCCCACAGACTGAGATCCTAACAGTGGCCTTTAAAGTCTTCCATAACTGGGAGGAGGAGAAAGAACACTGTAAACAAAAGGCTGATCAGGCCAATTTCCAGATGTTGGCCCAGCTGATAAAACCACACCCTGGGGGCCCCTCTACAAACAAGCCACCCCCAGGAGCTTATTTCAAGTGCGGAAAAGAGGGACATTGGTCAAGGGCGTGTCCCTCCCCCAGATCTCCTACCACCCCATGCCCCAGATGCCACAAAAAGGGCCACTGGGGGTCTGATTGCCCAACCACCCGAAGGGGAGGCTGGACGAACAACCCCCATCCTAAGCCTGCCATAGTGGGGCTGGCAGAAGAAGATTGACGGGGCCCAGGGGCTTCTCGCCCAACCATTTCCATCACCAAACAGGAGCCCAGGGTTACTTTAACAGTAGACGGTTGCCCCATCTCCTTCCTCCTAGATACAGGAGCCACCTTCTCAGTCTTGCGAGAATACCGGGGCCCTACCACACCTGCCATTACTCCTATAGTCGGGGTAGGAGGTAAACAGATTTTTCCCATTAAACCCCCCCCCCCTTTTATGCACAATCCTAGACAATCCCATACCTTTCTCCCACTCCTTCCTGGTTATGCCCCAGTGTCCCATCCCTTTACTAGGACGGGACATCCTTTCTCTCCTCCACATTTCCATAACTATATCCACTCCCACAGCCCCCAGTACTCCCTTTCTGATGGCCCGCATAGCCGACGACCGCCCTCTACCCAGTGAAAGCTCCGGTTCCGCCCTCATACACCCTGTAAATCCCAAAGTTTGGGACATTACAAGCCCCTCCGTGGCCCTATGTCCCCCTGCCTCTATCAAATTATGTGACCCCTCTCAGTATATCTGTCAGGCCCAATACTCCCTAACCACTTCAGCCCTCATAGGCCTCCAACCCATCATTCAAGATCTCTTAAACAAAAATACCTCAGACCCACTCACTCCCCGTTTAATACCCCCATATTAGCTGTTAAAAAACCAACGGATCTTTCCACCTCGTCCAAAACCTTCGCCTTATCAACATGGCCGTTGTCCCTATCCATCCCTTAGTTCCAAATCCATAGAGCCTTTTATCGCAGATCCCTGCCTCAGCATTCCACTTCTCAGTCCTAGATCTCAAGGACCCATTTTTCTATCCCTCTAGACCCCTCCTCCCAAAATTTTTTCATCTTCACCTGGATAGACCCATACACAAGACATTCTGAACAACTCACTTGGACAGTTTTGCCACAAAGCTTCCGAGATAGTCCCCATATTTTTACACAAGTCCTAGCTCAGGACCTCAAACAGTTTCATCATGATCACTCCAAGTCCACCTTATTACAATACATGGACAATCTTCTACTCTGCAGTCCCTCGTGGGAACAGTCTCAACTTGACACTGCCTCCCTACTTAACCTTCTAGCTTCCAGAAGTTACCGAGTATCCCCCATCAAAGCTCAAATCTCTTCCCCTCCTGTCACTTACCTCAGATTCTTTCTATCTCAACAAAGAAAGTCCATTACCTTAGACAGAAAATAGCTCCTCTCTGACCTGCCCGTTCCCAAAACCAAGACAGAAATCCTTTCCTTTCTAGGCCTGGCTAGATATTTTAGAGCGTAGATCCCTAACTTCTCCCTGTTGGCAAGACCCCTATACGACCTCAGCAAGAGCCCCCCTAAAGAACCATTATCCTCCTCACCCCGACACTCCTTCATTAAGCTCCGTCAAGCCCTTGTGGAAGCCCCAGCTCTCCATCTCCCTGATTTGTTGAAACCCTTCTCATTATATATTCATGAGAGGTCCAGTCAAGCTCTAGGAGTTCTAGGCCAATATTATGGCCCATCCTTTGCCCCAGTAGCTTATCTCTCCAAGCAATTAGATCCCACAGTTCGGAGATGGGCCCCCTGCCTACGAGCATTAGCCGCTAGACAGCTCTTGCAGAAGGAAGCTCATACATAGACTGACATTCAGGGCGCCCCTTACCATTCTGTCCCTACATCACCTAAAAGATCTCTTAACCTACAAAAGTTTACAGACTCTCCCTCCCTCCAGACTCCTGACCTTACTGTCCTCTTTCCTCCAAAATCCCGTTCACCCCCTTTGCCATCCATACCCGAATCATGACTTTTTCCTCCTTTACTGGGCTCTCGCTTTTTTCCCCCTCATTCCTATTGTCTTCCCCACCACCCCAGCCTCCTTTGTATGGCGATTCAAAGTCAGACAGACTTACACACAGCATCAAACAAAAGTTACTGCCCTCATTGCCACACCAGACTGCCCTCTGAAAAGCTGCTCTGAGCCTTTATACCTCCACTTTCCTCCCTCCACCGAAGTGTTCACTAGCAGCTACCCTTATTCTCCCTACCTCTGCTTCCTCTATGACCAAAAACAAGCCTATTGCAGGCGATGGCCAGACACCTACAGGAGATGTCCCTACTAGTCTTGTGCCATTCACTACATGGGTAACTTCCAGTACCCACAGTATTACTCCTCCAACCGTTTCATGAAATATCCCAATGGCTCATTCTCCTTATCAATCCCAGATCCCTGGGACTCTCGATGGGCCACTGGAGTCACAGCCTCAGTTTACTACGGGGGGGGTCCTCGACCTCCCACGGTACCCTTCATATCTCTCGAGAGTATGTTCCCTCTCGCTCCCAGATCTCTCAAGTTGCATCAGATAGCAGACATTCCGAGAAATTCATTATCCAAACTCTTGATGGCACCTCTTCATCTTCTTATTCCTCCTACTCTTGGTTACAGCTCATTCAAGACACCACCATCTTTCTCAACCACACCCTCAACACCAATTGTTTCTTGTGCGCATCACTACAGCGCCCACTGCTGGCCGCCGTGCCCCTCAATATTTCCAACTACTCTTTCCATGCAGAAGGACAACCCCTCCGCCCCCTGGCAGACATACCCCTATGGGAACCAGAATACGTAGATAATCTCACCATCCACCACTGTGTAGGCCCAACTCCACCCCGCTCCAGTGCACTTCACTGCCTCTCTATCTACACCCCTACCTCCGGCTCTAAGACTTTTCCACAACCAGGACACTTCTTTTGGTGTAATGGCAGTCTTTTCAACTCACTGCCTCTCAACTGCGATACACCCTGCATTCTCGTCACCCTAATCCCACAGCTTACACTTTACAGCATGGCAGAATTCCTTGAGCTCCAACCTCCCTTGCCCTCGCACACAAAAAGGGCTGCTTTCCTTCCCATCATGGTCAGTATCTCTTTGATCACCTCAGCCATTGGGGCAGGGTTTTCGGGAGGAGCCTTGGGTCACTCTCTATGGGCAGTTAGAGATCTCGACGCCAAACTTGAGGGAGCCCTGACATCCACTGCCGATTCCCTAGCCTCTCTCCAAAGACAGGTCACTTCGCTAGCTAAAGTCACCCTTCAAAACCGGCAGGCCCTAGATCTGCTTACAGCCGAGAAGGGCGGCACCTGCGTCTTCCTCTGGGAAGAGTGCTGCTATTACATCAACGAATCCGGCGTTGTAGAAACTGACATTACCAAACTCACCGACCTTGCCTCCAGTCTCCACTCTGCTTCCAATTCCAACCCATTCTCGTCAATACTAACAAACCCCCTCCTCACCTGGCTCTGGCCCATCGCAGGCCCCATAATAATCATTCTTCTTGCCTGTCTCTTCTTACCCTGTATAATAAAGTTCATCAAATCCCAAGTCGGAAAAATCTCTAATCAAGCTTTCAACCAGCTTTTACTCAGGAACTACCAGCTTCCGGCCACAGAAGATCCCTCACCCTCACGTAACCTCCTCACCACATGCTGAGATGGACCCCTCTCTCCACTGGAAACTGTTCCTAGAAACAATGGCTGCAGACGCCTGACTCCTGACACCCATATCCTCTTAGCACCATTGGAATCAACAGGTCCTCGACCTATGGTTACAGGGAACCTTCATTGATTTCCAAACCTGAAGAAGTCCACATCTACTCGTCCTTACTGCGGGGAGTCCTATCAACCCTTTCCTCCCAATCCTCAAGCCCTCACTCCCTTCTCCGCCCCTGTTCAGCAGGAAGCAGCCAGAGAGAAAGCAACATCCACAACCCCATAGAGGAGAAAGGGGGGAATGAAGGGCCCCCACCAGTAAGATGGCAAACTTCCGGCTTCTCTTCAGGGTCCTCGGTTCCCGCCGGCGCCACCTGAAGCCCAATCACCTCTCGCTCCCCTCCCAATCCCAGCACCTAGCCAACAGCCACCAGCCCCGTAGAAGTGACACCTCAATCAATTCATGCCCCTTCCTATATAACCCAGCACCTTTCCCTAATAAAGCGGAATTCTCCGGTGAATTGCTGCTATGTGTCACTCCTTTCCTTTCAATAATAATAAAGAAGCCAAAAGCAACATAACAACATTTTTTGTTATAAAGTCCTAATTACATGAGAAACATCTTATTTTCAAACAAAACCCATGTTTTTGCAATAGTTATTGCATCTAGCTAAAACATATTAAGCACTTGGTAAATACTTCCTGATTTATCACTTATCAGATTTCTCATGGGTTTCAAATATTTTCTGATACTTTTAGATGATCTCATAATATCTAAGCATCTTTGACATTCTCAGATACTCTCCAAAATGGCAGAGACCACAGAAGAGAGAGCAGAGAAGCAACACTTACTTGAGCTGAATACCATGAATAAGCCTCTGTACAAGTACAGTCTCACTTTGTAAGAACTTGATTAGGTCATATGTATGATAAAGACAAAGATTAAACACAGAATTTTAACGTATTTTCACTCCTGCACAGAATATACTTCTTCCTTAAGCATGACAACTACCTAGATAAGATTTACCTACCAATAAAACTAAGACCATTAATATACAAAAGAACGGGGTAATGGTATACTGTTATTTGCCTATTTCCTTTACTGAATTCAAAGTACTCTTTTGTATTCAGTACAAATACAGGGACATATTATAGCTCATTTCCAGATTTTTCAGAGCAGGATTATTTCTAGCAACTCATTCTGAAATAATCACATTATATTCAAACAAACTGGAGTTCTTCACAGGAGAAACAGTGCTGGTAAATGAAGTGACTTGGATTCTGTTCTAGGTTTATCTCCAGCAGGCAAATAGTTTAACCACAATGGCACTTATCTATGAAATGACCTAAATAATCTTTGCATTTCCAACATCCCATGAAAGCAAAAGCCACAATGATGAGCAGAGAGGGAAGCAGAATCTAGGGTTCAGTCCAGAGGTGGGCGAGAGCCAACTACAGAAAATCTAGGCCTAACTGCTAGGACACACCAAAGACAACTCCATGATGCACAGACTGCTGTGATGTGAGACTCTTTCCAAGTTTTAAGCCGTCTTTCAATGTCATTTTCTCCCTAATCTCCACCTCAAAGCATTTATACTTTGAGAAAATGTGCTTGTACATATGGAGTCCCTAACCTCATTCAGTAACAACTCTCAAACCTTCTAGGAGCCCAAGTAACAGGTCAGGGAATACCTCTATGGAACAGGGAATAAAATAGTAAGACCCCGGAAAGCAATAATGTGCCATCTCTGCTCAATGCTCTGTTTTTAGTGGAGAAAGAAGTGTCCCCAAAAAACTAGAGAAGATCAACACTGTATTTTGAAATTAGCCCATGGAGAATGATTTAATATAGGACAATTCTGAACAAGGTCTGGCACAATTTAGACTTTGTTTATGTGCTTATATCTAAATGTATGGCACAGGTGTCTTCAAAAGAACGGACCTAGTCCCTAAGGACGTATCCTTTCACTGAAAGCTATTCATTCGTGCATGATGTCAAAGTGGTTATTAGTTTTCTGAAGAGCCGAGTAGAAATCAGCTGATAATCTAAAAGGTATGATTAATCATATGCCAAATTACCTTACTCTGTTGTACAATCGGTATGTGTGTATGTGTGTGTGAGGGGGAATGGGTTCACTGTGAAAACATGTACTTACTCAAATGCGTCCAACACTTGGGCTCAACAGCTTTCTCTAACAGGATTCTGCAGTCATTCAGTTGTGATTTACAATGGAGTAGTCAAGCTAACTGCCACCTCCAACTCCATAGCCCAAGAAAATTTCCAATTGGAATAAGGAATGAGAATTAAAACTACTCTCACACCTACTACATATCAACAATACCCGTAAACCTACTGCTAAATCAGTTTTGCCTCAAGTGTGAGAAGCCACAACTCAGAGAGAGAAAAATGACTTGCCCAAAGTCATAATCTGTGAAATTGGTGAGCCTGTCTGATTCCAAAGACTATGTTGACAGCTTCATTCAAATCTTAAATCATAACTAAATGGACAGTTATCAGGTCTGCAAAAATAAAAAGCAGCTTCTCACTGGAAAATACTGATAACTCTATTTTTTTTTTCTAATTTTTTTTCCCACCTAAACCCCCTAACACAGAAATCAGGGTCAAGGAGGTCTTCAATTACTGCTTCCTGAAAAGGAACTTTAGTGTGTGGGAGGAACTGGTCTACTAATGGGGCTGGGAGAACCTAGATGCACTTCTTTCGATTCCAGAGTGAATATATGAACAGAAAGAAGCAGCCCTCAAGGAAGCCCAGAGAGCTGATAGACTTCATATACCATTAAAACGTTTTATGCATAATATCACCAATAATCTCATAAGAAAACACTCACCCCAATACATGAAGTACTGGAAAGCAGTCCAGCTCCAGATACAGTTACTAATTTTCCAAAAGGCACTTGTTTTCCTTAAAGCCCAAAATTTTATCACAGGTAACAAATACTGTCAATTATTTTCCTTGAAGTGATGAGCTCATGTCATTCATTTTTGAGAAAATTTTTGCCAAATAACCAAATTTGATCCAAAGTTTGTTAGCAGTTTTTCCAAATAAAATAACGTTCCATGAGGAAAGCAGCTAATTCCGCTTTTTCTTGAGACAACCACTGTACTTTAGCATGCAGTGCTAGTGTTCTGCAAAGTTCTTCCCTCTGCATCACATACAATCTTAAAAAAGCACACTGTCAAGGGTAAAGACTTAATAAGATAATATTTACTGCTTTATCAAAGACATTCATAAGTAAAACCACCTTTTTTTTTTTTTTAACTATGAATGTGTTGCTGTGAAGCACATGACGACTACTAACACAGCTGATATCTCTACCTCGATTCAGGTAAAGGAGCCAGGAGTATGATCCCACAGCTTCTGCTGATTTCTCAATAATACAATGAAAAAATACCTCAGCATTATGAAAACAATTTTGACCTGTGGATTCTCTGAAATGGTCTGGGGACCCAACTCCTCAGGCTCAATAAATCACCCTTTAGTAACTGCTGCCTTAGGATTAGTAAATATGCAATCCCCCATGACTACCCCACACCCCACCCACTTCCAACTTTCCCCCAAAACTCCTTCAGGGGACCTTACTTACTGTTTAAGGAAATACTTAGAAATTCTTTTATATTAACTACCTTGTAGAAGATTAGGAAATGAGAATGTAAGTCAGCCTTACAATCTGCAAGTATTATGTAAGAATGTAAAGAATAACAAACATTTATTGGTAAAACCTGAATGAATGTTTTAAATTCCTAGTATCATCCTTTCATAATTAAGTCTAATAAAAATGACATGTATGTCTCAGTCAAACGCAAAGCACCTGTTCTTCAGAGCTCAGTATCAGTTAGCCCCACGTTCCATGGTCCTCAATAACACTCACCTCTAGGTTCCTTCTGGCACTCAGTCGCCTGTTAAATCACAACACTGGCCTCCAGACTTAATTAATTGCCCCTTTACTTCTCTGTTCTGTATGTACTTGGGCCTAAGTGAGAAAAACATCTGGAGCTCCTGAAGACTAAAAGCCTACCTCTTCCTTAAGCAGTCTTTCCCAACAGCATCCATGATCCCTAGCCCCACCCCAGTCCTGAATCTCTGAGAGATGAACTGATGAGCTACATTTTACTTTAATTGAAATACTGAGGCAGATAACAGAGGGACTTAGGCAGATAGAGTTCAGAGCCCCTGTAAGTTTCAAGACCCTTGAAAGTTTCAAGAAGCTTCAAGGCCTTTGTGAGTTTCAAGACTCTTAAAAGTTTCTAAAAGCTCCAACTCAGCCATTCAGAAGTACACTTGGATAGACCTCAGCTCTGATTGGTTATGCCCTATGCAAATGAAGTATTGTACTCTCAGCCAGTCAAGAGTGAGTTGTGATTTCATTAGTTCAGTTCTCTATTTATTCTGGGGAGGGCGGGACTTCGTCCTCTCAGGAGGCAATATAAACCCCAGACAGCACAACTATGATTCCATCTTCCCTTGGAGCCTCCCTGAGTAGCAAAAGGCATTTCTTTTTTATTCTTCATTAAAAGAGCTTTGCTGCTTGCTCTGTACTTTTGTCTGCTGGCTTCATTCTCGTCGCCTCCAAGACGCAATCCTGGGAAAAACAGCATCTCAGCTGGTAACATCTTTTGGGGATCATCCAGGATCTGCTTTGAAGGATGAGTACCAGTTGCAACCAGCATCTTTCTTTCACTGTCTTTTTAAGAGATGCTCCAACTGCTGCACATAACATCAGGCACCTGTCAGTCATTTAAAAGTGACATACATGGCTGCTGACCTTAAAGACTTAGATGTTAGGTTCCTATGAATCCTCCTTGGTTGATACCCCAAGACCAGAGAATATCAGCTGAGTAAGGGCTAGAATTCTCTTTCAAAGCAAATCCTGGGCCTTCCTTCTCCTACCATAATCAACAATGATAAAAAAAAAAAGCTAGATGTTTTCAGTATCAATAACAGATGTTCTCAACCTCACTTAAGAATTCTCAATTAAAGCTACACAGTTTAGAAAACCAAACTGTAGCATGAACAGTCTGCAGTGACAGAAAACTGCTATAATCTCAAATTCCCAACTCAATGCAATGTCCTCCCAGAAATTCCAGGGTGAAGGAAAAGATTCCTGCTGGGCAATCATATTTAGAGGCACAGCTACATGGACAGTGGCAGTCTTTCACAATTTAAATTAAGATAGCTAAGAGATAACTGAGTAATTAAAATTCATTAATAAGATTATGTTAATGAACATAAAATAGTCTAACATTAACATTCAATGACTGAACTGAGATTTTGTAACACTAGGTTAAAGCAGTTAGTAAGAAAGTTAGAATAATCACAGTTATTCTGTATGATTTTTTCCTCACAGTATTTTTGGTGTGAACATAACTAAAATGGGCCCTTTCAAAAATGTTTTTTTTTTTAAATTAATTTGCTTCATATTTGGATTACATGTATACACTACTTCCAACATTACTAAATAAAAGAAGGAAAAGATGTAATTCATGAAGAAAATTATTTGCATTTGGATCAGACAGGGAAGGGGAAGCTGAATGACAGCAGGGAAGGTAACTACTCTATATTCTATTGTTAAAAAGCAGGGAATAAATAAATTCCAGAGAATATTATCTCATTTTAATGCAAGCTGCTTCTGAATCATAACCACTAAAATGAACAATGTTTCCATAAACATTCTCTTGATAATCACCACCATCATCATAGCCCTGAACATGTGATAATTAAAGAACTCCAGCCTAGAATAATTTCCAACAGGGGAGAAGGGCTGGGGATTGAGCTAATCACCAAATGGCCTAAGATTTAATCAATCATTCCTACATAATGGAACCTCCATAAAAACCATAAAAGCAAATAGGTTAAGAGAGCTTCTAGGATGGTGAATGCACCCACATGCCAAGAGGGTTTTACACCCCAAACACTACAAGGACAGTGTTAGGCTGGAGGAAGGAAAAACAAGGACATGCAAACAGAACAGAGAGATGCCATAGGGGGAGAACAGACCAGACCCCAAGGTCCATGCCTTATATGGAAAGGGAACAGCTCTTCCTGAATTCCATCCTTCTGATGTGCCAACTAAGACCTGGATGTCAGCCTCCTCCCTCTTGGAAGGAAAAAAGTTTCTAGTTGTCTATTATGTCACCTTTAGCCAATCATACCTCTCCACACCCCCTAGGATAGTTTGCCCACTCCTCCCCCTCCTAATCCCTTATAAGCCCCCACCTCCCTGACCAGGTGTGACTTCTCTGGCCTGTAGTGCCCAGAACACGGAATATCACCCGGGGGTGCATTCAAATAAACTACCTGGCCTTTTATTGCCTCTCTTAGCCTGCTTATTTCAGCTAAAATTTATCTTACATTTGGTGCCGAAAAACCCGGGAAGGAGTGTGAGTGTGGGGCCCCGACCAGCCACCAGTGGCCCCGCCCCCTCCTTCCCCGACCCAGGACCTCAGCCTGCTCTACGCTGCATAGACTATTTTCCGGTGAGTCCCTCAGTTTCACCCGGTCTGTTTCCCTCCCTAACTCCATTTCACCTGGTCCATTAGAAATCGTACATACGTCCAGGTGGCCCACCCTCTGCAGGCATCTGGCCTGCCCCTGACCCTGCGGTACAGGAGACATCCCTACCCCAGGCCCCAGGACGTCTGTGGGCATCCGGCCTGCCCCTGGCCCTGCGGTGTGGGAGACATCCCTCACCCAGGACGTCTCCCCTGACTTGGCGCACTTGGGATGCTGGGCGCCCCTCTCAGCGGGATTAGTTGGGGAGTGGCACAGACATGGGGAACCAGCCCTCAAAAGCAGAGGCTCAGACCCCACTGCGGTGTCTCATTTCTAATTTGGCTACTCTACGTTTGTCCCAGGAAGTTTGCAAATAGAAGCTAGTCTTTCTTTGCTCTGAGGCCGGGCCTCAGTATCCCTTGGACAATCAATCTTGCTGGCCCCCTGAGGGAACTTTCAATTTTAGCCTCCTCACCACCTTGATTAATTATTGCCACTGGAGCGGAGAGTAGAGTGAAATCCCATATATGCAGGCTTTTTGGACTTTGCACTCCCGCCCAGACCTTTATGTTGTATTCAATGACTCAGGTTCTCCTAGCCCGATCTCCACTTAAAGATTGTCAGCCTCTTACTCTGCTCAGTCCTTCCTTTTCAGATCTGCTAGAAAACCTCAGTCGCCCACCTCCCTCAGCTCGCAATCCCCTGCGTCTCTCTCCACCACCATCTTTAGGTCCTTTGTCTTCACACGTGTTGCCGCCATCTTAAAGTCCTACATTCTCAACCATGCCACTGTCCTGCTCTCCTCTTCCTGTGGCTGCACCACCCCCTCCCCCTCTCCTTCCACATTCACCGCCCTCTTCCCCCACAAGAACATGCTCCTCCCGCCCTCTGGTTCCAGAAGCCACAGACAAGAAGCTGGGGAGAGGGAAGGTTATCAGTGACTCAAGTCTTCATATCGGTTTGTCTGTCTGTGTATATGTTTTTGTTTGGGAGGTGTTGCTGACTGTAGTCGTTGTATCTCAGTTTGTAGTTCTGTGTGTCTAGGTGTATAGATGAAAAATATTTTATTTAAAAACAAGCGCTTGTGAAAATTGGGCATTCTAAAACTTCCAGAAAATCTGATAAAAATGTTAAGCATTAATGCTAATTTGGATTTGGCTGAGGTGGGCATGTCCTTGTTGTTATCAGCTGCCTAAGTTTACCTAAGGTCATTTCAGTCAATGTTATCTCTAAATCTTTTAAGAATAAAATGCTTAAAGGCTTGGCTTTGTCTAATATTCAGTAAAGTTTTTGTAAGTAATCTAGCATAGTTGCTAAAAATAAGTAAACAAGCCTAGCAAATAAATATCTTAATAATAATATTGTATTAATGTATAACAGTGTATATATATATGCAAACAGCCTGAGAATTTTTGTAGTGACCAAAATTCTTAAAGTTTCCTAAGTAATATAGACATATTTTGTGCCTAAGAAATTGTGCTATAAAGCACATTTCCAAAAATGATAATACACGTTCACAGATGTATCAATCTGAAGAATGCTAGTGTAACAGTTTACAGTAGCCTATTTTTCAGTGTTCATTGAAAGTTAAAGTAATAGTTTTAAGTTCTAATCAAAACTACTGAAAGTAGTAAGGAAAACATTTCTGAATACTAAAAAATATGTCTTTTAATAAAAGAAAGTAACTGTTCTGAAGTACAGCTGTTTATTTAGAAGGAGAAATCTAAATGTAAAAAGAAAGTTGTAAAAAGTTTGTAGAAGAATTTAATATGGTCATGCTATATAAAATTAAAGCAAATGAGTCTCAGTATCAAGTACACAGCAAAATTAGAATTTTGTTTTCAGTTAAAAAGACAAAGTTTTCTTAACTGTTAGTCTGCTCTTAATATTGAAAGATTGCAGAGAGTTCTAATTGTTTTATCAAAGCAGTTTCTTATGCTTAAAGTCTCAGTGAGTTGTCGGAGTCTTTAAGAAAATGAGATCTTAATATTAAAAGGACTAAAAGCTAAACTTTGATAACAACTGTGTAACCTTTATTTGCCTTTGAAGTACTTTGTTGTCATTCTAGTTAATTGGATAAGTATTGCTTCATGGCAACCTATAATCCTATTTAAGCAAGTGCCAGAAAAACTTTCTTCTGACAACTTCCCAAAATCAAATTCAAAAAGGTACTTTTACCTCTAGTTAACTCTGATATTTTCCAGAGGGCCCCTGAAACATGTCAGAAGAACTTTTCTCATTGGAGAAAGTATTTGGCTAATTTAGCTTATTTATCTGATATATAATTACCTGCTTAATTACCCAGAAAACACTGTCAAAAAGAATAAAAATAATGCTAAACTTTGTTACTAAATGTTTTGTGTTACAGAAATATCAGAATTTCCTTATGTCAACTGCCTTACAGTAAGCTCTCATCAAATCTTAAACCATTGTCATTTGTAAGTCTTTTATTATTTATAGTCACTGTTTTATTACTCTTAAGCTAGTAAAGAACTAGATTTCAGCAGAACAGGTATTATTTATATAAGATTAAGTAAACTAAGGAAGATGATTTTGTGGCTTTTTGTTTCAAATGTTGTTGATAAAGTGTTTTAAGCTTTTTTCTCTTAAGCTGACAGCAGTTTAGTAAATGACTGCCTTTATAAGCAGAATTGAAACTTTATCTTTCTCTCTACCTGATCCCTCCAGAATTTAAAAACTCTCAGTGACTATTTTTGTATTTCATGGCAGTAGTTTATTTGCACAAGTTCAATAAGAATCTGCTTTCCTTGTAAAAGGACCAATTAAAAACACTGGTTATATTACCAAGGCTTTGACTAGAACATCATACCTGAGAGACACGTGTGTAAACTCAGATATGAACAGACAGCTTTAAGGAACTAAGACTGACTTTATAAAGCCAACAAAGCCCTTTCGAAGAACTGGCCTGGTACCTTGCTTACAGAGTTCCCAGCAGCCTTACCAGGTTAGTAAGGAAGGTCACTTCCTGGCAGGTGCAGGAACCTCAAGAATGTCTTGGGAATCTCAAGAAGAGAGGAATTCACCCAAATCTACAGGTACTGCAGGCACAACCTGATGGCAAGTCTGGCTTGGCTTTCTGGCCCCAAGAAGCCTTTAAAAGTCCAATCTGAAATTCCTTATAAAAAATTCCAGCAAAGCATATTTAAAAGAGCCTATGTAATCAATTGCTCTTCTTGCTGCACTTATGCAAATAATCAAGCCAACTGTTAATTATTTTCTTAATCTGGCTACTTCTAATAAAAATGAAGGTGATTTTAGAGAAAAGTATTGTTTCAATAAGGCAGTCTTATTTATACTAAATCCTAATACTCGTCATTGAGATATAAACTCGATCCAGAATTCCAGTCCCCCATAATGGCCTAGCTAGTGCCCCTACTAGGCCCCTTAATAACAGTTTGTGGTTTACTCTTAGTTGCCCATTATGTCCTCAGGTTCCTCCAACAGCGGCTAACCCAGATGACCCGGGTTGCCACCACCAGATGTTACTTCACCGTTACGCACCTCTTCCCACTGAACCCTCTCCTTTGGCCTAATACCAGCCTCAAACCCCCACGACGCCCCTTGTCAGCCAGAAGTAGCCAGATCGAGTCGTCGCCCATTATGACCAAAAGGCTGGAATGTTAGGCTGGAGGAAGGAAAAACAAGGACATGCAAACAGAACAGAGAGATGCCATAGGGGGAGAACAGACCAGACCCCAAGGTCCATCTGTGCCTTATATGGAAAGGGGACAGCTCTTCCTGAATTCCATCCTTCTGATGTGCCAACTAAGACCCGGATGTCAGCCTCCTCCCTCTTGGAAGGAAAAAAGTTTCTAGTTGTCTATTATGTCACCTTTAGCCAATCATCTCTCTCCACACCCCCTAGGATAGCTTGCCCACTCCTCCCCCTCCTAATCCCTTATAAGCCCCCACCTCCCTGACCAGGTGTGACTTCTCTAGTCTGTAATACCCAGGCCATGGAACATCATCTGGGGGTGCATTCAAATAAACTACCTGGCCCTTTGTTGCCTCTCTTCGCCTGCTTATTTAAGCTAAAATTTATCTTACAGACAGAAGTTTCTGTGCGCAGGTCCCTGCCAGACCTCACCCTATGTACTTCTTTATCTGCCTGTTCATTTGTATCCTTTATAATATCCTTTATAATAAACCAATAAAAGTAATGTATTTCCCTGAGTCCTGTGTACCATTCTAGTAAATTATCAAAACTAAGGAGGGGAGTCTGAGAACCCCTGACTTATAACCGTAAGTCTTAAGTACCAGAACTGAGATCGGCATCTTTAGTGGGAGACCGTCTTGTGAGATTGAGCCCTTAACCTGTGGGGTCTACTCTAATTACAGATAGTGTCAGAACTGAATTAAACTGTAGGACACTCAGTTGATGTCCACAGGGAAATGAAAAATGCTTAGTGTGGAAGACCCTCACATTTGGTGTCAGAAGTGTGAATACAGAACAGTTTTCCTTTAAAATACTGTGGTTAAATACTATGGTCACAGAGCTACCAAGTGATAGAGCTAGGCTTTGGAGCCAAGCAAATTCTAGAACCTATACTCTAAGTAATAAAGTATTTGAGTAGAACAAAAGCCATCTCATTATTTTATATTCATAATATATATATATGCTTGTTGATAGCAATAAGGAGTTAGAAGAATAGCAAAAATTGTCCCATTAATTATTACCTGTGTCTGCCTCATTGCTCGTTCCACTCGGCGTGTGCTTCTTCTCTCAAGTTTTGTCCGGAGGATCAAGGCAGATGTCTGAATGGCCCAGAACTTTGGCTGTGAAAGCAAAAACTGATAGAAGGGTGGGTGGGGGGTGGAGGAGGGGAGAAAACACAGAAAGAAGTGATAAGCTGAGTGAACCCACTCTGAATAGGACAAAATTTATTCTTCCAAAGATAGCAGGATACAGCTGAATACAGATTTGAAAATCTTCTCAGTGAAAAATAATAAAATAAAGGCTTTCAAATATTTTTGTAAACAATGTGTTCATTTGAGCAGTCATTACTTAACCCACTTGATCCATACTACTCAAAAAATTCCTTAAGAGATGACTGGTTAGCCAGAGACGGGTAAGATTCCTCAAGGGAGGAACAACCTAAGACAGGCACAGTCGCAGGGGGGCCATCAGGTGAGAATTTGGGGATCAACAGAGGTGAGGCTCAGAACCTCACCCCTCCTGCTTTGAGAGAAATCTTCTGCATCCGTGGATGTTTTGCTGCCCTTGTCTAGCCTGGATTAATACTTAGTCCATAGGCACACACCTGATCATCTGATCATCTACATTTGCCCTCTTACAGCACTAAACTATGTTTTCTACCTTTATCTTGCGTCTACCTACCACTTCAGCATTTTATTAAAAATAAAAATAATAATAATAATAAAGGGAGAAATGTGGGATCAACACATAAATCAAGTACAAAAATCAAACGAATATTCATATTTGACCTGATTGTTTATAGGTCATAATGCGTGATCAAAACCGAAAGTTTCTGTGATTAATGCCCTTGTACTGTTCACCATGTAAGAATTTATTCACTATGTAAGAATTCGTTCACCATGTAAGAACTTGTTCGTTATGCTTCAGAAGATTGGAGACTGACGAGAATTAGACTTGAGATGGATTAATGATTGTAAATTGAGCATTGACCCCCCTATACTGAATTTTATTGTTGTTAACAACCATTTGACCAATAAATATGAGAGATGCCCTCTCAAAAAAAAAAAAAAATTCCTTAAGGAATGCATCAGAATTTTTCTAGATAATCAAAACAACAGAATATATCATACTACAAATTAGTAAATCTTTTTCACAGATTATAAAAAAAAAGTGAAAAATACTACATATAAAACAAATGCTATCTTTTTCAAATTTGAAATAAATTTTTTAAAATCACCCAAATTCACAAATAAAAACAAGTAATTAGAAATCTGGTAGCTTTTCACTTAAAAAATATCCAAATTCATAGATGCAAATGTAAATCAAACTTTTAGGTACAAAGAATGCCCAAGAAATTAAGTGTTTGATCACTTAAAGTTTTTCAACTTGCATTACAGAAAACCATTCTAAAATGTATGAGTATGCTTTCTGGGTTTGGTTAAGGTAAGGAATCTGCAATTTTAGTCCTTGCTTCCCTAGAGGGGGCATCTTCAGAAAGACTGGCCTACATCAAAACCTTGAATGTGCACATACTAAATCCTAACCCCAGAGAAAGCCACAATTGCCATCAGTTCAGAGAATATAGTAGAAACCTTTGACTACAACCAGAAACGTAGTGGGGAGAAAAGTGAAAGTTTTGGGTGAGTGAAAACAGTGGCAAAACGTATTACAATACAATAAGGAATGCTTGGTATAATGAACACAACTTCCGCTCCGTACCACTGATGTGGAATCTAATACCGTCTCTGGGTAATCATTCCCCATAGTAACTTTCAGAAAAATCACTGCTCAATGTCACAAACCCATTAGTAGCAAAAGCTAATTCTATTACTTGGGCTCTTGAACCCCAGACATTTTTTTTAACACTTTTTTTCAAAGGAACTTGTGCTCATTTAAATTATTAATTAAGGTATAATTACGCCCTGGAAGTAGATGATGCTACCCAAGAAACACCAGTAGAGTAATGTAAGAAGAAGACTCAGTAAAGAATTTTGAGAAACTACTATATTGAAAGAAAGAGGAATAAGCAAAGAATACACAAAGGGAAGAATAAAAAGAATGGGGTCTTACTGAATTGTGTTCATTTATTAATTTGGTTGAGCACATACTCTGTACAAGGCAGTGTGCTTAAGACCCCGGGGAAAAGGAAGCAATCAGGAGAGACAACGCTCCTGCCCTCATAAAACTTTTATTTTAATGCAATGTCTACTAGGTAATCTTATTCTTCCATAACTTTTTAAATTAAAGTATTTTTATCTACTTGAAATACAGTTTAAAAGATTAATGTATAATCTTTTAGCCTCCATTAACTTAGATCTACAAAAAGAATGAATTTATCAGCATAAATAGGTTATATTTATGCTGATATCAGCATAGATTATATGGCACTGTAAAGATACACAGTGTGAAACAGAAGATATAAAAAAACGAATTCTTTAAAATGTGTAACACTATTTGGCAGAAGATCTTACTATAAAATGGTATCTCAAGAATTTTCAAAGGAAAGAACTTTTTTCATTAAGTAAATCTGCACACTGATTCTACCTACAGTGGGATGCATCACTGCCTTTCTTCTTCACTATTAAAGAGACTGTTTCTGTAGCTCATGAGGATGCAAGAGCACTGAGGAAACAGCTCTGTGGAACATGGGAATATTCTCCAAGTCTGCCAGTTTGACCGAATTCCAGCTCCACCAAGTGAGGTGATTAGCTAGGTGACCTTGGGAAGTTACTTGACCTCTCAGGGTCTCTCACATTCCTCCTCTCTAAAACAGTAACAGTAATTCCTAACTCTCAGAGTTGTGAGGGTTAAATAAGTATGAATAGGTAAAGCTTAACAGCCTGAGAGTCCCAATGAAGAGTACATGCGGTCCCCTCCATGATCACTCCTCCTATAATGCTTTCTCTCACCTTAACAGAAAATCACTGTCCAAAGTGGGCATAGGTGATGGCACTAACCTCTGATGGGGTTCACTGTCACTGTCCAAAATACAGCCCGTGGGCATAGTGACTATTTTAAACTGCAGGAGTTTGAGAGAACAGCAGAAGAGGAAAGTCACTCAAATCTTCCCCCATACTTCTCCCCTGAAACAGGTCACAAAACCCTCCTACACCCAAAGGAAGGGAACATCCTCATCACTGAAGACAAAGGGACACTGAGAGGAACCACAATCAACAGGCCCTACTAAGTTGCCCCAATTCACTACACTTTTCTCAGACTCTGACCTATCATATTCCTCCATGACCACCCACTCTTCATCAAACCTAAACCTAGCACAAAAATACCCTGGTTTAACTGTTTCTTCAGGTTTTCGTTTCCTTATGAGGCTCCCATGTCAAGTCAAACCTATTTGAATAAATCTGTGTGCTTTTCTCCTGTTAATAATCTGTCTCTCTCAGACCCAGCCAGAGACCCTAAGAGGATCAAGGAAAGCTTTTTCTGCTCCTACAGCTCCCAACGACATTGATCACTGGAGCTCCAGGGGAAAGCAGTGTTCCCACCATCCACAGAAGGGTTTCCAAGTATCTCCCCACCATCTCTAGTGGCAGCTCACCCACACACTGCATCCATGAAGACAGACTTCAGGTTCACCAGTCCTGCTCACACCAGATGTAACTCCAGGAGGAAGCAGTGTATCCAGCCCAGGGCAAATAAACCAGTGACCGAAATCAGTGTAAATAAAGGCTAAAGTGGGAGAAACCTGTTTATTGCTCACTATGAGTCCCGGCTCCATTCTTCCCCTCTGACCACCACTCTCCCTCCCTGTCTCTCCCTTCCCAGCTCACGCTCACCTACCCACCAGCACCTTGCAGGAGAAATTCCGCAAGTGGATTCCCAGCAACTGACAGGCGCCAGACCAATTCCTCAACAAAGAGGAGAGAAATGCCTCTCTACCCCTTGTCCCAGAGGCTGCAGGAACACCTATTGATATGTAAATGGACAAAGGCCAGGCTAAAGATGCTGGGAATATTGCAATTTTGCCCACAATCACTTTACCAATGTTCTGGTACAGAGTCCAGCTCAGGCCACAGGCCTGGCAGAGTTAAAGGCCAGCTCTGCAACAGGTTGCACACCAAAGTAAAGAGATACTTTCCTCAGAAAAACAACAAAAACTGTTTCTTATCCTGGCATGAGAACAAGAGTCTGCCTGAGACTTTTATAGGACGGTCAAGCAAAACATTCTCACTAAACACTGAATGAAAAATGCAATCTGACAGACATTTGAAAAGCTTTAAAGAAGGAACTGACTGGATGATGATATCACTAGAGAATACATTTATCTTATATCTGTTTGGCTGAGAGATATAAAGACCTGGGAAAGTCTTTCTAAAAGGAGATAACTGCAGATAGGCTGTGTTTAATATATTTTATAAAACACTGCTGCCCACAAGGTAAGACTCAGTCATAATACAGGACATTAGGTAAAGAAGAAGAAAACTAAACCAGAGATATATGCTATAATGCTCTATTGACGTACAGAGACTATTATACATTTTAAAAACCTTCCAATCTAATTGTTCAACAAGCAAATCCAATGGAGAGAACACCAACCTAACTACCTAAGCACAGGCCAGCCCCACAGGTGAGGACTAAAGCTACCCTCTGTCTTGAATCATGGGTGGAACTGACCCAGAGTCACATCCCTGATGGGGGTTATGGACCTTAATTCCACTCAGTTTAGGACCTGAGAATGCCCACTCCAGTGCCAACTGCTGGCTCTGTCGCACCCTTTAGGTCTCAGCTTCAATGCCACCCCCTCAGAGGGCCTTTCTCAGCCACCTTACCTACGTGACTCTACCTCTACTCAGTGATTCTCTATCTCTGCATCCAGTTTGGTTCCTTCAGGGGAGAGGCCCCAGCTTTGAGGTTCACCAGTGTCTCACTAACATACAGCCTGGCACACTATAGGTACTCAAAGATGAGATTAAGAAAGGGCCACAGAAAGGGACTTTTTCTTTGTGTTCTTTTACATAGAGGCAGAGATGTACAAAAATGCTACCTATGAAACAGAAATGTAAACTAACAGCAACTGGCCCTTAGGAAAATCACCTGTTGGACCTTTTGCCCCTAGATAGAATTGGGAACATACTCTCCCAATGACACAACATTGCACATAACAGTTTGGTATCATGAAATAACACCTTTATTACCATAATCCAGGTACACTGTGACTGTTATAGGCTTTTGTGAAGGAGCTCAGAAACATAAGTATTATTTTATAACAATTTCTCTTTATGACAGTATGCTCCAAATGCCAAATAAAATAAATTTATAAGCTCTTTGAAAATAAGTCATTTCTAAATGGTGGTGCACAACACATTTTTAAGTAAGAGGCATGGAAAGTGTGAAAAACTACTGAAAAAAAGAACTGGATTCCAGTCCAAGCTCTCTACCAACTAGCTGTACAACCCTTGGGAAAGGTATTATCCATTTTCAGACCTCATTTTCCTACCGACGTAATGGTAAAATTCAATGTGATGGACTCTAAGGTTGTTCTCAACTATAAATATTTGCTTTAGTAAACTTCCATTTGTTTTATAGGAATTAACAGTTAGGATTCCAAATAATTCATTATGATACATTATAAAAAAATCTACAAATTAAGGTGAATTCTTTCCTACTGTGGGTCCCTCTACCTTCCCAGCGATTGTCTATAAGCCCTTAAATAAGTGGATTAACTTCTTTGGGACTACAATGTCTTAATCTGTAAGAGAAAAAAACTGAGCTTATCTATAAGAGAAAAATAAAAGATAACCAAAATTTATTCCACATTCAAAATTCTGGAAAATTTGAAGGGAAAATAATGACATGAATTCCTGAGTTCATGTTTGTTGAATTTTGGTTACATTATAATTTTAATTAACATTAATTTGATTATAATTATTACAGACTTCATATTCACCAAATAACCAACAGGTTATTAAAATTCAACTGAAGTTTTTTACTGTTCAATAAAATATAAGAGGGAAGTACTTGAGAACAGCTAAACACCTCTGGTACCAAAAATTGGTAAAATAAAGGAAGATGTTGATGAATGCCAAATTGTGACTCATCAGGTCACAATGTGCCTTACATAAAAGAGGTTTCAAAGAAGCACACAGCTTCAGCTTTGGTAATAAGGCAATGAATCAATGAACACATAGTACTTAAATATAGGCTGAAGTAATTTTTTACTAGCCTAGAATTCTAGCTACCAGTTACTTTATGTGAGCAGAATGCAAAACGTATCAGAGACTAACAGACTGTGAAATACTACTGGCCTCTCCATGTTACTGGCAGACACGTTACGTTATGGTATCTTTGTATGGAATAAAGATATCTAGGCATTAAGAAGGAATCCTCAAAAAATTAAACAGAACTAGAAAAAGAAGAACAAACAGGGCCTAAAGTCAGTAGAAGGAGGGACATAATAAAGATTAGGGCAGAAATAAATAAAATCGAGAAGAACAAAACAATAGAAAGAATCAATGAAAGAAGGAGCTGGTTCTTCGAGAAAATTAACAAAATAGATAAACCTCTAGTCAGACTTATCAAGAATAAAAGAGAGTCTACACACATACACAGAATCAGAAAAGAGAATGGAAAAATCACTACAGATACCACATAAATACAAAGAATTATGAGAAAATACTATGAAAAATTATATGCAAAAAAACTGGAAAACCTAGAAGAAACAGACAACTTTCTAGAAAAATACAGCCTTCCAAGGATTACCCACAAAGAAACAGAAAATATGAACAGACCAATTACCAGGAAGGAAATTGAATTGGTAATCAAAAACCACCTAAGAACAAAATCCCTGAACCAGATGACTTCACTGCTGAACTTTATCAAACATTTAGTGAAGACCTAATACCTATCCTCCTTAAAGTTTTCTAAAAAGTAGAAGAGGTAATACTCCCAAACTCATTCTTCGAGGCCAGCATCACTCTAATACCAAACCCAGGCAAAGACACCACAAAAAAAGAAAATTACAGACCAATATCCCTGATGAACATAAATGCAAAAATACTCAACAAAATATTAGCAAACTGATTTGAAAAACACATCAAAAAGATCATCCATCAGGAGTTCAAGTAGGATTTATTCCAGTGATGCAAGGATGGTACAATATTAGAAAATCCATCAACATCATCCACCACATCAACAAAAAGGAGGACAAAAATCACATGATCATCTCCACAGATGCTGAAAAAGCATTTGACATAATATAACATCCATTCATGAAAAAACTCTCAACAAAACAGGTATAGAGGGCAAGTACCTCAACATAACAAAGGCCATATATGACAAACACACAGCCAACATCATACTTAGATTTGAGAAACTGAAAGCTTTTCCTTTAAGATCAGGAGCAAGACAAGGCTGCCCACTCTCCCACTTTTTTTCAACATAATTCTGGAAATCCTAACCACAGAGAAGTAAAAGGCATCCAAACTGGTAAAGAAGTTAAACTGCCACTGTTTGCAGATGACATGATATTGCACATACAAAACCCTAAAGAATCCACTCCAAAACTACTAGAACTAGTATCTGAATCCAGTAAAGTTGCAGGATAGAAAATTAACACTCAGAAATCTGCTGCATTTCTATACACTAATGATGAACCAGCAAAAAGAGAAATCAGGAAAACAATTCCATTCACAATTGCATCAAAAAGAATAAAATACCTAGAAATAAATGTAACCGAGAAAGTGAAAGACCTATACCCTGAAAATTACAAGGTACTCATGAAAGAAATTAAAGAAGATACCAATAAATGGAAATACATACCATGCTCATGGATAGGAAGAACTAATATTGTTAGAATGGCTATCCTGCTTAAGTAATCTACAGATTCAATGCAATCCATATCAAAATACCAACAGCATTCTTCAACGAACTAGAGCAAATAGTTCTAAAATTCATTGGAACAACAAAAGACCCGGAATAACCAAAGCAATCCTGAGAAGGAAAAATAAAAGCTGGGGGGATTGCACTCATCAACTTTAAGCTCTACTACAAAGCCACAGTGATGAACACAATTGGGTACAGGCACCAGAACAGACCCATAGACCAGTGGAACAGGATAGAGAGTCCAGATATAAACCCAAGCATATATGGTCAATTAATATATGATAAGGGAGCCATGGACATACATTGGGAAATGACAGCCTCCTCAACAACTGGTGTTGGCAAAACTGGGCAGCTACAGCAAGAGAATGAAACTGGATTATTGTTGAACCCCATACACAAAAGTAAACTCAAAATGGATCAAAGACCTGAATGTAAGCCATGAAACCATAAAACTCTTAGAATACAATATAGGTAAAAATCTCCTGAATATAAACATGAGCAAGTTTTTCCTGAACACTTCTCCTCAAGCAAGAGAAACAAAACAATAAAATGAACAAATGGGAGTACATCAAGCTAAAAAAGCTTCTGTACAGCAAGGGACACATCAGCAGAATAAAAAGCCCTCCTACAGAATGGGAAAATATATTTGTAAATAACATATCTGACAAGGGGTTAACATCCAAAATATATAAAGAACTCACATGCCTCAACACCCAAAAAGCAAATAACCCAATTAACATATGGGCAGAGGATATGAAGAGACAGTTCTCCAAAGAAGAAATTCAGATGGCCAACAGACACATGAAAATATGCTCCACATCGCTAATTATCAGGGAAATGCAAATTAAAACCACAATGAGATATCACCTCACACCAGTTAGGATGGTCAGCTTTGAAAAGGCTAAGAACAAATGCTGGAGAGGATGCAGACACAGGGGAAGGCCCCTACACTGCTGGTGGGAATGTAAATTAGTTCAACCATTCTGGAAAGGAATATGGAGGTTCCTCAATAAACTAAAAATAGAAAAACCATTTGACCCAGGAATCCCACTCCTTGGAATTTACCTAAAGAATACAAGTTCTCAGATTCAAAAAGACATATGTGATTGGAGGAGTCAAGATGGCAGTGTGAGTAGGGCAATGGAAATCTGCTCCCAAAAATATATATATTTTTGAAAATAAAACAAACACAACTATCCCTAAAAGAAAGACCAGTGGATACAGTACAACAGCCAGGCAACATCTACATCTGCGAGAACTCAGCATCACATAAAGGGGGTAAGATACAAGCTGTGGCCCGGAGGGACCCGAGCTCCACCCCCCTAACCCCAGCTCTCCAGCAGGAAGAAAGGAGTCGGAGCCAGGAGGGAGTAAAAGCCGAGGACTGCTAAGCAACCAGCTCTAGTAATCTGCACTGGGAGCACAGACACACGGTGCAGTGTGTTTGACGTTAGAGAAACGGAAAACCAAAACCTGCCAGCGGGTAGGCACAACCGGATCCTCTGGGACAAAAGAAAAGTGAGTGCTTTTTGAGAGTCTTAAAGGGACAGGGATCTCACAGCTGGACGAAACCATCCCAGCACACTCAGCCCAGCAGTCGGGAATCCAAGGGAACTCTAAGTGACCTAACACCCTTGGTGGCAGGACAGCTCTGAAGCCGCTAATGGTGATAAGCAGCCTGCCAGTCGATCCCCTGGTTGGTGCGGACCCCGACACACCAGCCCAGTAGCAGGAGAGTGGCCATGTGCCCCCACGAGGGGGAGCACCCGCACACACCGGCAGCCAAGCGGCCTGGGAGCGGCATACGTGAGCTGGCCCAGCCGAGTGGCCTGGGAGCAGCCCATGCAAGCCTGCAGCGGCAGAGGCCAAGGGGCCAGGGAGTGGCCCACGCTAGAGCACGGCAGCATTGGCCAAGTGGCCCAGGAGGAGCTGCGCCCACAGCAGCCGCCCAGAATCTCTTTCTGCTGCACAGCCACCTGGGCCAGACCCAAAGGCCGCCGCAAGCGTGCAGAAGCCTAGCGGGGGGGCCACTCTCACAGGAGAGCACACCCAGCGTGCTTGCCACTCCCTGCAGGGCTCTGCACTACCCTGATGGAGACCGTGCCCATAGCAGCTTAGGGGATTAACCCAGAGGCTGCTCCAGGAGTGTGGGTAACCAACATAGACAGCGGAGAAGGGCAAGGCGATCAGCAGACAGGAAAGGACTTTCTTCTCCCAGCTGACACACCCGCAATCTGCCTACAGCTACCTCTATCACCATGAAAAGGCAGAAGAATCTGGTCCAGATCAGAATTATGCACACAACCCCCGAGAGAGGGCCTGGGGAGATAGACTTAAAAAATCTACCTGAATAAGAATTCAAAATAAAGGTCATAACCATGCTGATGGATCTGCAGAGAAATATGCAAGAGTTAAAGGATAAAGTTGGGAGGCAGAATACAGAAATAAAACAATCTCTGGAAGGACTTAAGAGCAGACTGGATGAGGTACAAGAAGCCATTAAAGGAATAGAATTAGAGAACATGAACACAGAGAAGCTGATGCAGAGAGATAAGAGGCTCTCTAGGAATGAAAGAATATTAAGAGAACTGTGTGACCAATCCAAATGGAATAATATTCACATTATAGGGGTAACAGAAGAAGAAGAGAGAGAAAAAGGGATAGAAAGTGTCTTTGAAGAAGTAATTGCTGAAGACTTCCCCAAACTGGCAGAGGAAATAGTCTCTCAGACCATGGAGGCCCACAGAACTCCTAACACAAGGTACCCAAGGAGGACAACACCAAGACATATAATAATTAAAATGGCAAAGATCAAAGACAAGGACAGAATATTAAAGGCAGCCAGAGAGAGAAAAAAGTTCACCTACAATGGAAAACCCATCAGACTCTCATCAGACCTCTCAACAGAAACCTTACAGACCAGAAGAGAATGGCATGATATAATTAATGCAATGAAACAGAAGGGCCTTGAACCAAGAACACTGTATCCAGCACGATTATCATTTAAATATTAAGGAGGGATTAAACAATTCCCAGACAAGCAAAATATGAGGGAATTTGCCTCCAACAAACCACCTCTACAAAGTATTTTAATGGACTGCTCTAGATGGAAGTACTCCTAAGCCTAAATAGATGTCAACAGAGAAAATAAAATCACAGCAAAGAAAGTAGACCAACCAAATACTAACTAAAGGCAAAAAATAAATCCAACTACTCAGCAAAGCAATCAAAGGAAACACAAAAGAACAGGGAATAAAACACCTAACATATAAAGAATGGAGGAGGAGGAATAAGAAGGGAGAGAAATAAAGAATCATCAGACTGTGCTTATAATAGCTTAGTAAGAGAGTAAAGTTAGACAGTTTGACAGTAAACAAACTAAGCTTGAACCTTTGGTAACCACTAATCTAAAGCCTGGAATGGCAATAAGTACATATCTTTCAATAATCACCCTAAATGTAAGTGGACTGAATGCACCAATCAAAAGACACAGAGTAATAGAATGGATAAAAAAGCAAGACCCATCTATAAGCTGCTTACAAGAGACTCACCGCAAACCCAAAGATATACACAGACTAAAAATCAAGGGATGGAAAAAGATATTCCATGCAAAGAATAGGGAGAAAAAAGGAGGTGTGACACTAGTTGTATCAGACAAAAGAGACTTCAAAACAAATAAAGTAACAAGAGATAAAGAAGGACATTACATAATGATAAAGGGGTCAGCCCATCAAGAAGATATAACCATTATAAATATATATGCATGCAATACAGGAGCACTAACATATGTGAAACAAATACTAACAGAATTAAAGGAGGAAATAGAATGCAATGCATTCATTCTAGGAGACTTCAACACACTACTCATTCCAAAGGACAGATCCACCGGACAGATAATAAGTAAGGACACAGAGGCACTGAACAACACACTAGAACAGATGGACCTAATAGACATCTATAGTACTCTACACCCAAAAGCAACAGGATACACATTCGTCTCAAGTGCACATGGAACGTTCTCCAGAATAGACCACATACTAGGCCACAAAAAGAGCCTCAGTAAATTCAAAAAGATTGAAATTCTACCACCCAACTTTTCAGACCACAAAGGTATAAAACTATAAATGAATTGTACCAAGAAAGCAAAAAGGCTCACAAACACATGGAGGCTTAACAACGTTTTTAAATAATCAATGGAGCAATGACCAAATTAAAACAGAGACCAGGCAATATATGGAGACAATTGACATGAACAGCCGAAAGCCCCAACTTCTGTGGGATGCAGCGAAGGCAGTTACAAGAGGAAAGTATATAGCAATCGAGGCCTATCTAAAGAAGGAAGAACATTCCCAAATGAATAGTCTAAAGATACAATTACTGAAACGGGAAAAAGAAGAACAAATGAGGCCCAAAGTCAGCGGAAGGAGGGACATGATAAAAATCAGAGAGAAATAAATAAAATTGAGAACAATAAAATAATAGAAAAAATCAATGAAACCAAGAGCTGGTTCTTCGAGAAAATAAACAAAATAGATAAGCCCCTAGCGAGACTTACTAAGAGAAAAAGAGATTCAACACACATCAACAGAATCAGAAATGAGAAAGGAAAAATCATGACAGACCCCACAAAAATCACAAAAAATTATTACAGAATACTACGAAAATCTATATGCTAGCAAGCTGCAAAACCTAGAAGAAATGGACAACTTCCTAGAAAAACACAACCTTCCAAGACTGACCAAGGAAGAAACAGAAAATCTAAACACACCAATTACCAGCAAATAAGTTTAATCGGTAATCAAAAAACTACCCAAGAACAAAACCCTTAACCAGATGGATTTACCACTGTCATATAGAAAAGACATAATACCCATTCTCCTTAAAGTTTTCCAAAAAATAGAAGAGGAGGGAATACTTCCAAACTCATTCTATGAAACCAGCATCACTCTAATACCAAAACCAGGCAAAGACCCCAAGAACAAAGAAAATTACAGACCAATATCCCTGATGAACACAGATGCAAAAATACTCAACAAAATATTAGCAAACCGAATTCAATAATACCTGAACAGGATCATACACTATGATCAAGTGGGATTCATCTCAGGGACGCAAGGATGGTACAACATTAAAAAATCAATCAACATCATCCACCACATCAACAAAAAGGACAGAAACCACATGATCATCTCCATAGATGCTGAAAAAGCATTTGACAAAATTCAACATCTACTCATGATAGGAACTCTCAACAAAACGGGTATGCAGAGCAAGTACCTCAACATAATAAAGGCCATACAGCCAACATCATACTTAACGAGAAGGTGAAAGCTTTTCCTCTAAGATCGGGAACAAGACAGGGATGCCCACTCTCCCCACTATTATTCAATATAGTACTGGAGGTCCTAGCCACGGCAATCAGACAAAACAAATAAACACAAGGCATCCAGACTGATAAAGAGGAGGACAAACTGTCACTATTTGCAGATGACATGATATTGTACATAAAAAACCCTAAAGACTCTATCCCAAAACTACTAGAACTAATATCGGAATTCAGCAAAGTTGCAGGATACAAAATTAATACACAGAAATCTGTTGCTTTCCTATACACTAACGATGAATTAACAGAAAGAGAAATCAGGAAAACAACTCCATTAACAATTGCATCAAAAAGAATAAAATACCTAGGATTAAACCTAACCAACAAAGTGAAAGACCTATACCCTGAAAACTACAAGACACTCTTAAGAGAAATTAAAGAGGACACTAATAAATAGAAACTCATCCCATGCTCTTGGGTAGGAAGAATTAATATCGTCACAATGGCCATCCTGCCTAAAGCAATCTACAGATTCAATGGAACGCCTATCAAAATACCAACAACATTCTTCAATGAACTGGAACAAATAGTTTTAAAATTCATATGGAGACACCAAAGACCCCAGATAGCCAAAGCAATCCTGAGAAGGAAGAATAAAGTGGGGGGGATCTCGCTTCCCAACTTCAAGCTCTATTACAAAGCCACAGTAATCAGACAATTTGGTACTGGCACGAGAACAGAGCCACAGACCAGTGGAACAGAATAGAGTCTTCAGACATTAACCCAAACATACATATTCAATTAATATATGATAAAAGAGCCATGGACATACAATGGGGAAATGACAGCCTCTTCAACAGCTGGTGTTGGCAAAACTGGACAGCTACATGTAAGAGAATGAAACTGGATCACTGTCTAACCCCATACACAAAAGTAAATTCGAAATGGATCGAAGACCTGAATGTAAGTCATGAATCCGTAACACTCTTAGAAAAAAACATAGGCAAAAATCTCTTAGACAGAGACATGAGTGACCTCTTCATGAACATATCTCCCCGGGCAATGGAAACAAAAGCAAAAATGAACAAGTGGGACTATATCAAGCTGAAAAGCTTCTGTACAGCAAAGGACACCACCAAGAGAACAAAAAGGCTTCCTACAGTATGGGAGGATATACTCATAAATGACAGATCTGATAAAAGGTTGACATCCAAAATATATAAAGAACTCACGCACCTCAACAAACAAAAAGCAAAAAATCCAATTAAAAAATGGGCAGAGGAGCTGAACAGACAGTTCTCTAAAGAAGAAATTCAGATGTCCAACAGACACATGAAAAGATGCTCCACATTGCTAGTCATCAGAGAAATGCATATTAAAACCACAATCAGATAAGACCTCACACCAGTAAGGATCGCCACCATCCAAAAGACAAACAACAACAAATGTTGGTGAGGTTGCGGAGAAACGGGAACCATCCTACACTGCTGGTGGGAATGTAAACTAGTTCAACCACTGTGGAGAGCAGTATGGAGGTTCCTCAAAAAGCTCAAAATAGAAATACCATTTGACCCTGGAACTGCACTTCTAGGAATTTACCCTAAGAATGCAGAAGCCCAATTTCAAAAAGACAGATGCACCCCTATGTTTACTGCAGCACTATTTACAATAGCCAAGAAATGGAAGCAACCTAAGTGTCCATCAGTAGATGAATGGATAAAGAAGATGTGGTACATATACACAAAGGAATATTATTCAGTCATAAGAAGAAAACAAATCCTACCATTTGCAACAACATGGATGGAGCTAGAGGGTATTATGCTCAGTGAAATAAGCCAGGCAGAGAAAGACAAATACCAAATGATTTCACTCATATGTGGAGGATAAGAACAAAGAGAAAACTGAAGGTACAAAACAACAGCAGAAATACAGAACCCAATAATGGACTAACAGTTACCACTGGCAAAGGAACTGGGGAGGACGGGTGGGAGTGGAGGGATAAAGCGGTGGGGGGGAAGAAAGGGGGCTTTACAAATAGCATGTATAATGCGTGTGGAGGCACAGGGAGAGCTGTGCAACACAGAGAAGACAAGTAATGATTCTACAGCATCTCACTATGCTGATAGACAGTGACTGTAATGGGGTTTGGGGGGTGATTTGGTGATGAGGGGAGTCTAGTAAACATAATGTTCCTCATGTAATTGAGATTAATGATACCAAAAAAAAAGATACATGTCCTTCCTATATTTATTGAGGCACTAATTACAATAGCCAAGATATGGAAACAACCTAAATGTCCATCAGTGGATGAATGGACAAAGCAGATGTGGTACATATACACAATGGAATACTATTCAGCCAGAAGAAAGAAACAAATCCTACCATTTGTAACAGCATGGATAGAGCTGGAGGGTATTATGCTCAGTGAAATAAGTCAGGCAGAGAAAGACAAGTACTAAGTGATTTCCCTCTTTTGTGGAGTATAACAATGAAGCAAACTGAAGGAACAAAGCAGCAGCAGACTCACAGACTCCAAGAAGGGACTAGTGGTTACCAAAGGGGAAGGGTTGGGGAGGGCAGGTGGGGAGGAATGGAGAAGGGGATTGAGGGGTATTATGATTAGTACACATGCTGTGGGGGGGATCATGCGTAAGACAGTGTAGCACAGAGACAAGTAGTGACTCTATGGCACCTTACTACACTGATGGACAGTGATTGCAATGGGGTATGGAGGGAGACTCAATAATATGGGTGAATGTAGTAACTACATTGTTTTTCATGTGAAACCTTCATAAGAGTGTGTATCAATACCTTGATTAAAATTGTATAACAAAATTAAGCATGATACCATATAACCCAGTAATTTAATTTCTAGGTACATGTCCAAAATAATTGAAAGCAGGGACTCAAATAGGCATTTTCATACATATGTTCATAGCATTATTTTCACAGTAGCTAAAGGCAGAAACAACCCAAATGTTCATTAATGGATAAATGGAGAAACAAAACATGGAATATTATTCAGTCTTTAAAAGGAAGGAGCTTCTGATACTCTATTTCTAATCATTTAATCTTCTATTGCCCCAAAAAACACATTTTTATGAAGATATAAAATACTGTATGTTGCTAATTCTTATATTCAGCTTCCAATAATTTCCTCATTTTTCAGAAATGCTGTCTAAGTTTCTAAATATTTTGATCTATAACTGGCCCTAAAGATCAGAAATTACTAAAAGGTTGATAACTGGAGAGTTAGCTTCTTGTTCTAAGGAAAATACAGTATCTACTCAACTGTAAAAACCTGTACAACACTGTTTCTTAACCAGTATATTACTCACCACCCACCCACGGGAAGCAAGCTGCCACCTTTCTAAAGACACAAAGTATGCCAACTCCTTTGAAGGCAAATCACCCAGAGAAATTAGGCTGTGACCACCCCACTTAAGCTTTATGGCAGTGCTCAACCAGCCAATGCATGGCTTAGCATGTGGGCCACAGAAAACGGTGTTGATTTAGTTGAAGTCCAAAATGCAGAATATAGCTAGCTATGTGCCCTGGCAAACAGCATTTATGCAAAAGCAATAAAATGTTCTCTTGTACAAATACTCAATTTATTAGAATTCTTCCCAAGTAACATAAACCCAACTGATGTCTCACTATGTTTAAACCATATCCTTGTAGACTTCATGGTATCTGGCAGCTCCATCCAGATGTTTGGTGAAATGTTCACAGTATCATTTGCTTGAAAACAACTGGTTGCCCATTATCACAACATTCTGTTTTATCTCTGCTGTGTAAGAGAACTCCTTACAACATAATTGTTACATTTGTTTGTCTTTGTTAAGATAAACAAAAATATCAGAATCACATAGTTACATGACAAGTCTCTTGTGTGAATAAGCTGTGACTGATGCCTCTGTGCTTTTTGCAAGAAATTATTACTTTTTTCATGTAGGAATGAGTGTATCATCCTGCTTTTTTATGCTTTCTTTTTTATGCATTGACAGGCTCACAGAAATACATCAGAGTCTTCCCAAGAAAGCACTAATACACAAGATAAGTTTGGAAGTTCATCGTTTATCTTCACCTAAACTATATGGAGGATAACATATTCAGACACTTAAATTAATACATCCATATAAGAAACTGGAATTCATTTATTAACAGAAGGAAATGATTTGTTTTTATGTAAGAATTCTAGTTTGGTTGAAATGTGCTGAGAAAAGATGCTTTATTAACATTCATTTTCTTAAAGATAGTGCTTTCAAAATCTTGAAAGGATGACCTTTGCAACCCATCTAATCATGAATGTGGATGCCTTACATGACTCTTCCCATGTATCTTTCAGTTTGATATGGCAGAGAAACAGCTACTAGATCCAATTTTTCTTTCCATTAATGCATTCTATACACACAACCAATGAATTTTTACAAACTGAACAGACCTATGTGATCAGCATCCTGATCACAATACAACATTATCAGTATCCCATTGTCTCCCATGTTCTCTGTTTTGGTCATTTCCCTGCCCCTCTACAAAGGGTAATCTCTGTCCTGGCTTCTTACACCATACATCACCATGTGTATTTTTCTACCTCACAGAAATTTAATCAGAGACTCTTTTGTACCTGGCTTGTTTTGCTCAGCATTATGTTTGAAAGACTCATTCTTACAGTTGCATATAGTTGGAGAATGTTCATTTCACTATTGCGTAATATTCAACTGAATGAATATACAATCTATTTAACCATTATACACTAGTGGGCATTTAGGCACTCTCCAATTTGGAGCTACTGCAAATATGCTATGAATATGCTCAATATTCTGCCATCAGAATGTGCTGCTATGCACATTTTAAGACATGCTCTTCAGGTCAACATGTACAAGTATTTTTATTGGGTATATACTTAGGAATGAAACTGCTAGGTTGTAAGAGTATGAATACATTTAGCTTTCACAGATATTGCCAATGTTCTAAAAGGTTATTTCACTTCAGATGCTTATTACAAACAATAGAGAGTTCTTGTTGCTTCTCCACACTGTTGTCTATTTTTTGCATTTTGTCCTTTCTGGTGGGTGTGAATATTTGTATCCTATTATGGTTTTATTTTGCATTTCTCTAATGACTAATAGACCTGAGCACCTTTCAATATGTTAATAACCTTTTTAATGCCTCTTTATTAAGTCCCATTTGAAGTACTTTGTGTATTTTTTCTGTTAGGTGGTCATAATTTTTCTTGATAATTTGTGAGTACATCTTCAGGACACAAGTCCTCTGTTTTTTCTTGGAGGAGGGTTAATATATTGCTAATTATTTTTTTTATGCCTGACCTCATTTTTTAATTTTTATTTATTCATTCATTCATTCATTTATTTATTTATTTTTACTACTTTTTTTTGGTATCATTAATATTACATGAGGAACATGATTACTAGACTCCCCCCATCACCAAGTCCCCCCCACAAACCCCATTACAGTCACTATCCATCAGCGTAGTGAGATGCTGTAGAATCACTACTTGTCTTCTCTGTGTTGCACAGCCTTCCCTGTGCCCCCCCAACATCATACATGCTAATCATAATGCCCTCTTTCTTCCCCCCACCTTATCCCTCCCTTCCCACCCATCCTCCCAGTCCTTTTCCCTTTGGTAACTGCTAGTCCATTCTTGGGTTCTGTGTTTCTGCTGCTGCTTTATTCCTTCAGTTTTTTCTTTGTTCTTATACTCCACAGATGAGTGAAATCATCTGGTACTTGTCTTTCTCTGCCTGGCTTATTTCATTGAGTGTAATACCCTCTAGCTCCATCCATGTTGTTGCAAATGGTAGGATTTGTTTTCTTCTCATGGCTGAATAATATTCCATTGTGTATATGTGCCACATCTTCTTTATCCATTTATCTACTGATGGACACTTAGGTTGCTTCCATTTCTTGGCTATTGTAAATAGTGCTGCGATAAACTTAGGGGTGCATCTGTCTTTTTCAAACTGGGCTGCAGTGTTCTTAGGGTAAATGGAATAACTAATTCTTTTTTGACAAACACTTATAAAACACACCCTATGTGCTGGCAAGGTACTGGTCTAAGTGCTTTGCAAATACCAATGCTATCTTTTGATTTAAATAAGTCCTTAATATTAATACAGCCCAGTTTATCAGTTTTTATGGTTGGAGCTTTATTATCCTGTCTGTCCTAAAGCCTCAAAGACAGTCTATATTTTTTCTCTAAAAGGTTTATAGTTTTGCCTTTTGCTTTTACATATTCAATCTGGAATTGATTTTTGTATATATAGCATGATATAGGGGTTAAGATAGCTCTTTTTCTGTGCAGATATACATCATCTAGTACCATTTATTGAAAAGCCTGCCCTTTTCCCCTTGTACTGCAATATCAACTTTATTATAAATCAGATGAACGTTATGTATGGATCTATTTCTAGACTTTCTACCTGTTCCACTGGTTAGTTTGTATTTCCTTATGACAATATATCTTAACTCAGTGTTTCTCAAATCTTAAAGTACATAAGAATAACCTAGAGAGACTGTTAAAACACAGACTCCTTGGCCCCAACCCCAGAGATTCTGATTCAACAGGGGCTGAACTGGAGCCAGAGAAATTCCTTTTCTAACAAGCTCCCAGGTGACGCTCATGCTGCCAGTCCAAGGACCACAATATGATGAACAGTGTCTTCATTGCTATAGTTTTATAATTAGCCTTGCTATTTGGCAATATAAGGACACCAGCTTTGCTCTTCATGACTGCCTTAGTTACTCTGAGCCCTTTACAATTCCATATGAATTTCCAAATCAGCCTGTGTCTCTCAAAACCAAAACAACAGAAACAAAAAAATTAAAATGTTGGGATTGTGAAGTTATTAACTTTAGGAGACTTGATATTTTAAGATATTCTGTCCTCCATGAACATAGCATACCCCCCCCACTAATTTCTTTTCACAGTATTATGTAGATTTAATATAGAAGTCTTGTAAACTTTTGATAGATCTACTAGAAATTTGATGGTTTTCGATATTAGTGTGAGTGCTATCTTTTCCCCCCTCCTTTTAATTTTTTTTAAATTGTGGCAAAATTCATAAAACACAAAATTTACCATCTTAACCATTTTTAAGGGTTAAGTGCACAGTTCAGTTATGGTAAATACATTCACACTGTTGTGCGACCAAACTCCAGAACTCTTTTTGTCTTGCCACTGAAATTCTATGCCCATTAAGCAACAACCTCTCACTACCTCCACCCCCAGCAACAACCATTCTACTTTCCATTTCTGTGACTTCACTACTCTAGGTACCTCAGATAAGTGGAGCCATACAGTTGCATATGCTGTTTTTTAAGTCCATGTATTTTTAGCTGGAGTCTACTTAGCCAAAATAATTTGGTGAGATATCAGCTCACTAAATTATGAGTGCTGGCTAAAAACTCAGTTAAAAAAAGAAGCCTAAGAAAGCTGGTGTGTTCAGCCAGCAGTACTTTGAGAATGGCCACAATGGGAAAGAATGTTGTACTATCTGCACCCATGTAACTTGTACATGAAATGGAATTCCCAGCACTCAAACTTCAGCGTAGGGGCCAGAAACCACCCAAATGTGAGTGGTAACATTAGTGAAGCTGTTTTAAGAAAAGCTCTCACTTCTCAACTCTTATTGACAAAATCTATGAAAGGTGACTCATTGTGCCAGTAAGCTTTTACAATTTTTCATATACTCTTTGATAGTTCTATTATTATGAAAACTGAAATAAGCTCTAGTAAAATCTTTTACACAGTTACAATGTTTGTAAGTTGAAGAATCAATCTGAGCTAATTCTCAGCCTCATACTAAAAAAGAACTACAGTTTAACATCTGAGGAAATGCAGGTAACCTTGAAATGAAAAATCCAGTGAAAATCACTTTAACTCACACTACAAAGTAAAATTTAATATGACACACTGTATATAGGCATTATTTCACGTAGCTAACAATTTCTCACAATGTGCAACACTGCCCTCATTCCCAGAAAGATAGCAAAGAATATTTGTAACACCATCAAAGATGATCTGGAGAGTTGTTTCTACTGAAAACAAATTTCCTTTTTGTTCTTATCACTGTACGTTTCAAATAATCTTCCAGAGGCCACTAGAATCCTCTCTATGACGGACAGCTAGTCTGCTCCTTTAAACATGAAGGAGCTTTCAGATAGCTGCTTTTTCCACGCATAAGTCAAAGTCCGTCAGAGCTCTCCTTGTGGGTGCATCACCCTCTAGCCACACTAAAGCCTAATCAGACGATGCCAGCCCAGGTCAGGCTGACCTTACAAAGCAAAGAACAGAGAAATACTACACAAAGCAGAATTATGCCCCCTTCTTAATGAGCTATTTAAGAACAATCATTGTTAAAATCAGTTCCAAATGACTGTAAGTTTTAAACTCCAAATTTAGTCTATAAATTATTCCCAGTGGAAGTGAACCACAGTCCACATTCCCTAACCTTGCTCTGTACGCCATTTAAGATCTGTCTCAAATCCATTTCTCCTAAGTCTCGATATTGCCCTAAACAAATCCACCAACGCAGCTGGAGGAACTCAGGACAGCTCTTGCTTTCCCATCTTCTTGCCTTTGCTCATGCTATCACTCCATCTAAAACTCATCTATCTTTCAAGGCTTGATTCAAACCCTCCCTTAGCAAACAAAAGCCGCCTTTGACTGTTCTGTCTTAAACATTTTCTTCTTTTCCCAGCAGTTAGGGGATTTATTTATCAGTGCCATCAATGTGTAGTTTAAACTTCCTGGTATTGCTAATTACATTTTCACAGGTTTATCTGATCTTGACTAAATTAAAAATTCCACAAAGACAAGTCTTATGTTTTATCACTTCATTCCTACCACAATATCAAATAGCATGCTTGACAAATCCTGAGATTTGGAATCTCCTGCTATTACAACACTTTCAAAGCTTTGCTCTCCGCTCTGCAAATGTTCATATAGAAAGCAGATGCCACAGAGATCGAGCTGTAGTTACATGGCTGCCTCAGGAAAAAAAAAAGATTTTCTGCATGGTGGGGATGCTAGTTCTTGGGTACTATCACATGTATGTTTCACACTGTCATAAACACAGACCTATTTAAAACATATAAATTAATCCCAAACCAAAATTTTTCATCCTTTAGCACCATATTAATTCATAATGTCAAAAAGCCTAAAAACTTTATCTCAATGATGGCCAAAAGCAGAAGCCCAAAGCCATGAGTATGAACAAGACTTTTTAATATCAAAGTATAAACCACCTTAGCTTCTAAGTCCCATTATACATCTCCTATCTGGGAACCGTAAGACCCACTAAAAGGTTCTTCTATCTTAAGGTGTTTTTCCTTAACCTTATATTAATGCTCTCCATAACCACTGATTCTACTGCTCACCAGCTTAATGACAGCAAGATTCACTTTAAGTGTAAAATGTATGCAATGAAATCAGTTAATTCTTTATTTAAAATAGTTTAACAAATAACACTTAAATGATCTTGCTATGGCTCAAAAGTTTTTAATCTTATTTTTTATTATCTGATATATACAAAAGATTATAAGTAAAAGTTATAAACTATAATAATATAAACACCTGTGAACCTGGGATTTTTTTTTTAGATCACTACATTTAAAAAATTCATCCACATTATTAGTTATAGCTAAAGTTTATGTATGTTCACTTCAGTGTTGTATAATAATTCATACTTTGTTTATCCTTTCTTCTGTCAACAAACATTTAGGTTGTTTACAGTGTGTTTGCCATTACAAACACTGCTATTATTAAACATTCTTACACATATCTATGATTCCAATGCAAGAGTTTCTAAGGTCTATGACTGGAATTCCTGCAGCACCTGTTATACACAACTTCTTGATGTTTTATGACATCTGATACAGGTAGGCCTAAGTTACTTTTTTTTAATTCTGCATTTTTATTTCAAATTATTTCTACAAGTTACATCTTCCCTCCCAAACCATAAAAGTCTAACAACCAATGGACGTTGTTCAGTTATCTTTGTGATTTCATCCCTTATTTCTTAATATGCCAGATATAGCTGTTCTATATTTTGAATCAGAAAACTGCAACTTGTCCTTTAATCTGTTTGCTGTTTTTCTTGTCTCAGTCATAGTGGCTTGCCTTCTTTTTTATATTTTTTGTTTATCTTTAATTGTGAGTTCATTGCTCAGTTTGAATTGGGGATTGTTGATGTTTTACTCTAGAGAGACTAGTTTCTGCAGCTACAGTCAGGCAGCACCATGAATTTGGTATCACTTCAGACTCGTTTGAGGATTTTGGCTTAGTCGAAAATTCTGTAAGTGCTATTACTTGAGGTAATTCTATCCCTCATAACTGTCTGATGGTGCGCCAGCTCCCTGCCTCTCATTTCTAGCCCTGACATTAGCTGTAAATTTCTGTTTGTTTGTTTATGCATATATATAATGTGTCTAACTCAAGTGGGAGGACTCCTTGGACATCTCCTCTTGTGAGACTCACAATATCTTAATCAGTGTAAAAGAGCTTCTGGTCTCTGGTACATGAGTTCCCCTTCTTTCTTTTATTGTGTAACTTCTATTTCCTCTGCTACTGAAGACAAAATGGAGGAAGATACAATGTTGAAACCCAGTTAAGAGACACACAGGCAGATTGACAGAAGCTTAATGGTTGCCTGAGTGTGTCCCAGAGATAAGAATGGTTATCTAGTCATGAGGCAGTGATTGGCTTTGCCATGTATGTACAGTTTTGTGCCGAACTTTATTCCCTTACCTTTTTATTTTCAACTTTATTTTCTCCTTCAGAAAATTAGCAAGAGTAAAACAAAGAAATCCTGCATACCTTTCACCCATGTATCAAGAGTTTAATTTCTGGGCTTGACAGAGGTTCTAAAAAAATGGCATTATACACTTAAAATTATTAAATTCTACTAAATAGCTATTTTATAAACACAAGAAGTTGCCTGTAGTCATAGCATACATAGCATACATCACTCTATTTTAGTAGACTTATTTTAATGACCTATGTGTAAGGTTGAAGACACTAGGGGGAGGGGTGAGCAACGTCACACTGATGAAGTGCCAAAGTCCCCGGCTGCTGCCCCCTCCCAACCTGAAAAATGTGCCTTAGGCTAGCCAATCCTCATGCCCCTGTAAATCTAAGCTTTGCCTCCCCCTACCTTCTTTAGAAACTCGCTGCCTGCCCTGCTGAGTGCAACTTCCCTAGTCTGTGTCTGTACAGGCTGGTGAACTTCGCCTGGGATCGCATTCAAATGAACTGCCTGGCCCTTTGCTGCCTCTCTTCGCCTGCTTATTTCAGCTGGAATTTATCTTACATTTGGTCCTGAAATCCCGGGAAGGAGCATGAGTGTGGGGCCCTTGACTGGCCACCAGCAGCCCTACCCCCTCCTTCCCTGACCCGGGACTTCAGCCTGCTCTCCACTGCGTGGACTATTTTCTGGTGAGTCTCTCAGTTTTCCCCGGTCTGCTTCCCTTCCTAACTTCATTTCACCTGGTCCGTTAGAAATCGTGTGTACGTCCAGGTCTGGGTATTCAGCCCATCCATTGCAAGTATCCGGGATACTCGCCCCTGGCCCTGCGGTGGGGAAGACATCCCTCACCCAGGCTCCCAGGACGTCTCCCCTGACTTGGCGCGCTTGGGACACTGGGCGCTCCTCTCAGCAGGATTAGTTGGGAAGTGGCACAGACATGGGGAACCAGCCCTCAAAAGCAAAGGCTCAGACCCTGCTGCAGTGTCTCATTTCTAATTTGGCTACTCTGTTTGTCCTGGGAAGTTCGCAAACGGAAGCTAGTCTTTCTTTGCTCTGGGGCCGGGCCTCAGTATCCCTTGGACAATCAATCTCGCTGGCCCCCTGAGGGAACTTTCAAGTTTAGCCTCCTCACCGACTTAACTAATTATTGCCACCAGAGCCGAGAGTGGAGTGAAATTCCATATGTGCAGGCTTTTTCGACTTTGCAATCCCAACCAGACCTTTATGTAAAGTGTTTAATAACTCAAGTTCTCCTAGCCCGATCTCCAGTTAAAGATTGTCAGCCTCTTACTCTGCCCAGTCCTTCTTCCCTTTCAGATCCGCCAGAAAACCTCAGTAGCCTGCCTCCCTCAGCTCGCAATCCCCTCCCCCTCTCTCCACAACCATCCCTAAATCCTTTGTCTTCACACGTGTCGTGGCCATCTTAAAGTCCTACATTCTCAACCATGCCATTGTCCTGCTCTCCTCTTCCAGTGGCTGCACCACCCCCTCCCCCTCTCCTTCCGCCTTCACCGCCCTCTTCCACCACCAGAACACACTCCTCCTGCCCTCTAGTTCCAGAAGCCACAAACAAGAAACTGAAGAAAAACAAAGCAATTAGATATCAGTAACTTAAGTCTTTATATCAGTTTGTGTATCTGTGTATATGTTTTTATGTAAAAAGTGTTGCTGACTGTAGTCATTGTGGCTCAGTTTGTATGTTTGTGTGTCTAAGTGTGTAGATGAAAAATATTTTCCTACCTCCAGATGGTACCTCCTAAGCTAGTAAAGAACTAAATTTCAGCAGAACAACTATTAGTTACATAAGATTAAATAAACTAAAGATGATTTTGTAGCTTTTTGTTTCAAATGTTGCTGATAAACTGTTTTAAGCTTGTTCTCTTAAGCTGACAAGTTTAGTAAATGACTGCCTTTATAAGCAAAATTGAACGTTTATCTTTCTCTCTACCTAATCCCTCCAGAATTTAAAACCCTCAGTAACTATTTTTATATTTCATGGCAGTATGTTTATTTGCACAAGTTCAATAAGAATCTGCTTTCCTTGTAAGAGGACCAATTAAAAACACTAGTTATATTACCAAAGCTTTGACTGGAATGTCATACCTGAGAAACACATACATAAACTCAGATATGAACAGCTTTAAGTTAAGAATTAAGGTTGACTTTATAAAACCAACAAAGCCCTTTGGAAGAACTAGCCTGGTACCTTGCTTACAGAGTTCCCAGCAGCCTTGCCAGGTGAGTAAGGAAGGTCACTTCCTGGCAGGTGCAGGAACCTCAAGAATGTCTTGGGAATCTCAAGAAGAGAGGAATTCACCCAAATCTACAGGTACTGCAGGCACAACCTGATGGCAAGTCTGGCTTGGCTTTCTGGCCCCAAGAAGCCTTTAAAAGTCCAATCTGAAATTCCTTACAAAAAATTCCAGCAAAGCATATTTAAAAGAGCCTATGTAATCAATTGCTCTTCTTGTTGTACTTATGCAAATAATAAAGCCAAGTGTTAATTATTTTCTTAATCTAGCTACTTCTAATAAAAATAAGGGTGATTTTAGAGAAAAGTGTTGTTTCAATAATGCAGTCTTATCTATACTAAATCCTAATACTAATCATTGAAATATAAACTCAATCCAAACTTTTAGTTTCCCCATAATACCTGGCTATAATTCTCAATTAAACTCTTCATATTTCTAATTCTCATATTCAGCCATGCATTCTTAATCTCATCAAATTTGTCCTTCCAGAATAAAAGCGCCAACTTTCTGAAGCCCTCTCAACTGACCAGTGGTAGAGACCTAGTTGCACCCTTTACGGAGCCCCTTCTCAGCATGAAGCAGCCAGAACAGTCATCGCCCCTTTTCCCTGGCAGCAGCTGAAGTCTCTATCTATAGAAGAAAAAATGAAACAAAGACCATGAGCTTGGACAGAGTAGAATAAGGGCCTCTAGAGAAGGCAAGGCAAAATATCTGCAGTCAGAGCAATATAACTTCATGCTACGAACCCCCCACCTCCCACGACGCCCCTTGTCAGCCAGAAATAGCCAGATCAAATCGTTGCCCATTATGACCAAAAGGCTGAAATGTAAGGTTGAAGGCACTAGGAGAGGGGTGAGCAGTCACACTGATGATGTGCCCAAGTCCCCAGCTGCTGCTCCCTTCCAACCTGAAAAATGTGCCTTAGGCTAGCCAATCCTCGCGCTGCTGTAAATCTAAGTTCTGCCTCTCCCTACCTTTAAAAACTCACTGCCTGCCCTGCTGAGTGCAACTTCCCTAGCCTGTGTCTGTACAGGCTGGTGAACTTCACCCAGGATCACATTCAAATAAACTGCCTGGCCCTTTGTTGCCTCTCTTCACCTGCTTATTTCGGCTGGAATTTATCTTACACTATGCTGCTGTATACAAAACATTCCTGCCCTATGAACTCTTTGGGTTTTACATTCATCTGGCTATCTTTCTGCTTGTTTTTTCTGTTGACTCTGTCATGAAGGGGAAAGTCAATTCAACAAAACACTTTAATATCAAAAACCTGTTTTAAATGCTAAGGGTCAAAAGTCCTTCACCTAGAGTGCTAAACAGTATATTCTCCCACCTTTTGGGGTTTCTTTTGAATACAGGTTTCTAAAAGTATTTGGGGAAACTAGCCTGATTTTGCCTTAGGAAAGGGGTAAACTTCATACTCAATGTGGACACAGAGTTATTTCCTATTGGGAATTTATTCTCCTACATTCCAAGCACTGAACACATTAAACAGGTTAAGTATTTTGTGTTATACTTCTTACATTGATGATAAAGACTAATCTAATCTACACTGAATCCTATTTTGATAAACCAATCAATCTTAAATATTATAGCTCTAAATAATCCATACGCAATTTTCCCTTTCAGGTTGTAACCTGAAAGGGAAAAGTGACTTTATTGAAGTATAAGACAGATACAAGAAAATAAACCCATATTTAGTGTAGAGTTGGTTGTTTCCCCAAATGTATACAGCTATGTAACCACCATGAAAATCAAGATAAACAAAATTTCCATCAACCCAAAAACTTCCCTTGCACTCCTTTGCAATCACTCTGTGATCTAGTGTCTGTAACTATGATTTAGTTTTACCTATTCTAGAATTTCAATTAAATGGACTCATACAATCAGGCTATTTAAACCAAAATCATGTTTTCAGATTCACCTGCACTGTCACATGTATCAGTACTTCATTTCTTTCTGTACTTCAGTATTGTTTCTTTAGATGGGCATACTGAAGTTTATTGTGTAAGTCTTTGTGGGAACATACATTTTCACTTCTCATAGATAAATACCTAGAGGTAAAATTAATGATTAACTATTAAAAATGTCAAACTCTATTCCAAAGTGGTTGTACCATTTTATATCACATGACATTTACAAGGTATGAGAATTCCAACCCCATGTGGTATTTTAAGTCTTTTAAGTGGTATATAACAGTATCTTCTTGTGGTTTTAATTTGCATTTTCCCAATGACTACTACTAGTAAGCATCTTTCATACTCTTACTGGTCATTCATATATCTTTGGGTGCATATCCGTTCAAATCTTTTGTCTGCTTTTAATTGGTTTGTGTTATTATTGTATTATTGAGTTAGAAGAGGTGTTTATTCTGGTTATAAGTCCTTTATGAGATACATTACTGTGAATATTTCTCCATGTCTGATCCTTATCTTTGAACTTAAAATTTTTTATTGAAGTATAGTTGATACATAGTATATACTGGTTTCAAGTATATAATATAGTGATTCAGCAGTTACATACATTATTAAATCTTGTTTCAAGTATATAATACTTGTTTCAAGTATATAATATAGTGATTCAACAGTTACATACATTATTAAATCTTAACCCCAACTAGTGTAATTACTATCAACATAAAAAGATGTTACAGAATTATTGACTATATTCTCTATTCTGTACTTTCATCCCCATGATTTATATTATGATTGAGATTTTGTGCTTTATCTTTTTTACTTATTTCACCCACCTTACCCAACGCCTCTCCCATGGTAAACACCAGTCATTTCTCTGTGTCTTTGAGTCTACTGCTATTTTGCTCATTTTGGTTTTTGTTTTCAGCTTCCATAGATAGTGAAATCATATGGTATTTGTTTTTCTCCACCTGGCTTATTTCAGTTATCATAATACCCTCTAGGTCCATCCATGTTGTCACAAATGACAGGATTTTTTTAAATGGCTGAATAATATTCCATTGTGTGTATGTACTAGATCTTCTTTATCCATTCATCTGTGGAGGGATACTGGTTGCTTCCATATCTTGGCTATTATAAATAATGCAGCAATAAACATAGGTGTATATATATCTTTTCTAATCAGATATTTTGTTTTCTTCAAGTAAATTCCTAGAAGTATAGATACTGGGTCATATGGTATTTCTGTTTTAAGTGTTTTGAGGAACCTCCATACTGCTTTGCATAGCAGCTGCACCAATTTACATTCATACCAACAGTGTAGGAGGGTTTGTCTTTCCATTTTTTTAATCACGCCCTTTAAAGAGCAGAAGCACTTAATTTTAATGAAGTCCAATATATTTTCTATCCAATTTTTCTCTTATGGTTTATATACTTAGGTGACCTAGCTAAAGATTGATCATTATACCATTACAAAAATTTTAGGTCACGGAAACATACGAAAAAATTGTTGTAACACAAGGATCAAGGATTTAGGTCAATGATTGACTTTGGGTATAAATTTCCTTTGTGATTTCTTCACTGATCCATGGACTAAGTAAGCTGTTTAATTATTTGGTTTCTAAATATTTGGGGGATTTCTAGATATCTAATAGTTATTTATGTCAAACTTAACTCCACTGTGGGAAGAGAATATATTCCATATGATGCTAATTTTTTATTTATTGAGACTTGTTTTACTAGCCCAGAATGTGGCCTTGCTGAACATACCATGTGCACTTGAAAAAAAAAGTATTCTGAAGGTACTTTCCTATAAATATCAATTAGATCACGTTGGTTGACAATACTGTCCAAATTATCTATGCATTTACTCTTTTTTGTCTAGTTGTTCTATCAATTGCTGAAAGAATGTAAAAATTTCGAACCACGATCGTAACATTGTCTATTTGTCACTTTAATTCCATCAATTTTGCTTCATGTATTGTATAGCTATTATTAGGCACATACAGAATTATTATATCTTCTGGTAAATTTTCCCTTTACTATTACGAAATAGCCCTGTTGGTCTCTGGAAATATTCTTTGTAATGAAGTCCATTTTATCTGATATAATTCAGCAAATCCAGACTTTTCATACTTAGTGTCTGCATGGAACAATAATTTCCACCTTACCTGAGCCTAAATATTTAAAGTACATCTCTTAGCATATAGTTGTGTCCTGTTGTGTTTTTTTCATTGATGATCTTTGACATTTGTTTGGAATATTAATCCATTAACATTTAATACAACATTAATAGATATGGTTGCATTTATTTGTTATTCCATCAAGTGCTTTCCTACCTTTTTAGGTTATTTGAATTTACTTCAAATTGCCATTATATCATTGACTTTTTAACTAGATACCCTGCATTTAAAAACTTCTTTTTGTCTTTTAAAATATTTTTTATCGAAGTAAATTTGATATACCATATTATATTGGTGCCCTTGCATTCCACAGTGTAGAAAATTCTGAGAGGACTTTATAATTTGTTTTAACTAGAAATATGTATTTTAAAGACACTGTAAGGAAAGTGATGCTCTTTTATATTTGTCCAAATGTCTACCATTTCAGATGTCCCCTAACTGAACATCATAGCTTCTTATGGGATTATTTTTCTTCAGCCTGCGAAATTTCCTTTAGCATTATTTTACTAGGGGTCTGCTAACAACAAATTCTCTTAGTTTTCTTTAATCTGAGAAGTCTTCATTTGGCCATAATTCTTGAAAGATATTTTTACTCAATAAATAATTCTGGGTTGATATATTCTTCTTTCAGTACTTTAAAAATGCTGTTCCACTTTTTTCTGCCCTCCATAGTTCCTGATGAGAAGTTGGAGATATCTGTAGTCATTGTTTCCCCTTATTTAATGTGCCATTTTTCTATTTCTTATCAAGATATTGTTATATTTATCTTCACCAAGTTGACTGTGATGTACATAGGCATGCTTTCCTTTGTTTTACCTTTTTCTGTTCTCACTGTACTTCTTTAAACCATAAATACATGACTTTCATACATTTTCATGCAATTATTTCTTCAAATTATTTTTCCTGCCCTATTTTCCCACTCCTTCTGGCACTCCATTTACATGTATGTTGGGCCCTTTGACACTGTCCCAGATGTCCAGAATACCTTGTTCATTATTTTTATCTTTTTTGTCTCTATGTTTTTCAGACTGGATAGTTTCTATTGATCTATCTTCAAGTTCTCTGACTCTCTCATATCATCTCCACTCAATAGTTAATCTCATCCCCCAGAAATAGTCCACATATTGTAAGCTTAGCTTTATGATTTCCATGTAATTGTTTTTTATAGTTTCTCCTTTGCTCTACAAATTTTCTTTTATGAATACTATAAGCATTTTTTCTTTATGCCACTAAGCATAATTAAAGGAGCTTTCTTCTTTAATCCTTGTCTGCTAATTTTAACATCTGGATCATGTTGGAGCTAGTCCCCCTTGACTATTTTTCTCCTAAGAATTGATCACTTTTTCTTCATTCATCATTTGCTGGGCAATCCAAAAAGTATCTAACATGTTGTTACACTGTTCAGTGATTTTGGTTATATTGTTCCAAAGTGTTGGGCTTATATGTTTTAACACATAACATGATTTAACTAAATCTGTACACACAGTCTTATTGGTGCTAGTAGCTTTCATGTCATTCCTATACACATAGGGTTTCCTATGTATATAATTGTGTCATTTATGCATAATGATAGTTTTATATCTTCCTATTCAATCTGCATTCCTTTTTTATTTTCTTCACATCCTACTGCACTAGCTAGGATTTCCAGTTCAATGGAGAATAGAAGTGCCTTTTTTCTGGTCTTGAAGTGGGAAAGACTGTTTTTCATCAGTAAGTAGATTTTTCATAGATGCCTTTTATTAAGCTAATATTCTAGTTTACTTCTCTCTATTCTAGTTCACTAGACTTTGGATAATGGAACTGTGTTGAATTTTTTTCAAATGCTTTTCTGTTTCTACTGAGATAATCATTTGGCTTTTGTCCTTTACTATTATACTAGTAAGAGGAATTGCATTGATTGTTTCATATTAAATCAATTTTGCATTTCTGAGATGAACACTATTTGGTCATGACTTATTCTTTTTATACATTACTACTTCATATATTCTGTCCAGTTTTGTGTTGTTTATAATAAGAGTTCAAATTCAGTACCATTTATTCCAACGTGATTGGAAGCAAACCCATGAATGAGCATTAAACCATAAGTCATGGTTAACTGAAGAAAGAAGTCTAACAGTTACCAAAGTAGACGATGGCAAGAAAAGAGCTCTGTAAGATCCCATAAAATATATTACTTATTCTGTCTATTCCTGAAATAGGATATATGTATAAGTAATTTAGTTCAACTACAAAAAATATTTATTAAGCGTCTGCTTAATAACAGTTAACCTACAAGTCAATACAAGAAAAAAAAACCTCCTGTTTCTTTAAAAGTTACCAAGTTATAACCTAGAGATAGCTACAAGGTTTAGGATCAATGAATGCCTGATAGATTAAAATGCACAAGTAACATTTTGAGAGACAAGTATTCAAACCAGGAAGAAAATCAAAATGCTAGACTATCCTGCTTAATATAGGACATATCATCATGAAATGCTAACACAAAGTATCAAAATTATATGGCTATCTCAGAAACTTATATTGCCTATCTTAAAAAATTAAGAAATGAGTATGTACTAGCAGAAAAATAATTTCCTTTTTATCTCTTAAAACTAAATATTAATCTGTAAAAATGGTTAGCAAACTAGTTTATGTTCACAGTAAGTATTTATTAAAAGGCTTTAAAACAAATAGGAGAATGAGAAAATACAAAATAATGGGTAACTATCAAAGGTCTTTTCCTTTTTTCATACACAGAGACTGTAGGGCTTCAGGCAGACAGTCAGAAGGCAGGCTGCCAGTATTAATTCACAATTAAGCAAAACTTTTGCCAATGAAAACTGAAACACCTGTATGAATTAACTAACTTGTTCCCATTTTCAACAATGAAAGGAAATTAACAGCATTACCGAATGTCACTGACTTGGCTCATCTGAAAGGAAATAATACAGATAACATGGCTAATTTTAAATTATCAAGCTGATACAACATAGCTGGTTCTCTAAAACAATGTGGGTTATTTTTACTATGACTCACTGAGTTTTCCTGAAACATGTAGATAGAGTATCTCAGAAGCAGCACCACTACATAACGAAAACCTTAAAAATGTAAAGTATTCCTTTTAGGACAGGCTTCTGACATTGCTGAATTAAAACATTTTCTCAATGTATCTCACATATATTTAAACATGCTACACCAACATAAGAACACTGACAAAAATTTCTGCAAAACAGATTTCACCATCATTTTAGTAAACTTCAAGAAAGTTTATTAAAGTTGAACAAAATTCAGTACCAATAAGCCATTCATTTGTTTATACAGTAAATATTTACCAAATATCCAATACTATGGTCCCTATCCATCCAAATGCTTACCATCCCCTGGTAGGAGTATTAAGACTTCTATTGTCCTTGCTCTGTTATCAACCAAGGAAGACACTTTAAAGCCTCAATAGTTCACAACTCCAGTCCCAGGCCACCACATCACCATCAGAGCTGGGAGAAGATGCCCAGCAAGAACGAGTATGCTGTTTCTTTCCCCTCTGCTCCCTTCTCTCCTACATCTATAGCCAAAGCCAAGTAGGTCTGATCCACTTAGGAATTCCTAGTCCTTGAAAACAGGAATGCTGTCTTCCTGACTGCTATGGGTGTGCCAGCCTCTGCCTATACTAAAGTACTTTCATACATTCTGTGATTTGATCCTCAAAAAAAACATTCAGTGCAGAAGAAGGGGCACATCCTATCTTCCCTCATGTTACAGAAGACGACAAAATACATGGTTATCTTTACCATCATGCAGCACTACCTAGATCATGAAACAAAGCAGAGCAATGCAGCACCAAACTGCAGGGAAGACATAAATCCTGCTCCAGGGCTTTAGCATATTCCACTCATCCTCTTACTCTATGTACATTTACAGTGAATAAAGCATTGAAGCACCATACCAGGCCTTGTAGAAGAACAAAAAAGAGCAGAGCCCAGTCCCTAAATTGGAGAGTTTAGTCTTATGGGGAAGACAGGGCATATATGTAAATAATGATATTATAAGCCCAGATATGATCCTTGTTAGAAGAGAGTCACAGATAAAAGTTCAAGAGTTCAGAAGTGAGGTGGCACCTTAAACTGTTCCCTCTTGCCTCAAATATTCTAGTGGAGTTATACAGGATACAAGTAAAGGATACTTACATATAGGATATATAGTTATATACATTTCAATGAAATTCTTCATAGAAACCAGGGGCCACTTCTAATTTACCTTATTGTTGGCATCAGTATCATGCATAGAAAAGGAATGAGAGGAAGGGCTGATGAATGCAAGGAAGAGTTGACATGGGCCGATCTGGATTTTTATGGTATATTCTGTATGTTTCTTTTGGGATTAAAGAAAAAAGAAGGGAGTGGTACAGGGCCCAAAGTATGCATGGAGTTCCTAAAAGCCCTCCTCACATAGAAGTTCTGAGACCTACCTCTTACCAGTTAAAGATTTAATTGGAATTAACAAACTCATCTCCTTAGGAGGCAGGCCTGGCACCGGGCATCACTGTAATCTAACAGCTTTCCTCCAATCAGTCCTCAGGCCCCCTCTGATATGGAAGAGAACTGGAGGAGGATAGAGAGCAAAAAAATTATGGATTATAAAGCTCTTGGAGGAAAGAATGCAACTTGAATTTATGACCTTCATTACAAGCTTGGAAGGATGAATTACCTACCCTCAGAAGCCACCAGAGTTCATTACCTCAGCAGTATATCACAGTATAGAACCAGAACAGGGTGAGGCAGGAGGAATCAGAGAACTAGGAGAAAAAGTGAAAAAGGATCCACAAAAAACAGTAAAAGAATTTTAACTACTTGAATGTGAATAGAGTATTTTAGTGTCCTTTCAGTATAACTGTGGATAATATATATACCACAATAAACTGCTTATGAGACCAGTCCCAAGTAGCTGTATCTGCTGACCATCCTCCCCTGGGAAGCCAACAGGAACATTCCTATCACATGTTAGAGCCTGTTTACGTCAGTCATCAGAAGAAACCCAAGTGCCCTGGTCATCATTTATCACGTAGACTTGCTCACATCCAGCTCTGTACTTCCCTGCACTGACTTGAACATACAACCTTCCAGACCCTCCACATCCTTCCTTCCCTGTGCCATTTATGCAGACCCCTGCTCAATGTCAGCTTCCCACTGAGAAGGAATCCTCCCCACCACCTCATCTAAAACAGCACCCCCCTGTGTGGGGGGGACTTGGTGAAAGAGGGAGCCTAGTAAACATAATAGTCTTCACGTAATTGTAGATTAATGATAACAAAATAAGTAAGTAAGTAAATAAATAAATAAAACAGCACCCCCTTCCCATTCTTATGCTCTTACCCTCTATAGTTCTCCTGAGCAAATCCATTTACTATCCATTTTTCTCTTTGTCTATGTATTTCCCCACAAGAGAGTAAACTGATGTAAACTCCAAGAAGGAAATGACATTGTTTACTGCTATCTCCCCAATTCCCAGCAAAAGGCTTGGTATATATTAAGTATTCAATAGATATTAGCTGAATGAATAAATGGGAGGTAAACAATAATTTTTTTAATATATCTTTTAAAATTGTTTAACATTTTATTTGTCAAATTCTTTATAGCATATGTAATGAATAACAGAAAAATTTCACATAGTTAACTAAACACAGATAATGATATATAATGATAAACACCAGAGTTCTAAGAATACCGAAGTGGGAAAATAAACGAGGCGCCCAGAGGACCTAAAGGATTAACATCCAACTGGTTCCAAAACTTTATGTAGGGAACAGTAATTTGCAAAATTTATATTCCTGTACAAAGTAAGATAACTTTTCCTTCTACCAGATAAAAGTACTTCATTTTTGCCCTACCTGAAAAATAACATAGGAAGAAAACAGAATTCTAACTTGATTCCTAACTATGATAATAAGAATGCCTTTGAAAAAAATGACTTATCCTAAACAACTTGTGTTCACTATACATGTGTAGCCTTTTATCCAGAAACCTAAAAAGATACTGGCTGGCCCCTTGCTCTGGGACTTCCCTCTTCTTGAGAAGCCTTCTTTGATCTCGAATCCTTAAACATCTGTTACTCTATCTTTCCTTTTATTTGCTATTCTTCTCCATCTGTGGCCTTTATCAACTTTATTCTCTTCCACCCTATTTCTTCCTTAATTCTCTTAATTTTTCCCATAGCCTTTCCTTTGTCCCCACTTCTCCTAACCACTCTACACAGTTGAATGCTGATGAGCACCCTGCCCTGCTCTGGACAACACCTCCTGCCTCAACCTGTCCCCCACACTGCCATGGCCTTGTGCCCAGCTCTCTGAAGTTCTTTCTCATAACACTCATGTAGGCATCACCCTCAGTTTTAGACAAAAGAGGTACATACTCAAACTCTTGCTCTGTCACTTCATTTATTCATTCAACATTTATTGAACACTCACTATGTGGACTGGGCCCTGAGATCAAACAATGAACAAGAAATATTTGGTCACTACCCTCAAATCCAAGCCAGTACAAAGAAAGATGCTTATGTTTAAATCAATAGCAGAATACATGTAGTTTGTAAACTAAAATGATGAGGTTTCTTTCCCTTAATTTCCTTAAGCAGTGTTTCACCATAAACAATCTGAGACAAGAATATACCAGAGGCAAAATAATTTGCAAGAGAAAAAAACAAAATGGAAAGGAAAAAGACATCACTCACTGATGTAAATGCCAGCAGCTCCTCTTCAGTTAGCTTATGCACTGGGTTATTCTTTTGGAAATTTGTGCTTTAAATTTTAAAAAAGTCAAGTTAGTTCTAAAATGCATGTTGTACTAACGAAATATAATCTTTAGGAAGGCAACATAAACCATATATATTTGAAAGCATATATTTTAATATTATTGCATTATATACAAATAAGGACATGAGTGTCAAAAATAAGTTCAAAAAGTAATAAAATGTTGACAAATAAAATGTGGTTGGGGTATTAAATAGCAACATAATTTATTCTACTAGGAAAAAAGTGGTCCAATCTGTGCCACTCCACAAAGAAAATGAAATGAATTAATATGGCACCAACTCCTATTAAACCCATGCCAAAAAAAGTAATTACCATAACCATTAGATAGGCAAAATTAATAAGTTGTCAAAGAGACAGAAAAATGGGAATTCTTGGACCCTGCTGTTCCAAATATGCTTTGGTAGAAAAATACTGGGAAACAATTTAGCACTGTCTTGAAACATGAACATTCACATATCCTGACCTTAGTAATTCCATCCTAGGTATAAGCCCAGAGAAATTCTAGAACCAGTAACTGTGGAACCAGAAATTCTTGGGCCAGGAATCATATACACAAATATCCATAGTAATACTCTATGTAATAGAAAAAATCTGTAAACAACCCAAATGTCCAACAGGAGACTTACAATTATGAAATATTCACCCAATGGAACACTATACACTGCGAAGTAAGTTGTAGCCACATATAAAACATGAGTGAATCATAGAAACACAATAATGAGAAAAAAACAAACCACAGACTACATATAGTAAGATACTGCTGTCACAAAGCTCAAAGACAAACAAAATGAGACAACTGACTTAGAGATATTAAAAACATGTGAGTAAATATTATTTTTTTAAAAATCAAGAAAATGACAAAATTCAGGATAGCATTAGCTTTTAGGAAAGGCAGGAGGATGAGACGGAGAAGCACACTGACTGGGCTAATGGCATTTGTAATCTCCTAGTTCTTAACTTGTGTGGCAAGTTCATTTTATAATTATACTATTTAATTTACATTTGCATATATTTTTAAATTCTTCTGTATGTAAATATTACTTATATTTAAAAATGAAAAGCAAACACCACAAAATTGTATCGCTTCCTTATAATTTTCAATATTGCTAGGGGATTTTATAAGCCTAAAATGTCTACTTAATAATTCTTGAATGAACTTATTTTTATTGTTGGTAAGAAAAAATAAGTGAATCAAGGGGAAACTATTAGGAAATAATTTGCTTAAAACATACAAACACACAGACATATACACTTAGTCATTTCTAGTTTAACTATACAAAAAAATTATGTATCAGGTGCAAAGAAGATCCAATTAACCTGAGGGCCTTTCAGTGCTAAGACTGTGATTCTGATGAGTGAACAGAGCATTAAAAGTCATTCCAAGATAAGAACCTCATCCAAAATGGATTAACATTCATCTCTCACATACAAAATTCCAATCCTAAATTCACCACATGAAGTATACAGATAAAGTGAAATGCTACAGGCTCATAACAAATAATTAATGACACAGTCACTGAGTCAGGCCACCATCCTTTACCATAATAACTGATGTAGGCTTAGAATATACTGTTTTAGAATATACTGTTTTGCAAACCTGAAAACCAGTTTGAATTCCCAAAGGGCGGCTGTGTTTAAGGAATTCCTACAAAAGCCAAGCAGGCTTACAGAGTATAAGACACATGGGGCAAGCTGCAGCATGTGATCTTCAGAGAAAATGAAACTCAAGCAGGAGGCCAGCAAAGGACAAGAGTAGACAGGAAGGTGCATGAAGCTAGCCCCACTGTTTCACCAACCTATTATCTGTAAGAATTTGCCTTTTCTATGGCTCCTCTCTAAAGCAGCCCAGCCTACCGTACTGCCCAAGTCACCTCTGCACAGGGGTTAGTGACTATAGGGATCAGGCAGAGATCAGGTAGCATAACAAATCACCCTTCACAAACTCCAACAGTAGCTCAGTTTGCACAAATCATCAATTCACTGAAGTTCTAACACAGAGGTTTATAAGCTGCATCAGGAACTCCAAGATTCAGAAAATAATCAAATAGTTTTCACTAAACAATGAAGATTTAAATCACCCATGAAGTCCATTCAGTACTTTTAACTCTTCTATCAAGATTTCACCAAGATTTATTTGGGAAAAAAAACAGTGTTTGTAGATAAGCCTTTTCTTGGTTTTTTGGTCCTCTCTCAACTGTGAAGTATAACTCAGTACAGCTGAAGGTCCACTGACACAATGCCTGGGAATATACATATATATATATATATATACATATATATATATATGTGGTTTGATTTAATTTTCTGATGAGTTGACAATTATGAAATTGTTAAAATAATGTTTTAAGAAACAGCACAAAGGAAAACTCAGAATTTGGGTCAGTAAAACCTGGATTGAAGCCCTAATTAATGTTTTGTAATTCTGAACAAGTTGTTTAGCTATTTGAATCCTGATTTCCCAAATGAAAAATAGAAATACAACCTCTAGTGTTGTTAGAACATTAATGAGGGATAATGTGAAAGTACATGGTATAATTCCTAGCACATAGTATTGCTTATAAATGGTTACGTATACTATCTATATACTAAGTATCACTATGAATTAGACAAATAATTTTTCAATAGTAAGCATAAATTCTACAGCTGGAATCAAATAACATGACAGGACAAGCTATTTGGATTTAGAAACAGAACTCTATACATGTGATCCCTTCCAGGGATTCCTGGTAGGCTACAAGAAGACCCACAAAACTTCCCTCCTCTGATATCCTTGCTAGTGAGGCATAATGTGAATCTAGTCATAAAACAAAACAAAACAAAAAAACAGACAAATTCAAACTGATAGAAAGTCTACAGAATAACTGGCTTATAAATTTCAAAAGTGTCAAGATCATGCAAGTCAAGCAAAAATGAGGAATTATTTCAGACTGACAGAAACTAAAGAGGCATGACAATTCAATGTAACACATATATTCTAGACTAGATCCTGTGCTATGAAGATTCTTGCAAAAACTGACAAAACTTGAATGGGGTCTGAGTATGAAATGATAGTAAAGTATGAATGTTGATTTCGTGATTTTGATAGCTCTATTGTGGCTATGTACAAAAATAACCCTGCTTGTTGGAAACACACACTAAAGTACTAAAGGGTGAGAGAGTATCATATTAGAAAATTATTCTCAAAAGCTCTTCATGATGCCTTGCCCTTCCAACTTTGATCCAAATTTAAATTTATTTCAAAATAGAAAAGAAAAACAAAAGGAAAAACTGGACCTACCACACATAAAGTTTTATAGTATTAAAAAATAATTCTATCCTTTGAAATGTAAATATCCTCAAAGGTCAAATTGACATTCTCACCTATCCTAAATACCCTAAATCTATTCCTAGTAAAGGCTAACCACAGAAATTTTACTTCTTTGAATGAAGAGAAGGATAAGTATACCAACTCACAGGAGATTCCTGACATTCCTAATCTCTAACCCTTTGATTGATGGCCTAACTAGTCTCGATTTCCTAAGATTACAAATGCCCTATTCATCTGGGACTCTTGGGGCATCCCTCAATAAATATTTCTCCAACACAAGAGAACCAACCTGCAAGATGTTCAAATTTGCCAATAAGTCATTTACTCACCAGATTCCAAGGATAACAGCAAGTTCTTCAGCACAGAGGTTGGGCATCTGAAATTGCTCACAATCTGCTAACTTTATCTCATTTAGAATGGTATCATCATTGAGCTCAAGATTCTAGTGGAATACAAAAGAAAATATTTAGCCCAAAAATTAATTTGATTCCTTCAGCAGACTGTATGCAACTGACTGCTGGTAGGGATAACTGACCTTTTGTTTAAAGAGTGTACAGTGTCTATAGATGGTCATTGGGCTGTTTCTTGTGAAATGCTTATTTGGGGGAAAATTTACTATGTAGAAGTGGAGGAAATGTTATCTATACCTCAGGATGCACTCATAATATAATTAATAGGATTAGCAGCTATCATTGATTAAACTTAGTAAGCAAAAGCCCCTCTAACTGATGCATCAGGATTCAAAACCAGATCTTTCTACTCTGCCTCAAAGTTCTAGCCTAAAACATCAACTCCCAATTCTATTTCTCAGCAGAATTTGGAATAGCCAAAATGATTTGAAAAAGAATAAAATCTGAGGACTTTGAATGCTTGATAGAGTACTTGATTTCAAGAATTACTACAAGGCAAAGACAGTGTAGTATTGGCATGAAGATAGACATACAGATGAATGGAAGAGAACAGAGTCCAAAATTTTAAACCCACATTATGTGATTAACTGATTGTCAACAGAAGTGCCTAGGTGATTCAATATTGTAAAGTCTTTTCAATAAATGATATTGGTACAACTGATATCCATATGGCAAAAAAATGATCCTCTACTCTTACCTCATACCATACACAAAAATTAAATCAAAATTTATCACAAACCCTAATGTAGAAGCTAGCACTTAAAGATTTATTGAAGAAATCATAGGAGAAGATTTTTAACTTTGAGGTAGGCAGACAGTCCTTAATTAGGACATAAAAAAAACTGAGCCATCAGAGAAAAACTTAATAAACTGGACTTGATTAAATTAAATATTTCTGCTCTTTGAAAACATTGTTTAGAAAATGAAAAGTGAAGCTACAGGCTCAGAGGATATATTCACAAAATACATATCTGAAAAAGTACTTGTATTCAGAATATGGAAAACTCTTACAACACAACTGGAAGATAAGCCAATATAAAAATGGACAAAAGATTTGAACAGACACTTCATAAAAGACAATCACAAGTGGCCTAAAATCCTTGACAACAATCATCAACAGGGAAATACTAATTAAAAAGACTGACAATACTAAATGTTGAAAAGGATCTGGAACAATTAGAAATTTCATACACTGCTGGTAGAAATATAAAATGGTACAACAGTAAACAGTCTGCCAGTTTCTTAAAATTAACATACATTTACCATATAAGCTACCAATTTCACTCTAAGTAGTTTCCCATGAGAAATAAAAACATATATCCACACAAAGACATGAATTTATTTTGTAGTTTTATCTGTAAAGCCCCAAACTGGAAACAATCCAAATGTCTGTCAACAGGTAAACAAATTTAAAGAAATGCAATGTTCAACCCACGGAATTCTAATCAGCAATAAAAAGGAACTACTGACACATGCAACCACAGGTAAATCTCAGTAACATCCTACTGAACAAAGAGGCCAGATACTAAAGGCATGTGAAGCATAAGTCCATTTGTATAAAATTCTAGAAAAGGCAAACTCTCTGTAGTCACAGAAAGCAGATTGATGATTGTTTAGGGCCAGAGTGGTAGGGAATTAACTACAAAGGAGCATGGCAAAACTTTCTGGGAATGAAACACATCCTAACTGTAATGGTTGGGTGTATGTATTTGTTAAATCTTATCAAACGAATGGGTTTAACCTCATCAATTAAAATGGGTTAACTTTTCTGCTTATAAGTAATATTTTTTAGAACGTATTTAAAAAAATGAATTACCAAAAAATAGCTAAACCCAAATGAGATACCCCTACACACATACTCAGTAGAATGGCAAAATTTAAAACACTAACAATACCAAACATTGGCAACTGGTGCTCTCAAACACTGATGATGGGATGTGAATCAGTACCACCACTTTGGAAAACAGTTTGCCAGCTTCTCATCAAGTTAAAAACACACTTACCACACAACCCAGGCATTCCACTCCTAGGTATTTACTCAGAAGAATTAAAAACATATGTGAACCACAAATGTTCAGGCACCTTTATTCATAACAGCCAAAGACTAATAACAAAACAGAAAACAGCTCAATTGTCCACCAAAAGGTGAATGGATAAACTACCAACCACACAGCGAAATAATACCTAGCAATAAACAGGAACAAACTATTGGTATCAACAAAACATGGATGAATCAATCCCAAAAACATTATGTTGGAAACAACCGAAGTGTCAATCAGTGGATGAATGGATAAAGAAGTTGTGGTGTGTACACACACACACACAGATAAAATTCAGCCACAGAAAATGAGGATACCCTACTAGTTGCAACAACAAAAATGGACCCTGAAGGCATTATGCTTAGTGAAATAAGTCAGACAGAGAATGACAAATAATCTCACTGACACGTGGAATCTAAAAATAGAAGAAAAAAAAACCTCAGAAAAAGAGATCAGACTTGTGGTTACCAAAGGCAAAGGGGACTTGGTAGAAGGTGGTCAAGAGGTACAAACTTCCAGGTGTAACATAAGTAAGTCCTAGGGATGTAATGTATGATTTGACACTTTAGCTCACACTGCTCCATGACATATAGGAGAGTTGAAAGAAACCAGACAGAAGAGTCATACTATATAATTCAATGTATTTGAAATTCTAGAAAAAAGCAGTTCACAGAAAGCAGAGCAGGGGAAGGAAAGCGAGTCACTGAAAAGGAGTATGAGTGGGCCTTCTGGTGTAAGGGAAATGATTCTTTATTTACAGTGGTAATTACAGGGTCTAACTGTCAAAACTCCATACGATTAAAATTTTTTCAAATTCAATAAAAGTAGCTAAAACTAGGAAGACTTTAGGAACAAATTGTAAGCAGAACCCTCCAGTTTCAGAAAGCTGGAAGTTGTCTATGGCTAAAAGGTCAAACCTCTTAACTGGTAAGCAGTTAATCTGTCCAAATCACAGCCCAAAGGAACAGCTTTCCTTTCGTCCTCAAGCTCACCCTAACTGCAGGCCTTGCTCTATCTACAAGGTTTCAAGCAAAGAGTATACAACCTCTGATCAGCAACTGCTGACTGGACAAACACAGAACCTGAGGCTGCTGCTGAGAATCCACTGACAAAGTGGCTCTTCCTCCCTGAATGAGCACCCTTCCAAAGGGGGCTGGCATGTATGCAGCACACCCTGGCGGCTGTCCATTTCCAGCACAGGCTTTGCATAATTTTAAAACCTCATGCAATTTTAAATTTTCTAATGGCCACACTTAAAAAGCAAAAAAAAAAAAGTTTTACCTAACACATCAAAAATATCCTTGTAACACGTATCAATAGAAAATTATTAATAAGATACTATATATTCTTTTTCATGAACACAGTCTATGAAATCTGGTGTGTCCTTTACACTTCAGCACATCTCATTTGGGTCAACCACCTCCAAGTGATTAATAATCACATTTGGCGGATAGCTACCGTACTGGACAGTACAGCTCCGAATATCCCCAAACTCTCGCCTTTCTGCATCTTATAGGGTTGCATCAGACTGCTTATTAATACCCAATGATTAATAACACACTTGTGGGGAACCTTTATAGATCTAATCTGATTCCTTCACAAAGTGTGATGTAAAACAAATGATGAAACTAAGAATGCAGTAACTTCCCCAGGTTCTCATCCAGGCTAACAACGAGGACAGGAGAGGAGCCCGTCTCGTCCTTCCAGCCATGGGACTCTTCCCCTCCGACACAGAAGACCTGAGACATGTCGGTGTGAGTAATGGGGCAGCACTGACTTGCCAGAAAAAACAAGTGAACAAAATAGTTCTGGTCTTTATTCAAAATTCTCCATTCCTATTTGGTTCTATTTTGAAATTATAATGGGTCTTCCACATACTTACTGACTTATCTAACAAGCCCAAATTTAAAGTACTGTTCTACCTTAGTCCCACTTGAATTTCATAACATTCTACTGAATCAAGAAATTAGCACACAATTTACCTCCAATGTGTGGGATTCAACATATTTAGCATTTAATACATATTTCCTTTTAAGTGATGCTGATCACATATGCCTTTGTCTTTTCTGTGAATACACAATTTTAATTTATTCTCCTCCATGCAACAATTGAACAACTAACACAGAGACTGTGTGTTTGATCTCCACATTGGGTGGCTCATAATTTTTGGCTTACTAATTCCTAATATCCAATAGCTTTAGTTTGTAATTCCCCATTAGTGACACATTAAATACCTGGGAAACATTATGTTCCTCACTGGCAGTAAAATTACTGTACTTCCTCAATTCTCAGATACATATTTTCACACTGTACTATTTCTAACCATCGGAATATTTTGAAATGACTAAAATATGACAGTGCTTTTTTCCCTGAAGAGTGGTTATTAAACAAGTAGTGGATTTTATAACTGAAGTGTCTATGACATAAGGATGTATTATCTATAATTAAATAAGATCTACCTCCCAACCATGAGTATAAAGCTGTTTCTATTTAATCCAAACCTACATCACATAATTTACACTTTCTACCCTTTAGTAGTAATTAATGGAGATCATAAGGTTACCCGAATATATTTTCTTTCAAATATGAAAGATAAAACATATTACATTAAATTGTACATCATTTTTATACATTCCTCATAACAGTCATCATATCCTGTTTATCATCATAGGAGATATTTTTCAACAGGCGAACTCCATATAAAAAAACAATAGATTAGTGAATTAAATGCCTGGATTGCAGAATTAAATCTGTTTTCATCAAAGCTGTGCTTTGGCCTAAAAATCAAGCTTACGACATTAATCTAAGACTTAGGACTGGACTTGGGTTATATGAAAAGGTGCAAGGAGGACAGTCCAGTATATATAAGGAGGAAGCAAGGAACAGCACAGTTCCCTGACCAGCAGCAACACAAACACCTGTCCAGCTGTGGCTCAACCCACCTGAGGAAGCATAAACCACACCTTGCGTGATCTCATCCCTGAGATCGACATTGACATCTTTCCCTTCCTTCCTTCCTTCCCCTCTGAGAACCAACAGCGGTTCCTCCCTGAAGTTACCACAAAAGCAAGCCAGACAACGCTGGGAGCAGGCCCAAGAGGTGTGCAGTGTCTCATCAGAGGCCTTCCTTGGGACTTCACCTGCTAGCACTCTTCCTTCCCGTCCCCAGTCCCCATCCTGGTGCTACTTTCAGTAAAGAAGAAAATTTTAGCATACAGTGTATCTAAGATAAATTCATCTGCAGGCTCTGTAATAAAGAGCAGCAAGACATGGGCTTCCAGGGCAGTGACAGCAACCACAGGACACCTAAGAGTGTTGGTCTGGGGTCTCTGGGATAAGAAAACACAAATGCCAATGACCGCCATAAATTTAAGCTACCAGGGAAGAATACATTTGGCAGCTCAAGAAGAACTAAGGTAGGACCAGCCCAATAATGACAGAGTAAAAAGACAGATCAGAAAAGGAGTTCTGATCACCTGTTTGCATATTTAAAAAGGGCCCAAGAAATTTCAAGGTCTCTCAATGTTCAAAAGTATCCACAGAAGGCAAAAGTAAGGCAATAAATATGGTAGCAACTAGAACATTAATATCTACTCAGTCTGCCTTTGGATTTCTTCAGGGAGGTCGGTAACACATAACTAACTGCATTATTAATTCTTATTTACTGAAGTTGAGAAGAAAAGTAACATTTTATCTCTACTTAAGGGTAAAAAAGGCTTAAACATGGGGTTGCATTTTGGGGGCTTTTTTTGCTCCCAAGCCACCTTGAAAAAGCTCAAGAACAGATAAAATTAAGGTCTTCCCACCCAGTTCAGGGTTTCTATAAAACTCACCTATTAAAACTGTTACCCTTGGAGGTTAATTTAAATACCTTACAATCCTACTCACCTTGGTTAAATGTTCCTGAGGAGTGGGTGCTGGGCTGAACTCACAATCTGAAAAGACATCCTCTCCCCTTCTTACATCTAGAATAAGTTGTGCCACATAATTTTCCTGGAACTGTGTCCTTTTTCCCAAAGCACCTGAAAAAAATATATAAAATTATATTTATTGACTTGTCAATCAGATCTACTGTACAGTTATAAGGAGTAATATTTTCATAGCACTTTAAAGTTTATAAGGCATTTTCTCTATTTCACATAGGAGAAACCTGAAGTCCAATGACGATTTTAAAATGACTTACAAAATGATAAAGCCAATAAGCTCTGGGCTAGAATTCAAACCCAGGATGTCTGCCACTTGATTTCACACACTTACTTTTGCATCAAACTATTTCCTTCCTCAAAAAGGAGTAACTCATTAAGTTTCAAAGGTAGAAGAAATACTATCATCTCCATATAAAAGATGAAAAAATGGAGGGTCTGAGGTGTGGCCGCTTGCTGAAGATCACAGGGCTTCTTAGAATCAGAGCCAGAGCTTAAAGCCAGGGTCTCCAGGGGCCTAAATCCCAGTCTGTTACACTGTCTGGCTTCATTTAATATCAATATTTTTTTATTCTGTATCTGAAATAACTTGCTGCAGAAATAACTAGCTTTAAGAGAATCAAAAGTTCTAACATCCATTCTCTGGCAAGAATCAGATTACAAAGACCTTGATTCCAAAGACCAGTCCAAGAAGTCTGGATTTTATCGTGTGATGAGTCTGGCTCTAAGTTATACATCAACTTTTTAAACATGTTACACTGAAAATAGCTACTGAGATGGTCTAATGCAACTTACTTTTTTATAGTAAAGCTACAACTGAATGGAAAAAACTAATAATCTGATTCTCATTTTATATTTGTGAGCACCACGTTTGTATTTTAAGTTCTTCACTCCTAACTTGGAACAAAATATGAAGAACTAGCTAGTTAATGTATCAATAGTTAAAGCTAACTAGACAGAGTACTGTGCTATGAGTTTTTAAACAGTCCAAAAAATTTCCCTGAAGACCAAAATATTTCAAAAGTATGATCTTTGAAATTAACCTCACAAGTTATGTTACATATAACTCTATTTTCAAATACAGAGAAGACTTCAACTTACCATGGCCATTGTTACAACAAAAGTTATAAGAAGAATGTTTAATACTTTTCTCCAACACAAACAATGTAATAAAAGATGGTTAAGATCCCAGACTAGGTCACAAACTCATATTTAACTTATAATACATTTTAAGGATTTTATTGACAGGCCAACTCAATAAGCAGCAAAGAACCTAATGGCTAAAAATGGGTCTTGGAGATAAACTAGACCTATGCTAAAGAAGACAAACCGGTTCAGTCATTTCAACATTCCCAGACTGGTAATCACAGCTTGGAATGCTGAGCCGAAATTCCACAGGTAAAAATGGTGTGATCAACTAATGATGTCTGACTTTCATTAGCGTATTCAATATTGAATGCCAGTTGTATTGTGAGATTAGGGATACAGCAACAGATAAAAAGAAACCAATGTTTCTTATTTGGCATTCAGAATTAACACAGAGGTTTTTGGAGAAATTCTGTAATTTATTTGTTCACTCAACAATTCTTTACTGAGTGCCAACTATTTGCCAGACATTTTAAGGGTTTTTGTATTAAATCATATTAAATTGTATTGTGAGTGTTAAATATCTAAACAGAATAGTTAAAAATTTCTGTTCTTAAAGAATACCAAAAAGCAAGGTAAGTATTTATTAGAAAGGGCAATGTTAAGACGTCAAACTACAACTTGGGAGTCAGGAGGGACTTTAATAGGGTCACATCCACAGCCAAATGGTCAAAAGTTCAATCTATTTTTTTGTAAAGCAAAGGACATAAAAAATCAACTACAACCATACTACACAGCCAAACTGCCAGTGTATATATTAGTTTTATCACTAAAACAAATCAATTACTCACAAAAGGAAAAAGTCTTACCTGTTAAATTAATTTGTAATTTGCTGATGTCTTTAGCAATGTCAAACTGATCTTTTGCTTTTTTATATTCATAGTAATATAAAAATACGTAAGCACATTCCAGATGGAATTGAATAGCCAAATATTTGCCAGAATCATCAATAAATAGATTCTCTAGTTTCATCACTGCAAGACAAAAGATGAAACATTTAAAACTGATGAAAATAAAGATAGACTGAGTAAATGAGGATGTGGAGAAAAGGAGACCTCCTACATTGCTGGTGGGAATGTAAATTGGTGCAGCCACTGTGGAAAGCAGTCTGGAGTTTTGCAAAAAAAAACTTAAAATAGAAGTACCATACAACCCAGTAATTCCACTTCTAGGAATTTACCCAAAGAAAACAAAATCCCTGATTCAAAAAGATACATGCACCTGCTATGTTTATCGCAGCATTATTTGCAATAGCCAAGATATGGAAGCAACCAAAGTGTCCATCAATAAATGAATGGATACATATACACAACGAAATATTATTCAGCTATTAAAAAAAAAGAAATACTGCCATTTGTGACAACATGGATGGACCTAGAGGGTATTATGCTAAGAGAAATAAGCCAGGTAGAGAAAGACAAAACGATATGATTTCACTTACTTGTGGACTATAAAAACACAACAAAACAAAACAAAATGAACAAAGTAACAGTCGATGCATAGACACTGAGAATTGACTGGTGATTACCATGAGAAAGGGGTTGGGGTAGCTGGGTGGGGAGGGGGTGCAGATAAAAAGGTACAAAAATTCTGATCATAATGTAAATTGGTCACAGGGATGGTAGTACAGCATGGAGAATACAGCCAGTGATTCTCTAACATCTGATAGTAACTGCACTACTGGGGGTGAAGATTTAATAATATGGAGAACTGCTGAAATACTGTGTTGTATACTTGAAACCAATATAAGATTGAAAAACAACAATACTTCAATAAAACAAACAAACAAACAAAGGTGAAATAAAGATTGACTCAGACAAACCAAACCTAACAATGTTAGCCACAAGCAGAGGGGCACTAAATCTCAAGCAGAAGGAATTTTATTCTAGATGAATGGTTGGAGATGAATGAAGGAATAAAGAACATTAAAAATGGTAAATCTAAATAATCATTAATTTAATTAATAAGCTTTAATGTCTTGTGGGAGCATTTAATCAATAAGCATTAGCATCTCTTAAAATTCTGTACACATATACACCTTTACCTACCCAAGAGAAACAAATGACAAAAATTCTGCACAAAAATGGTCATGGCAGCTTTATTTGTAACAGCACCAAACTGGAAACAACCTAAATGTGTTTGATGTGTATCTTAGTCAGTTGGAGGTCCTAACTCATCATTAGGAGAATGGATAAACAAACTATGGTATATTTATGCAATGGAATGAAAAAAAACAAATTGCTGATAAATGCAATTTATCACTGGAAGAATCTTGTCAAAGAAGTGGAAGAATCTTGACTCAAACAAAAGAAGCTAGTCAAAAAAAGAGTACATACAGTCTGAGTCCATTTATGTGAAGTTCAAGAACTGACAAAAGTAATCTTTGATAATAGAAATTAGAATAATGGATTGTCTCTAGGGGCAGAGTAAAAGAGTGAAATGTTTCTGCGGTGATAAGAATGTTCTTTATCTTAATCTGGGTCTTGGTAACACGAACTGAATACATTACTCAAAATTAATCAGCTATAGGCTTAAGATCTACATGAATAAAGTAAAAAACTACACCAAAAAAAATCTATTGAGTAAAATGTTCAGTCCATAATATGTGAAGTATATATATTACATAGTCCCTGCTCTTAAAGAATTTTAAATATTTGATGAAATCTTTAATTTAAAATTAAATGATGAGATGAGGAAGACACATATAATAATAGTTCACAGGTAGCATTCTCTGAGCACTCACATGTTCCCAGCGCAAAGATAAGGATATTATAAACACATAACCTCCTTAATGACACATAATCATAGGAGATATGATTCATAAACCGCTCTTCCTTATTTGTCTAAATCATGCTATAAAAATAAGATAACACAGGTGATGATACAAAGTACCAAATGATTCTATAAATAACAATACAGAAAATCTAAGGAAGAGATAAGTTTACAGATAGTTTCCCTCATAAAAAAGGGAAACAATTATACACACACATGTAAAATGTATAAAGGATAACACTATATATATATATACATACATATCTAAGTACATGTATGAAATACACAATAAATATTGGCTTAGCAGTTAGATTCTAATGTACTTCTCTAAATACCTGACTTGAAAAGGTGGGAAAATTATAATCTAGTAAATAGTATCTGAAATATAAAATGGCTGTCAAAATTAGCTATATGTAACAAAGAGGCTCGCTGACATACACACATTGCAGGAGGTGTCTACAAATTATCTCATACATCCCTCTACAGTATCCTTGCCAAATTATCCCTCACAAATGTGTCCAGTAATGGGTTAGTCAGCACATCACAGCAATCCACAAGAAAAATTCCATAATGAATGAGCAGAAAATGTACTTCCAATGTCCAAAGACTGAGAATCAGTTTTCTATCATTCAAGCAGAAAGGGAAATGATATTTACTGAATGTCTCGTCTGCCTAACACTACGACTTCTACATATTATTTAATTCTCACAATGACGTTTTGAAGTTGACATTATCCCCATTTAGTTCATTAAAATTGAACTCAGACAGCTTGCTGACTAGTCACCTGAGTTGTAACTCTGTGGGGAAAAATCTGTGTCCCAGCCTGGGCCAAATTACCTTTGAAACCAAAATCAGCCACAGGGAGAAATAAAGTGGAAAAATTCTGTTTATTGTTCACAAGCAGTCATCCACTTCTGCTCACCCGTGTCTCTCATGGCCTGGCTGCAAAAAGGGACCCACCCAACGTCTCTGGTCCAGATATGCCCTCACTACACCATGGAATCACCTACTGATATGGAGATGGACTAAGGCCAGGTAAGAGGTTCTGGAAATATTGCAATTTTACCCGCAGTTGTTAAGTGGCAAAGCCAGGATTTCAATCCAAGCTTATTAGAAAAACAGAGGTGATGGAGCTGGCAGAGGAAGGACAAAGGTGTAGAGGTGATGTTACAAAATCCAATCTACTTTATCACCTAGTAATCTGACAGAAACACCTATAGCTAAGAAATAGATATTCTTTGTCATACTGTGAACTGAAATTAAAATTGAGTCTGAAAAAGAAAGATAGTATTTTTCTTTTTACTGCCAGCCTTTTAGATATTCTCTGGACTCAAAGAGATTAAGTCAAGATGTGTTTGTCTTGCTTCAAAGGCAGACAGGCATCCAAACATGAACTTTGCACACAGAAAAATTTTTCAGATTTCCTCCATGCACCCCAAATTCAAGCTGAATTTGATGATACTCAGTGTTCTTGGTGAGTACTTCTTTCTCAACTTTCTTTTCCTTTTTCCTGCCCATTATTTCTGAGTGTCTAGCCATTACTCTCAGAAACCTTCTATGATCTTAGCACAATTCTCAAGTGATACAGTTTTGCTTAGTTATCAATGACAGTGATCTTCCCATCAGTAAAGGTTCTGGATGCAAACATGTATCAGGGGATGTGAAGCTTTGCCAGAGTTTTTAAAAAATCCTCACAAAATATTACAAAAAGGCCATTTGTGTGCTTAAGTAGACTTGTTAGGTTGTGAAAGCTGATTCAGGTCTAAGAAGACTATCAAATTTAAACTGTCCTAATAACACTAAGTAAGTCAGTTCTATCTCACAGAGTTGTTGTAAGGAATAAACTAGTTAATATATTTAAAGACTTAAAACAGTGCTTGGTATGGAGTAAACAGGAGAGAAAATATTAACTGCATTATTTTATTAGATACTAGAATTCTGCCTTACTGACCAGTTTGGAGAAATGTAATTGTAAGAAAAGTAAGCAGGACTTTGAGTTGGAAACTCTAGATCATAGTTCTGATTCTTGGGCAATCTGAGTCTCAGTTCTTTTTAAAAATGAGTTAGTTAGCTGGACAAGATAATCTCTAAGGGGCCATTCCAAACGAAAGATTTTGGACGTGGACTGGGTTGAGTTGCAGGACTGAGTTGTAGAAATCGGAAAGAAGGATGGACTTGGGACCCTTAGGGAAGAATGGATAAGATTTAAGAACTGGCTTAGATATGCACGGATGGAAAATAATGAATCAACTATGAACACTAGGTTTTGAGGTTTGGATAACTCAAGGTTTAAATAAAAATAGGAGTATGTTGACCCAATAGACATCCAATTATTATTTTAACAAATCAGTAGGTTCTTCACAGAAATGAATATTCATGACCTTCTGGATCAAAAGGCAACTGGTACATTTAAAAACAAAACCTGTTCTCATGCGATTATTTGAATGCTATGTTAAAATGAAATCCCTATGGATAATTATGATTAATCATATTTAGTACATTAATAACATTCATTCCAAAGTATCAATTTTTTTAATAAAGAAATACATCAGTCACCAAGAAACTAATCTCTTGAACAACTCTTTCCATGTGGAAACAATCTAACCCTAAAGTCAGAAAACTGCTGCAGATGTTACAGCAGAACTGTAACATATAACATTTTAACCTGTTTTCTCTTAGACAGTGACTTCTTCATAAGCTCATCTTCAAATAGCTAAACCACAATATGACATCTCATGCACTCCACAGTTTTCAGGATCCAACCCCACAATAAATGGTGTGTGCCCTTAAGCAGTCTTTAGAGAAGCATGGTTCCATTGCTGTGATATCTGAAAAAGTGGCTAAGATGGTGCTGAGGAGCACACTGTTCAAGAGTCTAACTTACTCCTTCCATAGATGTGATCAGTCCAACAAAGTTATGCTGACATTCTGATGGGCTCTAATCTACTAAACTGTACTGATGTAACATTCCTGGACAAAAATATAAAGATCACAGTTGTTCATAAAATGTTTGCTTATGTTTCAAGGACTGAAAAAAAAATCCTGCCAACTTTTTGATGATCTTTCAAGGGCAAGGTTTCAAATACAATATCCTTCTCTGGACTCTGAAAACTATTTCAGTATAACTGACTGCTTGGTCAACATTTGGGCCAAATCCCAGGACAAAATATTTTTTGAAATAGAATTGTGGTATTAAATGTTGCCATTTAAGACTATCTGCAGACCTTATTCAGACATAGCCAAAATGGACCAATTTATGACGAGATAAAATGAAAAATGTCATTGATCAGCCTAGAACAACATAAAAATTCTTAGTTGCATGGCAAATCAAACAATATGCTAAAATACACTGCAGAAAAGGATTGAGACCACTTGGGGAATGAGTCACTGAGAGTCATATTTTCCAGATATCGTAGTAAACCTTTTCTGTTTGGGAATTTAATTTTACCTCTTAGAAAAGAATTCTCTCTAAAACATACCAAATGGTTACTACCTTTTAAAATGGAGTATAACATCAAAATATATCACATTGCACACTTTAAAAAACTAAAATTGAAAAAATAAAATAAAATGGCACAGAAGGAAAGTACTTTTTTCTTAATAATTAAGGGTCATCATTATGAACATTAGTAGACATAATGCAGTAAAGATGTAGACATAATGCAGATTTATATAATATGTAATTAAGGGAAGAAACGTGACTTCCCCTATAGCAACTGCAACCAAACTTGATCTACTTTAAAAAAAAAAAAAAAAGGCAAAAAAGCCTCCCAGTAACACCTTTTTTTTTTTCATATACCCAAAACAGTATAATGAAGCACTGGAAACCATGTAATATCCTATACAGTATAACGTAATTATCTTTTTACATGATTAAATAGTGGGCTGAATCCTGATACCATCTTATTTCAAATATTTTCACCATCCTCTGGAAAAAATAAACTGTTTTCTCCATTACTATCAAAGACATTCAATACATCCTTGGTTTTCAAATTTTTACCCAATTTCATGAACTAGAAGCTTATTGCCATTCTTCTTTCTTTCTTGCACTAAATTTCTAAATTTGTTTCTGAAGTGTATCTCAATTCATTTCAGAAATATGCAGTGGCATGAATGGGGCAAGACTTAGTCTACACATTTTTCATTTTACTAAAATTAGAAGAAAATGATGTCTCCTAACTGGGGCTTCAGGTCTTAATTTCTCCAACTCCCACTTCATAATTCATTCTGAAGAGAACTCCACACATAGGCAACACTATTATGAGACAAAGTCCCATATAGTATCTGGGTAGGATTGATTTTCTCATAACTTCTATAATATTCAATTTAAAAAAAAACTCTTGTATAGAAGTTAACTCAGATAAAAACTGCTATCACACTAGAGGACAAATAGAGTTCTACAACTTCTCTCCTAAAAAATGCATATAGAAGGAGTTCAGTAAACAGTAGCTGTTGCTAGTCAACAAATATGTACTATTTACTAGTTTCTAGGCACCATGCTAAGTAGAAAGGAGTGAAACAAAACAGGTCAACCTTCAAGGAGCTCACAACCTAGAGAGTTTTACAATCTTACTGAAAATACAGATGGTTCAATAGGCTAAATTTGCTCATAAAAATCTTTTACAATCCAAAAGCACTAAACTACAGATTTCTGCAGGAAAATGACAGATTTTTCCTGAAGAAATATTACTATGCACAAAAGTAAACTCCTTACATGTAATAAAGCAACTAATCTGCTATCACATCAGGTTTAAATCCCATGGTAAAATAAACAGTTGTTTATATTTATAAAGTTTGATCTAACATGCCTTCGCTTGTCCATAGCCTTACATTACATAACATCCTGAAAGAATACAGATCTAAGCTCTGGTATAAACAACATAAATGAATCAATTATTATACTGACTGAATAATCTTCCCTTAGTATTCTCTTTCTGAATCATGTATAGATATTCATTTTATCTCAGATTAGCATATGCTTATGTATTTCTGTCCCAGAACAAAATAAAAATTGAGAAATTAGTTTCAAACCAATCACCTAGCTTATTAATATTAGTGCACAAACTAATGTCCTCTCTAGTGCATTCTAGCCTAGCTTGTTAATACACAGATGTACCCTTGAAGGAAAGAGACTCCTGAAAGGTACAAGAGCTTCTTGCAATTACATAGGCGGGAGGAATTATTTTGTGCCTTTATGAAACTACTACCTCCATCCAGTGCAGATCACTGCCTCTGCACCCACGGTGATGCTGACCACCACTGCCCTCACTCCTTACACGGTAGTTCCCACCTTATCCACGGGGATTGCGTTCCAAGACCCCCAGTGGATGTCTGAAACCACCAAACCCTAGAAATACTAAATTTTTTCTTATACATATGTACCTATGATAAAGTGTAATTAATAAATTAGGCACAGTAAGGGATTAACAACTAATAAAGTAGAATAATTATAACATACTGTAATAAAAGTGATGTGAATGTGACCTGTCTCTCTCTTAAAATATTTTATTGTACTGTACCTACCCTTCTCCTTATGATGATGTGAGATGATAAAATGCCTGTGTGAAGAGATGAAGTGAAGTGAATGATGCAGGCATTGCGACGTAGTGTTAGGCTACTACTGACCTTATGATATTCATCAAGAGGATCAACTGCTTCCAGACCACGGTCAACCAGAGAAACTGGATAAGGGTTATTACTGTGCACATCTATGCATACATATATATACATATTTCTCCAAACCCTTGCAACCTAAAGGAGCACGCACTTTGTAATTAGACACACCTAAAGTCAACTCTCTTCTCTGTAACTCAGAAGCTCACTGCAGAGTCCAAGTCTATTTGTGTTCAAGATTTCCTTCATAACAGAGAATTTCTCTTTTCTCTTGTTTTGTTTTGTTTTACAACTTTTGCCAAGAATAATCATTCCAAAAGCTCAAGGAATTAAAGTACCCTCAAGTGTCAAGGTCCCCAAGAATCCCTTTTCAAAATGCTTCCCCAGAAAACATAAAGGGTATCAGCACCAAGGGCCACGGGAGGTATTTACATGAATGTGTGTTTTATACTTGGTAAATTTTTCACTTATATTGTAGGCACCTTTCTATATGTACATATTACAATAAAAAATAATAAAAACAAAATGTAAAAATGCCTCTCTAACCCACTGTCATCCTTAAATGCATTTTCTATCACATGTTAAACAAATGAGACCTTTTTTCATGTACTCAAAAGAATGTAGGATAATTTCCTATTCTGTATGTACTCTGGCATAATTTACTCGAGCTCATGAGCTAAGGGTTTTTTTTAAATAAAGGGAGTTTACATTTGTTTCCAACGAAGCTTCTTAAACAACAGAGAAAATATTAATATATGTTTAAGCAATTCGTTATAAAATCATGGTGATCTACACAGAACAAATCACTCTTCCTACATAGGTAATATAAATGACGGTGATTGCCTCTTTTAAAACTCAAAGACAAAAGATATTGTATAATCTGACACCCTAATAATTCATGATATTCCATACCCAGAAATAAATAACAAAATGAAACAACTTCAAACAAAAAGTTACTATTACCTGTCAAAGAATAAACTAAAAAGGAATGTTTCAGCCAAGAAATGAGAATGGAGCTACATTTCCATATCAAACAAAATTTGCCCCATACCTTGATCAATAGAGTCTTCAGCCAGAGCAAACAGCTGAGGTGAGCGTTCCTCGAGCAAGTGCTGATGAATATTCACACACCTCAAAGTCCACCAGGGCAAGCTCTAGAAAAGGAAAGCACCACATAAGCTGAGGTAAAAGGACCCTCTGGAAAAAAATTTTTACATTAATTTAAATTAATTGTTAGAATTTCTTTTTTACTTTTGTGAAATTGAACTTCTTCATCACTAAGAGTATCCATCTACTGTTATGTCTTCAATAATAATAATACCCAAATTCACTTCTACCTCTTGGGCAAGAATAACATCTGTCCGCTGTTCTCTCAAAGCCTGTATTTTAAGCCAGTTAGCCTTCGTGATGCCATTTGGAACTTAAATGACCTCCTCCTTTAAAATGTCTGCTGTATCTCACTACACTGATGGACAGTGATTGCTATGGGGTTGGGGGTGGAATTTGAGAATATGGGTGAATGTTGAAACCACAATGTTGTTAATGTGAAACCTTCATAAGATTGTATATCAATGATACCTTAATAAATACATAAATAAATAATAAATGAGAAATCTGCTGTAAGCCTCTGGCTCTGCTGTGGCATGCTATCAGTGCCATAAGCCAAGCACCAACTCCTTGCCTCCTTCAAGAACCTCCCATGGGGGTAATTCTTCCCCTTGCCTGAACTTCCATCACATTATCTGTACCACCCTTTGTAAACACAGCTCACTATATTCATGTATGTCATCCCTAGCTTCCGATATTGTCTGCCAGCTATTCAATAAGATGAGAAATCACATCCTACTCATCTCTGTATCCTCCTCAAAGCAAAGGACTTTGCACAGACACATAGTAAGAAACACCTAGGAACATCCCTTCCATCGCTTTGTGAAACCTGTTCCATGAAACCTTCTCCGCTAGCATGGCATACATTGGTCAGTCATTTCTCTGAACTTCTACAGTCTTCCTAGAATAAGCACCACATTAAACAGCACTTATTTTCAAGTGGATAACTCTACCTGGTCCAAATATTTTTAAGGATAGAGATCACATCTTATAAATTGTCTTGACCAACACACAGAGAACATATTACCTTTTTCTCTATTCTCTGATACTTATTCTTACTTGATCAATTTGTCTTATTAAAAAAAAAGAAAAAAGAACAGAAACAAGCAAGTAGCCAATATGGAAGCACATTCCCGTCCTCCAGAAAAATTCATGACAAAGGTTTATAGTCTTCTAGATCTTCCTATGTGCCTGTATGTGTGTATGAATATGATATAAGATAAAGTATTTTTGATGGTCTCATTAAAGTATCAAGTATGATCATACGTCAAATTATCTAAATTAATTACAGCTATGTCACTTTGAAATATATTGCATGAAGGTGAAAGAAATTAATTTTCCCTTTTGAAAATGCAATACCTACCAATAGGAGACCATGGTTAATTACAAAAAGCAATTTTTTTACTTTAACTTAATTTCTTAATTTGATTAAGGAGTAAAATTGCCTGGTTCCCTTCTAAACTGCTACATACCACTGTTTCAACAATACTGCAATACAAATGAATTCTGACACTATGACAAAATCCTTTCTAATTATTAATGCTGTTTCCTCAGTCCATGTAAGGCAAGGCAGAATTATCTAAGAGAAGGAAGTTGCCCATCATTTTAAATTTAATTCCCTGAGGTATTGCCTCATTTGCATTCTTTTCCTATCACTTAGGCCAAAAAAAAAAATCAGGCTACATTACAGCTATCTGTCCCTTATCTGCTGTCAGCAGTGAGTCAGGTTTGGCAGCATATTCTTTCCTTTTCTAGACATGGAAATTTAGATAGAGCCAGTCAAGGAGACTGCTCTTTTAAGAAAACATACAATATAAGATGCTGAACTCTTTAACAATCAAAATGTATAAATCAACTCTTAACCCAAAATCTTTATCTGGGGGAAAGAGGAGTATGAAAAAAATAAAGCAAGTATAACCTATTTTTCTACTAGATAATAAAATTGTCTTTTTCTATTTGCCAAGAATTGCTTAATAGAAAATTTGATGTGTTCATGAAAAAGGTAGCTTCTAGATCCTGTCTCCTGATGAGAACACTTGTTAGAGCTGCTCTGATGGAGAAGCCATGTTAGTTCTTGGCCTCCTTGAACACTTGTTAGAGCTGCTCTGATGTTCCTGACCTCCTTGAAGACAGGAAGCATCACTGTACTCCAATGGCACCCAATAAATCTTCATCAACTTATTCTACTTCATAAATAAGGAAACTGATATTCAGAGAAATTAACTAGCATAAGGTCACACAGCTGTTAAGTAGCTGAGCCAGACAAACTCTGGTCTTATTTCAGAGCCAAGACTCTTTTATTCAACAGGTACACATTATTAATACTAGTCTATGCACTTCACAGATTAGGGGCTGAGGGAACACCATCTTCTCTTACAAAGTTCCACAAAAACAGTATCATAATACACAACTTGATATATTCCTTAGGAGTCAGCCTATTCAAACTTAAAAGGTTAAAAGTAACTTGGATTAGTAATGTGTTGCTTCTTTATCATTTCATCTTCATTTATCAAAGAAGTCACTTTTAACATCCTCATTTGGGAATGATATATTTAAGGCCCAAAGGGAAAAAACTTTACTGTTTTAACTGCAAGGCAAGAGTTCAGCACAGAAATATCTTTCCATGGTAACAAACAAGAAAACATGGTTTTAAGCACAAAATTTGTTTAACATATGCCAAGAAATTCAGGTAACTTGTCTCTGCGACCCTACAAATGTCTGACATCTTAGCAGCAGTTCCGTTACTTGTTTTCCTAAGTTGTTGACAGTACATGTATCATTTTCCAAATTATCCTTAACGTATTTGCTGATGAAAGTTTTCCACCATCAAAATTAAAACTGTCTCACTCACTCTTTAATGACCAATTAGTCTCACTAAAAAGAAAAAAATGCCATTTGGCAGCCTCTTGCTTTGGTTATATTTTCTTTACAGCAAAGCATGAGTCAGTCTATAAGACCATTTAACTCAGATCAAATCAGAAAAAGTGTTTTATTCAAGCTTAAAGTGCTAAAAAATGAAAAATTAGACCATATGTCTGCTAGGACATGTTGAAATCCATTTATTAAAAACGCTGCTACTATAACTGTGTCCAAATCCTTTGGCTCTCATGTGAGTTGTGGTTGGGCATCATTTCCCTTCTTAAGTCATCTTTGTCTCAACTTAAATGCTTAGGAAAGGAAGCCCTTGCACAGTACAGACTGAGCCTACATTCTGCCCACAGAAATATTCAACTTCTTGAATATTTTCAGCCAACACTTAGAAATCAGGAGATTTGTCATACAATATAGATTTTTCTATTTTTGGCAATGCAGGGTCTGCTTCCCCTAGTGGCCACAATCAGAACAGGAGTCAGCAAGCCTGTGCGTCAAATTCAGCCCATGTCTATTTTTGTACAGCCCAAGAATTAAAAAGTGTTTACATTTTTAAATCATTAAAAAATATATATATCTTGTGATGTGTGAAAGGCATATGACATTTAAGTCTCAGCATCCACCATACAGCTTCACTGGGGCAGTCATGCCTGATTGCTTATGTATTGTCTGCAGCTGCTTCCACACCATCATGCAGAGCTGATAGTGGCAGAGGTGAGTAGCTGCAACAGAGACTGCACAAGCTCACAATCCCACTAAACCTTCAAGACTTGCTTTATATCTTTCTTGTAGCTTTTGTCACCTCCTACTACATTTTATCTTTCTGTGAGTGTGCTTCTTCTCCCTAATTTATATGTGACCTAAAGAAACCATATAACAGGTATTCAAAAATGCTCTGCCAAATCCAACCCAAATAATGAACATGATAGAATGTGAGCCAGGAAACAGTACTTAAAATCCACTGCAGAAGTACTGCAATTCTTTCTCTAGTTCATTTGCCCTTATGTGAATTCATCAAAGACTAGGAAGGCTGTTTTAACCCATATTACAGATTCAGAGAATGAGCAGTTATACACCAGCACGAACACACACACACACACACACACACACACACACACTCCTCTTACAAGAGACTCAACTCTTTTTATACTAGATGAATCTCACAGGAGAAGGTTTTTGCTTATATTCATCAGATTTAAAAAATCAAATACCTAAAAAAGACTTAGAAAACATATGTCAAGACACTGCTGATATCACAACTAACGTCTGATGCTAATTAGCACGAAAGTCACACCTGGGTATAAATCTCCTGGCTCCTTTCTTCTCTTACCTGTATGTCTGTCAGTTTATGTCTTACATTCACTAGGATAACCCGTGCAATTAACAGCAGTATAGGCCTCAAGGTCAGGCTATAGACTGATTCACCATCCATAACGAGCAGATTCAGAACAACTGCATCCAGGCCTTTGACCTGAAAGACAAAAAACGTGTAAGATAGGACGATATAATTTAACAAAATATTAAGGCCTTTTAAAAATTCATATGTTTCAGTTAATTCAGTTTTGAAACAAAGGCATTAATCTATTATACAGCAACTGGCACCGGACAGAATCACAACATTAGAAACGCCCTCCCAGATGTATAAACCCAACCCACTCTGACTGTTGGCCACCCATCTGTTCAAACTTTAGAGGAACAGGTATCTCAAGAAAATGGTAGACTGAAGAAGCATTTGTTTCTTTACTTACAAAATACCATTTCAATAAAAGCATCCTTATGTTAAGGTATTTATTATGAAATATAATTTAATAATATTTATTAATATAAACACATTAACACCCACACTTCATGTGCTTCACTCACTAGCAAATGCCATCACAGAGCATATCTGCTCCATAGCTCCTGTCAAGCCAAACACACAGCAAGGTCTTACTCATCAAACGCTGAGCAGGCTTACAACTACGGGCCAGGAGAACAGGTCGCAAAAAGGGACACCTGTGAAATACCCACTCCTCAGCTGAACAGAGACTTTTCTATAATGGACAAGGCACCTGTGTTGCTAAAATGTGGACTGCATAATTCTGACAGCTGCCACAAAATAGAGGGCAGGAATGCTTACCTGTTAGGAACATGGGCTCTAATGAAACAGACACAGGATAGTGCCCTTTTTGCGCATTAGTTTGTGGCTATAGGTAAATTTTGAACCTGAAGACTCCATTTCATCAATTGTAAAATGAAATAATAGAACCTACACCTCACAGAGTTTCTTGTAAGGACTAAATTAAATAATCCTGGTAATGCCAGTACCTCGTTTAATACTTTATTAATGTATTCAATGAGGGCAAGAAATAGCTGTGGAAATTAAGGGCAATCCAAAACGACACAGAAAGTAGTATCTGAACAGTCATTACAGCCCAAGCTTCCCAACTCCCAGACCAATGTTCTTCCTACCAGCCCATGCTGCCTTTCTCATACATCTCTACCTCCTCCTGCCCCTCAGCAGGGTCCAGAGCTCCACTGAGCACCAGGACTTAAGGACAGGGCCAAGGTCACCTCTAGGCTTCTGGCTGGGACAACTAGAGTGCGGGTAACTGACATGGACACTAGAAAACTAGAGGACCTGGTTTCGAGAAGAATTTCACCATGAGTTCAGTCTTGGACATGATGAGTCTGAGGTATCCTGGGAGACCTCCAAGTGGAGGTCCTAAATGTACAAGCAAACATACTGACTTAAGAACCCAAGAGAAGAACTTGCTTAATGTGCCAAACTGAACCTGCAGCCTTCAAATCATCTTGTCATTTAGATGGATATAGTTGTCTTCCTTTCCTAAAGTCCAAACCAAACTAATGATCTTTATTCTAATTACTTTGAGATGAGGAATATGTCTACCAGTTCTAGCAAAAATTTATATCATTATCTTCTAAATGGAATCCCTAAATATAAATAACAAGCAAGTAACTTAATAAGGCAACAAATTAAAAATTATACAACAAGCCTATAATACACTACCTGGATATCATTGCCTCTGATACTCAATGTCAGGGGTTGGTTACTATATCTCCTACTCTTAACTCAAAGTTCTCTGGAGATGGTATTAACAAGGCAAATAATGAATAAATGAGTGAATCTATGAATAAAAAAATTTATATCCCTAATATCATCATGAAAAAATTAAATGCTTTTCTATCTTCTGCTTAAGTAAACCAGCTTCTGCCTACCCCAGTGATACAACACTGATACTCCGACTGAGTTCTAAACGTACTTCCAGAGGGTTTGGGAAACGGTCCATTTTTTTTAAAGAGGATTGTTTACATTTTCAATGAAAATAGACAGAGCGAAGGTTACAACTCCTTTAGGAACAATTCCTCAGTCAAGGAAGCATATGATATATATAAAAAATACATATTTATCAGCATCATACTGAAAAAAATTCAACATCTGGAAGCCTGAGACAAATGTAATATAAAACCAGATTACCAGATCAAGTTTTATGGGTGAGAAGGGACCAAATACTCAGACATGGACCTTCAATGCTATTCCTCTGAGGCTGGTTAGCAGCAGAGGTCAGAAACAGTGCCAAAAATGCCAAGGCCATAAGTTAGAGGCAGGAAAAATTAATTTGACTTTGGTGACTAGACTTCATGATCATAAAGTATGTTCACAAGTATTTGTGCTTCATGATAATTGAAGACATAATCAGTACAAAAAAATGACAACTAGAAAATACCAGTGTGCTGCTCCCCACAAGCTTCCAGATCCTCAGATTGCTGGAAAAAAGAGCATATTAAGTTGAATAATTCTTTTAAAACAATCTGATATTACCAAGAAGAGTTGAATATGCATATACTCTGGGGCACAGCAACTCCACTCACAAACATATACACTACAGCACAGCTTCCCAACTTAGTGCTGGGAAGGGCTTGCAAGTGTGTGAAACTACCCATCCCATCACCCTCCAGGTGCCCAGCTGTACCTGGGGGCCAGTAAACAGAGCCTCCTCCTCTCAGCACACTGCACACACACTATCTTTTTAAGTACACTGTGTTTTGACACTCTTGCAAATGATTTCCAGAAGATGTGTTCCTGATAGCACTGTAGATAATATATTGCAGAATATAGAAACATACCATATGGCCATCAAGAGTAGAACAGATATATAAACTGAGGTATATTCATTCAACTGGAATACAATGATAAAAATGAGTAACGGCATTTCAAAAATATACCATTGAGCAAAGCAAGACACAGAAGAATACACAGAGTGTGTTTCATTTATATAAAGTTCAGAAATGGCAAAACTTAATACATTTTCTAGGGCTACTTCCATAGGTGCTAAAACTATGAAGTAAATCAAAGAAATGATCAACACAAAATCCATGACAGAGGTGGGCTGGGATGCTATCAGAAGGTACACATGGGGGCCCCTCCAAAGCAGTACTTCCCAACCTTTTCCAAGTCAGAGCACACCAGGTGATGAGAGAAGGCCGCTCCACCAGCAGAGCCTGGCTCCCAGGCACCCCCAGCACAGGCCCGCACAGCCACTGCGATGGCAGGGGGGGCCCACCAGCTTGGCAGGAGCAGCTGGGAAGCCCTGCTCCACGATGCTAGGAATGTTCTCTCTCTTGCTACACAGTGGGAATAAAGGAGTCTCATTACTGTACATATCTTATATGCTTTTTTGAGTGTATGAAGTAGTGCTAATAAAAAAATGAAAACCCAGGTCTTAGTCAAAGTTTCCCACAGGCTGGACTGAATGTCATTGAGTCTGATGCTGCTACTCAAACAGGCTCAAAGCACCCCTTTCCCACAACATGGTACCTTTCTCCCCTCTAAACTTCTGCTCATATGATTGTACCTAGAATGTGTTCATCCTCTTCTCTACTTATCCATTTTTTCAACAACCACCAGGTTCTAGTTCAAGGTCCAGTCCCAACTGAAAGGTCTCCTCTGACAAAGTTCACTCTCCAGAGAACTATTGGTTAACTTGAAAATTTCTCACAGTCTGAGTCTCTCATATAACCCATTTTTGTACTGCTGTGAGTGGTTACCTGACTTTAACAGGTGCTTCTACACTAGTTTAGTGGAAAGGGTACTGGCTTTGGACCCAAAAAATGCAGATTCCAATCCTCCAACTATCAGACCTCTGACAAGTTTCTTTCACCACCCTGAGCTTCAGTTTTGTCAGCTACAGAATACCTCAAACTGATATAACGCAGATGAATTAAGCACCACGCAAATATCAGAGCAAAGTAAATATTTACAACTTTTACTGTTTGGTAGGTTTCTAACCTATGCTAGAGGACCACAGAGGCTAGAAACTGTTTCATCCACAATAACACAGAGAATGAGATGCTCCATATAAGTAAATTTGAATCAATGAAGCATGTGAATCACTGATCATTGAAGCACCTCTCTTTAAGTGCCATAATCTTTAGGATTTTATTTTAACAATTTCGGGTGAAATCCTTTGTAAAGTATACATTAAATTCCCTTCTTAGACATAAGCTACAGAAGATCTTTTAACCTTCCAATAATGAATTATGAATTTCAGTTACTCTATAATATAATAATGACTCATTAAACAGATGTACACAGAATGAATTATTGTGGCTTTCAGATTAGGGTTGCTTTTGTACCTCTTCCCTTCTACCCCACCTTCAAATGATTAACACCTCTAATAACTCCATCCCCCTTTCATTTGCTACTTTTAAGCCTGAGAAACTAAGTAACAGTACATAATTCTCTTTTGCTGCACAATCTTTGGAAGCTAAGGGATCCAAGGCTGAGTGATTGACAGCTACTCTGAGGTGGCCGGATGAATCAAAGTCACTACACTTCTTTTACAGAGCGTATTATACTAAACACTATGCATATGCTCAAAAACTCCTGACGACTGTGGACTACAAGCTCTACGGATGGCCTGCTGATGCAGAGCAATAATATCAGCTTCATACACAGATAATAATAATTGTTATCACCATGGAGCACCTCTGGGCCAGGCACTTGGAGGAAGTATTTGTAATATAAAAGAAACCACTCCCAGGCACTGTTGTTAAGCACAGCAGCCCAACTTACCTGTTAACAAAGTTAAACAGATTTCCAGATTTGTTGCTCTGTCGGAAAATATCTTTATGTAAGTGTGGTAATACATGCATCGAGGTAACTGAAGCAGCTGCCTAGGCTTTAATCAAATGAGCTGCAGAACCCCATAAAATAGGGAGTGTATGAAGAGGAGCTTGACAACAGAACTTTTGGAATATTTAAAAATCTGATCAATAAATAGGCATCTTAGTAGGTTCTGAACAAACTATAAAGTCATGTTTCTTTCCTATTATGTACTCCAGTTTATAAAGACTAGTCCTAAAAAATAAGTAACACAATAATAACTATGACATTACTGGCCATAATAATGACATTTTCAAGAAGCATACCTCACTGAATTGCTGGAACAAAGCAGATGGTAAAAAGTTCTGAGGGTGTAAATCAGTGAGGGGCCCCGTCCAGTTACTCTGAACAAAGAGTTGCAAACAGCTCACCCCAATTAGGAATATCAGCTGTTGTCTGTATATAAGAACAGGCAAAAAAATAAATACAAATCACTATCACTGTATACCCACAAACACTATTTCATTCATTTCAGTTTTATTAAGAAAAATGTTAAGCTATCAACCAACATTTATAGAGATTATATGACAGTACTACAAAATCTTTGAGACCTAAACAACTTAGGTCTGCACTGTCCAATATTATATCCACAAGACACATTTGGCCCTTTTCAATTTAAGTTCATTACAATTATATAAAATATAAAATTCAGTCCCTCAGTCACTCATTTGAAGGGCTCAACAGCCAAAAGTGGCTAGAGGCTACTGCACTGGACAGTGTGGGCAGAGAACATTGCGAGTCACAGAAAGTTTTCTTGAACAGCACTGATTTAGGCCCTGATCAGGCACTTTTCTGGCATTCTATTGAATAGCTCTAACACTGCCAGAGATGTATGAAAAACTGACTTTATACAAAGGAAATTGGAAACAAAAAGGTGACTTTAAATAACATTTTTTACATTTTACTAATCCTGTACTACAAACTACTAGTACAAAAAGACCCCAAGAAATTTCACTCGAGCTTACTTTTTTCAAACTGCTTCAGCTTAAGATGGGGTGTGAGTAAACTTTTTCTGTAAATGGACATATCTTAAATATATTTCAGGCTTTGCAGATAAAATGTGTTTCTTTTTTTCCAAACCTTTGAAAAGGTAAACACCATTCTGAGCCACTTTGGCCCACCAGCCATAATTTGCCAACCCCTGGATTACGATAAAAAGAAGTGGGGATTCAACTCCTACATACAACAGCCAGAGAATCCTGGAGTTTCACTCTGAAGAGAGTGAAAGCTTTCTTCTCCCTATATCTCCCAGGCCCTACCTCAAAACGAAGATTCTTTAAGGAAAAAAAATCAAACCCACAGCCTATGGTAGCCAGAATATAAAGCTCAATGCAGCTCAACTGAGCAGAGCAAAGAATAAGCAACACTAGAAGAAAGAATCTGTTTCTCTATGAAAACTTTAAATTACCTTTCAGTTTTGTCCACATCTGTTGGGTAATCCAGGAATGTTACTATCTGCTTCTCTAGGTAGCTGTCAATCTTTTCTTCAGCCATCATTGTTGAATTTAAAATATTCTGAGTCAATGAATTTAAGAGTATAGCCTCATAGTTCCCTTGTAGCAGCAACTGTAGGAAAGAGCCACTCTCTGTAATATAAAAAATTAGTCCAATAATACAAAAGAACATTTTTTTCATACTGTAAAAGATAATACTATTAGGTAAATCTACAACTTTAGAATGCCATATATAATTCTATATGCTTGCTATACATTACCAGAGAACAATGAGCAAAAATATCACTTATAGAATTGAAAGCTCATCCATACGATGAGCAGCAAGGCAGAAGGCCTAGGAATAATATTCCTCAGTTCTATCACCCTCAGAGCGATTCCTACTGCAACAGAAAATTTCCCATAGTCAGGGCTCCACGACCTTTCACGGTCTGGCTCCTCCCACCTCAGCATACTCTCTGCTGAAATAAAAAGCTGGTTCATTCACTATTCCCCTATTATCCACACACATTCCCACCTCCACACTTTACAGTTGTGATTTCTCCTGTTGGGCTCCTCTCCACTTGTCAAGACTTATCCTTTAATCAAAAATCAATTCAAATTGAGCTTCTTCCATAAAACCCTTCCAGACCCCAAGACTTCAGAAATTCTCTCCTGAAACACCTATTGTGTACACACACACACACACAGAACACTTATCTACTGTCCTAAATTGTTATTTATCCTCTAGGTCCAGCCTAAATACCTCAGTCAGATGTGTTTATATCCCCCTAATAAATGTGCCTTTTAACTCTTTGCTGCCTCATTTCAGCTTTTCTGCTTACCACAGCTGTGTTAACTGAATAATTACTTATCCAATCCGTACTTAAATGTCTTCATCTGCCAAATGGGATTAAAAGTAATATGTAATTTACACGCCTACTATAAGGATTAAAGAGTTTAATATAATGTTAAGGATTTAGAAAAGTAACTGACATTGCCATTGTCAGTATTACTGAACCTGGGCAGTAACAATCTGGGGGTAAAGACAAGACCACGCCCAATATGTCAAGGATGCAACAGCACAAAGCCTTAAAGAATCAGCTAGATTTTGGTAGGAAATCAATAAAACAAGGATGGGATGAAAACAAGCTATCTCCACCCCTTCTCCTCACAGTCTCGACGTTGGCTTAAGTCCTTGGCAGGTGTAGCTCTCTCACCTGAGCCTGCTACTCCCTCCTGCTTCCAATGCTGCCGCTCTGTCTCAGTAGGGAAGCCCCTCAAAACTGCCAGCTCCGGGGTCCACATCACCCCGGACACCGCTGCAGCCAAAATGGGTTCCTACGAGGGTTATACAGGAGTCAACAAAAGACAGGAAAGGAGGAAAGCGCAAAGACGCCGAAGTCTGGCGGCAACTGCTCTGTGGATACACCTGCGACCTTACATCCCCACGTGAGGAAACCGGCATGCGGAGACGGAAGCACGGAACACCCTGGGAAAAACACGCACGCTCCCTGCGCTGGCTTCCGCCTAGGAGGCCAACCCAGGGCTTGGTAGTGAGCATGCCCAGTGGAGATACCCCGCCCCGAGCGGGAGTGGGCGGGGTTCGAGGGCGCTGCCAGAGCGGCGAAAGCAGTGGCGGGCGGAGGGTCCGCGTGTCCTCGCCCACGCAGGGCTCGAACTGAAACGCTGCTCAAAGCAGCGGTCTCGCCGAAACCGGGCTTAGTTGGAAGGCCGGTTGGATTCCTAAGCCTTCTGGGGTCAGAGCCCTCCTGCCAGCCCGATGGGAGCGGTAGTCCTTCCCGCAAACGCAGGAGGGCTCTTGGGACCAGCATTTGGGTACCGTTCCGCGAACTTCGAGAGCCTCTGGAGTCCGTGAACCCCAATTAAGAACCCCGTCAGCAAAGAATGGGTTTTTCTTCTTTGAAAGAATTTGAGTGTAAGAAGTGTCTTTTGGCGCTGTCACGACATAAATCGTGCCCGAGCGGGACATCTGGCCCGCCAGCCGGTGCAGCGAAGCTTGGGCACGCCGATCGCTGCAGGGCCCCTGCGCGCGGCTGCTGAGCACCGCGCCTCACCCGCACGTCCTTCAACCTTCAGAGCCGCCCTCCGGGGCGGAAACCAAGGCTCCGAGAGCCAGGACGTGGCAGGTCCCGCCCCAGTGGGCTTGAAGCCTGCGCTGTACGGATGCCGTGCACCATCTAGAAAGCTTAAGGGAAAGGTGCCCACACAGGATTCCTGGAGGAATTAAGGGCAATAGAGATCGGATGCCCTAGAATGTCTTCTCTTTAAGAAGTACTTTTAGAAGGTATTTGTCCAGGGAATGATTTTTTTTTAAAGCACAAAATCTAGCACTGCCTAAACCATTTGACAGTTAAAGATCAACAGTTGTTAAAACACACTGACTGTTGAACCAAGTCCCTCACGTGTGTGTAGAGCCCCGCTGACCACATGATAAACGTGGTGCTTCCACTATAATTCAAGGTTGGTTGGTGGGCTAAATGTAGTACGCTAGACAAAACTAATAACTGAGTCTGTTAAATCTCCCTTCAGGCAAAATGGACTCCAGTAATAAGATGGAGAGGGAAAAACAAGGTCTCAATTGAAAAGAAATTGCTGAGTAGACACTGAGCTGGCGGGTGATTTATGTCCACTTAAGGGTGAGCGTAGAGTTGGCTGCGCAGTCCATGGGTAACCCCTGATGTCACTATTTGTCTTTTTTCTTGGACTGGACGGGTTACTCAGAGAGACTTTCTCCTACCAAGACGGTGTTGGTCTGGTTGCCACAGTTCCAGAGCCAAGTGGAAGGAGAAAACCAGGAGTTTCAGTATTTAGGAGCCGGTGTGTATATTGGACCCTCTACAGACCACTGACAGGGTGGAAGGGAAGGTGAGAGCAGGGGTTCCAGCTCACTGACTCAGCTTTGCAGGAGGGCTGCTCATTTTAGCCCCTCCTTCCAGCCTATAATCTTAAGTCCCAGAGACATTTAATGCTCCCCAGTTTTCATTCCTCAGGGCAAATGAAAGTTTGCTGTAGCTTTTCCCATTGCATTTCTAGAATTGGACTTTCTCTGGTCAGCTTAATCAGTTACCTAGTTTCTAACAGTGTTACCTGCTCTCATCTTCTCTTTCTTGTAGGTTATGTGTTAATTCTTTTTTCTTTATCATAGTTTTAATGGGTTTTGAAGAAGGTGGGAAATTAAATGCATATATTCAATATACCATGTTTACCCAGAACCTTGAATTATATTGTAAATGACAACTTTCGCCACATAGATTCAGATTTGATACATTTATGTTTTTAATCGTATCTGGTATTTTTTCAGGGAGTAGAGGGGAAGCAGGATCTTTTCACTGTCTCAATAATGAAGAAGTCAGGATTGTAACCAGCATTTTATAACCTTTCAATCCTTTTTCATATTCATTAACAAATCTCATGTTTAATAATAATTTTTAAATGTTTGCATATGTTTGTAGCAACATTTTTAGTAATAGCCAAAAACTGAAAACCCAAATGTCCATCCACAGATGAATGAACAAACTTACTTATGATAAACAATGGAATACTGTTCAGCTACACAAAATAGCTATAGATATTTTATGTATCTATACATACATACATATACATAAAGAATGAGCTATAGATATATACAAATATAAAAATAATTATGCTGAGTGAAATGTCAGAAAAAATGTACTATATAATTTCATTTATATAAATCTAGAATTTCAAACATCTGTAATGACCGAAAGCAGATCAGTGGTTGCTTGGGATTAGGGAGGATGAAGAGGGAAGCAGGGAGGGATACAGAGAAGCAAGGATGCTGGGCAGCTGTGTTCACAGGGTATGTGCACCATCTTGATTGTGCTGATGAGTTCATAGAATATACACAAGGAAGAACTTACCAACTGTACAGTTAAAATACATGCACTTTATCCTGTCAGTTATACTTCAGTAACTTTTTAAAAATTATCTGTTCTATAAGGCTTAAAATCTTATCTCCCAAGACTAATTAATATTCTCCAAAATCCTTCTACTGACATACAGTTCTTTCTTCTTATCTCACCACTGCCCCCTGCACTTTCCAAACACTGTCCCTCAGAACAATAGCCCTACAACCATCACTAACCCTCAGAGAGTTAGATAGGCTTTGCTTTGTGGTCAACAAGTCAAAATGGATTGAAGGCTTAGGATAAACCAGGTGCAGTGTTACACACAATTAAATGGATATTCACCTAACTCTTACAGCCAAATACTATTAAGCCAACTTTTCAGAGAAGGAAACTCAGAGCTAAGTACCTTGCCTAAGATTACATTAGATTTTGAACCTACTCTGACCCCCAAAGGTCCATGCTCTACATCTGGTGAGTAGAGATGGATGACAAGTATGTGACTGGTATGTAGGGCAGGGCAAGTAGATAAGTAAAATAACCTCACCAGGGAACATGCTGGAAACAACTGTGGACCACGGGCAGCACAGGTGCTGGAAATCCCTAAAAGCAAGGACTGGAGCAGCAAAGAAAGCATGCATTTAGGTGAGGTAAGAATGTTGGTAGAATGTTAAGTCAAGCTGGGGATGGAACAAGAGAGCTACCCTCCTTAATGAAAAGCCACCAGACCCTGTAAGGTTTCTTTATTCAGAAATTGCCCTGGCCCAAGCCAGGCAGCCCAGTGAAGTCCCCTAGGTTTTACTTTGTCCTTGGGCTCTTCGAATTGACCACTCCTAACACTAGCACACTCCCCTGAACGTTGTGCTGTTTCTCCCACAAAGCAAAAAAGGATCCTTCCCTTTGGTAGGTCTTGAGTCAGCTGAAAAAGGACAAGGCTTTCAACAAGCCTTCACCAGATGCACTATGGGCATAAAGGAGGCAGAAACATAGGCACAGGAACACTGCCACTCAGGCTTGCTCAGTTTGGGATTGACCCAACTAGCCCTACCTCAAGTGCTACCCGCCTGTGAATACGGCAATCTCTGGATGCTTGGAGTAACACGAGGGGGCTTCTGCCCTGAATGCTGGTCTTTAAAGGGCCCACATATCACAAACACACAAAATAAATCAGAGAATACATGGGGGTCCCTGTCACTCAAGGTCCAAGGTCACAGGGTGACTTTGAACACCACACTGTGTAAAACCTGAGGTAAGATGGACACTGTTCTGCTGGCAGAGACTGTGCCTGACCAACATATTTTGAGCTGAATTATATCTCCCCTACCGACTAGCCCCAAATTTTTATGCTGAAATCCTAATCCCCAGCTACGACTCCTCAAATGTGACAGTATTTGGAGATGGGGTCTCTAAGGAGATAATTAAGGTAAAATAAGTTCCTTAGGGTGGGTCCTGATTCAGTGTGACTGGTGTGCTTACAAGATTAGGATGTAGATAGGCACAGAGAGAAGACCAAATGAGGTAACAGGTAGACGATGACACCTACAAGCCACAGAGAAACCACCCCTGCCCACACCTTGATGGTGGTGCTTAAATCTGTGGCACTTGGTTGGCAGCCCTAGCAAATGATACACCATCATGAGCAATAAACACAGCTTTGTCTTTTATTTCAGGAATTGAGTAGTGGTCTCATCCTCTGAATCCGGAGTTTCCACCGATGTCATTTTAAGGACCATCCAAGGCAGCATTCCAGGGAGCCCTCAGACCAACACTGACTTTTTGAGCCCAGAGTCTTTGTTCTTCAGGCCTGCTGCCTGGTGAGTTAGTCTCAACCATATGAGATCTAAATAGTTTCATTGAGCTCCCAAGCTGAATTTTGTCTTTTACCCTCAGCTATTTAATGAGGCAGGTTTTTGTATGTCATTAGGCCCAGTCCTTTATTTTAGAAATTAGGCCTTTTGTAAGTCAGAGGGAAGGCAGTCCAGCAAGAAGACAATGGCTCTTTAGCATCTTACTACACTGATAGACAGTGACTGCAGTGAGGTGGGTGAAGACTTGATTAACACGGGTGAATGTTGAAACCAGTGTTGTTCATGTGAAACCTTCATAAGAGGTTTATGAAGTATATCTTTATATACTTTATTAAAGTATATCAATGATACTTTATAAAAAAAATTAGACCTTTTGGTATAGAGGTGCACTATTTGGCAGTCAGACCTATGTCTTTTATAAAATCATTAGACATTTTATTTGCAAGGTATATCATTTCATAAATATTTGTGTCATACATAGCTTGTATTACTTGTCTCTTGCTGTGTAAAAAGTCGCCACAAAACTTCGCAGCTTCAAACAACATTTATTATCTCACAATTTCTGAGGGCCGGGAATTGAGTGCAGCCTGGCTGTTTGCCTCAGACTCAGGGTCTCTCACAAAGAGGCTCTTATATACAAAGTTCAATGAGGAGAGGATCCTCTTCCAAGCTTATATGGCAGGCCTTAATTCTCACTGGCTGTTGGCCAAAGACATCAGTTCCTTTCCACATAGCCTTTCTCTAGGGACACATACAACGTGGCAGCAGGCTTCTCTCAGAGGGAGACCCAACAGAGACTACGGTCTTTTCGTAACCTAATTGCCTAAGTATCCTTTCACTTCTACCATATTCTATTTGCAAGAAACAAACCCGTAAGTCGAGTCCACATGCAGGGGGAAGAAGGCAGGGATCCCCGGGGTGAAGTCAGTCAGTCCTGTGGTGCTCTATACCCGAGGCAGGTGGGTAATGGAAGAGAACTGACTTGAAGCATACAGAGCCAGAAGCCATCTACACAGAATTCTTCAAATAATCAGACATTTAAAATTGTGAGAAGACTCAATCCTCATCAATGCCTTGCCAAAATGGAAGTCTACTTCTGTCAGGAATATACTTGATTTTACACAGAGTATATCACTATATATCCAATATGTGTTTTTCTTTTTGGATAGGAATCATGTAATACAGAATTTGTGTTGGTAGGAGATAAAACGTGTCAGAATACTATAAACAGTGTATATGTCTGTTGAAGAAGTATGTTTTATGCATCCCTGCCATCAATAATAAATAACAAATTTTGATCAACCATTTTGGGAGAAGTAATGAATTGTCTTTCACTGCAATAATTAGAAAATATTACGAAAATTGTGGTCATATGAGGTGATCAAAAGACTGTAGCCAAGAAAAAGTAAAAAAAAAAGACTACAGCCAAAATACATAAGGAAAAATTATGATAAATATGTATCTGTCAATAAGTTTTGTTATTTTTCTGCATTTCGTTATGCTTTTAAATGATTATGGTCTCTTTTCTTATTTCAAACAAATATCCACTTAATATAAAAAACATCTAAAAAACAAAAAAGACAAATTATAAAACTTATAGGACAGAAGACAGATTTGAAGTCAAATTAAAGCTACTGACAAGAGTCAAAGGGCTACAATTAAGGATTTTTATCAACTTTAGGAAAACAGATAAGAGAACCAGACATTTAAGGTAGGTTATTATACAGAACTATAGCTCTTTCTCACTTAATTGAATTAACTGGTAGGCTGTCCATGGAAAAAATATGTGTAAGAATATCAGAGTAAAAAGAAAAAGATATACATAATGTTTCTATGTAAAATTTAAAAATAAAAGTTAAAATATCCATTACATAAGGCAAGTTCAGAAGCCTTTCTGTTAAGGTTATATTAACCTTAAAACCTATAGATTCAAAATCATGAAGTAAATATACAGATTTTGAAAAGACTTCAGGAAAGTTTCAACCAATATTCTAAATAGGCCCAAGGTGAGATAAAGGGAACCTAATACTGTCTTTTATAAATGGACTTAAGCATGAATGATAGAATTAGAAATAATACCTGAAATTTCCAGGCTAAAAAATATCCAATGTGTAGCTAGACAATTCTACAGTCTTAGAAAGTAAACAAGTAAATCCATATAGTTTATGTTTTAGGGACACAAACAGGTTAAGGAGTTCTAGCTGGACCCTCTAAATAATGCAAACGGCTGCAGGGAAAGGGGAGACTCTGTAGCTGGGTCTGCCTAGTTTGCAGACAGCACGGTGAAAGGAGGAAGGGATAAACCAAACAAACCCTGGAGGAAGGACAGGCAAGAGTGAAAGCAAGGAACAGAGCTGGGGTCGGACGGCAAGGATGAGGAAGAGCCGTCCAGGTCTGCCTGTGACGCAGTCTTTGGAAGAGAGAAGAGACCAGTGAGGTGGGGAAGATAAGTATCCTGATGACACCAGAAGGCAGAGATGCTTAACCTGAGGCTGTGTGCCTCCGGGCAACCAATGGCCGGACTGGGTATGCCCTCCCAGGAGAAGTGCCAAGTGAATAAAACTGAAACCACTGCCAAAAACGGCCGCGTGGTGCAGTTTCTTCCTGCATAGGAGAATCTCATGGCTGATGGAACCTGAGGAAGTACACACACGAAGGAAGCAAAGAAAACCAGTCTTTTGGTGCAGCCCATAGGCAGAAGAGGATCCTCTTCTGTCCAGGAAATGGGTAGGTTCAGAGAGCTCAGGTCAGCTCCTCTAGCCTGAAGCTAGGAGACTAGAAGCTGAGAGAAAGAGGGATAGCTGATAGAAACTGAGCAGGTTTTAAGAGAAAAAGAGGAGTTTCATTTTAAGCTGGCTTGCACCTTCCAACCTGAGCATGAGGCCTCTGCTCTTACCACCACACTGGGCTCCTGGAAGAAGGGCAGGGGAACCAGGGACGAGCGGCAAAATGATTTAAGCCTGTTGCAGCTCAGCTCCAGACAGGCTTACACCAATACCAAATCAATCCTAGTTAGAAAATAAATGATTCTTTTGTCTTTGCATAGGGAAAAGCGTAAAAGAGAAAAAAAGCCCAATTAAAACCACAAAGGAAAAGATCAATAGGTGATTTCATGACAATTTAAAACTTCTGTGAGAAAAATCAAACAAAAATTAAAGGCCATCTGGCAACAATACATGCAAGTATGATAAAAGTTAATATTCTATACAAATAACTCATACATATTAAAATATACAAAAAAAAGAAAAAGGTATAAAGTGATCATTGACAAAGTAGGAATTCAAATGTCTAATAAGCATTATGTTGAAGAAATGCAGATGAAAGCCATGTTTGGTGATGACAGGTAATAATGCACATTAAAACTGTAGCACCCAATGCTGGCCAGGGCCTGGCAACATTGATATGGGAATATGAATCAATATACCTCTTCTGGGAATCAACTGGTCATATATATCAAAACCTTTGATCTAGTAGTTTTACTTTGAGCATTTATAAGGAAATAAAGATATAGACCATTATTTATAATAGGAAAAACAAATGACCTCAATGTCCCAATAGAAAGGGATTGCTTAAGTATATCCGGGTTAGTCAACCATTTTTTTTAATGATAAAAATGTGCATAGTGTATTTTTTTAAATTGGTAAAACTATATACAATATATCAATTATATAGAAAAGCACAGAAAACAGAAGATAGAAAATTAATGTTTAATTTCACATTTTGTATTTTTCAGTATTTTCCCAATTTTCCATATTGTACTAAATACATCAGAGTATAACTATCATAATAAAAAAAATTCAGTGTTACTCAAACCAGGTGAACCTGAGGCCCTGTTGTGCTGCAATTATCCTGCCCAAGACCGAGGCACCAGGGCAGCAGTGGGCCAGGCCCCTCATTCCAGTCCCCCCATAGCCCGGCTGTCTGCTCCATCTCTGAGTCTGTCCAGCTTCCCTAGGGTCTGCAGTTGGGTCTGATCCTGTATCTAGGTGGACCCAGTGGGCATGTCTGTCTCCATCTTGGAATCTTTTGGTCTAATGAGTCTCATTACCTCTCAAAATGAGAAGCAGCTTGTGTTTCAACACACTAATACTATTCCAGCACCTGTACGAGGACATACCAGAGTATTAACTTATAATTGTGGAAAAGAATATGGTATAAAATATATTTTAATTGTGCTCAAGTAAAAAAAAAACTATAGAAATTTGTCTACTAAATAATCAACTCTGGTTTAAGAAATAAATGGCCAGTCATTAATGCCTAGCTAGGGACCAACCTTCACTTGAGCTGTTTAGTACAATGCTGCTCAAGTCACGGTTCAAAGGCTGCTACCAACGGGCAAGGGGCTAGGTGTGGAAAGGGAGGGCAGGCAACGTGACATGCTGCAGCTTTTCTGCTGTGTTTTACAAAGTACCGAAAACCTTGGCCCTTCACCAGTTTAAGACAGACTAACAAGAAGGTCTCCCATTACCCATCTTCTCCTACATAAATTACAGGACATCAAAGGAAAAAAATTTGACTTTCTACATTTGTCTGACTGTTGATACTAGTCTTAATGCTAGAATGGTATATAAGCAGTTTGTTTTTGTACTTTAAAATAACTTCCTATTATCAGCTTTATGAAGAGACCCAACTGGCTTTATTGGCTTCTGAATTTTTTTATTCTCTTGGACCTAGGCCATCCTATGTCTGCTGGTCATTGCTCCATCCTTCTCTATGGCCTCATGCTTACCCTTCCCCACTGGCTCCTCAGCCTGTAAATATGAAGTTATTCTCATGCCAGAAAATACATATTTCCCAAGTTCTATCAATTGTCTCTTCCTCTCTGCCCCTTTGTCCTAGTTTATCACCTACCATGTGGACTCTATGAGTAGGCTCTTAACTGATCTTGCCACCCAGCAGTTGGCAGATGTTCCTGAAACATAACCTGACCAAGCTGCTCTAATTAAAGCTCCTTGTGAGCTCCTTGTCAGTCACAGGATGTCAGGGCTCCTGCACAAGACAAACAAGGTCTTCCATGACCCAAACCCTCCTATCTTCCCAACACATTCCATTTGACTAACCCCACTTTGTCTCTTAAAATCCAGTACTGTCTAACATGGTGCCACTAACTCCAGTCTCCTTTTGTTCTCTTGTATCTGGAATAACTTCTTTCAGCTTGGCTCCCTTCTTTATCCTTCTCCTTCAACACTCAGAGTATCTTCCTTTAGGAAGCCTTTCCTTCATATCATTTCAATGCCCATCAACATTATGCCTGAGATAGTTACCCCTCCTCTGCGTCCCCTATAAGTAACTATCAGAGAGAGAACACTTACCATATTGCATTGACATTATGTTTTCATGTCTGTCATTCAACCCCCAAGTGCAGGAACATCCAGGTACAAAGCAAGCACTCAAATTTGTCTGCTGGCATAAAGTTTGGATCCTGGATGGAACCTTTTTAATGTGACTGGTCTCAAACTTAACACTTTTAGGCCTTAGGTTTTAAAAAAACATGCACTGGACCATATAGTTCTGGTATTGTTACTTTCCTTTTATAAAGATATCTGAGGACTAATGGTATAGAGTGGGAAAATGACCCAACCTGAATGATTACAAATAAAATCCAAAATTGGAGGCAAACAATACATTTGATGGCAGCTTTTATCATCCAGCCTGATGTGACCCTAACCAACCAAAACAAAAAACAAAAAGCCTAGAGAATTGATGCCTTTTCTTTTACTTCTTATTGCCAATAATTTTATACTTAGATTGTAGCTACAGTCTGTGGGTAACATTTAATTCTCATAAACTGACTCTGTTTCGTCATTCTTGGTGTAGCTTGCCACCCACCAGCCCTAATACTATGCGTTTCAGAACCTTGCATGTCCTGGTCACCCAGCCTGCCCTCCCTTCATCTGTGCTGAAGGAGCTCTGCCCTTGTACATGAGAGAGCACCTTCAGAGAGCAACGCAGTGTTCCAAAAGCAGCTGTTCCTCCTGGGCAGCTCCAGGCTCAGGGTTCCCACTCACCACTTTATTTTATATAAACACTGTCAAGATTCACCCTAGCTTTTCCCTTGTGATCATTGGTCTTGGAAAAATATCCTTTCCTTTCCATGCTTAGGCCTTGAAAGTTCAATTCTTTAAAGAAATAGCATTTCACACCATGGCAAACTATTTTAGAAACAAGACATACTAATACACCTAAGTCTTTATTTGGCTCTAGGAATAATTTGCATGACAAGGAGCCTATACGGCAGGTACACGATGTACTGTAACAGCACCAGAGAGGTACATCCTCTCTGCTCCACAGAGCCTCAGTGTTTCATACATAAATGTGACTTCAGTAATAAAACCAGAGAGTTCAGGAAAAAAGGAGCCCTTTAGGAAAAAATCAGTTTAGAGTGACTTCAAATTGACCACTCCTTTTTCATATACTTGAATTCAAATAACAGATACATTCACAGGCCCGAGTGTTGGCATAGAATAAAATCATGTTCATTTATTTTTTCTGCATCTTAGAATTAGAAGGCATAAAATTAAATACGTTGAATGTAATAAATTCATCCATACAAGTGCAAGTCTCCAGCTATAATGCATTTTATGGCATATTTATCATTTTTAAAAAAGGTACCAGTAAATCAAAAAAGAGGGAATATGTCCATTTAACTTTTATTGAAGTGAATGTAGGAGGTCTTCAGAAATCAAATATGAGCATGAAGATATGGACAAACATAAAATCTATCAAATTCAGTGAAAAGTTGCTGACTTTAAATAGTAGTTGTAAGAATGACCAATATATATTCTTTGTTAACAACCCCTCACTCTACAGTAAAAAAAAAAATAAAATAAACATTCAGTAAACATTCTTTCCTAAGGTAGTTTCCCTTATATATCAGTGATTTATCCATTTCTTTGTATACACAAATTTGTTGAACATACCAATCAGTGGTTCTCACAATTGAAAAATAAATGCACAAAAAAGTTTACACTCTTGTACAGGTAAATAAAAGATCACCTTGAATTAAACTGGATCTCCTTAAGGGCATAGTATAGTTTCAGTTTCATCACCTATTACATAATTAGTTTCTTACATACAAATATTGACATATTTGGCTTGTGCTTCAAAGCCTTTGTGTCTATGAAGTCCATGTCACCACAGCTCATAACTGGAAGTCGCTGGAGAGTTCTTTACTGCTGCTGGGTTTGACCTGATCGTGCATTAGAGTCTCAGCACCGGCCGCAGCACTGCACATCTCGGAGGCAGCGTCAGCATCAGGGTCCAAGCCATCAGGGCAGGGAAGTTTGAGCAGCTCTTCGCGGAGCTGAGCAGTGTGACGCTACCCAGGAAAATGACTGATGTCAGAATTGTAAACTCTGGGTTTCTACCACAGTCATTTAAAGGAGGAACTAGGTTTAAAATGAAACCCAAAGCACCAGGCGGCAAGTATTTATAGAGCACCCTCCTCATGCTAGCTACTATTTCAGGCAGTGAACAAACCTGGCAAAAATCTCTAAGCTCAAAGTACCTCATGTTGCTGAAAAGCCTTGAGTAGATGTCCACAGGCCCTACCCATGCCCCAACCCTTGCAGCAGAAACGGCCTACTAATGATTTGTAAGACACCATTCATCGCTGCATATACTTCTTTAAATTCAAGAGAGTAACCTCTTGACTTGTAATACATGCTGCCTCTGGATAACTTATTTTTTAAGAGAAAGACCAGTCTATAAATTAAAATAAATACACTGCTATTTTAGTGAATAAAAACAAGTATCAGGTCCTAGGCCCTATGTAGAGCATTTGCAAAATGCTTCACACTAATTGTCTCGCTGAACACTCTAACACCCTCACTTAAACCTTAGAAATAATTTATTATCATAACTTTAAAAAAAGTAAGCAAATGCAGAAGATCTAGAGATTACATAACTTTGATTACCCCATATGGCCACTTAAGGAAGGATGTAGAGATATTAATAGGGAACGGTTGGTTGTCTATAAACATTAAGGTTTGGTTTATAATTTACCAGCTGGAGAGAAATGACCTCAAATATCACACCAAGGACTTTAGAAATTAGCTGGGTCAATAGCTAATTTTGAAAATTAACTAACCAAGAATTACAGAACAATTTTTATTTCTGAGTCATTGTCAGTGTTCAACACTGACAAGGTAAAAGCAATGAGTAGAATCAGGAAGATACAATCTCTGATCTCACAGAACCTAAATTTTGGTTGGAGGCATAAGACATAAATAAGACAACTGAACTACACACTTGCAGCCATTTGTGAGGTTTCAAAGTATATTTACACACAGGTAACTTGAATTTTCTCTAGTCCCAATTTCCCTTCCACTATGGACAATAGGAGAAAAACACTCACTAGGGAAGGAGACAGAAAAATTTGAAAAGCATAGTTGAGGTGGGAATACTAAGCGTTTGTTAATAGAATTCAGCTGAACAGCTGCATATTTCTCTTGAATAGCCCTCAGCAACAAAGATATAGTGGAATGACAAATCTAGACTGATTCAGAAGCAGAGATTTCCAGGCCAGGGTGACACAGGAAGAACAGAGTAAAGATTCTGAGAGAGAAGCAAGGTGCTGACTGAAATAACAAAGCCAAGGAAGCTGGACTTCAGCCACTGAGGTTTGTATAAGGGAAAGATACATCCAAACCCACGTTTGGGAGGATCAATTGGGTTCTGCACTAGAGGAAGGAATGGAAGTGGGAAAACCACCTGCAAGGAAGCTGGCTGACAAACTAAGCTGTTGGAACTGAACAGAAATAATGCCTATGCAGGGAGGTGGGAGGACAGCATCCCCTATTAAGGCCCCACTGAGGACCTAGTACTGACCAGGATACTAAATGAAGATCCTTAAATTTTAAGACAGAGAAAAATGGTTTAAAGTTAAGTAAATCCTGAAAGAAAGAAAACCTGATGAGAGGGAAGTTCGAATTTTAGATCTTTAATGAAGTGATGACAGGGTATCCAAGTAAAAATGGTAACATAATTCTGAGAAAGCAGACAGCAGACAATAGTTTAAACGTCACTTTTAAAGAGCAAATAGTCAAGGTCAGGATATAGACACATGGGAGGAAAGAGAAAGAGAGTGAATAAAATAGCTCTGAGGACAAAAACATAAGCTTTCTGGTACACAGTCACTCGAGAAGGGGAAAGAAAGAATCCACTGAAAGAGCCAACGAGTGTGAGCAGATGGGGGGCCAGAACTGTCTGTGCACAACAAGCTGAAGCAGAAAAGACACACACCAGGCCTGTGTTTTAACAGGTAGCCAGCGGGTTTATAAAAGCTTATACTGAAATCATCTAACTTAAAAGTCAAGGCAGGCTTCCAGGAAGTGGAAAGTAAGCCTTTGTAAAGGTCTAGAGGGGAGAGAGGGATGGGTGAATAGAAAGGTGAGCCAGGGTGTCACTGGAAGTTAAACTGAAAAAGGTTAGTGAGAAGATGGTTTAAAAAGGGAGGCAGGAGTGTTAATTGCTCTAGATAGAAAAAAAGAGAAAGTCTTATAATAACAGGGGCAAAATAAAACTAGCTTAGGAGGATGCAAGTGTTAAAAGAGAAAAATAATTCTACAAGTTTTTAAAATGGAAAATTTCAACCATATACCCAAATGGGCAGAATACAGAAGAAACTCTCACATATATCCATCATCTGCTTCAGCAATAACTTATGGCCAGTCTTCTATCATCTATATCCCATAACTTGTTCCTTTCATTTTATTTTGAAACAAACCTCAGACATCATATGGTTTTTCACTCATAAATATTTCTGTATATAAACTGAAAAGGTAGGAATTTTTTTAAAATCACACCTAAAAAACCAATATATCCTTATGATAATCATCATCTGATTATCTTAAGTGAAGATAGTTTTAAAGTTAGAAAGAGCCAGCAGAGACAGAAAAATTTAAACATAGGAAGAGAGAAGATAACCAGTGGAGGATAAAAGGAACAGGGCTGAGTAACGACAGATCATAAGAGGAGGAGAAAACCTCCCAAACTATCTTGTTTTACATTTCTATTTTGTGGATACCCAAGTTAAGAACAATTTTTCCCCCAACACAGGTTTGTATCAGACATTTCTGCCAGTCAGTTGCTGGACTACCTACAGCCACCATCACCCTCATTACTTCAAGTATTAAGATTCCGGAAGGTGAGAGGCTTAGGGAAAAGGAAAAGCTAAAGAAGTAAAAACAGTCATCCATGGAGCACACTTTGTAGTCATCATCTTAAAACATCCCTATAAAACTCTGTTGGTTCAGTCACTGTAGCCATTTTTAATTTTAGGAACTGTCAATTCATTGTCAAATACATCTTTTCAATGGTCTTTGGGTGGCAATTTAGCCTTCTGAACTTTAAAAAATTTTATGTGTCTTTGATTCCCTCCCACACTTCACCATCTGATGGCTGTGGCTCTGTCTTCTTCTAGAGCCCCCCCAGAGGGCTCACACTAGCAGGCTCACTCACCTTGAGAGCTGCGGCATGGTGAGACATCGTTCTGCCTACCCGCTTATCACTGCTGTACTGCTGGACATCTGCAATCCACTCCTCACACTGAGCCATGATCTCAACTCTTTTTAAGTAAAAATGTTTGTGTATAACCTTAAGAATAAAACAAGCAATGGAACAAAATGTGTTCAGGTCAGAATTTAAAAGACAAAGTCTGTAGCACTACAAATAAATGAAATTTAAGGACACCACAATGTATTTTTCTCCAAACTCACATTAGTGAACTCTGTTATTCAAGGGGAAGATCAGGCTAATGACATCAGATGACATGTGCTGAAACGCCCAGTTTTGTAGCAGACAATAATATCAGATATTCAAATAGTTAATCCTACCCAGAGAGATTAAGGCATATATAATGCAATCTTTTCAGAAGATGAATGTAAATAACAAATAAGCAGAAGAAAAGAATTAGAAAAATATTAAGAGAACTTCAGAAATTATGACCTTTAAAAGTAAATTCAGAGAACACCTAGATAACTCGAGAAAGGCATTCACACAGAAATCAGAACAGAGCCCTAAAAAGGCATTATTATTACTTCCTTTATTTTTTCTTCTGGTCAATTTATGGATAGCATTTTATTTTATGAACTTAAATTTCCTTGTATAATTGTGGCTTACATTTGGGATTTTAAAAATTCTCTGTTTGAAAAACTGAGTGAAATTTCTTCCCGTGTAAGTAGTAGGAGTCTATTTTTGACAAAATCAAATTAGAAAACACATCAATTTGGAAACATTATTCAATCAGTTTGGAAATATTCTGTATTTTGGATGAACTGCTATATTGTCCAATGAGCTTTTCTCCCCTAAAGAAAAGGCAGTAATACCTACGAGGGAGAAAAACCTGGGAACGAATGTAGAACACCAGTAGATCTTACTATATTTAATAGTTGTTGCCTTTGATGCCAATAGGGATACAAAAGTGAGTAAGAAACAGCCTGACATGAAGAACCATAATAACCAAAGAGCAACTTACAAGGAGGGTCCAAGATACTTAAGAAACAAAAACATCCCAGGGAATTCAAAGAAGAGCAAGTCATATGTATTTGGGAAAGTCAGGAGAGCATTCATGACCAAGGGGTGCCCCCTATAATGTGCATTAGGTTCTAAGGGATGAGAACGATTCTTGTTTCAAATGATATATATTTGCTTTTTTGTAAAAGTTACCGCCCCTACTCTGAGTTCCTTGTGTTAATGGCTGATTCTTCTTCCAGAAAAAAATGTTCATACATGAACTAACAGATTACACATGAGTACATATACTCGGCAATTTTTTCAATACATTTTTAAATTAAGGCTTAGCATATACAGAAAAGTGCATAAATCAATGTGTAAACTAAATGCATTTTCCCACAGTGAACATACCAAATGTAACCTCTACTAAGGTAAGAAACAGAACATTACCAACCAGGCCAGAAGTCCCCCCACTTGTGCTTACCTCTCACCATTAATCTTCATCCAAAGATATACACTATCCTGAATACTATAAGCATGAGTTAGTTTTACTCATTCTCAAACTCTTTATAAATGGAAGCATATGGAAGGTACTCTTTTGTACCTTCTTTTGTACAGGAAGCCAAGCTTCCTATGCTCTGTATTGTGTTGGTATTTGTCCATGTTAATTTACAGAGCAGTTCATTCACATTGCTGAATTCCACTTTATGAATACTTAAGAATTTGTGCATTCATCCTACTGATGGACTGATGGACTGCTCCCAATTTGGGGCAATTATGAATAGTGCTCTGAATATTCTCTATACCCAATGTGTATACAACTTCTATTGAGCATCTACCAAGGAGTGGAACTCCTAATCACAGGGAATATATTTAGCTTATTAGAGCCTGCCAAACAATATTCCAAAGAGGCTATACCTGTATATATTCCCATTAGAAGTGTATCAGAGTTTGAGTTGCTACATATTCTAACATTTGGTGTCAGAAGCCTTTAAACTTTTAGAGATGCTGAAGGATGAACAGACAGGGCCAGACAATGTCAGGCTTTATAGGCCATAGTAAGAACTTTGGGTTTTCTTCTTCACATATAATGGCAAGTCATTGGAATGAGATGGTCTGATTATGTGTAGAGAATTGCTGTGAGGGACAAAAGTGGAAGCAGGGAAATCAGAAGGAAACAACTTCAACAGTCCAAACAATAGGTAATGGTGACTTGAAGTAGGCCAGCCAAGGCTAAGATGGTTTTTACCACAAAGTTTTGATTATATTTTGAAGTGTAGAGCAAAGAAGACTTGTCAATAGATTGAGTGTGGTATATGAGAAAAATAATGAAGTCACAAATGATTGAGGTTTGGAGCCTAGATTGATGGTATTCTAACTGGGAGAGGGAGGGAAGGAAAGATCAAGAATTCAGTTTTGCAGGGTGAAGTTTGAGATGACTATTATACATTCTAGTGGACTTGTCAAGTAGTTTATATATGTGGATTCATTTCTTGAGTCTGAAAGGCACTGAAGAAATTAATCTGTGATACAAACAGGAGGAATATAAGTTTTTTAAAGTTAGGAACAGTTTCATTTATCCCAGTTCTGAGTACTTAATGCAGTGCCTAATCACTGCTACATGTTAGTAAGTAACCCAAGCTTGAAAAGGAATATAATATTAGGCTTAAGAGTATAATGAAATATATCTTTGTGTTTCCTGTAATATTAGGAAAAGTGATTCCCTACAGCCTTTCAAGATAAAATGCAAGCCTTCACAAAAGTAAAATACCCAACTTTGCTATTCAAAGTATAATTCACTTAGTGTAACAAAAACAAAAGAAATATTCTTTTTACATTCCTTCAGAGTATATTCATCCATGTTATGAGCAGGGTTTCAGGTATGATGTTACACAGCAGTCACACATAATTCCTTAGTTGTTATTAAAGATCAATTTTCTGTCAGGCAAATATGGCAACTTTTCCTCTAAAATATTGCATTTCTAGCATAATATAAGAAACTCATGTTTAAGGGAAACAATTTTAAGAAAGAAAAATGATTCACAACAGAGTCAAAGATGTGATAATTGATTTGATATTATGGGTGAAAATTGTATTTTAGAAATGAGACTACAGAGAGAAAACTAACCACAGGAAAAGAGCATGCTTCAAGATGTGGTGAAATGAAAGCACTGAGAACATCAAGGTTTCAGAAACTCACTTAGTCCAGCTTCTTCCTAAAGAAAATATATTTTCTTCAATGTTCATACACAGATATTAGAGTAAAGGCAAAGTTTCCATTTGCAAGACAATTCTAGAAAATATTTTGACCTCTAATAAGAAAGAATATTTTTATGAGGAATATTTTAGTAACATATTTAGACAATTTGCTAATAGAATGGTAACTATAAAAATAAGGAATTGATAAAACTGTCCCAAAATAGAGTCAGGTGCCTTTTAGTAAGTGGCTTTAAAATTCACCTGGCTGTACTATTCTGATTTTTTTAATTAAAAACTGTAGTCAAGTTGAGGATACCACAGATAAAGTTTAGTATACTCAGTATAAAGGCAAGTGCAATACTAAAAAACCACATTCTTTAATAAAGTATTTCAATAATTTTGTTGGACATACCTCTTTAAAGCATGGAGAAGGGTTTCTGATTTGTTCTAGCATTGCCCACTTAACCGTTGCTTGTCTAATGTTTCCATCGTATTCTCGAGAACTCTGTGTGCCACTGGGAGTGCCTCTAGACCGTTCATATCCTGGTTCATTAAAATAAGGCTCAGCTACTAATATAAGGGACTGAACAGACACCAACACCTAAAGAACAAAGAAATAAAGAAAAGTCTTAACAGGACATTTTTACTTCCAGTAAACTGGTATCTTCGCCAGCTAAAAGTCCCTTTTGGTGTGCATTTCCACATAATTTTATCATCATAAATTGATGTTAAGAATTATGACACTGCAATACTTTTTTAAAGCAAATTTAAAAAGATAGGATCTTATATATTTATATATATATTATATTCCTCAATCCTTAAAAATAAAAATAGGTATGAAAAATCCTGTTTCCTGAAACTGTAACAAAACATTTGTTTATAAACATTGCAAACCAATTTAACATTACTGTGCTCAAACTGTCCTTAAAAAGCATAAAGCTAATTATGCACTCCTAACAATATTCAATTGTAAGGAAAACAATGCTTGAAGCAGTCTTTATTTTTATTCCAAGGAAAATTAATTTGCACACTATCACAAAAACCTGTAAGCTTTCATTGGCAAGATGCCATGGCTCTAAGACCACCTCTGACCTGCCACTTACATAACAGAAGGCCTGTTTCTCCAGATGTAACAAATATTCAGAGATCATTTTTATATTGCTAGCTAATATACTTAGATAACTAGCTATTATAATATCTTTGGAGGTAGGAAAACATTAGATACCATATGGCACTTCATAAGAGAAAAAGATTAATAGCAATTACACTTTCATTCAGAAAGATGAGTAAACAATGACAAGGGTATGCATCTAGAAGTCAAAGGATTTATTTTCTTAGAAAATTTTAAAAATGGGAACTTGAACTGAATATGACTTGAGAACAGAAAAGGGTAAATATGACCTGGAGTGAACATGTTATAGAAAGCATGGTCAACTATAGAAAAAAAATTTAACGTGTATAATTCTGAGGCAAAGTTCTCATATTTTTAAAACTCTCTGACACTACGTGTATGCTGGAAAGAAAGTGATTTTCCTCTGGCTATATAGTTTCCCCTAATGCAAATCTTGACACTTCTGAAATAATCTTTCAGGGCATAGTTATCAGTTTCTTCCCTCTTCTTTTAAATATTCTTCTTCTATTAATAAGAATAAGATATGATCCCCATTTTTCTTCAAAGGCAGAGAAAGAATTTAAGTTAAAAATCATCACAAATCTAGAACATAGGACTCATATATTTAACCTCATCTCCCAAAAGACAAAATATTTTTAAAAATCTGAGACATTTGTAGCTTGGATTAATACTTAGTCTATGGGCACACACCTGATCATCTACATTTGCTCTCTTACAACACTAAACTATGTTTTCTATCTTTATCTTGCATCTACCTACCACTTCAGCATTTTATTTAAAAAAATAAAATAAAATAAATAATAATAATAAGGGAGAAATGTGGGATTCACATATAAATCAAGTATAAAATCAAACGAATATTCATATTTGACCTGATTGTTTATAGTTCATAATGCATGACCAAAACCGAAAGTTTCTGTGATGACTGCCCCTGTACTGTTCACCATGTAAGAATTTATACACTATGTAAGAATTTGTTCACCATGTAAGAAATTGTTCATTGTGCTTCAGAAGATCGGAGACTGATGAGAATTAGGCTGGGGTGGATTAATGATTGTGCATTGAGTAGTCTGTACAGAATTCTATTGTTGTTAACTGTTAACAACCAATTGATCAATAAATATGAGAGATGCCCTCTCAAAAAAAAAAAATCTGAGACATTTGTAGACTTAAACAATTTAAAGATTACTTCAGATTCATAGCATATTTGATCAAAACAGCTACACCAAATAAAGGAAATATAAAGAATATATGTTTTGTGTACACAACAAAGAAAAATACTTTAGAGAAATAAATTTGGGTATAACTTAGTGTCTGCTAAAAGAAAAAAAATAAAATGGATTTAAAAGTTTGCATTTGATAATTTATTAGCAGAGATCAATATTTCTTGAAATTACATTCAAAGAGTAATTTATATCATGAATTCTTTTATCACTGGATGACATTATCATGTATTTACATTTTAAAGGCATTTTCTATTTACTGTTTAAAACATTTACCTTTCAGAGGCATATAAATGCCACTTTTTCTTCAGTGAACTCAGCTATTTAGGAGTTACAATATTCATTTCACAGAATTTCTGGAGCCGTGGATTATCTGACCCATTTAGTCATTTTGCTTTAGAGCACACTTTACTGTAGCCCATAAAACAATAGGCATAAACAAACAGAAAATTAATAAATCCTGGGGAAAAAAGGATTTCTCTTTTTTAAAAGGATGTTATTTTCACTATTCAAAAAAAATAGGATATATCTAGCTCTGAGAAAGTGTATATTAAGTGAGAGACAACAGTAGGCAGAGTAATTTATCCCCTCAACCTTTTTTTTTTAATTAACTTTTTTGGTATAATTAATCTACTGTTACATCAGGAACATTATATTTACTAGACTCCCCCCTTCACCAAGTCCCCCCCACAAAACCCATTACAGTCACTGTCAATCAGTGTAGTAAGATGCTGTAGAATCACTACTTGTCTTCTCTGTGTAGCACATCCCTCCCCTTGCTCCCCCACACACACTATACATGCTAATCGTAATGCCCCCTTTCTTTTTCCGACCCCTTGTCCCTCCCTTCCCACCCATCCTCCCCAGTCCCTTTCCCTTTGGTAACTGTTAGTCCATTCGTAGGTTTTGTGTTTCTGCTGTTGTTTTGTTCCTTCAGTTTTTTCTTATACTTCACACATGAGTGAAATGATTTGGTATTTGTCTTTCTCTGCTTGGCTTATTTCACTAAGGATAATACCCTCTAGCTCAATCCATGTTGTTGCAAATGGTGGGATTTGTTTTCTTCTTATGGCTAAATACTACTCCATTGTGAAGATGTATCACATCTTCTTGATCCATTTATCTACCGATGGACACTTAGGTTGCTTCCATTTCTTGGCTATTATAAATAGTGTTGCAATAAACACAGGGGTGCATCTGTCTTTTTCAAACTGGGAAACTGCATTCTTAGGGTAAATTCCTAGAAGTGGAATTCCTGGATCAAAGGGCATTTCTATTTTGAGCTTTTTGAGGAACCTCCATACTGCTTTCCACAGTGGGTGAACTAGTTTACATTCCCAACAGCAGTATAGGAGGGTTCCTGTTTCTCCACAACCTCACCCAACATTTGTTTGTCTTTTGGATGGCGGGGTTCCTTACTGGTGTGAGGTGATATCTCGTTGTGATTTTAATTTGCATTTCTCTGATGACTAGTGATGTAGAGCATATTTTCATGTGTCTGTTGAGCATCTGAACTGTTGTTCAGCTCCTCTGCCCATTTTCCTTAATTTTTTTAAATTTTATTTTGTTATCATTAATCTACAATTACATGAAGAACAGTATGTTTACTAGGCTCTCCCCTATCCCAAGTCCCCCCCACACACCCTATTAGTCACTGTCCATCAGCATAGTAAGATGTTGTAGAATCACTACTTATCTTCTCTGTGTTGCAAAGCTCTGCCCTTTCCAACACCCCCCCATTATACATACTAATCATAATGCCCCCTTTCTTTTTCCCTGCCATTATCCCTCCCTTCCCACCCATCCTCCCCAGTCCCTTTCCCTTTGGTAACTGTTAGTCCATTCGTGGGTTCTGTGATTCTGCTGCTGTTTTGTTCCTTCAGTTTTCCTTAGTTCTTATACTCCACATGAGAGAAATCATTTGGTACTTGTCTTTCTCCGCCTGGCTTATTTCACTGAGCATAATACCCTCTAGCTCCATCCATGTTGTTGCGAATGGTAGGATCTGTTTTTTTCTTATGGCTGAGTAATATTCCATTGTGTATATGTACCCCATCTTCTTTATCCATTCATCTACTGATGGACATTTAGGTTGCTTCCATTTCTTGGCTATTGTAAATAGTGCAGAGATAAACAGGGGTGCATCTGTCTTTTTCAAACTGGGAAACTGCATTCTTAGGGTAAATTCCTAGAAGTGGAATTCCTGGATCAAAGGGCATTTCTATTTTGAGCTTTATGAGGAACCTCCATATTGCTTTCCACAATGGTTGAACCGATTTACATTCCCACCAGCAGTGTAGGAGGGTTCCCCTTTCTCCACAACCTCGCCAACTTTGTTTTGTTTGTCTTTTGGATGGTAGCCATCTTTACTGGTGTAAGGTGATATCTCATTGTGGTTTTAATTTGCATTTCTTTGATAACCAGTGATATGGAGCATCTTTTCATGTGTCTGTTGGCCATCTGAATTTCTTCTTTGGAGAACTGTCTGTTCAGCTCCTCTGCCCATTTTTTAATTGGCTTATTTGCTTTTTGTTTGTTGAGGTGCATGAGCTGTTTATAAAATTTGGATGTCAACCCCTTATCAGATATGTTATTTATGAATATATTCTCCCATACTGTAGGATACCTTTTTGTTCTCCTTATGGTATCCTTTGTGGTACAGAAGCTTTTTAGTTTGATGTAGTCCCACTTGTTCATTTTTGCTTTTGTTTCCCTTGCCTGGGGAGATATGTTCATAAAGAAGTTACTCATGTTTATGTGCAAGAGGTTTTTGCCTATATTTTTTTCTAAGAGTTTTATGGTTTCATGACTTACATTCAGGTCTTTGATCCACTTCAAATTTACTTTTGTGTATGGGGTTAGACAGTGATCCAGTTTAATTCTCTTACATGTAGCTGTCCAGTTTTGCCAGCACCATCTGTTGAAGAGACTGTCATTTCCCCATTGTATGTCCATGGCTCCTTTATCGAATATTAATTGACCATATATGTTTGGGTTAATGTCTGGAGTCTCTAATCTGTTCCACTGCTCTGTGGCTCTGTTCTTGTGCCAGTACCAAATTGTCTTGATTACTATGGCTTTGTAGTAGAGCTTGAAGTTGGGGAGTGAGATCCCCCCTACTTTATTCTTCTTTCTCAGGATTGCGTTGGCTATTCGGGGTCTTTGGTGTTTCCATATGAATTTTTGAACTATTTTTCCAGTTCGTTGAAGAATGTTGTTGGTAATATGATAGGGATTGCATCAAATCTGTATATTGCTTTGCTCTGCCCATTTTTTAAGTGGATTATTTGCTTTTAGTTCTTTGAGGTGCATGAGCTCTTTATATATTTTGGATGTCAACCCTTTACCAGATCTGTCATTTATGAATATATTCTCCCATACTGTAGGATGCCTTTTTATTCTATTGATGGTGTCCTTTGCTGTACAGAAGGTTTTCAGCTTGATATAGTCCCACGTGTTCATTTTTGCTTTTGTTTCCCTTGCCTGGGAAGATATGTTCATGAAGACGTCGCTCATGTTTATGTCCAAGAGATTTTTGCCTATGTTTTTTTCTAAGAGTTTTATGGTTTCCTGACTTACATTCAGGTCTCTGATCCATTTTGAATTTACTTTTGTGTATGGGATTAGACAGTGATCCAGTTTCGTTCTCTTACATGTAGCCGTCCAGTTTTGCCAATACCAGCTGTTGAAGAGACTGTCATTTCCCCATTGTATGTCCATGGCTCCTTTATTGCATATTTATTGACCATATATGTTTGGGTTAATATCTGGAGTCTCTATTCTGTTCCACTGGTCTGTGGCTCTCTTGTGCCAGTACTAAATTGTCTTGATTAATGTGGCTTTGTAGTAGAGTTTGAAGTTGGGAAGCGATATTACCCCCACTTTATTTTTCCTTCTCAGGATTGCTTTGGCTATTCGGGGTCTTTGGTGGTTCCATATGAATTTTTGAACTATTTGTTCCAGTTCGTTGAAGAATGCTGTTGGTAATTTGATAGGGATTGCATCGAATCTGTATATTGCTTTGGGCAGATGGCCATTTTGACGATATTAATTCTTCCTAGCCAGGAGCATGGGATGAGTTTCCATTTGTTAGTGTCCCCTTTAATTTCTCTTAAGAGTGTCTTGTAGTTTTCAGGGTATAGGTCTTTCACTTCTTTGGTTAGGTTTATTCCTAGGTATTTTATTCTTTTTGGTGCAATTGTGAATGGAATTGTTTTCCTGATTTCCCTTTCTAATGGTTCATTGTTAGTGTATAGGAAAGCCACAGATTTCTGTGTGTTAATTTTGTATCCTGCAACTTTGCTGAATTCCGTTATTAGTTCTAGTAGTTTTGGAGTGGAGTCTTTAGGGTTTTTTATGTACAATATCATGTCATCTGCATATAGTGACAGTTTGACTTCTTCTTTACCAATCTGGATTCCTTGTATTTCTTTTTTGTGTAATTGCCGTGGCTGGGACCTCCAGTACTATGTTGATTAACAGTGGGGAGAGTGGGCATCCCTGTCTTGTTCCCGATTGCAGAGGAAAAGCTTTCAGCTTCTTGCTGTTTTGTATGATGATGGCTGTGGGTTTATCATATATGGTCTTTATTATGTTGAGGTACTTGCTGTCTATACCCATTTTGGTGAGGGTTTTTATCATGAATGGATGTTGAATTTTATAGAATGCTTTTTCAGCATCTGTGGACATGATCATGTGATTTTTGTCCTTCTTTTTGTTTATGTAGTGGATGATGTTGATGGATTTTCAAGCGTTGTACCGTCCTTGCATCCTTGAGATGAATCCCACTTGATCATGGTGTATGATCCTTTTGATGGATTTTTGAATATGGTTTGCTAATATTTTGTTGAGTATTTTTGCATCTATGTTCATCAGGGATGTTGGTCTTTAATTTTCTTTTTTTGGTGGGGTCTTTGCCTGGTTTTGGTATTAGAGTGATGCTGGCTTCAAAGAATAAATTTGGAAGTATTCCTTCCTCTCCTATTTTTTGAAAAATTTAAGGAGAATGAGTATTATGTCTTCTCTGTATGTCTGATAAAATTCAGCGGTGAATCCATCTGGACAGGGGTTTTGTTCTTGGGTAGTTTTTTGATTACCACTTCAATTTCATTGCTGGTAATTGGTCTGTTTAGATTTTCTGTTTCTTCCTTGTTCAGTCTTAGAAGATTGTGTTTTTCTAGGAAGTTGTCCATTTCTTCTAGGTTTTCCAGCTTGTTAGCATATAGATTTTCGTAGTATTCTGTAGTAATTTTTTGTATTTCTGTGGGGTCCGTCGTGATTTTTCCTTTCTCATTTCTGATCCTGTTGATATGTGTAGATTCTCTTTTTCTCTTAATAAGTCTGGCAAGGAGTTTATCTATTTTATTTATTTTCTCAAAGAACTGGCGGTTGGTTTGAATTTTTCTATTGTTTTATTGTACTCAATTTTATTTATTTCTTCTCTGATCTTTATTAAGTCCCTCTTTCTCCTGACTTCGGGCTTCATTTGTTCCTCTTTTTCCAGTTTCAACAATTGTGACTTTAAACTATTCATTTGGGAATGTTCTTCCTTCTTTAGATAGGCCTGGATTGCTACATACTTGCCTCTTAGAACTGCCTTTGCTGCATCCCACAGAAGTTGGGGCTTTATGCTGTCGGTGTCATTTGTCTCCATATACTGCTTGACCTCTGTTTTAATTTGGTCATTGGTCCATTGGTTATTTAGAAGCACGTTGTTAAGCTTCCATGTGTTTGTGAGCCTTTTTTTTTTCTTTGTATAATTATTTTCTAGTTTTATGCCTTTGTGGTCTCAGAAGTTGGTTGGTAGAATTTCAATCTTTTTGAATTTACTGAGGCTCTTTTTGTGGCCTAGTATGTGATCTATTCTGGAGAATGTTCCATGTGCACTTGAGAAGAATGAGTATCCTGCTGCTTTTGGTTGTAGGTTTCTGTAGATGTCTATTAAGTCCATCTGTTCTAGTGTGTTGTTCAGTGCCTCTGTGTCCTTACTTATTTTCTGTCTAGTAGATATGTCCTTTGGAGTTAGTGGGGTGTTGAAGTCTCCCAGAACAAATGTATTGCATTCTATTTCCTCCTTTAATTCTGTTAGTATTTGTTTCACATATGTTGGTGCTCCTGTATTGGGTGCATATATATTTTTAATGGTTATATCTTCTTGTTGGGCTGACCCCTTTATCATTATATAATGTCCTTCTTTATCTCTTGTTACTTTCTTTTTTCTGAAGTCTATTTTGTCTGATACTAGTACTGCTACATCTGCTTTTTTCTCCCTATTGTTTGCATGAAGTATCTTTTTCCATCCCTTGATTTTTAGTCTGTATATGTCTTTGGGTTTGAGGTGAGTTTCTTGTAAGCAGCATATAGGTGGGTCTTGCTTTTTTATTCATTCTGTTACTCTGTGTCTTTTGATTGGTGCATTCAGTCCATTTACATTTAGGGTGATTATTGAAAGATATGTACTCAGTGCCATTGCAGGCTTTAGGTTTGTGGTTACCAAAGGTTCAAGTTTAGCTTCTTTACTATCTAACTAACTTAGCTCGCTTATTAAGCTATTGTAAGCACAGTCTGATGATTCTTTCCCTCCCTTCTTATTTCTTCTCCTCCAATCTTTATATGTCAGGTGTTTTATTCTGTTTTCTTTTGTGTTTCCTTTGACTCCTTTTGTGAGTAGTTGATTTTATTGTTTTTGCCTTTAGTTAGTATTTGGTTGGTCTGCTTTCTTTGCTGTGATTTTATTTTCTATGGCAACATCTATTTAGCCTTAGTAGTGCTCCCATCTAGAGCAGTCCCTCTAAAGTACCCTGTAGAGGTGGTTTGTGGGAGGCAAATTCCCTCATCTTTTGCTTGTTTAATTGTTTAATCCCTCCTTCATATTTAAATGATGATCATGCTGGATAAAGTATTCTTGGTTCAAGGCCCTTCTGTTTCATTGCATTAAATATATCATGCTATTGTCTTCTGGCCTGTAAAGTTTCTCTTGAGAAGTCTAATGATAGCCTAATGGTTTTTCCTTTGTAGGTGAGCTTTTTAATCTCTCTGGCTGCCTTTAATATTCTGTCCTTGTCTTTGATCTTTGCCATTTTAATTATTATATGTCTTGGTGTTGTCCTCCTTGGGTCCCTTCTGTTGGGAGTTCTGTCAGCCTCCATGGTCTGAGAAGCTATTTCCTCCCCCAGTTTGGGGAAGTTTTCAGCAATTATTTCTTCAAAGACACTTTCTATCCCGTTTTCTCTCTCTTCTTCTGGTACCCATATGATGCAGATATTGTTCCATTTGGATCGGTCACACAGTTCTCTTAATATTCCTTCATTCCTAGAGAGCCTTTTATTTCCCTCTGCCTCAGCTTCTCTGTATTCTTTTTCTCTGATTTCTATTCCATTAACGGCCTCTTGCCCCTCATCCAGTCTGCTCTTAAGTCCTTCCAGAGATTGTTTTATTTCTGTATTCTCCCTCTGTACTTGTTCCTTTAGCTCTTGCATATTTCTCTGCAGATCCATCAGCATGGTTATGACCTTTATTTTGAATTCTTTTTCAGGGAGATTGGTTAAGTCTATCTCCCCATGCCCTCTCTCGGGGGTTGTCTGGGTAACTTTGGACTGGACCAAATTCCTGTGCCTTTTCATGGTCATAGAGGTAGCTGTAGGCAGGCAGCATGTGTGTCAGCTGGGAGAACAAAGTCCTTTCCTGCTTGCTGGTCACCTTGCCCTTCTCTGCTGCCTGTGTCAGTTACCTGCACTCCTCTTGCAATTTCCAGGTTAATCCCCTAAGCTTCTGTGGGTGGGGTCTCCGTCAGAGTACCGCAGAGCCCTGCAGGGTGTGGCAGGCACCCCAAGTGTGCTCTCTTGTGAGAGCAGCCCACCCACCAGGCAGCTGTGTGCTGGCTGTGCCCTTTGCTTCTGGTCCGGGTGGCTGTGTGCTGGGCTGAGATTCTGGGTGGCTGCTGGGGTCGCGGGTACTCCCGGCTGCTCCTCTTCTGTCATCGCCGGCTCCCGCGGGCCACTCCCAGGCCCCTCTGGCGCCGCCGCAGCCAGTGTGTGTGGGCCACTACTGGGCCACTCAGTCACTGCCGCTGCAGGCTCGCACAGGCCACTCCTGGGCCGCTTGGTTGCCACCACCACTGGCTCACGCAGGGCACTCCTGGGCCCCTCTGACGCTGCTGCTGCCAATGCATGTGGGCTGCTCCGCCACTGCCACCACCAGCTCACGTGGGCCGGTACTGGGTTACTTGGCTGCTGCAGACTCGCGCAGACTGCTCCAGTGTCCCTTTGGTGCCACTGCCCCCAGCGTGCGCAGCTGCTCTCCCGCTACTGGCCCGGTGTGTCAGGGTCCATGCCAGTTGGGGGAACAACTGGCAGGCTGCTTATCACCATGAGGGGCTTCAGAGCTGCACTGCCTCCCAGGTGGTTAGGTCACCCAGAGTTCACTGGGATTCCCAGGTGCTGTGCTCAGTGTGCCACGACGACTTTGCCCAGCTGTGAGGTCACTGTCCCTTTAAGAATTGCAAAAAGCACTCACTTTTCTTTTGTCCCAGGGACACCGGTTGCAGGGACCCGCTCACAGGTTTTGTTTTTCCGTTTCTCTAATATCCAGCACACTGTGCACCATGTGTCTGCGCTCCCGGTACAGACTACCAGAGCTGGTTGTTTAGCAGTCCTGGGCCTTCACTCCCTCCCCACTCTGACTACTTTCTTCCCACTGCAGGGCTGGGGTAGGGGGGGGCTCTCGGTTCCCGCCAGGCCGCAGCTTGTATCTTACCCCCATCGTGTGATGCTGAGTTCTCGCAGATGTAGATGTAGCTTGGCTGTTGTACTGTATCCACTGGTGTCTCTTTTAGGAGTAGCTGTATTTGTTTTATTTTCATAAATATATATGTTTTTGGGAGGAGATTTCAGCTGAACTACTCATGCCACCATCTTGGCTCCTACCCCCTCCCCTCAAACTTTTTTTGGTTATGTGTAAAATGGGGCTAACACACACTTACATTATATGATGACTGTGAGAATTAAACCTTTTTTTTGTTTTGGTAAAGTAGTAGTGACCATAATTGAGTTAAATTAATACAGCCTATCTGTTTCTTCTTGGAATAAAGTTGACAGAATGTATCCAGAAAATAGTAAAACACAAAGCAAAATCACTCCTACTCTGCATATAAAGTATTTTTACTATGTAACAGGTACACAGCAGTCAGCAAAAGTTCCATTTTCATCAAGAAAATTTAATTGAAAGAGTTATCGTTCAATTTCCATTTTCATCAAGAAAATTTAACTGTAAGAGTTACCTGGTTCAAACCATAAAATCATACTTACCATAGCTGTATCTGGCTAACGTATTTTCTTAGAACATGAGTTGAAAATAAATTGGTAATTAACAGAAAAAACATCCACTACATATCACAGTATACTACATACATACACTTATATTTAACTTAATAATCAGCAGTATACTTTCATCCCAAAATGTGGGTTTACTGATTCTTAGCCAATTCTTTGATATTTTCACAAAGTCAAGAGTTACAGACTTTTATTCATAGTCTGAATTTGCTGTGCCTCTCCTCTTTAGCTAATTATTAATATTCACAAAACTGCAAGGCATTCTCAATGTAATTGGTTCAGGGATTGACTAAATCATATATATAACAGTTTCCCCTTCACTATCTGTGTCAGAATAAAAATTTTAACTGTGTTGTACAGTCTTCTACTAGGCCATTCAACTCATCAACAATCTTGTCTCCTACAATTTTATATATTCATTTGGTCACTATATTCCCACCACGATCCATTCTTGTAACTTACTCTTATCTTTAGAGTATCTGCTAGTTTGTAATTTACTCTTATCTTCAGAGTACCTGCCAGTTGGCCATATTTCTCCTCCTACCCCACTCCCATTAGGACTTATTAATTTTTGATTTCCTTTACTTTCATGTTACATCTTGTCAGAGGATTTAATTCTTTGACTTGTTCTGTACATTACAATGTTTCATTATAGGTATTTCAAACACAGGGAAGTAAAGAATATACAATCCAAAATGTTAATTTGCAATAAGAAACTATATTATATGAAATAATATCTCTGGGGTGAGAGAAAGAAGCACTCATAATCAGTAAAACATTTTTGGCTTTTCAAAATAGTAAATACCTGTCTGTATGGAAAACTATGCTGCTATTGAGCAGGGCTATAATTAGTGGCTGATTTCCAGGGCTTTCCATTTTAAGAAAAATGCAGTTTACATGAACGATTAAATATGTTTAACTCCTCTTGCACATGACATCTTTACTATCATCCAATTGAAACAAACTGTTCACAAGCTATGAATAGGTATTTTAAGTACATTGTAGCAATATTAAAAACAAGTGACAGAGGCAATACTAAAATCTTGTACTACTAATAAAATGTAGTAATTCTTGATGGCAGTTCTAATGAATAATACAACTTTTTATTTTATATTATGCAAAAAGTCAAGACTATCATTAGATATGAATATGGGTATGATACCTATGGTATAAGACTGAAGAACATGATACTTTTATACAAATAAATATTTTAAGAGTCTCACTATAAAGAAACTAAGCAATTCTAATGATTGTCACTGTTCAAAATAATTTGGAAATCTTTTTAATTTTATAGGAACTTCAAAAATCTTTGTGGATTACTTTCAATCAGGCAAAAGTACTTTTATCCTCTGTGCATATGTGATAAATGAAAGTGCTTAACAAATTTAGGTCCCAAAATATAGTTAAAAAGAAACGAATTTATCTTTCCTAAGGTTCTGTAGTCTATTGCTGAAGAAAATTCTTAATAAACAGAATAATGTGTTCTTGCCTAGATGCATTTATTTCTGGTATAATGTTAATAAAACAACATCACAAAGAAATAAAACTGCAGAACAGTATTTCTTAGGAATATGTGCAAAAATTCTCAAACAAAATGGTAGCAAACTAAACCCAGTAACAAATAAAAAGATTTATCTACCATGAACAAGTGAGATATATCCCAGGAATGCAAGGTTGGTTTAACATTGAATAATACATCATAATAGGTCGAATTTAAAAAAAAAACATGATGATACAAAAAAAACATTTGATAAGATCCTACATCTCTTCATTATAAAAATACTCAAGAGACTAGGAATAGATGGGAATGTCCTCAATATGAAGACCTGGTAATTTATGAAAACCCACAGCTAACATCACATTCAATGGGGAAAGACAAAGTTTCCCCTCTAAGATCTGGAAGAAGACAAGGTTATTTACTCTTGCCACAGAAAAGATACAGCCTATTCCTACTTTTGCACAAGTCAATTTTGTCACAGATCTGGAAAACTAGGTTAAGGAAACTATCTGAAATATAGAGAAAAATCATATAATAGCAGTACTATGTATAAAACAAAAAGTTAGCAGTGAAATATTTAGTCAATAATGGGGAAATAGTTCAATTATAGTATATGAACTGAAAAGACTATTATATAGCAATCAGAAATTATAAAAATGTAGCTTGGAAAAATGGAAATGCTTTAATGTTAAGTGAACAGAGTAGGATACAAATAATTGATCTGTTGTTAATTATGACTACATAAACTATGTGTATGACTAAAAACCTTACAGAGAATTAATAGAGATCATTTTATGTGTGCGTAGTTAAGCTTCCAAAGTTGTAATATATAAACCCTTGAGAGGAAGTTTCTTTATTTCACAGAATTTTTGGTATATTAGATAATACAGGCAATGTAAAAGTTAAAAACAAAGTAAATCTTAAAGAACTATGAGAATTATAAATTTATATTTAAAAATCCATAAATTCAAGAAAAAACTCAAAAATTGATTCTAATTCTCAAGCTTAATTTACTTCATGAAAAATAGGCTATTTCTGTGTTTCCTTAAATACTACAACTCACCATAAACTTAGTTTAAGTTGACAACAGTAACATATACATCAAAAAAATATTTTAAGATATTTGGACTAGAATTGACATAATCATTTCTGAAATAAGGAAGTAGTTTACTTGGAACACTAGTAATTTCTTTAGTTATTTTGCATGAATCATATCTCTTTTTTTTCTTGGTCTCCATGTTAGTAGGAAGGAAAAAATTATAGTACTATTTCTTTAATTCATGAGGATGCTGCAAGGCCTTTTCAAAGAATCAAATCATGTGACATCCTAAAGAACTATTTTTCATACATCCATTCACAAAATTCAAAATAAAAATGTAGGCAAAGAATCCTTTCCGGGTAAATCAACTTTAAGAAGTTTACCCATGGATAATTTATTGTGGTTTTTCTTTAAATAAACACTGACATGTCAGCATGAGTTTAAACTATTATGTGCCAACGATTTGTTTCTGCTTCCCTAATGAATAATTCACCTTATTAATATGCTTACTTGTCATCTCTTTATTGGGATTATGAACTGTCCAGATAAAACATCACAAAAAACATTTGCTGAAACAGTTTTTTTTAATATGTCCAAGTAGTTGTGGAAATTATAAAATTCAAGACTAAGAAATGTGTGTCTAATGCTCTGCAAAGTAAGAATTACAAATTCCAAGTTTTATGAATCCAGGACAGCACTTGCAAGCCTCAAATAAATGGCATTATTAACTAAATTACAGAGGAAACATATCATGTGTGGAGAGATCTATATAATGCTAGTTGTCTATTAAATTCTCCCCATGTGAGAAGGCAAATAGTGACTCTGTGGCATCTTACTACACTGATGGGCAGTGACTGCAATTGGGGTATGGGGGGGATACGATAATATAGGTGAATATAGTAACCACATTGTTTTTCATGTGAAACCTTCATAAGAGTGTATATCAATAATACCTTAATTAAAAAAAAAATTCTCCTGATGTGAATTTAAGCCCTATACTGACTGAGAGACAGGAGAGATAATCTATCTTGTTTTACCTGTTGCACCATAGTGTACTTTAAGGGTAACTTAAAGATTTTTTTTTTTAGGGCAATTTTGAGAAAATGTAATTTTTGTCTTATGCCCTAACTTAGGATTCTAAACTCTAGATGAAACAACATTGTACTAACTGCTCACTTATAAGCTATTTAATATGTTTTTCCTATCTTATCTTTTTTCGGGCTAGGTGGGCAGGTTACTACTATGTTTATTCTTGGTCACTAAAAAAAAATTTTAAGCATGGATAGCTCTTGTTTTCTGAGTAAAATGTCAGAGAAATTTGTTTACTTGCAAAAAGCTTGAGGTCTGAGGGTTCCACTTTTCTTCTGGTCTTCCATGCCATGTATTTAAGATGCTTAAACAAACCTGAGGAGTAAGGGAAAAAGCATGAATGACGTTGAAAGGTGTGCTTTTTAAAGCAAACCATAACAACTAGAAGCAAAAATGAAATGCTATCATGTCAAAGTATCTCATTTCTGTGTCCTCAAACAAAACCCTAAGGGTCAGTCTCTTAAAATAAACTGACATTGTCAGATGTGATTCCAAATCTGTGTAGCATTACCATTTCTTAATAATGAAAAATGAGTATCTTGTATTACATGTTAATAAAAAGCTTATTTTTTAATGAAAAATAACTCTTCTCCCAAAAAATTTTTCAGTAAGTAAAAGTGGTACCATTTTATATTTTTAAAATATCTTTAAAATTTTTTTTAATTTTGAAAATAGGATTGGCTTAATAGAAGAGGTTTTGACTTCATATCTGCCTCTACATTCAATTTGTTGCAATATATTGTTCTAGTTCTGGCCTCACAAACATAAATTTGGAAAAGGGAGGACCTCACAGAACCTCTGAAAGGGTCTTGAGTATCCCCAGGGTTGGTTAGAAAAAACTTTAAGATGCATTAGACAGTTGTTCACTCAGACAGCAAGAATGAACTCAAACCATCAGCCCAACAGACTAACAGGTAATTTCAGGAAAAAAAAAAAACTGGGGACATTTTATCTGTACTTGTAAACTAACAATTTCATAATATGGGCAACAGATTTGGAAAATAAACAGTTCTTAAAAAAGCAAGGAAGTCTCAAAAAACTAAAAATAGAAATACGATATAACCCAGTAATTCCACTTCTAGGAACCTGGAAAAAACAAGTACCCTGATTTGAAAAGATATATGCACGCATATGTTTATCATCACATTATTTACAATAGCCAAGATATGGGAGCAACTGACATCCCCATCAATAGATGAATGGATAAAGAAGATGTGGTACATATATACAACGGAATATTATTTAGTCATAAAAAAGAAATCCTGCCATTTGTGACAACATGGATGGACCTAGAGATTATTATGCTAAGTGCAATAAGCCAGGCAGAGAAGACAAACCATATGATTTCACTATCTGTGGAATCTAAAAACGAAACAAAACAAAATGAAATGAATAAAACAGCAGTAGATTCACAGACACTGAGAAGTGACTAATGTTACCATGGGGGGAGGATTGGGAGGTGGGGAAAGTGAGGGAGATAAAGGGGGACAAAAATTCTCAATCATAATATATGTTGGTCACAGGGATGGAAGTGTTTAGAGCATGGAGAAGATAGCCAATGATTCTGTAACACTTTCCTATGTTGTCAAATAATAACTGCACTAGTTAGGGTGAGAATTTAGTAATATGGGTAACTGTTGACCACTGTTATATACTTGAAACCAATATAAGACTGTGTATCAATAATACTTCAATATAAAAAAAGCAAAGAAGTCCATCTCCTTGCTATTCTTTCAATGCTTCATGAAAGCAATAATGCAAAATACATGAATTCATTTATCAGGTACATTAATTTTAAAAGACTTTATCTTTTGTGTTTTAGTATTTAAAGTACTGTTAAACATCCCATCCCCACTTGATATTCAGAGCCTCTCTGTGACTACCAATGGCAGGTGTTCTTATCCCTATTTACAGAACTAAAACCCACAGTTAAAACTATTGCTAGTGTGTATCAGATAAGACTATACAATTCAGAATGCCAGACTCTCAAACCCTTACCTTCTTCCTTTGACCATTAAGTCTTAAGGAAGTAATTTCTTAAATGCATTTTAATATTTTACACTTAAAACTCCATTTGGGTTCCAGTCTCTCACTTGTGTAAGACCAAGAATTGCTATTTCTTATCTGCTCAGTTATAAAAAGACCTATTTCTTTGCTCTCCTCAAAAAAGTAAAGTGTACCTCTGGTTAAATCTCTTATAACAAACTAAGAAAACAAATCCCAGTTTTACAATCTGAGCTTATAAGGAAGAAAAAATAATAACTTCCAAGCACAGACATAAGGTACACTTCTCCTGAAACGAGGAATGCAAAACCCGGAAAAACTTGGGCCATCTTGAGGAAACCAAGTCAACTTCAAGCACTTGCTAGTCTCACATCATCAAAGAAGTGTGTGCTTTTGAAGTCTATATTTCTTCTGATATTCTAGTGATTTTTAAACAGTACTCTCAACAAGAAATTTACTGCTGAATTTTGAAAAGTGGCCTTTCTTATAAATTTAATTTCAAAGGTTTATTGCCACATGAAATGATTTTTATTATACTTTTTTGTCAACATTTTTGTTTTTTGGATAGGAATGTATCTTCCTACTTATAAGAAAATATAAAACATTTTACTGAAAATTGAACTTTAAAAAGAAGTTCACAATTGTATATATAATAGAAAACATGGATAGTTATGATAACCAAAAAAAATTACGATATGCAAAAAAGAAACAAAGAGTTGACAATACTATGCTTTTGCCATTCATCTATCTTCAGGTACGTGTAAAAAGATAACTGGAATTGGAGAAGCAGAAAGTCAAGAAAGGTGAGCGGCAGACAGACACCTGGCTCTACTATACCCTGAGTGGAGCAAGCTCTCACTTGGCCAAGGAATGTGTTGATTAAGTCACTCAGTAACTTCTTAAGACTAAGTGTTTCTTAATATTATTGTGTTTCTGCCCTTTTCAGTCCCTTCTCTCTCATTCCTCAGGCTAATCTTCACATATACAGAAGAGAAGCATGAAGAAAGCCATGTACTCTCAGGAGAAAGGTAACTAAAACAAAACTTCCATTCAAAATTACAAAGAACCTTTGACTGTAATACTTTGGTGTTAGAAACAGAAGACTGCAATTACATTACCTTGCCATCATTATAAAGGTTTGGATTGAATCTCACACTATGACCACCAGTTGTCTCTAGATTCACAAGAGGCGGTGAACTGGGATAATCTTGAGGAAAATATACATCAAACTCAAAGCAGCCATTTGCATAAGGGGTGTCCGCTGGACCAGTTATCAGAACCTAGTATGCATACACAAATACATAAAAAGCTTATATTACTATTCCCAACACTGCTATTTAGAAAAACACAATCCAACAATAAGAACAACCTTCTTACATCCAATAAACACACCTACCAGACTGTGTTAAAAGTGAAGTTAAAAGTTAAAAAATAAATAAAGGACAAGGAAATGGTTTTAGGCTGCAATTAATGTGATTTGGTTTTTGTGAAAATGGTCTATCAAAAGAAAGATGCCTTACTGGCAAGCAGAAAAGCTTTTAAAATACCTTTTAAAATATTAAGTTACTTTTTTTCTAAGAGCTTTCCTTCTTGATGTTCCCTATAATGTTTTCAGCAATTGCAATTCTAGGTACATTCATTATCAGATCTCAAAGGTATGACCATAACTTCCTGCTTTAAATCTTTGGATAAGTTACTGCTTTAAGAAATAACTTACTTTATAACATTTTTCTCTGTGATAATGAGACAAGTAGATAACAAGAATAAAGTTCTCCTGTGACAACTTTTGACAAAAAGGTTCTGAGTAAACAACAGGTATTTCCCTCAGGGTAATTGGTAGTCCACAAAACAGTAAACAACCCAACAGTGAGTGTCAGAATTATTTAATAAATTTTGTTTAAGTCAATCAACAGATATTTATTCTGCAAGGCATGAGCAGCAAAGCCTCTGATCCTGAACAGCTGTGTGTTGGGGCAAGTGGCACAAGAGTCTCAATTTGTGACAACTCTCATTTATGCTCTGGAGCTCCAAGTTGGGATCCTTTACATTACATACAGCATAATACTTAAAAGAGACAAAGTCACAAGTGATCTTATGTGGTCCATTTAGTGATTAAATACTTCCCTAGGCAATTATCCTGTAATTGGCTCTATTGTTTGTAACAATGAGCAGGTAAGTGTGGCCAAATAAGCAAGGTCTATAAGACGTCTATTGAAAAAATTATCCAAAAAAGCAAAACAAGCAAGCAAACATAAAAAATATCCTCAAATCAACAGGTCAATAGTTTCAGCTGTGTATCTAAGGGAGACAGATTATTTAACCCATGAATTAAATAATAAATGTAAAGAAAGGTCTGCCTGTGGTATCAAATCTTTTAAATTTTCTTCTTGCAGCAATTGCTTGGAATTTAAGGCCAGATCACCACAGTGGTAAAACATAAAGGTGCAGGTTATTTATTACTGTATTACCATTACACAGTTCATAGATCTTATGGATCTGTAAATACAGAAATTTTCCAGTAACGAAAAAAAAAAAAGAATGAATTTTGAAGACTGATTGTATAAAACATGAGAGAAGTACCTTGGATGACAAGGAAGAAATACTGTGACATTTTCTACTGACTATCACTAAATCTTTTCTTACTGGTTCTAAAACTATGACAGGCTATATTTTAGTATCATCTTCTATTGCTATTATGAACAGTCTCAACCACATACTCTAAATTGACATCAGAAAAAGACTCTTTTCAATGATGTCTAAAATGGTCAACAGAATTTTTATTGTATTTGTTAAAATTCATTCTGCTTCTAGTACTCTGTAATATATAATTAGATTAGACAGAGAGCTACAGGAACATGTTGTTTCTTCCTACCTTCATTATGTCAAGTCTCTCTTCATCACAGCGCACAAACACACTAGAAGATGATGAAAGAGGCAGTGAGGTCGAAAGAGTCACAGCTTCCTGGGCAAGGCGGCGGGCTCTAGCAGCACTGTTAGCATCATTTGCATTTTTCACCTGAGACATGTAGTGGTAATTTACTTTAAAACCCAATTTCCCATCTTCATCTTCAGAAACCATCTCAAATGTATCTAAAAGAAGAAGAAGAAAAAATACTGAAAGAAAAAAACCCAGAATGGAGTGTAGTTGTTACAACAAAAAACCACAAATAAATCACTAGCCCCTCTTTCACCCAAAATGGAGAGGACTGCAGTGTGGAAGAACAGCAAAGTATACATATTTATGTATCATCCACTGTTATATGGAAGGAATATGAAATGGAAGCAAAAGAAATGACTTTTAAGCAGTGTGGACATTCTGGCAGGTTCTATCAACTAGCTAAAAGACAATGCAAAGTAGAACACAACTGAGAGTGGATTAAAGATGGTGGTGTGAGAGGTGAGACCTCCTCCTAAAACCACATGTAATACGAAAATATAATTAATACAACTAATTCTGAAAGAGGAACATGAAAGAAAGTTGTGCCAGACTGCAATACAACTGGAGAAAAGAACAGACCTCACGGAACAGGGTAACGAACCAAAGCTGTGACACAGCAGGACTCCGGCCGTTCACCCACCCCGGCTCACCAGCGGGAGGGAAACAGCAGGGAGGGAGTGGAGGCCTGGGACTGATGAACACCTAGGCAGCCCTGGAGATCTGCTCTGGAAGCATGAACCTACACTGCATGGTGCTCTAGTGATTAGTGGGGTTGGAAAGCTAAGACAGGTGGAATACCTGGAGAGACTGAGATTCCAGCTCCTTGTGGAAAACAGAGATCCTGGCGTCATGCCAGCCAGAGAAAAGCCCTGGCTAGAGAAGCTACAAACGCAAATCATAGAGGCTTACACCTGTGTTTTCACCCCACTGGTTCTGGCAATAGAGATAGGCATAGCAGCCAGGAATCAGAAACAACTCTTTCCTCCCCCCAGGCACTAGCACCACACCCCTGTGACCACCAACATCACTCCAGGGGCTGGGAAGCTCTATAGAGTACAGCTTCTGAGAACTACATGGTGCCACACACAAACAAGAAACATCAAAGGAACCTGGTTCAAACAAAAATACCACAAACACCGGAAAAAGAGTCAAATGAAACCGATCTCATAAATCTTCCTGAAAGAGATTTCAAAATAAAAATCATTAACATGCTCATAGAGGTACATAAAAATATTCAAGAACTTAAGGAAGGAATTTAGGGTGGAGATGCAATCATTAAGGAACACAATGGAGGGTTTTAAAAGCAGATTAGATATGGTGGAGATGATAAATGAAATAGAAATTTAGAGAAGAGGAATACAATGAAGCTGAGGAGGCAGAGAGAGACAAAAAGATCTCTAGGAATGAAAGAATACAGAGACAACTGTGTGACCAATTGAAATGGAACAATATTCATACTATAGGGGTATCAGAAGAAGAAGAGAAAGAGATAGAAAGTATGTTTGAGGAAGTAATTGCTGAAAACTTCCCCATGTGGGGAAGGAGATAGACTCTCAGGCCATGGAGGTGCACAGACTTCCCAACACAAGGTACCCAAGGAGGACAACACCAAGACATATAATAATTAAAATAGCAAACATCAAGGGTAAAGACAGACTTTTAAAAGCAGCCAGAGAGAGAAATAAGATCACATACAAAGGAAAACCCATCAGAATATCATCAGACTTCTCAACAGAAACCTTACAGGCCAGAAGGGAATGGCATGATATATTTAATGCAATGAAACAGAAGGGCATCGAACCAAGAATACTCTCACCAGCAAAGTTATCATTAAATTTGAAAGAGGGATTAAACAATTTCCAGATAAGCAAAAGCTGAGAGAATTTACCTCCCATAAACCACCTCCACAGTGCATTTTTGAGGGACTGCTATAGATGGAAGTATTTCTAAGGCTAAATAGATGTCACCAGGGGAAATAAAACCACAGCAAAGTAGAACAATTCATTACTAAGCAGATGAAAAATCAAATCAACTACCCCATAAGTTAGCACAGGATAAATAAAGAGTACAGAATATAATACCTAATATATAAAGGATGAAGGAAGAAGAAAAACAAGAACAGGAAAAAATATAAAAAAGAACCTTTAGAATGTGTTTGTAATAGCATACTAAGTGAGTTAGATTAGACTTTTAGATAGTAAAGAAGTTACCCTTCAGCATTTGGTGACCAAGAATCAAAAGCCTGCAATGGCAATAAGTACATACCTGTCGATAATCAACCTAAATGTAAATGGTCTGAATGTACCAATCGAAAGACACAGAGTCACTGAATGGATAAAAAAACAAAACCCACCTATATGCTGCCTACAAGAGACTCACTTCAAACCCAAACACATACACAGACTAAAAGTGAAGAGACGGTAGAACTTCATACAACTAATAGGGAGAAAAAAGCAGGAGCTGCAGTACTAGTATCAGACAAAATAGACTTTAAAACAAAGAAAGTCACAAGAGATAAAGATTACATAATGATAAAGGGGTCAATCCAACCATTATAAATATCTATGCAACCAACACAGGAGCACCGACATATGTGAAAAAAATATCAATAGAATTAAAAGCGGAAATAGAATGGAATGCATTCATTCTACAAGACTTCAACACTCCACTCACTCTAAAGGACAGATCAACCAGACAGAAAATAAGTAAGGAGACAGAGGCACTGAACAACACATTAGAACAGATGGACCTAACGGACATCTACAGAACAATTCATCCAAAAGCAACATGATATACATTCTTCTCAAGTGCAAATGGAATATTTTAAAGAATAGATCATATACTAGGCCACAAAAGGAGCCTGAGTAAATTCAAAAAGATTGAAATTGTACCAACCAGCTTCTGAGACCACAAAGGAATGAAACTAGAAATAAATTACACACAAAAAAGAAACATTCTACAAATACATGGAGGCTTCACAACATGCTCCTAAAAAAACCAATGGATTAGTAACAAAATAAAAGCAGAGATCAAACAATATATGGAGACAAATGACAACAATAATTCAACACCACAAAAATCAGTGGGACGCAGCGAAGGCCGTGGTAAGAGGGAAGTATACTGCAATAAAGGCCGACTTCAGGAAAGAACAACAATCCCGTATGAACAGTCTAAAGTCACAAGCAATGAAACTAGACAAAGAAGAACAAATAAGGCCCAAAGCAGTAGAAGGAGGTTGTAAAGGAGAAATAAATAAAATTGAAAAGAATAAAACAATAGAAAGCATCAATGAAAACAGGAGCTAGTTCTTCAAGCAAGTAAACAAAATAGATAAACCCCTAGCTAGACTTATCAAGAAAAAAAGAGAGTCTACACACTTAAACAGAATAAAAAATGACAAAGGAAAAATCACAGAAATACAAAGAATTATGAGAGAATACTATGAAAAATTACATGATAACAAACTGAAAAACCTAGAAGAAATGGACAACTTTCTGGAAAAACAGAACCTTCCAAGGATGACCCAGCAAGAAGCAGAAAATATGAACAGACCAATTACCAGCAATGAAACTGAATTGGTAATCAAAAAATGACCCAAAAACAAAACCCCCATACCAGATGGCTTCACCACTGAATTTTATCAAACATTTAGTGGAGACCTAATACCCATTCTCCTTAAAGTTTTCCAGAAAGTGGAAGAGGAGGGAATACTACCAAACTCATTCTACAAGGCCAGCATCACTCTAATACCAAAACCAGGCAAAGACACTACAAAAAAAGAAAATTATAGACCAACATACATGATGAACACAGATGCAAAAATACTCAACTAAATATTAGCAAACCGAATTCAAAAATACATCAAAAAGATCTTGCATCATGATCAAGTAGGATTTATTCCAGGGATGCAAGGATGGTACAATATTAGAAAATCAATCAACATCATCCATCACATCAACAAAAAGAACAAAAACCACATGATAATCTCCATACATGCCAAAAAAGGACTCGACAAAATTCAACATCCATTCTTGATAAAAACTCTCAACAAAATGGGTATAGAGGGCAAGTACTTCAACATAATAAAGGCCATATATGACAAACCCACAGGCAACATCATACTTAACAGCAAAAACCAGAAAGCCTCTCCTTTAAGATCGGGAACAAGACAAGGATGCCCACTCTCTCCAGTTTAATTCAACATAGTTCTGGAGGTCCTTGGCATGGCAATAAGAAAACACAAAGAAATAAAAGGCATCCAGATTGGTAAAGACGAAGGTAAACCGTCACTGTTTGCAGATGACATGATATTTTACATAAAAAACCCTAAAGACTCCACTCCAAAACTACTAGATCTAATATCTTAATTCAGCAAAGCTGCAGGATACAAAATTAACACACAGAAATCTGTGGCTTTCCTGTACACTAACAATGAACTAATAGAGAAATCAGGAAAATAATTCCATTCACAATTGCATCAAAAAGAATAAAATACCTAGGAATAAACCTAACCAAGGAAGTGAAAGACCTATACCCTGAAAACTACAAGACACTCTTAAGAGAAATAAAGAGGACACTAACAAATGGAAACTCATCCCATGCTCCTGGCTAGGAAGAATTAAAATTGTCAAAATGACCATCCTGCCCAAAGCAATATACAGATTCGATGCAATCCCTTTCAAATTACCAACAGCATTCTTCAACAAACTGGAACAAATAGTTCAAAAATTCATATGGAACCACCAAAGACCCCGAACAGCCAAAGCAATCCTGAGAAGGAAGAATGAAGTGGGGGGATCTTGTCCCCCAACTTCAAGCTCTACTACAAAGCCACAGTAATCAAGACAATTTGGTACTGGCACAAGAACAGAGCCACAGAGCAGTGGAACAGAATAGAGACTCCAAACATTAACCCAAGCATATATGGTCAATTAATATATGATAAAGGAGCCATGGACATACAATGGGGAAATGACAGTCTCTTCAACAGATGATGCTGGCAAAACTAGACAGCTACATGTAAGAGAATGAAACTGGATCACTGTCTAACCACATACACAAAAGTAAATTCAAAATGGATCAAAGACCTGAATGTAAGTCATGAAACCATAAAACTCTTAGAAAAAAACATAGGCAAAAATCTCATGGACATAAACATGAGTGACTTCTTCATGAACATATCTCCCCGGGCAAGGGAAACAAAAGCAGAAATGAACAAGTGGGACTGTATCAAGCTAAAAAGCTTCTGTACAGCAAAGGACACCATCAATAGAACAAAAAGGTATCCTACAGTATGGGAGAATTTACTCATAAATGACAGATCCGATGAAGGATTGACATTCAAAAAACATAAAGAGCTCACACACCTCAACAAACAAAAAGCAAATAATCCAATTAAAAAATGGGCAGAGGAGCTGAATAGACAGTTCTCTAAAGAAGAAATTCAGATGGCCAACAGACACATGAAAAGATGCTCCACATTGCTGGTTATCAGAGAAATGCAAATTAAAACCACAATGAGATATCACCTCACACCAGTAAGGATCGCCGTCATTGAAAAGACAAACAACAACAAATGTTGGCAAGGTTGTGGAGAAAGGGGAACCCTCCTACACTTTCGGTGGGAATGTAAATTAGTTCAACCACTGTGGAAAGGTGGGGTTGAAATTATTTCAACCACTTGAGGAATGGAGGTTCCTCAAAAAGCTCAAAATAGAAATGCCCTTTGATACAGGAATTCCACTTGTAGGAATTTACCCTAAGAATGCAGTTTCCCAGTTTGAAAAAGACAGATGCACCCCTGTTTATCTCTGCACTATTTACAATAGCCAAGAAATGGAAGCAACCTAAATGTCCATCAGTAGATGAATGGATAAAGAAGATGGGGTACATATACACAATGGAATATTACTCAGCCATAAGAAAAAAACAGATCCTACCATTCGCAACAACATGGATGGAGCTAGAGGGTATTATGCTCAGTGAAATAAGCCAGGCGGAGAAAGACAAGTACCAAATGATTTCACTCATGTGGAGTATAAGAACTAAGGAAAACTGAAGGAACAAAACAGCAGCAGAATCACAGAACCCACGAATGGACTAACAGTTACCAAAGGGAAAGGGACTGGGGAGGATGGGTGGGAAGGGAGGGATAAGGGCAGGGAAAAAGAAAGGGGGCATTATGATTAGTATGTATAGTGTGGGGGTGGGCACGGGGAGGGCTGTGCAACACAGAGAAGACAAGTAGTGATTTTACAGCATCTTACTATGCTGATGGACAGTGACTGTGAAGGGGTATGTGGGGGGGGGACTTGGTGAAGGGGGGAGCCTAGTAAACATAATGTTCTTCATGTAATTGTAGATTAATGATACCAAAAAAAAAAAAAAAAAACTAAAAAGAGAAATACCATTTGACCCAGGAATTCCACTCCTAGGAATTTACCCAAAGAAAACAACTTCTCAGATTCAAAAAGACATATTCACCCCTATGTTTATTGCAGCACTATTTACAATAGCCAAGATATGGAAGCAACCTAAGTGTCCATCAGTAGATGAATGGATAAAGAAGATGTGGTACATATACACAATGGAATATTATTCAGCCATAAGAAAGAAAGAAATCCTACCATATGCAACAACATGGATGGAGCCAGAGAATATTATGCTCAATTAAATAAGCTAGGTGGAGAAAGACAAGTACTAAATGATTTCACTCATTTGTGGAGTATAACAACTGAGCAAAAGTGAAGGAATAAAACAGCAGCAGACACAGACTCCAAAACGGGACTAGTGGATACCTAAGGGGAGGGATGGGAGAGGACGGATGGGGAGGGAAGGAGAAGGGGATTGAGGGGTAGTATGATTGGCACACATGATGTGGGGGGTGGGGAGGATCATGGGTAAGACAGTGTAGCACAGAGAAGGCAAATAGTGACTCTGTGGCATGTTACTACACTAATGGACAGTGACTGCAATGGGGTATGGGTGGGACACAATAATATAGGTGAATGTAGTAACCACATTGTTTTTTCATGTGAAGCCTTCATAAGAGTGTATGTCAATAATACCTTAATAAATAAAAAAAGTGAACCTTAAAAAAATAAAAATAAAAAAGTAGAACACAATTTATTCTTAAAATGATTGATATACAATATTTTTCCCCAAATAGTTCAGAATATGAAATGTCATAAAGTGTTATTAAATATTTTAAATGGAGTAAGCTTTTTAATATATTTGCCTTTATTGGAATTAGAGAACAGAAATGCTAAGCTCTATTCTTGCATTACTCTGGAACTAAGTTAATAGAATAAAGGAGGATCATCAGGGAAATCTTCCAAGTACTTTGACAGAATATAACTAATGGGCTAATTCTTAATCCTTTATTAAAGCACGTTTAGAAGGACCTAAAGTTATCCTTTACTTTTATAAGTCATGTATATAGTATAGAAAGACAAAGGTGGACTTGAGCTTATCTCTAATTCACATTAACCCCTCCCACCAACAGATTAAAACAAAGATATTTAAATAAATTATAACACTAAATTAAAACCACCTACGAGGGCAAATACTGTCATTAGACACAATGATAACTTCTGATTTTGTGTTCATACAATTTTAAATACATGGAAAAGCATCAATGCTACACTGTTATTAGCAATTATGCAATAATTTTATCAAGAACTTACTAAGTTAAATGATACATGATAAATGTTAAATGATAAATAGGAAACTGTATCTGTCTTCAAGGAGTTTATACCCTAGGGAAAAGGGGAAGACCTATAAACAGTATCACACAGGTCTGTGCACTACAGGGTTTAAAATAGAAGTGCCACAATCTTTATTTAACAAATCTTTCAGAAAGAAAAAGGAACTTTTACTTCATTTCTCGTAGAAACTATCACCGAATATGCACAAGTTGAAACTAATTTAAGAAAAAAGTGTTGAAAGCTTACTTTATTACATAGTACATATAACACTGATTCCTGTATTGATAGTTTAAATAATTCATGGTACAAGCAGGTGTTTAAATCTTTAATTTATTAGAACACATTTCAATAGCATTATTTTAAAATGTAAAATGAGATCTAAAGAAACAAAGATTAAAATTTTAACTTACCAAACTGCAATTTCTTCATAACAGCCACATATTTTTCTTCAACTGATTTCAATACTGATAAAGGTTTTGGTTTCACAGCCATCTTCTTTGAATATTCACCTAGCTTTTTTTCTGTTATTTAATATTTCAAGATAAATAATATAAGTATATATTTTAGAAGATGGAAATAAAAAACAATGTTCAAATTAGAATTCCAAAAAATTATCAACCTCTTCACAGTTATCTTCCTCCTGTACCACTTTAAGAATAAAAGACTTCCTTGTATTTCACAAACATAACTAGTAGGGCTTTACTTATCAATTAATCAAGCTTAAATTTTTTAAATATTAGGTTTCATCCATTCAGACAAAAACAGAGGTGAAACAATAAATAATGCAAAATCATTTATATTTTCTATTGCTAATACATGAAAATACCAATTTTAATGAAACCTACCTGCACAGTCCTAACTACTACTTTCTATCTAATATAATGGCATTTCTAAGTTTCATAATGTTCAACAGCAAGGAAAGAGAGATTTATGATGCATGCTGTCAGCCTACTGAATTTAGTCTTAGCAATCAAATAAATATTTTAAAGTTAGAGACTAGTTATAATTAACTTGAAAACTGGACACAGAACTAAAGTTTTGGGTAAAGTAACTTGCTTGAAAACCATTAACATACAGGAAGAGGAAGGCAGTTTTCAATAAGTAAATAAAACATCTTTGGATCAAAAGAAAAGTAGCATAAAAGGAATAGATTGTACCTTGATTTGCTTCCCGCAAACTGGTAGTGGCTGCATAAACAATCTCAGCAGTCTTTTGGATATCTGGTACCAAGAGAGTAAGTCCTTCTGGTTCTTGGTCAGATGCATCTGGTTTTACTCCTGTTTTAACATTTTCCCTTTTAGATCTGAAAAAAATTTTTTAATATGGAGAAAAATACAAAGAAAATTAAGATTTTCAGATTGAAAAATAAGTACCTCCGAACATCAGTAACAGTGGTTAAAGATCAAAACAGTAGGATATATAGTTGGATATTTGACATACACAGGATGTATATCAAGGATAGTTTAAATTAGATTCATTGTTGCTTTTGAAGCAACAGGATAACACCCACAATAATAAAGTTTTGGGTAGGTTTTCCCTTCAAATGCAAAAACAGACAAGAGATAAACATTGTAGAAATGTCGTACAGTAAAAGACCCAGATACCTGATATGTACGTGGATCTACACCTATAAAGACACACTTAGAGTTATTACAAGTACCTAGAAGAAGAGAAATCACTTCTGTGTCTCAAAGTGATAGATTATCTTCTGTCTTCTAAGACTTGGGAATTAAAGAACCATGTGTAGCTTATGTAGTTTTTAATTTGAATACTATTTATTTGATACTATTTCATTCAGAGTATTTTAATTTTCAAGGGATAAAAAAAGAAATATTCCAGAGTAAAACACAGGTTAACTACTAGGTATGTTAATACTTTGGAACTTTATTTAAACACTAAGTTTTAGGGACTAATCACTTTAAAGATATTCCCTATTTAGCATCTAAAATGTACCCAACCTTATGTCAAATTGTGTATCATAATAGGATGCATTACAGCAAGGTTTCAGTGTATAAGGCATCAAAAAGTTTAATTTTTCTAGATAAATGCAGTAGTATTTTATTTCAAGATTCACTTAAAATAACAATTAAATATCAATCTCCTTTCTTCTATTTCAACTCTTAGCATTTTATTCACAAAATAAACATTACGCTACTACTTAGACACTAAAAAATCTACATCTTTGTTAATTCACTAAATAATTTAAAACAAACTGAAATCACATATAAATAAAGGTGTTTAAAATATTCATGCTAAGGTATAATCTAAACTACCTATCACTTATTTTTCTAGTTGTGTACCTACCAACAAAAGGACCTGGCTATTATATTAAAACAGAATTTCACGAAGTGGGTATGGAGCCTGAGAGAACTATTTTAGACTAACAGAAGGTAGAAGAGTTCTTAATAAAGTAATATTATTATGTTATCTATGTACAAATGAACCGTTCTTTATCACAAAGACAAAAAACTGCTCAGAAGCAATTCAGGGTTTAGGTAAACAACAAGAGGTAAATTAAGAGGAGTCTCTCAGGTAAGTTGCAAGGGTAAATGGGTAAAGCATTACACATGTGTTTTGAATTGGTTCCCATAGTATGTGAAAAATTAGAACCCACAGATATTTTTAACTATAAGGCATATACTACCTCACCTGGTATGGTGATTTAACTGAAGACTTAATATATTGTCACTGGATTATTTATTGCCTTTTCTCCTAGCTCTCTTCTAATCTTCCCTGAGGTATAAGAAGTCACAGAGAACACATTCAACTTCCCCATCACTTGGTAGATATTATACTGTATTAATATTTCAGTCATCAACTTCTGGGTGTATACATGCATATGAACATATATGTTTGCATATGTAAGAAAGGAGAATATAGTGAACAAATGCTTACAACCGAGTATCATTTTTACTGCTAGAATCAAATAAGATATTGCACCTTTTATACTATGATTTAAGAGTTGAATCTATAGTACAATAGTCTGACAATTTACTTAATAAAGGTATGCTTTTGACAACAGACAAGCTCAAATTCTCAACTTGTACATTTACCAATAGCTAGTCACAATCAGTGTCAAACACTAAGAGCCAAGAAAAGTGCTTAAGTTGCTTGACAATACCCCCTTTGAACTGTGCCCTACCAGTCATAAATGATTTTCTCTCTAATAACCAGGGCCACTATTACTTAGTAAGAAAACAACAGTAAATAGTTTGAGAAAACAGAAGAGTTACGGTTACTGCTATAATAAAACAAAAATGGTTTCCTAAAATCTATCATTATAAATTGATCCATTGTACTCTTTATAAAGATTTCACTTTAAAAAACACATCTTACTAATAAGCAGAAAAAGAAGATATGGAATGAAGCTTATTTTTCCAGAATTAGGGTATTTTCTTCTTAATGCAACAAGAACTTCTGGCATGGGCAGAAAACTGCATCAATGCAATTTAGACCAAGTTACCACTGGAAAACTACTTATTCTAAATTTCAAATCCTATTCATGAATACCAATTACCTAATTCCAGTTTTTAAAAGATGATTAGTAGGAGAAATGCCTATTATTAGAATAGTGCAAGTAGTTAGGATGATAATCTTCATATGTTTTTTTATCACAAAATAAAAAATTTTTGAAAATAGTGCAAAAATCCACAGAAGTTTTAAAAATATTATTTTTTACACCAAATTCATGGAAGAAATGATCATATACATCTCATATTGAAGACAATGGTTGAATCATACAGCAGATATCTCACGAATCTTTACATCAGGATACAATGAAAAATTTTAATGTGGATGGTCTTTTTGATAATAATGTACAGGAAAAAAAGGGATAATCTCCAAAAAGTGAGAGAACTTAAAAAATATAAAGAACAAAAACACTACCTGCCTAATGATACTACAACTAGTCATTGTCTGACATTAAACTATAGCCAGTAAGTAGTCTCTTTTCTATTAAAGTTGCAGGTTATTATCAACCCATATGTAGGCCCAGCTCATGAAAAAAGGCCATACCTTAGCTCACATCCTGAAGTCTGTGTGAAAAGCTATTTGAGTTCAAGGCACCTAGCTGGAAGTAGGTCTTTGAGACTGAAAATGGATCCAACATGGTAAAAGCAATCAGCGACGGCCGCTACCATGGTATCCGCTGCTTTGTGCAAACGTTGAATCTGGTTGTGATCACTGCCCTGAAGAAATACGAGGAATCAACTGAAGTTTCTACTATTGCACAGAAGTATCTGCAAACAATTTCCACTATGCTGCGAATTCCAACTAAACAGCTAACAAATTAACCAAACTTTGGCTCTGTGACATACACTCTGAACTAGGATGTGAGCAAAATGGGCAAATCTCTCAGGTGAAAACAGTATTTAAAAAAAACCCCAATACCCATAACTCAACATCCAGTTATATTGGACTGCCTCTGCTAATTCTATCACCCACATTAGTCGGATATTTGTAAGACTATATACAAAACATCAGTATTATGTTCTTTTATAATCTATACACAAAACAGCTTAATATAGCTATTTTCTTGGTAGAACATTTGGAAAGACCACTTCAATCCTCTGCACTAATTCTAAAGTCAAAAGTATCACACAGTTGAAATAAACATTTAAACAGCAGAGCCATGTAGAAGTAATCTGAAAACAACATGCTGAAATTTCCAGATTCAGAATTTGCAAGAATTAGCATCTTAGAGTTAAGACTCTAAAACTATAAAGAATGAAACTTCTACATTTATCTGTAAATAATGTGTCACATCATATTCCATAGTTCTAAAGCTCTTTGCCAGGGATTATAGTTTAAAACAAATGAAGATTAAAAGCAAGCAGAAATATATTTTTTAAATACTATCGTGGAGAATTATTTTTCTAATGTCTCCAGAAAATATGAAAATAATTCTTGAAATGCTCCAGTAACTGGGGCAAAGCTCTCTGGAAGAGGATGCTGTCCATAATTAGTTGAAAGCTTAGTTTTTGACTCCAGATTCCTCTGTTATTAAACTCTTTCCAAGTGGAAGTACCATTGTAGTTTTCAATATGATTTAAATCAAAGTTGAAAATAAAATCTTCCTTGTTTTGGAAAGCAGAAATAGGAGCAAAACTTAGAGAAGAAAATATTAAAAACTTTTTTTAATTCAAAAAATAAAAAACTGATTTCTAGATTACAGAAAAACAATAATTTTCAGATCAAAATAAACATCACAAGACCTAACAAAGGTACTGTGTGCTATTATGGAATGGAGTTGCCACAAATAATATGCTTCACCAAGGGACAATCCGACTGAGGCAAAGAACAGGTATTAAAATAAATGTTGGCATCACTATCTCCATCATCAAGTCAAAGGGTTAATGAACAGCTGAACTTGTTCAAGGTTGTAAAAAAAAAAAAAATCCAAAAAATACATAAGGTTATAATAAATGCTTCTTGGCTAAGAAATAAGGCCTTTCTCATTTTGTAGATTTGAGAGGCAAAGGATAAAGAGGAAGAAAGTAGGAAATATTTTCCCAGAGAAAAAGAAGTTGGAGGGTTGGAACTTAAATTTTCTCTAAAATTAAGAGAGGTTGATAGAAAATACGCCTTTAAAGAAGGTCAACTAATCTTACTGCTTAAATAAAATAATTGTATATCTCTGTAAGAAAGTTCAGTTATTTTAAAATATGATGAACTTCTTTGCATCAGGAAGATGCTTTACACTAACAGAGACATTTGTGTCACATCCTTATTAGCAATTAAGACTATTTGATGAACAGCAAGTCCTTCTTTAAAATTCTTGGTGAAATTACCAAATACTAAATATACAAAATATTATTTTTTCCCCCTGGAGGTCAGTAGGAAAAGTCTGTAAGGAATATCAAAGACAAAATGACTGTCTTTGTTCTAGCTCCAAGGAAGTTATCAAGAGTCATACTTCCTCAAAAGAGAAATCAAACTAGTATGGCTGTACTTTGACTCATTTTAAGATAACACAGTTGCAACGGCCAACGGGAGGTGGAATTTCACCAGACTGAAGCTGAAGGGGTCACATCTTCACTGTGATTACTTTGTAGGCAACAGAATGAATTTTCACACTGAACAACTGCATTTCAACTCAAGTGGAAAAGATACCTACATAAAAGCTTCAAGTCTTATGATATGCATGCCACAAATCCCTTTATTTATGGAGGTAACTACAAGCTGCTTTCAAGGTCTTTCTTTTTTAAGAGCCTAAAGTAAAATGTTGATCAATAATTGATTGTAAGTAGGGAAGAGTGTTTTTGATTATTCTTTAAATATCAAGACTGCTATATAAACTCTTTAAGTTCTCCTTGACACATAAAGGCACTAATTAGAAATATAAAGTGCAAATTAAAACCACAATGAGATATCACCTCACATCAGTTAGGATGGCCACCATCCAAAAGACAAACAACAAATGTTGGCGAGGTTGTGGAGAAAGGGGAACTTTCCTACACTGCTGGTGGGAATGTAAACTAGTTCAACCATTGTGGAAAGCAGTATGGAGGTTCCTCAAAAAACTCAAAATAGAAATACCATTTGACCCAGGAATTCACCCTAAGAATACAGCAGCCCAGTTTGAAAAAGATATATGCACCCCTGTTTATCACAGCACTGTTTACAATAGCCAAGAAATGGAAGCAACCTAAGTGTCCATCAGTAGATGAATGGATAAAGAAGTGTTACATATACACAATGGAATATTATTCAGCCATAAGAAGAAAACAAATCCTACCATTTGCAACAACATGGATGGAGCTAGAGGGTATTATGCTCAGTGAAATAAGCCAGGCGGAGAAAGACAAGTATCAAATGATTTCACTCATCTGTGGAGTATAAGAACAAAGAAAAAAACTGAAGGAACAAAACAGCAGCAGACTCACAGAACCCAAGTATGGACTAACAGTTACAAAAGGGAAAGGGACTGGGGAGTGTGGGTGGGTAGAGAGGGTAAAGGGGAAAAAGGGGCATTACGATTAGCACACATAATGTAGGGGGTGGGCAGGCACGGGGAAGGCAGTATAACAGAGAAGACAAGTAGTGGTTCTATAACATCTTACTATGCTGATGGACAGTGATTGTAATGGGGTATGTCGTGGGGACTTGATAATGGGGGGAATCTAGTAACCACAATGTTGCTCATGTAATTGTATATTAATGACACCAAAAGAAAAAAAATTATTGACATAGACATTCTAAAAATATATGTATATATTAAGTACATTAAGATAGCAATAAAATTTAAGAGATGTAAAATGGTACAATGTATAAAGGGCTGGGGAGAAGCTACTTCTCGCAACATAGAGAAAATAATTTTATCAATAACACATTGGCCTAATCTATGCAAGTGAATACCAAATCAGTTCCAAAAGACAGTAGGGGAAAAATACATACATTAATAACTAATAAATTTTTGAAGAAATTGGTTTTATTAATTCTTTTGAGCAAGAAAAACACCAAATGGGTAAAGGACACTTATTCCTCAATTAAGAGAGAATTATAAAGTTGTTAACTATTCATGTACTAGATAGACCAAAAAAAACACAGTAAAGCTTGGTTTACTTTACTAACCCTAGTAATTATTACTTATGTACAACTCAAATGCTATGCATACCTAATGAAATATGCTGCCTTTTAATATCCTGTCATAGTGCTAATTTAAAAACTCTTCAAAATGAAAAAGGGTAAGAGAAAGTATCAGAAAAACTATGAACCTGCACTATTGCATATGGTTTTTTATAATTATCAAAAGCAAGTTTTTCAATGAAAAAATAATTTTACTTTACTGTATCATCTTTAAAAACATTTTAAATATACAAAGCCAGCTCAAAAACTCAGGTTTGTTTCTGAGTTCCCCCATTAATAATTATTTATTGATGCACAAATCGAACTGTTCTTTTAAAGCTAATTCAGTGGATAAATATACTTGATTGGGGCACTGGGAGATCTGAGCTCTCATCAAAGCTCTGCCACTAAGAATCAGAGAACCTGGAACAAATCACAACATTATGGACCCTGTTTTCCTCATCTATAAAAACAGGCATCTGAACTACCTAAACTCTAAAAAAATAGTCCCTTACAGCTCTAAAAACCTACAGATATTATTGGACAGGTTATTTATTCTGATGTGCCCAGAAAGATTAGTTACAAACTAAATCTTACTTAGTAAGAGACTTACAATTCAACAATTAAGATTGCTTGAGATTTTGCCTGAGAAAATGAAGACACTGGAAATTGTCTGGAAATATGAAGTTCATATAATTTGATAAAGAAAATCATTCTACACTGATACATTATGCTGAAGTAGAAGTGTTAATTTATAATTTTATGAGTTTTTTTCTTGTTAATCACTTAAGTAATAGAATAGATTCTATTTTGGCACTTTATCAGTGTTTTCAGGAACTTGCTGAGGCTCAAATCTAGCCATTTTAAAAGCATGAAACCTCAGTAGTCAATGAACTTATTTTGATAAGAGGTAGCGATGGTATATAAAAACAGAAGTATCTGGACTGTGGGTCAATTGACTTGTCTGTCTTTATAAATACTGTTTTCGATAGTGTACATCACAGGCATCAGAAGATTGGGGAGCTAAGCCCTAGATTAATTACACATTAGTGAAGTTTTTAATGTTAAACTTTAAGCAATAGCTTCATTCTCTGTCAAACAAGGATAATACTTTCTTGCTTGCTACATAAAGCAGGAAAAACATCTAAGAATTTTTGAAACTATATCCTACACAAAAGTCAAGGTTACATACAGTATTACTACCTCTCTATATTTTTATATAACAATATGTCACTATATGTCTATTATGACTTATCTACAATTTAAAGCAGTTTGGTTTATTCTCAAGAAACAAGAAGGGAAATCAATAAAAGCACAGAGGCTGGCTGGAATGTAAACACTATACTAGTCAAAGTTATTTCAAATTGTTAGAGCAAAAGGAATGCAGGATACTTTTGTCTTCTATATTCCAAGGTCATCATTCTGACAGTTATGAAAATTCATTATCACAAGATTTTGATCCCTCATAATTTTAAGTGATAGTGACCTTGGACTAATTAACATCTAATCACAGGCTGTCTCTGACACAAGTGTAACACTGTTCACACCTCATATACATTCTTTACTCCTACTTTTGATGTCAGGCTCTCTTGTTCTTGGATGTGCTTTCTCTGTCTCTCTACCTCTCTCTTTTTGGCCCCTAGAAAATTATTTCTTCCCACTGCATGAAGGCTTAAAAATAAAAAGTATTAAACATAAAAGTCATTAAAACATAAAACTAAAGAAAAAAACCAGAAATAAGACCTTCTGGATAAATAAATGAGAAACTGGTACATTTTTTCTGCATAAGGCAAGACATAAAAGGGTAAATATTGGTATACTGAGAGCATCGGAAAAATGGAACATTTATGGTAATAAAAGTTTTCAAACACCAGCCAAGGGAGTGAACATCACTTAGAACATTAAGTCCCTCGTGGATGAATGTTAAACCTTTGTTCTTCCAAAATGCTTAGTATGGCAGTAGACAAGCAAAAGAAATAAGAATAGCTTTTTATTATTTTGGAAGTCCTTTGACCTTTCTATTGAAGGGATATACTAAGATGACTTTTGAACAATTTCTTGGAAATAAAGTGCTTAATATTATTGAGATAAACACAGTTAAATAGAATTTTTATGGTTTAAACAACTATTTCCCCATTTTTATTCAAACTATTGTAAAAAGGTCAATTAAAAAAGAAGAATTTCCTGATAATAGCATCCTGAAATGCTCCAATTTCTGTTTAGGTTTTACATGATAGCCTAAGTAGAAAAATTCATTACATTTAACCCTACAGCTTTCAAAACCCTATAAAACAATGTACAAAACATGTCATATACATCTCAATAAAACTGATTTCTGTAGTAATCCTGATAATTATCTTTATCTTATTTGTTTCAAACAAAAGTTGGAAAGTGTTAAATGTTAAATTTTCTATTTTGAACTAATACACTTTTGTCTAGCCTCTTGTGCTTCCTAAAGGAATGATAGCCATAATTTATCTTAATCTAAATTCTTACTAATAATCAGCCAATAGCAATATTAATCAGTTTGTCCATGTTAACTGTTAGACTCACATTAACTCTATGCAGTTACAACAACTGTGTAAATCTTGAAAGGACATACTAGGAGAGGTGATGGACAGTAAAAATATGGAATCATGAAAAAGTGCTTTCTAAAATGTTATCTTTAAGAAGCTCTTAATGCAGTTTGTACAGTAAATATTTAACAACTGCCTAAGAAACTGACAACTTTTAAACTATAGACTAAGTCATAGTAAGTCACCCCTTTTGCCACCTTGCCAAGTTCAACAGATTCATTTACCAGATAAATTAGGAAAGATGAACATAATAAACTAGAAGTGCATTCATTCCTTGAGTAGCACTCTGGTACACTAAATACCAATCCCGTCAGAATACTGTAATTATCTGTCACCAAACTGTCTTCACCCATAGCAGAGAATCATTTTAATTTGTAAGGTATAATTATAATTGAGGGAAATTTAAAACATGCCTTAGAGTCTATCATTACAAAAATTAAAAATTGAAAGCATACTTTTCACATATGTGTGTGTGTATTGACATATACATGCAAATATAATTTTATAGCTTATGTAATATATTATTATATAAAGTAGCAACAACTCAATAATTATATAACAGGTACAAAAGACATTCCCATGGTGGTGTGCCACTGCATCAGCTCTAGTTCCTCCTCTAAGCAGTCATTCTTACAGAAGCCTCCGGATGAGTAGAAAGCTTGGTAAAATGGTGGCAGCATTGATTCTACCTGGACTACTCCCCCTGGCAGAACCCCTAAATGGGAGTATGGGGTAGCAGACAACACAACTGATAACATCTTCTATATACTCCTTCACCCAAGAACTACCTCAGTTACCCTTTAATAAAATACAAGTACTCCCTTGAAAGGCTAAAGGGTCATTTTCTTTGTATAAATTATAATAATCCATACTCAGGAAAGTACTCTGAAATAAAAGGTTTGTCTTGAAGAAAAGGACAAAATGCTGGATCAGCAGGACAGACCTGGCTAGAAAGTGCCTCCACTAGACAGAGGGCCAAGAGAAGGCAATAGGTATCTTAGAAAACAGCCAAGTGAAAAAATAAAAAGGAAGAGGAGCATGTTGAGTCAAAAACCAGATGCTTTTTGTAAAATTCTTAAGGCAATGATGAGAACCACAATACCACTCTAAATTCTAACCACATTTAAAAATAAAAGCTAGGCTAGTTTGGCTGTCTGCTAATTTTGGTTTCTCCCGATTACACACAGATAAAAACGGGGAGAAAATGAGATAGTTAATGAACATCATTCCATTTCTTCCCCTTTTTCTATTTTTTTAGTTTATGTTTGCAAAATGACTCTATTTTCAGAGGACTTGAAGATATATCCTGTTAGTGTTTCCCAAAGTGTGAGAAGATCATGAAGTGGTAATTAGATATGATATTATGTAACTGAATCATATCTTAAGAAAACTAGTCCCTTTCCAATGAGAAGGAAAGTCTCAAAAGTCTTTGGTAATTCTCTAGCTTTTGCTAAATTTTCTTTCTGAAACAGAAAACAGATATGGAGTCAGAGACTACTTTTATTTTAGCTTATTCACTTTTATAGTTATCTTCTATTTATGGCAAATAATACTGGTTTTTCTGGCATGGTAGTTAAGTTTTCTTTTTAAATGTATTTTAAAAAAAAGTTACTAGACCTAAAGAAAGACTCTACCAATAGAGTAGGTGGTATAAGATCTGAAAATTCTTCCTCATAAAGGCTGAAGCTCTGTGTACCCTGACAAAGAATTTCTACCAGGAGAAATTTTCTTCAGTCATGAAAATTGTTTGGCTTATTTCATCAGATCAATAAAATCCTATTAATATATGAGCACTCTTTTTAAATTTAGATAAAGTCTAGAATAATGTAAACAAAAGCTTCAGAAATTTCTATCTATAACCTACTTAGTGTGTTGTACAAATTTTCCATATCTACAACTTTATCTGGATGACAGCTCTAAGGGAACAATAGCACAATGTCAGAACAAGCATGTAGTTTCGCCCAGTCATTCCTGAGCCTTAATGTAAAAGAAGAGTCTCTGCTAAGGACTCTGAGCCTCTGTCAAGACAACAGATAAGTTTTTTGCCTAACGAGGTCAACAAAATAACCTAGTAGTATTAGTTTTAGAAAACTACCTGGGATTACAGACTTCAGATTCTTAGATGTGAGCAAAGGAAATCATGCTCCCAAGACATGTGTGGGAGAGCAGGTGCACTCTGCTGAAGGAGATACTCAAGGATAAACATGCAGTTGCCACAATTAATTTACAGGTAGAATAATGCAGTCAGTAAGTGATTTAAGGCCTGAGTTACATGATTGCTTTTTTAAGTCAAACATCTGGAACACAGAATATATTTCAACCCAGGAACTAACTTCCTCTTAAATCCATAGTATAAGAGCAAGAATGCTAATGACCTCAAATCCTCAGTCCCCAGAAATGGCAGAACTGGAAGAAGACATACACAGCTCTCCTATGGAGATGGTAACCTCCACAGCACGTTAGCCTCAGTCTTGCTATAGGCCCGCCCCACCCCACCCCACCCCAAACCATTCAGCTACAGTGCAAGACAATCTCTTTATAAAACAAATCTGATCAGGTCTCTCTCCTGCCTAAAACCTTTCAGTGACTCTTCACCGCCTTTAAGAGTAACAATAATATACCCCATTTATCTTTCTAGCCTGTTTTCCTCTCTAGTTTCATCTCCCACCCCTACCTCCCACCCACACTATACCCAAGCACTTCCACACTTTAGGATTCCCCAAATATGTGACGTTTTCTTTCACTGCTAACATTATTCCTATACTCTGGTATAGCAGCCCCTTGCCCCTCTTCATTTAGCTAATTCCTACTTATTCCTTAGCCCTTCAAATCTGGGTTGATTCTCCTGTAATGTCTTCAACTTCCATATACTGTTCCAATATGCCATATACTGTGTTATTAAAACTGTCTAGTTATTGTTTTCCCTATTTATCTGTCAATCTCTTAGAAAAAGGACCCAATTTTCTTGTTATGCACCTATTAACATTTGGTAAACATTTGCTTAATGAACAAATCAGCTATGTACTTGTGACCAGGCCAGCTATCATCTATCTAAATATAATCATGAATTTATAATGCACAAATTAAATAAAAGGAAAGTAAATAAATTGCCTTTTCAGCTTTTTAGTGGTATTTTCCTATTTTCTCTTATAGAAGGTTTCAGGCTTCAGGTAGAGTCAGCTAACAGCTCTTTCATTTGCACTGGCAAAAAGTCGACTTCCTCTTTGTACTTGGCCAAAACATTTTAATTTCTCTCACCCACAAAAGGAAGATAAAAAATCGTACATGTAAACACAGAAGAAATAATTTCAATGAAAATCATTATATGTAACAACAACCTCTAAGAGTTGCAAAATACATAGCAATTCTATTTTTTTGTTACCTAAGATGACCAAAGAGTGTAAATACATTAAAATTTCATTTGATGGAGAAAAAAGTGTATGCTTTTTGTGTATGCTTTGTTAAAAAAGTAACAAATGAGAAGTTAACAGGAGGAAAAATGAGGCAATAAGTTATATAAAAATTAGTAAACTAGTACTTGCTCTGTTATTAAAAAAAAAAAACCTATACTAAATACATGTACTTTATTCACCCTTACATTTCTTTCTAAGAGAGTAAAGTAAGGTAAAAATTTTCTGAGTAGGATACACCTACACATTATTTCTGAAGCCGTAACTCCAAACTGTGACAAAGAACTAAAACACATCCTAAAAGTCATATATAAACAGAACATATTTGTCTTGATCATTCTCTCCTCTGAGTATACTGGGGTTCTTAAAAAAATACAGTTGGGGATAAGGTAAGCAGGTGGGGGAAGGTGCTTTGCACTTAGAAACAGTGTACAAATTGAACTTAGGCCAATTTCTGTGACTATAAACTCTGTAGGAAATTGGACTATATTGTTCACTTTATTAGAGTTCTATTATTATGAAAATATGAAAACAAAAACATCTTTAGTCTTGACAGACTTTAAAAGAATAGTTTACCCACTCTCTGTGAAGTGGAAAATGAATTCTCAAAGTGCCAAACCTTGAGAGAAAAGTAGGATGTTATAATATGTATGGTTTTTGCTGGTTGCTTTTTCTAACAGAGGCTGCATAATGTAACAGACATTAAGAGGGATCTCAACTAAGTAGCATATTCAAATCCTAATAAAAAATTCAGTAATAGTGTTTCTTTATTAGTAAGATAGAGCTATTAAAAACAGGTACTGCACAGGGTCACTGTAAAGGTAAAATAACATAAATGTCTGAGCTCTGTGAACAGCTATTATGACCTTTACACGCATGTTTTTTGGTAGAGAATTTAGAAGTTTGAAGTGACACTTTTTTCTTGTTGAAGTAAGAAGGAAAGAATTTTGAAGAATAATTTTTTCCAGGTATCCAAACAGAAAAATAAAGAGCTTTAGTTAAATGAAACTCAGTTATCCTCTATCTATAGTGAATCATTGATTAATATATTTATACAGAAGTCAAGTTTACTTTGAAAAACATTATACTGTCTATGTTATGTGAGCAGGAAATATATTAATATAAGAAAAACAATGAAAAAGGTACTCTAGATGCACAAATTCTATTCACTACACCAAGCATCTTCAATAATTACTTTAGGATTCAATACATTATAACTCCATTTTTGCAATATCCAATAGAAATTATAGCATGTAGCATAAAGTTATTCTTATTTTAATGATGTTACTTTCATATTTCTAACACCACTTTGTGATACTATTTTTGACCAAAGTGATAATTATAATAACATCCCAAATATTTACACAATTTTTCATCTAAGAAATAAAATACTCCTGGTGAAACACACTGAAGGTTTCATAAACTTCCCATTTTCTATATAAACTAGAACATCTCAAAACACAAACATATAAGGTATAGAAACATGGGGCAACATTCCCCCTAAAAATACACAAGGACAATTTCTAAGTTCTGTATATTTTATATTAACTGCTTAATCAAAAATTATGTGTTTGTTGTACAGAAGTAAGGAACACACATAGCCAGGGTTCAGTTATAATACCACACTATTTTTATAAAAATACGCTGGCTTCCTAAGGTACCAATTAGAAAGATTTCCGCCACAGCGAAGGGTGGGACCAAATATGTTATTATTCTCCTCTAAAACAGGAAAAATCTCACACTATCAAAGAAAATATACCTTTACATTTTCCTTCCCTCATAAAACAGTAGTAGAAACTGACAGCTTTTCATAGTTCTACCAATTGGCTCTTCTTTAACCTCTTCTCTAATTTATGAATCTTATTGCCTGGCAATAAGCCACTAGTTAACCATTAAAATGATAATGATGATATAAAAAGCTAATAGACTTAGGATTATCTGAAAAGTTGATTTCTCCCTGAAAGATGAACAAGGACAAAAACTATTCTTTCAGCAACAGACCAATTCTCTGACTTCATCTGATCTATATGATGCTTCTCAAGGCTTAGGTTTTTAAAAAAAGCAAGTGAGAATAGGTAGAACAAATATATTGCAAAGATGGCAAAGAACATTAACTGGCCCAAAAGATCACTGACAAAAGAATAAACTTCCATTGGCAGTATAAAGGCCTTAAAAATCAGAACTAAGCCATCGTTCGGTAAAACTGACAACCACCAAACAGATTCTGCTAAGACAAAGGCAAAGGTTTACTAGGTTATTTAAAAGGCATTTTTGATAACAGAACTTATCACCTGAATCTAGGGAGGTATAAATTTAAACCAAAGATTAATTTAAAAATTCAGTTTTCTGTGAAGATAAACACTAACTTTACTATAATTTTAACAAATAGCTACTGAATCCTGACTTCTAAAAAGGTTATAGCATTAAGTTGTAACATCTGTATCAAAATGAAACAGGAGTAATCCATATACCAACAATTTCACTTCTATAAATCTACTCTGTGGAGATCTCTACAAGCCTTAAAAGATGTATGTCTGAAGTTGTTATAGGTTGGAAATAACCCAAATTAAAACTAATAGATGGTTATGTAAAATATACAATGCATATATGGAAGCACTAAGAACAGTATCAGCAATACATACTTACTAACACTGAAAGGGAATTTTTTACCTTAATATTGAGCAAAACTAGTATCTGTCGTTTAACAGGTACAATGTGACAGCATTTAAGAAAAACTCCATTACCTACAGGTATATATCACATAGAGAGATGGTCTGATAAGCCAGTGAGAATAAACGTTTCTGAGTGTAAGATATGGTGGGTACATTTCCTTTGTAGTTTTATATACTTCTTGTATGTGTTTAATTAACATTTATCATTTAGAAAAAATACAAAAAGCTATTTAAAAAAAGATTGTTAGAGGCAAGGTCAAGAGAAATGACCTAAGTATAATACCTTAAACGGTTGGTGTAGGTATCAACACAGGTCTTCATTTTGGCTAATAATGTACCAACGGAAGTCTGACACTCCGACTGTTCTTCCTCTTCACCATTCTCTGTAGAAAGAGGCAACAATAGGGGCACCATGGATGTACAGGAAGCAATCGCCCGGAGCAATTCCAGGAGAGCTCGATAGAGTGGAACATGTCTTGCCATGTCAAGAACTGTAAGGAAGAGGGGGAAAGCATAAAATGAGAACATGTGTAGTGTAAGAGTAAGTCCACGGCAATGCAGCTTCTACTTGGATCTTAAGATTGATTGGTTTGTTGGTAAATGGACTAATGCAGATGTTTATGAAGCATTAATGTGCAAAGTATAATAAAAGAAACTTCTAGGTAACAAAAAAATAAATAAGGCATAGAGTTGGGAAGACAAGAAATGGAACAAAGTAATTATCTCATTACATTGCATATAAAAATGATTAAATAGCCCAGATAATACATTACAGCAGCAAATACATTAATTAGTATGAAGTAAAAATATATTTTTAAAATTGAATAAAATAAAAAAGCCACTGTATCTTAGGTAAAATACAATTATATCAAAGAGTTTATCAAAAGCCTTTTTAATTTGTTCTGTGGTTTTCTTACAACTGGAAGTTACTTTTGTAAATCATATGAGATAAGGACCTAACAACTTTTCTCCAATACCTTTGAACATTTTTGCCAATAACTTTTGAATAAAGTTATTCCATAAATATTTGTTAGTATAGTTAGTTATTCCATAAATATTCACTGAAAACCTCCTGCTGGACAGGATGGGAATACAGCAGTGAAGAAAACAAAATTCCTGTCCTCAACTAGCTTACATTCTAGGTAGAAAAGGACAAATGAGTAAAATTTCAGACACTAGTAAGTACTCTGAATGCTACAGGAAAGACAGAACAGGGAAGAAGAACTAGGGGAGTACTTGTGGGAGGCAGAAGTGCCTCAGTGCCTGCAGAGCTATCCCCTCAGGAGAGCATAGGGGATGAGCATCACTTAGGAATACTGGACTCTACGTGGCAACTGACTTAAAAGCACAAAGGGCTTTAACAACTTTAGTTCTGATAGTCTGATGACAAACAGTGAGGCTGTTCAAATTTAAAGGTGGTAGGTATGGGGGTGTGTGCGGGGGTGATCCAGTGATGATGCACTTGACAGGAGTAGGGAAATATGACTGCCCATCCTTTCCTTACATATTTGCAATTTTGCCCTCCATCTTAATCACATATAAATTCTCCACATGTACTTGGTTATGTTTAAAGCCTCTTTTCCAACCCATGATTCAATGTTACTACTTACTAAAATTTTATAGTATAACATAGTACACAATGGAGTTTTCAGGAAAATCCAAAGGTATCAATTGATAGGCATAAAACACAATATTAATACTTGTGAGGATAGAGGAAGGCTTGACTTGTATAACAGGTAGATATGCAAATTGATAGCCAATTTGGCATTATTTAAAATGCCCATATGCTATGACATAGCAATATCACTTGGTACTATATGCCTGTACACAAAGATGAGCAATATAATACTATTTTCGATACTGAAAGTTGGAAATGATTTAAGAGCAATAAATTAAAGGGCATAGCACAATAACATATCTAAATGATTCTATCCTGAGTAGCACTTAAAAAGAATAAAGTAGATCTATATCCTACATCTATATAGGATGCAAAAGAATGTATGATGACACATAAACAGACTCAAGAAGAATTCTTTTTAAGGCTCAGGAAATCTGAAGGAATACTTAGAGGAAAAAGTTGAATTTCTAAACATTAATTTTACATAGATGAGTAACATCTCAAACTGATTATCCTAATAAGTAGTAAAACATTTCTGAAGAGTTTCTTCTGAACATTTCTCTCCTCCACTCCTTCACAAGGCATATTACTTTGGAATATATACGCCTAACCCTTTTCTATATGAGGACATTTCTGTGTGTGTATTATTCCTTGGAGAGGCATTATTATCCCCCCAGTGTGTGTAAGAAACTAAGATTCAGTAAGCTGCACCAGCAGCCAAGTAGAAGATGGGAAGACCAATACCGACACCTACATACCCCTATCTAACTCTGGAGCTTTTTCATTGTACCGTGATGCTTCCTGAGTTGTCAATATGGTAAACACTGACCACATACGACTATTTAAATTTAACTAAAATGTAAAATGACAACCCCTGAAACATCGAGACAGTACAACAAAAAACTTCTTTAAGAAACAAAAGGCTTACAAACTAGAAAGAAATAAAATGGTCTTTAATGTACACAGCATGATTATCTACATAGAAATCCTAATAAGTGAGTTTCATAAGGTAGAAGGAAATAAGGCGAATGAATAAGAAATCAACTGTGTATAAACTAGTAACATAGGAAAATAACATTTTTAAAAATAATATATTCACAATAGCTAAAAATGAAATTGGGATAAATCTGACATAACTTCAAGAGCATAAAAGCACTGCTGAGAAAGGAAATCTAAACAAATAGATACACAATGTCCACAGAGTGTAAGACTCAATATTGTTAATAAGTTAATTCTCTCCTAACTGATGTATACTAGATTGAATGCAATTCCAGTAAAATTCCCAACAGGCTTTTTGTCCGGGGAGGGCAGGGCCAGAAACTGATAAGACGACTCTAATTTATATATAGAAAAACAAAGGATCTAGAAAGTTGAAAGAGCAAGATAACTCTATAGATACTAACTGACAGCTATGTAGTTGGGACAAAGAACAAGAAAAAGAAACGGAAAAATTTACGATAGTTTGACTAATAAAATTCCTAATAGCAGAACTCCTATAGGTAAAAGCAAAACAAAAATACTTCATGAATCATGCAAACCCTGTTTGGCTTAATAATAATGAGTGACAAAAATATTTCCATGTAGAATCTCTATTCATTCCAGCCCACATAAAAGTTGTGTGGGCTTAGCTATATAAACTTCAGTGTCCCCATATCAACCTTTCTCTCTTTTCTCCATTTTTGATAGAAATAGTTATTCTATTTAAGTCCCAAATATTTTCATACTCTTGTCTTCTATTAACAATCCATCTGCTCATTATTTTAGCTATACTTATGCACAGATATTAAATGTTACTGATTACTATTTCTGGATGGTGGTACATGAGGTAAGTTATTTTAAAATTTATTTTTATTTTCTCCTTTAAGCTTTTAGGCATTGCTTAAGTTACCTATATCATGCATAAATGACGCCTTAGAATTTGCTTTAAAATAGTCTACTATGTGTATATATACACGTGTTTGGGAAGAACAGTGTAAAAATATAAGTGAAAAGCATGGTCATGTGCTTATCACCGATGAAGATAGGTGATGGGGCTTTTATGTCTTCAGTCTTCATTGTGGAACTATCATAAGTTTTCCGTCTTTTGAACTTTTCCATAATACAAGATTTTATTGAATTGTCATGGTTACAAAAGACAAAAAGCCTAATGCTCCAGAAAGAAGATAAATGACGTGCTAAATGTAAATGTGACTCTGGATTAAATTTTGGACAAAAAGCAATTTTTTTCTTTGCAATAGAGGACATACTGGGTTAACAGATGAAATATGAATGGTATCTAAAATTTATACAGAAAGGCAAAATACTCATAATATCCAAAACATATTGAAGGACAAAGAGAAATGACTGTACAACCAGACTTCAAGACTTGTGCTAATGCTACAATAATCAGACAATGTCGTATTAAAGACAGATCAAGGGGATAAAAAAGGTAATAAAAATCTGTACATGAAGGTTTATAACAGTTTTATGCATAACTGCCAAAAACAAGAAGCAAGATATCCTTCACAGGTGAGTTGTATAGACACACCATGGAATATTATTTCATGATAAAAAGAAATGAGCTATCAAGCCATGAAGACATTTGGAGGAAACTTAAATGCATATTGCTTAGTGAAAGAAGTCCATTTTAAAAGGTTATGTACTATATAATTCCAAGTATATGACATCCGGAAAAGGAAAAACTACGGTGTAAAAACATCAGTGATTAATAGAGGTTTTAGGGATGGAGAGAGGGATGGTGGGATGAATAGCTAGAACACAGGGAATTTCTTAAGGCAGTGAAACTATTCTGTATGATACTGTATTGGTGGAATGCATGAAACTATGCACTTGTTAAAACCCATAGACCTCTACAATACTAAGAGTGAACCCTAACATAAACTACTGACTTCAGTTAAAATAAGTTTCTCACTATTACTTCACCAACTGTAATCTATAATGCACTAATGCAAGATGTGAAGGATAGGATACTATGAGTGGAGAGGGGGAAGGTATATGGGAAATCCCTGTTACATCTGCTCAATCTCCTATAAACCTAAAACTATTTTAAAAAACATAAACTGTTTGAAGTATGTAAAATTCTAGTATCTTAGATAAAATTATACAATATAAGTAATCCAACACATGTTTAGTTTTAAAAATTATTAAACAGTTATGAAGTTATCAAGAACAGTAAGAAAAACCACAAAATGAGAGGTTATATTTCCATTTAAAAAATAAAGCCAAGGACAGCCCAGCATGCTAAAACAATACAGAAGGGAGGGGAAAGAAGATACAACAAATTTGCAAACTCATATATGTTGGTAATTTAAATCTGGAAATAAATAAGCATACAGAAAATAAGAGAGTTCTCCTAAAATAAATCTCCTTTTATTGAAAAGTATTTTCCTTTTATAAATTGGTATTTATTTTCCTCATTGAAGTTGGTAATGTGCAGAGCCAATTGGTAATCATAAATTATGGAAACAGACTTTCTTTTTGTATCAGGGAGGACAGAAGCAAAACTATGGAGACAGGGCAATAAGCAATGGACAATCAGAGTGAGAACAGTCCAAACAGTGTGAGACATAAAATTGTGTATTTGATTTTAAAGAACTTTAAATAAACTTCATTATTCTGCCATTTCTTATGATATGCATTTAAAACAAAATATCGTTTTTCTATGTTTGCATTTTTTGTTACAACAACTATTACATACATAAACACATTTGCATATTTTAATGTCAAACTCTATGAGGTATTAATGCATCTGGCAATCTATGCTTATGTCTGGAACTTGGAACATGGTTTATAATCTTTGATTATTTATTTTTAAAAATAATTTACTTCTCAATATCCCTAGATAGGGGAAAAGACCAACTTTTTCAAACTTTAATTCCTTTAATCCTATTATTTGTCATGAAGAGCTTCATCAGAAGACCTTTCTGTGTCTTTAAATTTAGCTTTTTGTAGGGCATACTTCATTATTACTACAAGATTAAATGTCACCAGCCTGACAAAGAACAGAGGCACAACAATGTTATGCAACACCATGTCTGCAGGGGTAGCCTGCATCTCCTTCCTTACTCAGCAAGGGCCAAGCACATGTTCAATGTTACTGGTACTACTATACAAGCAAAGTCATTATCCTTTTGATCCTTAGATGGGCCAGGTTGCTGCATTATGCAGTCCTTGAAAAATACCTTGGAATTATCATCAAGAACTACAGATGTAGGTCTATGCCATTACTATAATTATTCCAGTAAAATTTCTAATTTCAAAGTAGTAACTAGTACTAAGTAGAGGAATAAAATTATCGTTTTCTGTATTTGAAACTACAGCATTTCAGTGGGCAAAAAGATGTCCAAATGGCTGAAAAGAAACAGAATAGTTTAAAGATTCATCTGAGAAAATTCATAAGAAATAACCACAAACATCAGCATTTTTTCATGAAGCACGTGATTCAGCATGTGTAAAAGACAAAAGTAATTCAAAGACAAAAATAGAACTCATTTATCATTTGACTTATTACCAACAAAGGCTATCAATTTATAGCAAATAGTTACAGTGAAATTTAACATAGATTACTAATGGAGAAGACCCATCCCTTCGGGAGAACTGAAGACATTTGCCAAATTTAATTTGAACCCTACCCAGGTTTTGTTTACTTCTTTTTCTCTGAGTGTAAAGAGAAGCCCTCCATGAAGGGAAAAGGTTTGTTCATCACTATTGAGGACAGAAGCAGGATACATGCTAACACTCTATTCCTGACAGAATACTGGGAAAGGAACATTTCTTTTAATTACTTGAAACCTCTGACATTTAATAATAACTTCATTATACCTTTTTAAAATTGTTTTTGTTTGTATCTATACCAGACTCCAATACCCTTAAAAATACATTTTCAGAAGATTAGGACACACATCAGGGTAAGTTTCTTGCTCTAAGTGTAGCAATGAATATGGACAATAAAGATTTCCTGCCAGAAACATTAAAAATCTAGGTAATATAAATGAGACACAAATGCCACATTTTTCTGAAAGTGCAAATTGAATATATATTATTTACTATCAAATTGGAATTCAAATTTGTTTTCTTTGAGCCCCTAATGATCTACCTAACATAGGGAAGGGAAATTTAGTCAATATAAGAAAGATGACTAACACATATACAGGAAAAGAAAATTTTAGTCAGCATTAATGAACACTCAGTGTTTTTACACTCAATGTTTTCCTTTGGAATAATATTTAATACCTCAAAGGAAATGCATGCCTTATAGTGATTTTATGGTAACTGTAAGATTACACAGAAAATAAACACTACATAGAAAAAGTATTTTGTTTTTTTCTGATGAATCTTTGCCATGTGTTGACTTTATTAATTTAATGAATTTCAGTAATAAAAAATAAGAGAGGCTCAATTACAAAGCCTTAGGTTGGGGAAAGAGGGGGAGATGGCAGCATAAGAAGTGAGACAGACACTTCCTCCCAAAGCAACATATAACATGAAAATACAGCAAATACAAATAATCCTGAAAGCATGACTCAAAGACTGCAGAACAGACCGCCTACATCTGGGGAAAAGAGAAGACCCAGCAGAAAAGGGTAAAGTAGCAAAGCTGGGATCCAGTGGAACACAACCCCTCCCCACCAACCCAGCTCAAAGGTAGGAGAAAGAGAAACAGCAGGGAGGGAGTAGAAGCCCAGGACTGCTAAATACCTGCCCGTGGAGATCTGCCATGGGAGCACAAATCCACATTCCATGGTGCTCTGGAGATTAGAGGGGTTAGAAAGCAAAGACAGGCAGAATACTTGGAGAGACTGAGATTCCAGCTGCTTCTGGAGAACAGGTACCCAAACCACCTGCTCTGGAACAAATGAAAGGGGGGAACTTCAAAAGAACTCCTAACAGCAAGAGGGGTGTTAAAAAGACAAGGATTAAACAGACCTTCCTGCTCAGGAGAAAGGACAGGTGGACAAAATTGTCCCAGCACACACAGACCAGCAGGGTGTGATATTTCAGGAGCTTCAGGTGCTCTGTTCCCCTTGCCAGTGCCGAGGCACCCCTGACTGCTAAACGAAGCCTGCCACTCCTTCCTCTTGGCATGCACCAGTCTGCTCACCCTCACCTTCTACCCCTGCCAGAGTACCAAGCCAGCTAGAGGGTGACCCTGCATACAGCAGCTACAGGGGCATAATGCAGAGGCTCCTCCATGAGAACTGGGCCCACTGGCCCAGGCAGTGGAGGCAGGCACAACAGCCAGGGAGCAGGAAAGAGATCTCTTCCAAGGAGGTGCAAGCACTGCACACCAGTGACCCCACCATCACTAAAGGTGCTGGTAAGCTCCAGATAAAGCTTCTGGGCACGACAGGGCACTGCTTACACAAAGGTATTATTCCATTGTAATCATCAGAATTAGAAAACTGCAATTTAGTCCAAAAAAAAACTTCCATGACACCAGAAATAGATCTAAGTGAAAATCAAATCACCAGTCTTCTTGGTAAAGACTTCAAAATAAAAATCACAAACATGCTACAGAGCTACAGAAAAACATTCAGGATCTCAGGGAGGAATTCAAGAAAGAGAGAGAAAATTTGAAAAACACAGTATCTGAAAAGAAACATACAATTGAGGAATGTAAAAGCATATTAGATGAGATAAAGGAGATGATAAATGAAATAGAAATTAGACAACAGGAAAACAAAGAAGCTGAGGCACAAAGAGCAAAAACGATCTTTAGAAATGAAGAGAACTGTGTGACAAACCCAAATGGAACAACACTCGCACTGTAGGGGTACCAGAGGAAAAGAGAGAAAAAGGGATAGAAAGTGTCTTTGAGGAAATAATTGCTGAAAACTTCCCCAATCTGGGGAAGGAAATAGTCTCTCAGGTCATGGAAGTGCACAGATCTCACAACCCAAGAGACACTATAGGAAGACAACACTAAGACATATAATAACTAAAATGGCAAAGATCAAGGACAAGGACAGAGTATTAAAAGCAACCAGAGAGAGAAAAAATATCACCTACAAAGGAAAACCCATCAGGCTGTCATAAGATTTCTTAGAAGACACCTTACAGGCCTTACAGAAGGGAGTGGCAAGATATATTTAATGCAAAGAAACAGAAGAGCCTCCAACTAAGAATATGCCACCTGGCAAGATTATGATTTAAATTTGAAGTGTTACTTATTCCAGATAAGTAACACTTCAGGGAATTTACCTCCCACAAACTGTCTCTACAGTGTATTTTAAAAGGACTGCTCTGGACGGAAGTGCTCCTAAGATTGACTAAGCTGTCAAGAGAGAAAATAAAACCACAGTAAAGGAAGTAGGCCAACTAATTACTACACATATACAAAAATAAATCAACTACCCACAAAGTCAGTCAAGGGATACACAAAGAGTACAGAATATGACACCTAATATATAAAGAATGGAGGAGAAAGAAAAAGAAGGGAAAAAAAATCTTCAGATTGTGTTTGAAATAGCATAATAAGTGAGTTAAGTTAGACTATTAGGTAGTAAAGAAACTATCCTTGAACCTTTGGTAACCACGAATCTAAAGCGTGCAATGGCACTAAGTACATACCTATTGATAATCACCCTAAATGTACATGGAGTGTACCAATCGAAAGACATAGAGTTACAGAATGGATAAAAAAAAACAAGACCCATCTACATGCTACCTACAAGAGACTCACTTCAAACCCAAAGACATACACAGACTAAAAGTAAAGTGATGGAAAAAGATATTTCATGCAAATAACAGGGAGAAAAAAGCAGGAGTATCAGTACTTGTATCAGACAAAACAGACTTCAAAATAAAGAAACAAGAGATACAGAAGGACATTACATACTGATAAAAGGGTCAGTCCAACAAGAGGATACAACCATTATAATTATCTATGCACCCAACATAGGAGTACCTCAATACGTGAAACAAGTAACAGACTTGAGGAAAACAGAATGCAATACATTCATTTTAGGAGACTTCAGCACACCACTCAATCCAAAAGACAGATCAACCAGACAGTAAATAAGTAAGGAAACAGAGGCACTGAACAACACATTAGAACAGATGGACATAGCAGACATTTACAGAACACTCCACCCAAAAGCAGCGGAATACACATTCTTTTCGGGGACACATGAAACATTTTCCAGAATAGATCACATACTAAGCCACAAAAAGAGCCTCAGTAAATTCAAAAAGATTGAAATTGTGCTAACCAGCATCTCAGTCCACAAAGGTACAAAATCAGAAATAAATTATGCAAAGTAAACAAAAAGCCCACAAATAAATGGAGGCTTAACAACATGCTCCTAAATAATCAATGGATCTATGACCAAATAAAAACAGAGATAAAGCAACATATGGAGACAAATGACAACAACTCAACAGTCCAAACTCTATGGGATACAGGGACAGACAGTTCTAAGAGGAAAGTATATAGCAATACATGCTTACCTCAAGAAAGAAGAACAATCCTAAATGAACAGTCTAAACTCACAGTGAGTGAAACTAGAAAAAGAAAAAATGAGGCCAAAAGGCAGTAGGACATAATAAAGATCAGAACAGAAATAAATATAATTAAGAAGAATAAAACAATAGAAAGAATCAATGAAAGAGCTGGTTGTTCAAGAAAATAAACAAAATAGGTAAACCCCTAGCCAGACTTATCAAGAAAAAAAGAGTCTACACACATAAACAGACTCAGAAATGAGAAATGAAAAATCACTATGGACACCACAGAAATACAAAGAATTGTTAGAAAATACTATGCAAAATTATATGCTAACAAACTGGATAACCTAGAAGAAATGGCCAACTTTCAAGAAAATACAACCGTCCAAGGCTGACCCAGAAAGAAACAGAAAATCTGAACAGACCAATTGCCAGCAGTGAAATTGACTTGGTAATCAAAACACTACCTAGGAACAAACCCCTGGAACAGATGGCTTCTTGGCTGAATTTTATCAAATATTTAGAGAATATTTGATACCTATCCTCCTTAAAGTTATCCAAAAAGTAGAAAAGGAGGGAATACTTCCAAAGTCATTCTATGAGGCCAGTATCACTCTAATACCAAAACCAGGTAAAGACACCACAAAAAAGGAAAACTGCAGACCAATATCCCTGATGAACACAGATGAAAAAATATTCAACAAAATATTACCACACCAAACTAAAAAATACATCAAAAAGATCATCCATTATGATCAAGTGGAATTTTTTCCAGGGATGCAAGAATGGCACAACATTCAAAAATCCATCAACATCATCCACCACATCTACAAAACAGAGGACAAAACCATATGATCATCTCCACAGATGCTGAAAAAGCATTTGACAAAATTCAACATCCATTCATGATAAAAACTCTCAATGAAATGGGCACAGAGGGCCCAGTGTTTTAGAGAGACTATATACAACAAATCTACAGCCAATATCATATTTAACAGCAAAAGGCTGAAAGCTTTCCCTGTAAGTTCGGGAACCAGACAGGGATGTCCACTCTCCCCAATTTATTCAACATAGTTCTGGAGGTCCTAGCTACGGCAATCAGACAACACAAAGAAATAAAAGGCATCCAGATTGGCAAAGAAGAAGTTAAACTGTCCCTGTTTGCAGATGACATGATATCGTACATAAAAAACCCCAAAGAATCCATCCCAAGACTACCAGAACTAATAAGTGAACTCAGCAAAGTTGCAGGATACTAAATTAATACACAGAAAACTGTTGCATTCCTATACACTTAACAATGAACTAGCAGAAAGAGAAATCAGGAAAACAATTCCATTTACAATTGTATCAAAATGAATAAAATACCTAGGAATTAACCTAACCAAGGAGGTGAAAGATTTATACCCTGAAAACTACAAGACATTCTTGAGAGATATTAAAGAAGACACCAATATATGGAAATACATCTCATGCTCATGCATAGGAAGAATTAATATTGTCAAAATGGCCATCCTGCCTAAGGCAACCTATAGACTCAATGCAATCTCTATCAAAATATCAAGAGCATTCTTCAATGAACTACAGCAAATAGTTCTAAAATTCATATGGAACCACACAAGACCCCAAATAGCCAAAGCAATCTTGAGAAGGAAGAATAAAGCTGGGGGAATTGAAGCTCTACTACAAAGCCACAGTAATCAAGACAATTTGGTACTGGCACAACAGACCCATAGATCAATGGAATAGAATAGAGAGTCCAGATATAAACCCATACATACATGGCCAATTAATATACAATAAAGGAGTCATGGATATACAGTGAGGAAATTACAGTCTCTTCAACAACTGGTGTTGGCAAAACTGGACAGCTACATGTAAGAGAATGAAACTGGATTACTGTTTAACTCCATACACAATATAAACTCAAGTGGATCAAAGACCTGAATGTAAGTCATGAAACCATAAAACTCTTAGAAGAAAACACAGGCAAAAATAAGAAAAAGAAAACACAGTAAAAATCTCTTGAATCTCTTGAATGTTGCAGGAGCAACATTTTCCTGAACACATCTCTTCGGATAAGGGAAACAAAAGCAAAAAATGAACAAATGGGACTACATCAAACTGAAAACCTTGTACAGCAAAAGACACCATCAGTAAAACAAAAAGGCAACCTACAGTATGGGAGTATATATTCCTAAATGACTTATCCGACAAGGGGTTAACATCCAAAATATATAAAGAACTCACATGCCTCAATACCCAAAAAGCAAATGACCCCATTAAAAAATGGGCAAAGAAAATGAAAAAACAATTCTCCAAAGAAGAAATTCAGATGGCCAATAGGCACATGAAATGATGTTCCACATTGCTATTTATCAGGGTACTGCAAATTAAAACCACAATGAGATATGACCTCATACTAGTTAGGCTGGCCAACATCCAAAAGCTGGCAAGGATGCAGAGAAAGGGGAACCCCCCTACACCGTTGATGGAAATGTAAATTACGTCAACAACTGTGCAAAACAATATGGAGGTTCCTCAAAAAACTAAAATAGAAATACCATTTGACCCAAGAATTACACTCCTAGGTTTACCCAAAGAAAAACAAGATTCCAGATTCAAAAAGACATATGCACCCCTAAGTTTATCACAGCACTATTTACAGTAGTCAAAATATGGAAGCAGGGTGTCCATCAGTAGATGAATGGATAAACAAAATGTGATACATATACAAAATGGAATGTTATTCAGCTCAGTGAAATAAGCTAGGCAGAGAAATACAAGTACCAAATGATTTCACTCATTTGTGGAGTATAAAACCAGCAAAACTGAAGGAACAAAACAGAAGCAGACTCAGAGACTCCAAGAAAGGACTAGCAGTAACCAAAGGGAAGGGGTGGGGAAGAGTAAGTGGTGAGGGAGTGAGGAGGGGATTAAGGGGCATTATGATTAGCACACACAATGTAGGGCGTCATGGGGAAGGCAGTACAACAGAGAGAAGACGAGCAGTGATTCTATAGCATCTTACTATGCTGAGAGCCAGTGACTGCAATTGGGTGGGGGTGGGGAGAATTGATAATATGAGTGAATATGGTAACCACAATGTTGCTCATGTGAAACCATTAAGATTATTTATCAATTACACCTTAATAAAAAAATTAAAAAATAAACTGGAGAGGTTTACCTAAAGTATATAAACCTCTCCCCAATCTAATCAAGTAATTTATTTATGGAATATTAATTTGAAGGATTCAAAAAGTAATCTGAAAATCAAATTCATTATTCAAATTTTAAATTTCAGTTAATCACTTTACCCATTCTTTCTTTGCCTAACTTGAAATATAAAATCACTCTGTATTTTATGGAACTATCACAAGGAAACAAAACAGAGATCCTTAAATTATTTCTCTGTAAATTAAAAATCTTTTCAAGTAATTGAATACTAAAACTTAATCCATTATTACTTGCAATCAGTAGCCTTACAAGTAATGCAGTTAATGTGAATTATCATAAAAGATTATAACATAACAAATATATTTTGCTTGGTAAATGAATTTATTCAAACATAGTTCAGTTTTTTGTATTGATCTAATAATTTGACTTTTATAGTTGTAATCTTCCCAAACTCTCTATTTTCTTCACTAGCAGATCACTAGTTGGAGAAATTACATTTCAACAAAATACAATTTTGAAAAGGTATGGGGCAAAAGTAAGCAATGGGTAAAAAAACAGAAATGCTTTCTCTATGTGGTATTTATTTTCTGTGTAATCTAACATCTACATATGCTTAACTACCAAAAAAGTAATATAACACAGACAGAAGTTTCTTTCACCTCATCTTAGATTCTCACTAAAATGTAACCCAATAGATAAACAAGGAACTATCTTTCAGATTGTTTACAACAAAACACGGCTCTGAAATTAAGATTCTTGCAAAAGAGATTACTGAAAGGATATCTTAAGTGAGCACATATCATTAAGAATATTTGTCCAGTAATAAAATGGTAATTAGAAGTTATTTTAATGCAGAGCTATGAATTTGACAGGTAATTAGTAATTACATCATATATAAGTGTTGTAAGTGCTGTAAGGGAAACATCAATGAATTGTATACAAATACTTTAATTTTAATAAAAATAACTTCTCTGCTTAACAATTCATACACAAGTATTTCATTTCCTTTTCAATTTTTCTATTATTTAATTTATTCTCCTCAACCAAGCCTTAGTCAACAAATTGTTTTGGGGATTCACGTCAATCCTTCACTTAACTTTGGCTCAGTTCATATGCTCAACAACCTTGGCAGTTAAGCCAGCCACCGAGCCAAAAGAACAAAATAAACAGAAACGTGTATCAAAGGGGCAAAGATTTCTGGCAGAGGGATCAAAGTATGAATTTTTTACACGAGTCAGGGCCAACCTACTCTACACCCATCTGGAAGGGTATCCTACTGAAGAAATTGTGTGTGTGTGTGTGTGTGTGTGTGTGTGTGTGTGTACATATATACACATGAAATCTTTCATAGTTTCTCATGTAAATCTAATTCAATGACTATTTTATCCAATTCTCTTTTTTATGGGGTCTTTTAGAAAGCATTCCATTGATTTATCAAATAAACATTCAGTCTGTGCAATATTTAATTATGTAATGGCAATACAATTGGAATATATAACTTTGAAAACAAACACAACTAACTCATAATAGGCTTACAGTTGCATTCCTGGAAAAAAATACTGATACGTAAGTTTTCTATAGAAGAAATGAAGTTAGGGTTAATTTGGCAGGTTGGTTAGGTGGTATTTTATTAATAAAGTTTCAACTGCAATTGGACTACAGTGTGAGAAATGGTAACATAAGCATTAGGCACACTGGCAACTAACAGGAAGGGGAAGAGCTCCTCTACTTTGGGTAATCAGGGAAGATGTCTCTAAAGTATTGCAGATATTTTACCCTTACCAATCTGCACATAACTGAATACACTGGAAACCCATCTGAACTTTAAGCAACCTCCCTTACAAAATTTACCAGTATAATAACATATCAAATGGAGTAATAAATTCTATACCAAAGATTTTCCCACTTAGGATGCTTCTGACAAATAAGAGAATTCTAGATAAAAGGAACATTTGTTGATGAACCTACGTGTCAGACACTCTCAGTGGCCACAAATATGCTCAAAATTTTGGTACTCTGTACTCTTTTACCAAGAATGAAATGGCAGATAGGTCCTGAAAGTATCTTGCTTTTGAATCACTTGTAAAAATAAATACATTCAATGGGAATAAATACATTCAATATGTAAGTGTTCCAAATGTTATTTGTATTCCCTAGCTAATTTTCAAGAAAACTGGGGCCACATTTAAAGTTGGAATTAGAAACAAAGGGGCACATAACTCTACTTAGTAGAAGAATCTTTAAAATTTTTCACCCTTTTCTGAGAGACTCTTTATTAAAACAGTACAAAAACACAGCACATTACAACTCAAAAGTTTCAAATTAACTATCACCAAGGAAACTATAAATAGGGAAAAGGAGGTAAGTGCTATGTGTTATGACAGCTTAGTAATTTCTACTTATTTGTTTCTCAGGCAACATGCAGCAACAAAATAAGCAAAACAACTATTTTCACAAATGATGGTAAAATTATGTATTTTCTATTGATAAATCAGTGTATTTTCATGTAACAACACTAACAGAATTTCTAAGTCCTCAAAGACTAGACCCTTTTGAACGTGCTGCCTTTGAGGCCTAGAAAGATTGGTACATTTGCAATTGTACATTGACTTATCAGTAATAACTTTTTGGATTTAAAGAATATGGTCATACTTAAATTACTACCTTTGCCACAACAACAAAATTAACTTTATTCTCAAATAGTATACTCATGAAATTAAACTAAATCCTGATTTTTTGAAGAATATAACCAAAGATATAAGCTATAACAAGAACTTAAAGACACAAAATCCAGTGTAAGGAAAATCAGATGATACAACAAAGCTTACAATTATGTATTTTGTCCCATTATAATTAGTAATGGGACAACCAAATCAATATTATGAAAATGAGAACATTTTAATACTAGTATATATCACCATTTAGCTAAGACAACCAGGCAAATTGGCAGATACTTAATAATGTTCCCAATAAAGAAGTCCTGTGCTTGCTTGTTCTATCATTCCTATGTTCCTTTAATATATCATGTTTATTTCTTTTTTGCAGACTGAAAAAATCCATTTACATCTCAGCTTAAAATTTGAAAGTGAGTTTAATAATGTGAGTTTAACCATGTGAGTTTAATAATGGTCCTATTACTACTAAACAGTTAAACTTGGGCAACTGAGTAACTTTCTCTGGATTTTATTTTTCTTATTTATTGTTTCTAATCTGTAAACTGAGAGGGATTTAACAGAATAACTCTAATTTCCCTTTCTGAAATGATCACCTCCATACTATGAAACCAGACTAAATAGGTAGATTTTTTAACACTTTGATAAAGAATTTTTGCCATCTTCCACAAGTTATTTAATGTGCTTAGCAGCTTTTTTCTGAAAATAGGAACATGTCATTCTGCAAAATGGGAGTCAAATGAGGGTGTGGAACTCTTAACATTTTACCTGTTAACCTCTCACATTCATACATTCCTATGATGTATTTCTAGCAATGAAACAGGAGCTCCATCTAGTGGCCAATGAGGTAACTGCAGGCTTGCTGAAAAGCATAAATAAATGATTGTAGCTGGAGGAAAACTGATCCTTGTTTACAATGCAGCTTTCAAAATAACATGGGTATGACAAATAGAAGTCAGAATGCTGAGAAGTGAGAGATGAAAAGAAACACAGCTTTTATAGGAAGACATACCTATTACCTAAGAAATGTCATGAAAATAACTTTCTTTAATGGTTTTTATTGTTCCTTTTAAGAATGTAGGAGAGAGAAAATATGATAATACAAACATATAATTCACTTATTTTTTATAGTTACTCACCGTGAAGAAATAGCTTTAAATTTACTGTTTTATAATTTTTCTAACAAATTGTAGACCTATGGCTAAACAGATGACACAAGGGGAAATAAAACCACAGCAAAGTAGAACAATTAATTACTAAGAGGATGCAAAATCAAATCAACTACCCTCAAAGTCAATCAAGGGATAGACAAGGGTACAGAATATGATACCTAAAATATAAAGAATGGAGGAAAACAAAAAAGGAGGAAAAGAAAAAGAACCTTCAGGTTGTGTTTGTAATAGCATACTAAGTGAATCAAATTAGACTGTTAGATAATATGGGAATTACCCTTGAACTTCTGCTAACCATGAATCTAAAGCCTGCAATAACAGTAAGTACACACCAATCAATAATCCCCATAAACGTAAATGGTCTGAATGCACCAATCAAAAGAAATAGAGCCACTGAATGGATAAAAAAAACAAGACCCATCTATATGCTGCCTACAAGAGACTCACTTCAAACCCAAAGCAATACACAGACTGAAAGCAAAGGGATGGAAAAAGATATGTCAGGCAAATAATAGGGAGAAAAAAGCAGGAGTTACAGTACTTGTATCAGACAAATTAGATATCAAAACAAAGAAAGGAACAAGACACAAACAGGGACATTACATAATGATAAAGAGGTCAGTCCAACAAGAAGATATAACTATTATAAATATCTATGCATTCAACAGAGGCTCACCTCCATATGTGAAACAAATACTAACAGAATTAAAAGGGGAAATAGAATGGAATGCATTCATTCTACTAGACTTCAACACTCCATTCACTCCAAAGGACAGATCAACCAGACAGAAAATAAGTAAGGAGACAGAGGCACTGAACAACATATTAGAAAAGGTGGACCTTACAGACATCTACAGAACAATTCATCCAAAAGGAACAGGATACACATTCTTCTCAAGTGCAAATGGAACATTTTAAAAAAAAGATCATGTAGTAGGCCACAAAAAGAGCCTGAGTAAATTCAAAAAGATTGAAATTATACCAACCAGCTACTGAGACCACAAAGGTATGAAACTAGAAATAAATTACACACAGAAAACGAAAAAGCCCACAAACACATGCAGGTTTAACAAGATGCTCCTAAATAACCAAGGATCAATGAACAAATAAAAACAGAGATCAAGCAATACATGCAGACAAATGACAACAATATTTCAACGCCACAAAATCTGTGGGACGCAGTGAAGCCGTGCTAAGATGAAACTATATTGAAATACGGGCCTACCTCACGAAAGAAGAACAATCCTAAACAAACAGTCTAACCTCACAATTAACGAAATGAGAAAAGGGAGAACAAATGAGGCCCAAAGTCAGTAGAAAGAGGTACATAATAAAGATTAGACCATAAATAAATAAAATTGAGAAGAATAAAACAATACAATCAATGAAAGCAGGAGCTGGTTCTTCAAAAAAATAAACAAAATTGATAAACCTCTAGCCCGACTTTTCAAAAATAAAAGAGAGTTTGCACACCTAAACAGAATGAGAAATGAGAAAGGAAAAATCACTAAGGACACCACAGAAATACAAAAAATTATGGGAGAATACTATGAAGAACTGTGTGGTAACAAACTGGATGACCTAGAAGAAATGGACAAATTTCTAGAAAAATACAACATTCCAAGGCTGAACCAAGAAGAAACAGAAAATCTGAACAGACCAATTACAAGCAAGGAAATTGAATAGGTAATCAAAAAACTACCTAAGAACAAAACCCCTGGAACAGATGGTTTCACTGCAGAATTTCATCAAACATTTAGTGAAGACCTAATACCCATCCCTCCTTAAAGTTTTCCAAAAAGTAGAAGAGGAGGGATTACTTCCAAACTCATTCTATGAGGCCAACATCACTCTAATACCAAAACTAGGCATAGACACCACAAAAAAACAGCAAACACACCAATATGCCTGTTGATCATAGATGCAAAAATACTCAACAAAATATTAGCAAACCAAAAACAAAAATATATCAAAAAGATCATCCATCATGATCGAGTGGGATTCATCCCAGGGATGCAAGGATGGTACAACACTGGAAAATCCATCAACATCATCCACCACATCAACAAAAAGGACAAAATCACATGATCATTTCCACAGATGCTGAAAAAGCATTCAACAAAATTCAACATCCATTCATGATAAAAACTCTCAACAAAATGGGTATAGAGGACAAGTAGCTCAACATAATAAAGGCCATATATGACATACCCAATGCAAACATTATACTTGACAGTGAGAACCAGAAAGCTTTTCCTTCAAGATTGGGAACAAGACAAGGATGCCCACTCTCCCCACTTTTATTCAACATATTTCTGGAGGTCCTAGCCACAGCAATCAAACAACACAAAGAAATAAAAGGCATCCACATTGGTAAGGAAAAAGTTACTGTCCTTGTTTGCAGATGACATGATATTGTACATAAAAAGTCCTAAACAGTCTACTCCAAAACGACTAGATCTGAGTTCAGCAAAGTTGCATGATACAAAATTAATACACAGAAATCTGTTGCATTACTATACACTAACGATGAACTAGCAGAAAGAGAAATTAGGGGAAAAATTCCATTCAAAATTGCATGAAAAAGAATAAAATACCTAGGAATAAACCTAACCAAGGCAGTGAATGACCTATACTCTGAAAACTACAAGACACTCATGAGAGAAATTAAAGAAGATACCAATAAATGGAAACACATCTCATACTCATAGATAGGAAGAATTAATATTGTCAAAATGGTCATCCTGCCTAAAGCAATCTATAGATTTAATGCACTTCCTATCAAAATATCAACAACATTCTTCAATGAACTAGAGCAAATAGTTCTAAAATTCATATGGAACCACAAAAGACCTCGAATAGCCAAAGCAATCCTAGGAAGGAAGAATAAAGCAGAGGCAATTACATTCCCTGACTTTAAGCTCTATTACAAAGCCACAGTAATCAACACAATTTGGTACTGGCACAGCAACACATCCACAGTCCAATGGAACAGAATAGAGAGCCAGATACAAAACCAACCATATATGGTCAATTAATTTATGATAAAGGATCCATGGATATTCAATGAGGAAATGACAGCCTCTTCAACAGCTGATGTTGGCAAAACTGGACAGCTACATGTAAGAGAATGAAACTGGATCATTGTCTAACCCCATACACAAAAGTAACCTCAAAATGGATCAAACACCTGAATGTAATAAATCATGAAACTACAAAACTCTTAGAAAAAAACATAGGCAAAAACATGAGCAATTTCTTCATAAACATATCTCCATGGGCAAGGGAAACAAAAAGCAAAAATGAACAAGTGGGACTATATCAAACTAAAAGACTTCTTTACAGCAAAGGACACCATCAGTAGAACAAAAAGACATCCTACGGTACGGGAGAATATATTCATAAATGACCGATCTGATAAGGAGTTGACATCTAAATTATATAAAGAACTCACACACCAAAACAAACAAAAAGCAAATAAGCCAATTAAAAAATGGGCAGAGGATCTAAACAGACACTTCTTCAAAGAAGAAATTCTGATGGACAATAGGCACATGAAAAGATGCTCCACATCAGAAAAATGCAAATTAAAACCACAATGAGATATCATCTCACACCTGTTAGGATGGCCACCATCCAAAAGACAAACAACAAATGTTGGCGAGGATGCAGAGAAAGGGAACCCTCCTACACTGATGGAGGGAACGTAAATTAGTTCAACCTTTGTGGAAAGCAGTATGGAGGTTTCTCAAAAAACTCAAAATAGAAATACCATTTGACCCAGGAATTCCACTCCTAGGAATTTACCCTAAGAATGCAGGAGCCCAGTTTCAAAAAGACATATGTACTCCTATGTTTATCGCAGCACTATTTACAATAGCCAAGACATGGAAGCAACCTAAGTGTCCATCAATAGATGAAGGGATAAAGAAGAAGTGGAACATACACACAATGGAATATTATTCAGGCATAAGAAAAAAACAAATCCTACCATTTGCAACAACATGGATGGAGCTAGAGGGTATTAAGCTCAGTGAAATAAGCCAGACAGAGAAAGACAAGACAAGAATAAAATGATTTCACTCATCTGTGGAACATAAGAACAAAGCACAAACTGAAGGAACAAAACAACAGTAGACTCACAGAACCCCAGTATGGATTAACAGTTACCAAAGGGGAAGGAGCTGGGGAGGATGGGTGGAAGGAAGGGATAAGGGGGGAAAAGGGGCATTACGATTACCACACATAATGTATTGGTGGGGGCATGGGGAAGACAGTATAACACAGAGAAGACAAGTAGTGATTCTATAGCATCTTACTACGCTGATGGACAGTGACTGTAATGGGGTATGTGGTGGGTACTTTATAATAGGGGGAGTCTAGTAATGATAATGTTGTTCATGTAATTGTACATTAATGGTACCTAAATAAATAAATAAATAAATAAATAATAAAAACAAACCTGTAGATTCAGACTTAAATCTAATTAGCATTGCTTTTCGGGGGGGCAATAACTGTTTCTTAGTCTCTAAATAAAACATCTAACTATTCTTATTTAGGAAAAGAATACATTTCATGAAAGATAATTTCACAATCAGGATAAGAAATAAATTATTTTCAATCAATAATCAGCATATCGGTAAATACCTACGGCACTTTTATTATTGAACTTATAGGAATTAATACTCTTTTTAAGTACCTATAGACTAGAATAATTAATTAACCTTTCTTCAAATTACTATCAGCTGAAATCTTAGTGTTTAATAAAAACATTAAAACACATAGCAGCTCAATCAACCATATTTAGATCAGAATATGAGCATGAAGCTGCTAGCCTTTGCCTTGTCATTTTCAGTTATAGGTTATTAAATGAAAAAAATGTACTTTCACAAATTAAAACAAAGAGATGAAAACTTTTATACTGTGTTCTAGGATAAATGACTACATAGTATCAAAGCAGGGGTTCCAAAAAACAACTAACTACTTCAAAAACAATTTTTAAGAAATACATCCACCTGGAGCTAGTGAGTATTATCCTCAGTGAAATAAGCCAGGTGGAGAAAGAGAAGTATCAAATGATTTCACTCATCTGTGGAGCATAACAACAAAGAAAAAACTGAAGGAACAAAACTAGCAAACTCGCAGAACCCAAGAATGGACTAACAGTTACCAAAGGGAAAGGGACTGGGGAGGATGGGTAGGAAGGGAGGGATAAGAGGGAAAAGGGGGCATTACAATTAGCACACATAATGTAGGGGGCTGGGGACATGGGGAAGGCACTATAGACAGAGAGGACAAGTAATGATTCTATAGCATCTTACTACACTGATGAACAGTGACTGTAATGGGGTATGTGGGCGGGGACTTGATAATAGGGGGAGTCTAGTCACCATAATGTTCAAGTAATTGTACATTAACGATACCAAAAAAAATGCATCCATCAAACTCACACCTACATATGTAGGGAAGAATAATATATCAAATATTTCAATTAAACCTTATTGTTGAAACTCATAATGATAAAATAAGTAAACAAAAGATTTCATTAAATAATTTATTTCAGAAAACTAACCACAGGGTGACTTACCTGAATCATTTCGTAGATAAGATGACATAGCTGGGATAAGGCAGGACTGACTGAGAAGCTCTAGAAGTACAGAAGGAAGGGCATTACTGTTCTGTCCTCTACTCTCGTGAGATGACTGAGCTTCTCCATTTGCTGCACAACCCACAGGATTTATATAACTTGCAAGTACCTAAAAATAAAAATTGGATTTAAATTGAATTTTAGCATCATATTCTTTAAAAGCCCTTATTTTATGTTACCCAATTGAATAACTAGAGTATTTTTTTCAACTCAATCAATGTCTGTGTTTTAAAAGTAAGACATTTGAGGAGGATTAAAGATGGTGGCATAACAGGTGAGATGGAAATATCCTGCCAAAACCACATCTAATATGAAAATACAGCAAATACAGCAAATCCTGAAAGAGAATCAGGAAAGAATGCTGTGGCAGACTGCCTAAACCTGGGGAAACCAGCAGACCTCAAGGAAAAGGATAAAGTACCAAAGCTGTGATCTGGAGGGACCTAAGTCCTTCCCCCAAAACAGCTCATGAGCAGGAGGAATAGAAATGGAGATGGCAGGGGGTGGAGGCCTAGAAATGCTGAACATCCAGCCCTGGAGATCTGCTCTGGGAGCACAAACCTACATTAAATGATGCACTGGTGATTAGTGAAGTTTGAAAGCTAAGACGGGTGGAACACTTAAACAGACTGAGATTCCAGCCACTTGTGGAAACAGGGATCCACATCTGGCCACTCTGGGACAAAAGAAAGCCAGGCAGTCTGAGACACTTCCTAAAAGTGAGAGGGCTGCTAAAGGGGCAAGGACTGAACAGAGCTTGTTGCTCTGGAGAAAAGACATGTGGGCAAAATTGTCTGGGCACACTCTACCAAGCAGGTTGGGAACTTTCAGGAGCGAAAGCCATTCCATCCCCCTGGCTGGCTACGCAGCTCTGAGGCATCCCACCATGATAGGCAGTCTGCCGTAACTTCCTCCCAGCCAGCAGCGGCTTCCAAATCAGCTGCCCCTGCCACTGAGGCCAGGCTAGCCATAGGGCAGCCACTCCCACAGAAGATACAAGTGCAAAGCATAAAGCCTTCTCCCTGAGTGCTTGGCCCACTAGACCTGGCAGTGCAGACAGGCACTGCAGGCCAGGAAACAGGAAAAACCTCTTTCCTCCTGACAGGCAACAGCACCCACTCCCCTGCGAATGCTGCCATCCCGTCAGGGGTTGAGTAGCTCCAGAGAGTAGAGATTCTGGGCGATAGAGGGCATCACCTACAAATATGAAATGTCAAAGGAACCTGGTTCAAACCAAAATCCCACAAACACCAGAAAGAGGGCCAAGTGAAACTGAAATCATCAATCTTCTGGAAAGAGATTTCAAAATAAAAATCATAAACATACTCACAGAGCTACAGAAAAATATTCAAGAACTGAGGGAGGAATTCAGGAATGACACACAACATTCAAAATACAGTATCTGAAATGAAACATACAATGGAGGGATTTAATAGAAGACTAGATGAAGTAGAGGAGACAGTAAATGAAATAGAAATTAGAGAACAGGACTATAAAGAAGCAGGGCACAGAGAGAAGAAAGGATCTCTAAGAATGAAAGAATACAGACAGAACTGTGTGACCAATCCAAATGGAAGAATATTCACATTACTGGGGTAACAAAGGAAGAAGAGAGAAAAATGAATAGAAAGTATCTTTGAGGAAGTAATTGCTGAAAAATTCCCCAATCTGCGGAAGGAAATAGTCTTTCGGACCATGGAGGTGAACAGATCTCCCAAAACCAGGGAACCAAGGAAGACAAAACCAAGACATAGAATAATTAAAATGGCAAAGATCAAGGATAAAGACAGACAATTAAAAGCAGCCACAGAGAGAAACAAGATCAAATACAAAGGGAAACCCACCTGGCTATCATCAGACTTCTCAACAGAAACCTTACAGGACAGAGGGGAGTGCCATGATATATTTAATGCAATGAAACTGAAGGGCCTTGAGCCAAGAATACTACATCTGGCAAGATTATCATTTAAATTTGAAGGAGGGATTAAACAATTTGAAGATAAGCAAAAGCTGAGGGAATTTACCTCCCACAAATCATCTCTACAGTGTATTTTGTAGGGACTGCTAAAGATGGAAGTGTTTCTAAGGTTAAATAGCTGTCACCAGAGTAAATAAAGCCACAGTAACAGTAGAACAATTAATTACTAAGCAAACACAAAATTAATTCAAATACCCCCTAAATCAGTAGACGGATAGACAAAGAGTACAGAATATGATACCTAATATATAAAGAATGAAGAAGGAATAAAAAAAAAACCTTTGGATTGTGTTTCTAAAAACATACTGAATGAGTTAAGTTAGACTTTAGATAGTAAGGAAGTTACCCTTGAACCTTTGATAGCCAAGAATCTAAAGCCTGCAATGGTAATAAGTACATACCTACTGATAATCACCCTAACTGTAAATGCTCTAAATGCACCAATCAAATGACATAAGTGACTGAAGGATAAAAAAAAACAAGACCCATCTATGTGCTGCTTTCAAGAGACTCACTTCAAACCCAAAGACATCCACAAACTGAAAGTACAGGGATGGAAAAAGCTATCTCATGCAACTAATAGGGAGAAAAAAGCAGGAATTACATTACTAGTATCAGACAAAATAGAGTTTAAAACAAAGAAAGCAACAAGAGACATAGAAGGACATTACATAATAATAAAAGAGTGAGTACAAGAGGATATGAACATTATAAATATTTATGCACCCAGGAGACGGAGTCAAGATGGGAGCATGAGTAGAGCAGCAGAAATCTCCTCCTAAAACCATACATATTTTTTAAAACATAACAAATACAACTCTTCCTAAAAGAGAGACCAGAAGACACAGGACAACAGCCAGACTACATCCACACCTGTGAGAACCCAGAGCCTTGCAAAGGGGGAGAGGAAGGCCACAAACAAGCAAGAAGGGACATTCTCCCAGCTGACACAAGCGCCAGCTCCACACAACTATCTCTATCGCCATGAAAAGGCAGAATTTGATACAGACCAAAATCACAAAGTCAACCCCTGAGAAGGAGATAGACCTAACCAATCTTCCTGAAAAAGAATGCAAAATAAAGGTCATAACCATGTTGACAGAGCTGCAAAGAAATATGCATGAGCTAAGGGATGACAACCGTAGGGAGATTACAGAAATGAAACAATCTCTGGAAGGATTTATAAGCAGAATGGATAAGATGCAAGAGGCCATTGATGGAATAAAAACTAGAGAACAGGAACGCATACAGAAGCTAAGCAGAGACAGATAAAAGGATCTCAAGAAATGAAACAATATTAAGACAACTGTGTGACCAATCCAAAAGGAACAATATCTGCATTATAGGGGTACCAGAAGAAGAAGAGAGAGAAAAAGGGATAGAAAGTGTCTTTTCAAAGAAATAATTGCTGGAAACTTCCCCAAACTGGGGGAGGAAATAATCGATCAGCCCATGGAAGTACACAAAACTCCCAACAGGAGGGTCCCAAGGAGGACAACACCCAGACACATAATAATTAAAATGGCAAAGATCAAGGACAAGGACAGAGTTTTAAAGGCAGCTAGAGAGAGGACAAAGGTCACCTACAAAGGAAAACCCAACAGGCTATCATCAGATTTCTCAACATAAACATTACAGGCCAGAAGAAAACGGCACGATATATTTCATGCAATGAAAGAGAAGGGCCTTGAACCAAGAATACTGTATCCAGCATGATTATCATTTAAATATGAAGGAAGGATTAAACAATTTCCAGAAAAGCAAAAGTTGAAGGAATTTGCCTCCAACAAATCACCTCTACAGGGTATTAAAGATGGACTTCTCTAGATGGGAGCACTCCTAAGACTAAACAGATGTCACCAGAGAAAATAAAATCACAGCAAAGAAAGCAGACGAACCAAATACTAACTAAAGACAAAAAGTAAAATCAACTACCCACAAAAGCAGTTACAGGAAACACAAAAGAGCGAGCAGGAATAAGAAGGGAGAGAAATAAAGAATCACCAGACAGTGTTTATAACAACTCAATAAGGGAGTTAAGTTAGACAGTAAGATACTAAAGAAGCTAACCTTGACCCTTTGGTAACCACAAATCTAAAGCCTGCAATGGCAATAAGTACATATCTTTCAATAATCACCCTAAATGTAAATGGACTGAATGCACCAATCAAAAGACACAGAGTAATAGAATGGATAAAAAAGCAAGACCCATCTATATGCTGCTTACAAGAAACTCACCTCAAACCCAAAGGCATGCACAGACTAAAAGTCAAGGGATGGAAAAAGATATTTCATGCATACAACAGGGAGAAAAGAGCAGGTGTTGCAGTACTAGTATCAAACAAATAGACTTCAAAACAAAGAAAGTAACAAGAGATAAAGAAGGACATTAAATAATCATAAAGGGCTCAGTACAACAAGAGGATATAACCATTACAAATATATATGCACCAAACACAAGAGCACCAGTATATGTGAAACAAATAGTAACAGAACTAAAGGAGGAAAGAGAATGCAATGCATTCATTTTAGGAGACTTCAACACGCCAACCCCAAAGGATAGATCCACCGGAAAGGAAATAAGTAAGTGCACGGAGGCACTGAGGCATGGAACAACACACTAGAACAGATGGACTTAATAGACATCTATAGAACTCTACATCCAAAAGCAACAGGATATACATTCTTCTCAAGAGCACATGGAACATTCTCCAGAATAGACCACATACTAGGCCACAAAAAGAGCCTGAGTAAATTCCAAAAGATTGAAATTCTACCAACCAACTTATCAGACCACAAAGGTATAAAACTAGAAATAAATTGTACAAAGAAAACAAAAAGGCTCACAAACACATGGAGGCTTAATAACATGCTCCTAAATAATCAATGGATCAACGAACAAATTAAAATTGAGATCAGGGAATATATGGAAACAAATGACAACAACAACACAAAGCCTCAACTTCTCTGGGACACAGCGAAAGCCATCTTAAGAGGAAAGTATATAGCAATCCAGGCATACTTAAAGAAGAAAGAATGATCCTAAATGAATAGTCTAACATCACAATTATAGAAACTGGAAAAAGAAGAAGAAATGAGGCCTAAAGTCAGCAGAAGGAGGGACATAATAAAGATCTGAGATTAACAAAATTGAGAAGAATAAAACAATAGAAAAAAACAATGAAACCAACCGCTGGTTCTTTGAGAAAATAAACAAAATAGATAAGCCTCTAGCCAAAAGCTAGAAAACCTTGAAGAAACGGACAACTTCCTAGAAAAACACAACCTCCCAAGACTGACAAAGGAAGAAACACAAAAGTTAAACAAACCAATTACAAGCAAAGATATTGAAGCGGTAATCAAAAAACTACCCAAATACAAAACCCCCGGGCGAGATGGATTTACCTTGGAATTTTATCAGACATGCAGAGAAGACATAATACCCATTCTCCTTAAAGTTTTCCAAAAAATAGAAGAGGACAGAATACTCCCAAACTCATTCTATGAAGCCAACATCACCCTAATACCAAAACCAGGCAAAGACTCCACCAAAAAGAAAATTACAGACCAATATCCCTGATGAACATAGATGCAAAAATACTCAAGAAAATATTAGCTAAGCGAATTCAAAAATATATCAAAAGGAACATACACCATGACCAAGTGGGATTAATCCCAGGGATGCAAGGATGGTACAGCATTAGAAAATTCATCAAGTTCATCCACCACATAAACAAAAAGGACAAAAACCACATGATCATTTCCATAGATGCTGAAAAACCATTCAACAAAATTCAACATCCATTCATGATAAAAACTCTCAACAAAATGGGTATAGAGGGCAAGTACCTCAACATAATAAAGGCCATATATGATAAACCCACAGGCGACATTATACTAAACAGTGAGAAGCTGAAAGCTTTTCCTCTGCGATCGGGAACAAGACAGGGATGCCCACTCTCCCCACTGCTTTTCAACATAGTACTGAATGTCCTAGCCACAGCAATTAGACAAAACAAAGAAACACAAGGAATCCAGATTGGTAAAGAAGAAGTTAAACTGTCACTATCTGCAGATGACATGATATTGTACATAAAAAACCCTAAAGACGCCACTCCGAAACTACCAGAACTAATATCAGAATTCAGCAAAGTTGCAGGATACAAAATTAACACACAGAAATCTGTGGCTTTCCTATACACTAACAATAAACTAATAGAAAGAGGAATCAGGAAGACAATTCCATTCACAATTGCATCAAAACGAATAAAATACCTAGGAATAAACCTAACCTATAGGTCAAAGAAGTGAAAGACCTATACCCTGAAAACTATAAGACACACTTAAGAGAAATTAAAGAGGTCACTAACAAATGGAAACTCATCCCATGCTCCTGGCTAGGAAGAATTAATATCGTCAAAATGGCCATCCTACCCAAAGCAATATACAGATTTGATGCAATCCCTATCAAACTACCAACAGCATTCTTCAATGAACTGGAACAAATAGTTCAAAAATTCATATGGAAACACCAAAGACCCCGAATAGCTAAAGCAATCCTGAGAAGGAAGAATAAAGTGGGGGTATCTACTCCCCAACTTCAAGCTCTACTACAAAGCCATAGTAATCAAGACAATTTGGTAGTGGCACAAGAACAGAGCCACAGACCAATGGAACAGCATAGAGACTCCAAACATTAACCCAAACATATATGGTCAACTAATATTCGATGAAGGAGCCATGGACATACAATGGGGAAATGACAGTCTCTTCAACGGATGGTGCTGGCAAAACTGGACAGCTACATGTAAGAAAATGAAACTGGATCACTGTCTAACCCCATACACAAAAGTAAATTCAAAATGGATCAAAGACTTGAATGTAAGTCATAAAACCATAAAATTGTTAGAAAAAACATAGGCAAAAATCTCTTAGACATAAACATGAGTGACCTCTTCTTGAACATATCTCCCTAGGCAAGGGAAACAAACGCAAAAATGAACAAATGGGACTATATCAAGCTGAAAAGCGTCTGCACAGCAAAGGACACCATCAATAGAACAAAAAGGTATCCTACAGTATGGGAGAATATATTCGTAAATGACAGATCCGATAAAGGGTTGACATCCAAAATATATAAAGAACTCACACACCTCAACAAACAGAAAGCAAATAATCCAATTAAAAAATGGGCAGAGGAGCTGAATAGACAGTTCTCTAAAGAAGAAATTCAGATGGCCAACAGACACATGAAAAAATGACATCGCTTGTCATCAGAGAAATGCAAATTAAAACCACAATGAGATATCATCTCACACCACTAAGGATGGCTACCATCCAAAAGACAAACAACAACAAATGTTGGCAAGGTTGTGGAGAAAGGGGAACCCTCCTACACTGCTGTTGGGAATGTAAATTAGTTCAACCATTGTGGAAAGCAGTATGGAGGTTCCTCAAAATGCTCAAAATAGACTTACCATTTGACGCAGGAATTCCACTTCTAGGAATTTACCCCAAGAACGCAGCACTCCAGTTTGAAAAAGGCAGATGCATCCCTATGTTTATCACTGCACTATTTACAATAGCCAAGATATGGAAGCAACCTAAATGTCCATCAGTAGATGAATGGATAAAGAAGATGTGGTACATATACACAATGGAATATTACTCAGCCATAATAAAAAAACAAATCCTACCATTTCCAACAACATGGATGGAGCTAGAGGGTATTATGCTCAGTGAAATAAGCCAGGCAGAGAAAGACAAGTACCAAATGATTTCACTCACATGTGGAGTATAAGAACAAAAGAAAACTGAAGGAACAAAACAGCAGCAGAAGCACAGAACCTAAGAATGGACTAACAGTTACCAAAGGGAAAGGGACTGGGAAGGATGGGTGGGAAGGGAGGGATAAGGGTGGGAGAAAAAGAAAGGGGGCATTACGATTAGCATGTATAGTGCGGGGGTGGGGGCATGGGGAGGGCTGTGCAACACAGAGAAGATGTAGTAATTTTATAGCATCTTACTATGTTGACGGACAGTGACTGTGAATGGGGATGTGGGGGGGACTTGGTGAAGGGGGGAGCCTAGTAAACATAATGTCCTTCATGTAATTGTAGATTAATGATACCAAAATAGGGATGGAGGGAGGGAAGGAGGGTGGGAGGGAGGGAGGGAGGGAGGAAAGAAGGAAGGAAGGAAGAAAGAAAGAAAGAAAAAAGAAAAAAAACCACTTGGACATAAACGTAAGGGACTTCTTCATGAACATATCTCCCTGAGCAAGGAAAACAAAAGCAAAAATGAACAAGTGGGACTACACTAAGCTGAAAAGCTTCTGAAGAGCAAAGGACACCATCAACAGAACAAAAAGGTGTCCTACAGTATGGGAGAATATATTTGTAAATGACAGATCCAATAACGTTTTTGACATCCAAAATATATAAAGAGCTCACACACCTCAACAAACAAAAAGCAAATAAGCCAATTAAAAAATGGGCAGAGGAGCTGAACAGTTTTCCAAAGAAGAAATTCAAATGGCCAACATACACGTGAAAAGATGCTCCACATCAGTCATCATCAGAGAAATGCAAATTAAAACCACAATGAGACATCACCTCACACCAGTAAGGATGGTTACCATCCAAAAGACAGACAACAACAAATGTTGGCGAGGTTGTGGAGAAAGGGGAACCGTCCTACACTGCTGGTGGGAATGTAAATTAGTTCAACCATTGTGGAAAGCAGTATGGAGGTTCCTCAAAATGCTCAAAATAGACATACCATTTGACCCAGGAATTCCACTTCTAGGAATTTACTCTAAGAATGCAGCAGTCCAGTTTGAAAAAGACAGATGCACCCCTATATTTATCACAGCACTATTTACAATAGCCATGAAATAGAAGCAACCTGAATGTCCATCAATAGATGAATGGATAAAGAAGATGTGGTACATATATACAATGGAATATTACTCAGCCATAAGAAGAAAACAAATCCTACACATTTGCAACAACATGGATGGAGCTAGAGGGTATTATGCTCAGTGAAATAAGTCAAGTGGAGAAAGACAAATACCAAATGATTTCACTCATATGTGGAGTATAAGAACAAAGAAAAGCTGAAGGAATAGAACAGCAGCAGAATCACAGAACCCAAGAATGGACTAACAGTTACCAAAGGGAAAGAGACTGGGGAGAATGGGAGGGTAGGGAGGGATAAGGCTGGTGAAAAAGAAAGGGGGTATTATGAATAGCATGTATAATGTGGGGGTGGGGGAAAGAGGAGGGCTGTGCAATATAGAGAAGACAAGTAGTGATTCTACAACATCTTGCTACGCTGATGGACAGTGACTGAAATGGGGTTTTTGGGGAGCATTTGGTGAAAGGTAGAGCCTAGTAAACATAACGTTCTTCATGTAATTATAGATTAATGATAACAAAATAAAATAAATAAAAATAAATAAATCTATGCACCCAACACAGGAGCACTTATATATGTGAAAAACATCCTAACAGAATTAAAGGGGAAAATAGAATGCAATGCATTCATTCTAGGATACTTCAACACATCACTGAATACAAAGGACAGGTCAACCAGACAGAAAATACGTAAGGAGACAGAGTGAACAACACATTAGAACAGAAGGACCTAACAGACATCTACAGAACATTCATTCCACCCAAAAGCAGCAGGATACATATTCTTCTCAAGTGCACATGTAACATTTTCCAGAATAGACCACATACTAGGCACAAAAAGACCTTAAGTAAATCCAAAAAGATTGAAATTGTACAAACTAGCTTCTCTAATCACAAAGGTATGAAACTAGAAATAAATTACACAAAGAAAACAAAAAAGCCCACAAACACATGGAGGCTTAACAACGTGTTCGTAAATGATCAATGGATCATTTAAAAACAGAGGTCAAATTAAAACAGACATCAAGCAATATATGGAGACAAATGACAGAAATAAGTCAACACTGCAAAAATCTGTGGGACACAGTGAAGGCCGTGCTATGAGGCAAGTATATTGCAATACAGGCTTACCTCAGGAAAGAAGAACAATCCCATATGAACAGTCTAAAGTCACAATTAATGAAACTAGAAAAAGAACAAATGAGGCCCAAAGTCAGTAGGAGGAGGGACATAATAAAGATTAGAGCAGAAATAAATAAAATCAAGAAGAATAATACAATAGAAAGAACCAATGAAAGTCGTAGCTGGTTTTTTGAGAAAATAAACAAAATAGATAAACCCCTAACCAGACTTATCAAGAAAAAAAGAGTTTACACATCTAAACAGAATCAGAAATGACAAAGGAAAAATCAATATGGACACCATAGAAATACAAAGAATTATTAGAGAATACTATGAAAAATTATATGCTAACAAACTGGATAACCTAGAAGAAGTGAACAACCTTCTAGAAAAATACAACCTTCCAAGGCTGACCCAGGAAGAAACAAAAAATCTGAACAGACCAATTACCAGTAACAAAATTGAACTAGCAATCAAAAAACTACCTAAGAGGGGGGGGAGCCAAGATGGCGGCGTGAGTAGAGCAGTGGAAATCTCCTCCCAAAAACACATAGAGCTATGAAAATATAACAAAGAAAAATCTTCCTAAAATAGAGACCACAGGACACAGGACAACATCCAGACCACATCCACACCTGCAAGAACCCAGCGCCTTGTGAAGGGGGTAAGATACAAGCCCCAGCCCGGCGGGACCCGAGCGCCCCTCCCCCCGGCTCCCGGCGGGTGGAGAGAAACCGGAGCAGTTTTTTTTTTTTTTGCGAGCGCTTTTTGGAAGCCTTAGAGGGACGGGCCCCCGTTGCTGGGGAGGCAGGGTGGCGGGACCGGTGAGGAGGTGCCTGGGAACGGCGCCGGAGGACAAAGAATATCCCGCGTTTCTCCCTGCGAGACCTGGGGGCGGGTGCCTGAGACCGGTGTCTGAGGACGGAGGAGGTCGCGCGTTTTTCCCCTTTTTTTTTTTTTCTCTTTTTGGCAAGCGCTTTTTGGAAGCCTTGAAGGGACGGGGACCCCAGTGCTAGGGAGGCACGGTGGCGGGACTGGTGAGCGGGTGGCTGGGACCGGCACCTGAGGACAAAGAATATCCCCCGTTTTTCCCTGCGGGACCGGTGGGCGGGTGCCTGAGACCGGCACTTGAGGACAGAGGAAATCGCGCGTTTTTCCCCTTTTTTTTTTCTCTTTTCTGCGAGTGCTTTTTGGAAGCCTAAAAGGGACAGGGACCCCGGTGCTAGGGAGGCAGGGCGGCGGGACTGGTGAGCGGGTGCCTGGGACCGGCACCTGAGGACAAAGAATATCCCGCATTTTTCCCTGTGGGACTGGTGGGTGGGTGCCTGAGACCAGCACCTGAGGACGGAAGAAATCGCGCGTTTTTCCCCTTTTTTTTTCTCTCTTTTTGCCAAGTGCTTTTTGGAAGCCTTGAAGGGACAGGGACCCCGGTGCTAGGGAGGCAGGGCGGCGGGACTGGTGAGCGGGTGCGTGGGACCAGTGCCTGAGGACCAAGAATATTGAGCGTTCCTTCCCTGCGGGACCGGTGGGTGGGTGCTTTTTGGAAGCCTTGAAAGGACAGGGACCCTGGTGCTAGGGAGACAGGGCAGCAGGACCAGTGCGCGGGTGCCTGGGACCGGCACCTGAGGAAAAAAAAAAAAAAAATCGCGTGTTTTTTCTTTTTTTTTTCCTTTCTGTTCCCTCTCTCATTGTTGCTGTTGTTGTTTTGGTTTGGAGAGTGCTTTTTGGAAATCTTAAAGGGGCAGGACAGGTCACTTAGACCAGAAGCAGGGAATCTGGGGATCTCTGGGCACTCTAACCCCCTGGGCAGCAGGGAGCACAGGGGCCCCTTACGGAGATAAATAGTCTCCTGGCTGCTCCCCCTCTAACGGGGCTCCACCATTTTGGAGGAACAGCCCCAGCCAGGCCAAGCCCACAGCAACAGTGGAGATAAACCCCAAAGCAACTGGGCAGGAAGCAGAAGCCCTGTCTGCGCACAGCTGCCCAGCACAAGCCACTAGAGGTCGCTATTCTCCCAGGAAAAGGCTACAAACCAACAAGAAGGGAAGCTCTTCCAGCGGTCACTTGTACCAGCTCTGCAGACTATCTCTATCACCATGAAAAGGCAAAACTACAGGCAGACAAAGATCACAGAGACAACACCTGAGAAGGAGACAGACCTAACTAGTCCTCCTGAAAAAGAATTCAAAATAAAAATCATGAACATGCTGACAGAGATGCAGAAAAAAATGCAAGAGCAATGGGATGAGATGCAGAGAAAAATGCAAGAGCAGTGGGATGAGATGCAGAGAAAAATGCAAGAGCAGTGGGATGAAGTCCGGAAGGAGATCACAGATGTCAGGAAAGAGATCACAGAAGTGAAACAATCCCTGGAAGGATTTATAAGCAGAATGGATAAGATGCAAGAGGCCATTGAAGGAATAGAAGCCAGAGAACAGGAACGTATAGAAGCTGACATAGAGAGAGATAAAAGGATCTCCAGGAATGAAACAACACTAAGAGAAATATGTGACCAATACAAAAGGAAAAACATTCGTATTATAGGGATACCAGAAGAGGAAGAAAGAGGAAAAGGGATAGAAAGTGTCTTTGAAGAAATAATTGCTGAAAACTTCCCCAAACTGGGGGAGGAAATAATCGAACAGACCATGGAATTATACAGAACCCCCAACAGAAAGGATCCAAGGAGGACAACACCAAGACACATAATAATTAAAATGGCAAGGATCAAGGACAAGGAAAGAGTTTTAAAGGCAGCTAGAGAGAAAAAGGTCACCTATAAAGGAAAACCAATCAGGCTAACATCAGACTTCTCAACAGAAACCCTACAGGCCAGAAGAGAATGGCATGATATACTTAATGCAATGAAACAGAAGGGCCTTGAACCAAGGATACTGTATCCAGCACGACTATCATTTAAATATGATGGTGGGATCAAACAATTCCCAGACAAGCAAAAGCTGAGGGAATTTGCTTCCCACAAACCACCTCTACAGGGCATCCTACAGGGACTGCTCTAGATGGGAGCACCCCTAAAAAGAGCACAGAACAAAACACACAACATATGAAGAAGGGAGGAGGAGGAATAAGAAGGGAGAGAAGAAAAGACTCTCCAGACAGTGTATATAACAGCTCAATAAGCGAGCTAAGTTAGGCAGTAAGATACTAAAGAAGCTAACCTTGAACCTTTGGTAACCACGAATCTAAAGCCTGCAATGGCAATAAGTACATATCTTTCAATAGTCACCCTAAATGTAAATGGACTTAATGCACCAATCAAAAGACATAGAGTAATAGAATGGATAAAAAAGCAAGACCCATCTATATGCTGCTTACAAGAAACTCACCTTAAACCCAAAGATAAGCATAGACTAAAAGTCAAGGGATGGAAAAACATATTTCAGGCAAACAACAGTGAGAAGAAAGCAGGGGTTGCAGTACTAATATCAGACAAAATAGACTTCAAAACAAAGAAAGTAACAAGAGATAAAGAAGGCCACTACATAATGATAAAGGGCTTAGTCCAACAAGAGGATATAACCATTCTAAATATATATGCACCCAATACAGGAGCACCAGCATATGTGAAGCAAATACTAACAGAACTAAAGAGGGAAATAGACTGCAATGCATTCATTGTAGGAGACTTCAACACACCACTCACCCCAAAGGATAGATCCACCGGGCAGAAAATAAGTAAAGACACACAGGCACTGAACAACACACTAGAACAGATGGACCTAATAGACATCTATAGAACTTTACATCCAAAAGCAACAGGATATACATTCTTCTCAAGTGCACATGGAACATTCTCCAGAATAGACCACATACTAGCTCACAAAAAGAGCCTCAGTAAATTCCACAATATTGAAATTCTACCAACCAATTTTTCAGACCACAAAGGTATGAAAGTAGAAATAAATTCTACAAAGAAAACAAAAAGGCTCACAAACACATGGAGGCTTAACAACATGCTACTAAATAATCAATGGATCAATGAACAAATCAAAATAGAGATCAAGGAATATATAGAAACAAATGACAACAACAACACTAAGCCCCAACTTCTGTGGGATGCAGCGAAAGCAGTCTTAAGAGGAAAGTATATAGCAATCCAGGCACACTTGAAGAAGGAAGAACAATCCCAAATGAATAGTCTAACATCACAATTATTAAAACTGGAAAAAGAAGAACAAATGAGGCCTAAAGTCAGCAGAAGGAGGGACATAATAAAGATCAGAGAAGAAATAAACAAAATTGAGAAGAATAAAACAATAGCAAAAATCAACGAAACCAAGAGCTGGTTCTTTGAGAAAATAAACAAAATAGATAAGCCTCTAGCCCAACTTATTAAGAGAAAAAGAGAGTCAACACAAATCAACATAATCAGAAATGAGAATGGAAAAATCACGACAGACTCCACAGAAATACAAAGAATTATTAAAGACTACTATGAAAACCTATATGCCAACAAGCTGGAAAACCTAGAAGAAATGGACAACTTCCTAGAAAAATACAACCTCCCAAGACTGACCAAGGAAGAAACACAAAAGTTAAACAAACCAATTACAAGCAAAGAAATTGAAACAGTAATCAAAAAACTACCCAAGAACAAAACCCCGGGGCCGGACGGATTTACCTCGGAATTTTATCAGACACACAGAGAAGACATAATACCCATTCTCCTTAAAGTGTTCCACAAAATAGAAGAAGAGGGAATACTCCCAAACTCATTCTATGAAGCCAACATCACCCTAATACCAAAACCAGGCAAAGACCCCACCAAAAAAGAAAATTACAGACCAATATCCCTGATGAACGTAGATGCAAAAATACTCAATAAAATATTAGCAAACAGAATTCAACAGTATATCAAAAGGATCATACACCATGACCAAGTGGGGTTCATCCCAGGGATGCAAGGATGGTACAACATTCGAAAATCCATCAACATCATCCACCACATCAACAAAAAGAAAGACAAAAACCACATGATCATCTCCATAGATGCTGAAAAAGCATTTGACAAAATTCAACATCCATTCATGATAAAAACTCTCAGCAAAATGGGAATAGAGGGCAAGTACCTCAACATAATAAAGGCCATATATGATAAACCCACAGCCAGCATTATACTGAACAGCGAGAAGCTGAAAGCATTTCCACTGAGATCGGGAACCAGACAGGGATGCCCACTCTCCCCACTGTTATTTAACATAGTACTGGAGGTCCTAGCCACGGCAATCAGACAAAACAAAGAAATACAAGGAATCCAGATTGGTAAAGAAGAAGTTAAACTGTCACTATTTGCAGATGATATGATACTGTACATAAAAAACCCTAAAGACTCCACTCCAAAACTACTAGAACTGATATCGGAATACAGCAAAGTTGCAGGATACAAAATCAACACACAGAAATCTGTAGCTTTCCTATACACTAACAACGAATCAATAGAAAGAGAAATCAGGAAAACAATTCCATTCACCATTGCATCAAAAAGAATAAAATACCTAGGAATAAACCTAACCAAGGAAGTGAAAGACTTATACTCTGAAAACTACAAGTCACTCTTAAGAGAAATTAAAGGGGACACTAATAAATGGAAACTCATCCCATGCTCATGGCTAGGAAGAATTAATATCGTCAAAATGGCCATCCTGCCGAAAGCAATATACAAATTTGATGCAATCCCTCTCAAATTACCAGCAACATTCTTCAATGAATTGGAACAAATAATTCAAAAATTCATATGGAAACACCAAAGACCCCGAATAGCCAAAGCAATCCTGAAAAAGAAGAATAAAGTAGGGGGGATCTCACTCCCCAACTTCAAGCTCTACTACAAAGCCATAGTAATCAAGACAATTTGGTACTGGCACAAGAACAGAGCCACAGACCAGTGGAACAGATTAGAGACCCCAGAAATTAACCCAAACATATATGGTCAATTAATATTTGATAAAGGAGCCATGGACATACAATGGCAAAATGACAGTCTCTTCAACAGATGGTGCTGGCAAAACTGGACAGCTACATGTAGGAGAATGAAACTGGACCATTGTCTAACCCCATATACAAAGGTAAACTCAAAATGGATCAAAGACCTGAATGTAAGTCACGAAACCATTAAACTCTTGGAAAAAAACATAGGCAAAAACCTCTTAGACATAAACATGAGTGATCTCTTCTTGAACATATCTCCCCGGGCAAGGAAAACAACAGCAAAAATGAGCAAGTGGGACTACATTAAGCTGAAAAGCTTCTGTACAGCGAAAGACACCATCAATAGAACAAAAAGGAACCCTACAGTATGGGAGAATATATTTGAAAATGACAGATCTGATAAAGGCTTGACGTCCAGAATATATAAAGAGCTCACACGCCTCAACAAACAAAAAACAAATAACCCAATTAAAAAATGGGCAGAGGAACTGAACAGACAGTTCTCCAAAAAAGAAATACAGATGGCCAAGAGACACATGAAAAGATGCTCCACATCGCTAATTATCAGAGAAATGCAAATTAAAACTACAATGAGGTATCACCTCACACCAGTAAGGATAGCTGCCATCCAAAAGACAAACAACAACAAATGTTGGCGAGGCTGTGGAGAAAGGGGAACCCTCCTACACTGCTGGTGGGAATGTAAATTAGTTCAACCATTGTGGAAAGCAGTATGGAGGTGCATCAAAATGCTCAAAACAGACCTACCATTTGACCCAGGAATTCCACTCCTAGGAATTTACCCTAAGAACGCAGCAATCAAGTTTGAGAAAGACAGATGCACTCCTATGTTTATCGCAGCACTATTTACAATAGCCAAGAATTGGAAGCAACCTAAATGTCCATCTGTAGATGAATGGATAAAGAAGATGTGGTACATATACACAATGGAATACTACTCAGCCATAAGAAGTGGAAAAATCCAACCATTTGCAGCAACATGGATGGAGCTGGAGAGTATTATGCTCAGTGAAATAAGCCAAGCGGAGAAAGAGAAATACCAAATGATTTCACTCATCTGAGGAGTATAGGAACAAAGGAAAAACTGAAGGAACAAAACAGCAGCAGAATTACAGAACCCAAAAATGGACTAACAGGTACCAAAGGGAAAGGAACTGGGGAGGATGGGTGGGCAGGGAGGGATAAGGGGGGGGAAGAAGAAGGGGGGTATTAAGATTAGCATGCATGGGGGGGAGGGAGAAAGGGGAGGGTGGGCTGCACAACACAGAGAGGACAAGTAGTGACTCTACAACATTTTGCTAAGCTGATGGACAGTAACCGTAATGTGGTTGTTAGGGGGGACCTGATATAGGGGAGAGCATAGTAAACATAGTATTCTTCAGGTAAGTGTAGATTAAAAATTTAAAAAAAAAAAAAAGAAAGAAAGAAAGAAAAGGGGGATTACTCCTTAACAGGATAAAACTATTGGTAAATCAAAGATCAACGCATGCTTTAAATATCCTTAATGTTGATCACTTAAAGGGTGTCAGATGATCAGCTATGGAGGTACTCTTTTCTGATAATATTCCTTTCTCTTAATTAAAAAAAAAAAAAAAAAAAAGCAGTTACTGTGTGCTGACCTCCAATGAGTTCTGCACAGTGGTATAGAGGGCATGTCAAAATGTGGGCAAAGGGTCTGTTTGTTTCTACGCAGAAGATCAAGGCCTAGCTTGGATACCCAGAAAATGAACTAAGATACGATATGAGGAGGAGCTTCCGGCATCAGCACTCTCTGGAGGACTCGTGCCGGGGGATGATCATCAAAAAGGCTCCACAGGGATCCGGACGATGCTGCGGTTGTGGCTGCATCCAGCCCACCATCTCCTGGACTTGCCATAAGAAGGAGGAGGGAGATGTCTAGGCTGGCATGTGCATACAGTGAGACAACGAATTTGACTGGATCTGTACTGTTGGAACTCAACCAGGAGTTGGGAGGGGTGCAAGTTGTAGCACCCCAAAATCTCATGACTATAGACTATCTATGGTTAAAAGAACATATGGGATGTGAACAGATCCCAGAAATGGGCTGCTTTAATTTGTCTGATGGTTCAAGTACAGTTGGAAAATATCCATCATATCATAGATAAATTTTCACAAATGCCTAGGGAGCCTAAATGGTTTTCTTGGCTTCACTGGAGATGGCTGGTAATTATAGATTTGCTTTGTTTATGTCACCGTATTCCTATTATGTCAATATGTGTGTGCAAATTAGTTAGTAGTTTAAAACCTATACATACTTAAGGTACTATACAAGAAGATATGTCAAAGAAATAATCAATCCTCCCAAGTTTCCTTCATATGCTACATCTATAGCTTTTCTTCTTCCTTCCTAATTACAAACTTTAAATAGAATTCGTGCCTCATATCGAATTTACCGAGTATCATAATTCCTCCAGGTGGTAAAGATACCTCGAGACAAGTGCTGGGCATAGAAGCCACAGGGCATAAATCTGCAAAGAAGTAAAAAGCTAACCTTTGCAAACAATATGGCTTCTCTCTCACTTACCAACTTTACATTTCCCTGTATGGCCCCGGAAGATGACTGGTTAGCCAGAGACGGGTAAGATTCCTCAAGGGAGGAACAACCTAAGACAGGCACAGTCGCAGGGGGGCCATCAGGTGAGAATTTGGGGATCAACAGAGGTGAGGCTCAGAACCTCACCCCCCCTGCTTTGAGAGAAATCTTCTGCATCCGTGGATGTCTTGCTGCCCTTGTCTAGCCTGGATTAATACTTAGTCCATAGGCACACACCTGATCATCTGATCATCTACATTTGCCTTCTTACAGCACTAAACTATGTTTTCTACCTTTATCTTGCATCTACCTACCACTTCAGCATTTTATTAAAAATAAAAATAATAATAATAATAGGAGAAATGTGGGATCAACATATAAATCAAGTACAAAAATCAAATGAATATTCATATTTGACCTGATTGTTTATAGGTCATAATGCATGATCAAAACCGAAAGTTTCTGTGATGACTGCCCTTGTACTGTTCACCATGTAAGAATTTATTCACTCTGTAAGAATTCGTTCACCATGTAAGAACTTGTTCGTTATGCTTCAGAAGATTGGAGACTGACGAGAATTAGGCTTGAGATGGATTAATGATTGTACATTGAGCATTGACCCCCCTATACTGAATTTTATTGTTGTTAACAACCATTTGATCAATAAATATGAGAGATGCCCTCTCAAAAAAAAAAAAAAAAAAAAAAAAAAAAAAAAAAAAAAAAAAAAAAAAAAAAAAAAAACTACCTAAGAACAAAGTCCCTGTACCAGATGGATTCACTGCTGAACTTTATCAAACATTTAGTGAAGACCTAATACCCATCCTTTAAGTTTTCCAAAAAGTAGAAGAGGAGGGAATACTTCCAAACTCAATGTAGGAGGCCAGCATCATTCTAATACCAAAACCAGACAAAGACACCACAAAAAAAGAAAATTACAGACCAATATCCCTGATGAACATAGATGCAAAAATACTCAACAAAATACTAGCAAATTGAATTAAAAAATACATCAAAAAGACCATCCATTATGATCAAATGGGATTTATTCCAGGGATGCAAGGATGGCACAATATTCGAAAATCCATCAACATCATATACTGCACCAACAAATAGGACAGAAACCACACGGTCATATCCATATCTGCTGAAAAAGCATTCGATGAAATTCAATATCCATTCATGATAAAAACTTTCAACCCTATGTTTATTGCAGCACTATTTATAATAGCCAAGATATGGAAGCAACCTAAGTGTCCTTCAGTAGATGAATGCATAAAGAAGTGGTATATATACACAATGGAATACTATTCAGCCATAAGGAGAAAACAAATACTATCATTTGCAACAACATGGATGGAGCCAGAGGGTATTATTTTCACTGAAATAAGTTAGGTGGAGAAAGACAAGTACCAGATGATTTCCCTTATTTGTGGAGTGTAACAGTGAAGCAAAACTGAAGGAACAAAACAGCAGCAGTCTCCCAGACTCCCAGAAGGCACTAGTGGTTACCAATAGGGAGGGTTGGGGGAGGGTGAAGGGGATTGAGGGTATTATGATTAGTACACATGATGTAGGGGGGATCATGGTATAAGACCATGTAGCCAGAGAAGACCAGTGACTTTGTGGCATCTTACTACACTGATAGACAGTGACTTCAATGGGGTATGGGGGGACTTGATAATATGGGTGAATGTAGAAACAACGTTTTTCATGTGAAACCTTTATAAGTGTGTATATCAATGATACCATAATAATCAATCAATAAATAAAAGAAATAGACTTTTCTTTACATTTTCAAAACAGGAGGATGTGTTTTACATGATGGTGCAGAGTATGTAACTAGACATAGAAGCAATGAACCTAAGAACACAGACTTAAAAACTTAGTAGCAACTCTGGTATTACATATTTTATTGAACAGATTCATTTTATAGTTTGAGTGATAGAATCTTAGAATTTTATACAAGAATGAGCCTATAACTCTACAGGTGCAGAAAATAATGCTCAAAGACTTGGCCAATTTTAGTAAATTGCTTGATGCAGGAACAAGCTAACATTTAGGCACCTCCCTTCTCCTCTTTGTGATAATAAAGACTTTCTATGCTAGTTCAACTTGCCTGATTATAGAAACGTCACAGAACAATGTGACAAAGATGTGTGTGTGTATGTGTGTGTGTGTGTGTGAAGAAAGAGAAAGGAAACAAAACATTTTTTCAGAGTTCAGATACAGCACTTTACATGAGACGATAAGTAGAAAACAGGAGATATGATACATTTTCCAATTATTGAATAATTTCATCCCTGTCACTTTCCTTTCAGTAAAGATGGTAACTGAGAGGGAAGAAATTTAAGAGTTACAAGTAGGGAAGAACAATCTTTGTCCAGTGGTGTCTTAAATGTCCTGAGAGAAGCAAACATAATTTGCTTTATAAAAGTAGCCGAGGATGAGCTGGATAGTCATCAGTATTTACAAATCAATACAAACAAAAACATAATTTAATTATTATCACTGACAATATGTACTTTGCAAATATACCTGCAGAAGACAAGTAACATGTTCCTCTTCAAGCCTCTGTTTAGTTAAGGCTTGTTCCACATCCCATCCAGAAGCTGTAGAGCCTGTTCCAAAGCCAGTTCCTTTGGCCCAATATAGCTGTTGTTCTTCTGTTGATGTAGGGTTATGAGAACTTGATACCTGTGGCTTACAATAAAAAATAGAAGTTTATTACTATTTGATTTTTTTATCATCAAAAACACTTATCAGTAGGAATATAAACATTTCAGCTGCTACAGAAAACAGTCTGTAAATTCCTCAAAAAAATTAAACAAAGTATTACTATGTGATCCAGCAATTCCACTCCTAGGTATATGCCCTTCCAATAAAAACTTATGAACAAATGTATGTACACACATGTTCACAACAAGACTATACACAATAGCCAAAAAGTAGAAACAGCCCAAATGTCCATCAATGGATGAATGGGTAAACAAATTATGGTATATACACACAATGGGATATTATTCAACTATAAGAGGTAATGAGGTACTGATAAATGCTTTGTGGCTGAACTTCAAAAGCATTATGCTAAGTTCAAGAAGACACACAAAGAAGGCAACATATGATTCCATTTAAATGAAATATCTAGAGTAAGTGAACACATAATGACAGAATTGTACTGATAGTTGCCAAGGGTTAAGGGAATAAGAAAATGGGGAACAAATGCTTATATTTAAGAATAAATAAATAATTTAAAATATGTATCAGGAGGGATGGGGCCTAAAGACCAATGACTCAAAATTAAATAGACAGAACAGTGAAAGGAAAATGGGTATGAGCCGGATCTTTCAGGATAAATCTAGTAAAAGCATAGCTCAGGAGAATTTCATAATGGTGTCATATGTTTTCAATCACAATAATAAGGAAGATTACTTCTATTTTGAGAAGGAGTAATTTGGAATTTCTTTCTTGTTCAGAATGTGACATATAGAAAAATCTCTTTCGGGAGTAGACAACACACTGAAAATGTGAATGATGTAGTAACAGAAAAAAATGACTGAGAATCATTGGTTTATTAACCCTAAAACTCGGTAAAGGTCAATTATTTATTATTATTTTTATGGATTATAAAATTAATTCTGTAATAAGAATCCTTTAAAGAATTTTCATTAAATTTAACATACTATGTACTCTTAAAACATTTGCTATGAAGTATTAGTTTTAAGGGTAATTTACTGGATAATAAAAGTCACACCAATGCTTTTTGTATCTTTCAAAGGGAATATTTTCTAAGGAAGAATATTAGATACAATACTTTCATAAATTGTCTGCAGTATGGTTTCATGAATATGACTGAGGAATTCCATCTTTTACATTTTCTAAGATAAACTTTTAAAAGATAATGAAAATTTCATTACCATGTAACATTTAACAGTAGAATAAATAAGGTTATTGACAAAATGTAATCCTGCTTTGTATTTCTTTAGGTCTGGCATTTTAGTGGTGCTTGTGAAATTCAACACAACTGGCTGCAGTGGATTACCTTCATTACCTTGTAGTATTCCATTACAGAGTAGACTACAATTTATTTACCCATTCTACTGTTTTTACATTTTTACTTCATACATTCTACTGTCTTTACATTACAAATGATGATGAGCCAGTATTTAGTATTGCCCTTTTTGATATAAGTCTGATGGGTGTATGTAGTTACAGTGTATAAGGCGTCCATTTGTACTTCTCTGATAACTAATGAAACAGATAACCTTTTCACGCTATTGGATATTTAGAAAGCCTCTGTTGTGGAATGCTCTTTCTAATCTTTCACCTCTTTTTCTATTGGGTTCTCTACCTTTTTCTTTCATAATCATTGAACCTTGAGTATTCCAGATCTAAGTTCCTTACCAGATACATACAAATATACTCTTCCTATTCTGTGACTTCCCTTTTCAGTCTTTTAATTGGATTCTTGATGGAAAAAAGTTCTTGATTTTAACGCAGTTGTTTTTTTCCAAAATTTTCCCCATACGGGTGCTTTTTCATATCCTGTTTAAGAATTTTTGTCTACTCCAATATCATAACGGTATCCATCTATTATCTCCTATAAAAAGTTATTGTTATATTTTGTATATATTATACACATTTAGACCTATCATACAGCTAGAATTAATGTCTGCATATGGAATACAGTAAGATTTAAAGATTCATTTTGTTCTAATATGGATATTTAACTGACCTCACCATTTATTGAGAAAACCATACTTATCAGATAACCATGTATACATGAATTTTAATCTGTATTGTTTGCTACACTTCTATCTTTGTACACTACCATAGCTTAATCATAAGTTTCAGTATGTGATAGCATAAACCTGCTAGATAGGTTGATCTTTGATACTGTCTTTGCTATCCCTGACTCTTCACATTTTTTAAGAAGTGCTACTTGTCAAATTTACAGATTATCAATTTCCTCCAAAACATCTGAAATTTTGTCAAACTTGAGAATCAGTTTAGGAAGCAACATTGTTTTTTTCTACTTCACTGGAAATAAACATGGACACAGACTTCAATTTATTGAAGTCTGATCAATGCTTTTTAAAAAAATTTCATATATTTTATTCATAGATGTCCTACACATATTTTTTCAGATTTATTCACAGATATTTTCCATTTTTTATGCTATTCTATGTTTTTAAAAAGCTCATTTTATATTTGTTGCTGGTATACAGAAATAACATTTTTATGAATTGAACCTGGACACTGTATCCTTACTAAATTCACTTACATAATTCATTATTTTTGGATTTTTTGTAAATACAATCAATTCATCTCAAAATGATGGGGGTTATTTTTTCTCTGTTCCTTTTTTCTCTTATCTTGCTATATTGGTTAGAACCTCCAATTAAATAGTATGATTCTCTGAATTTAAATAAAGGAAAGGAAGAAGGACCACACTATATCTGATAAAAGGGAAAGGTTATTAAGCTATTAATTCTTTTTTGTATTTCCAGTAGACAGGTTAACTTATGGTTTTCTTAAAGAGTCTAACAGAGAAGACAACCATTAATTCATACTTTCTCTTTTAAATATTCTTTGTTTTAGAGGCAAAAATGGAATACACAAGTCTGTGAACTATTAATTACTTCAGAAAAAATTATATTCTGTACTCCATGAATTTAATTTAACTTAGCTCTTCATAATCTGAAGAATTAAAACTGAATCTACCTATACCATCAACAGAACAAAAAGGCATCCTACTGTATGGGAGAATATATTTATAAATGACATATCCAAAAAGAGGTTAACATCCAAAATATATGAAGAACTCACATGCCTCAACACCCAAAAAGCAAAAAACCCAATTAAAAAATGAGTGGAGGATATAGAGACAATTTTCCAAAGAAGAAATTCAGATGGCCAACAGGGACATGAAAGATGCTCCACATCACTAATTATTATCAGGGAAATACAAATTAAAACCACAATGAGATATCACCCCACACCAGTAAGGATGGCCAGCATTGAAAAGACTAAGAACAACAAATGCTGGTGAGGATGCAGAGAAAGGAGAACCTTCCTAACTTTTGGTGGGAATGTAAGGTAGTTCAACTATTGTGGAAAGGAATATGGAGGTTCCTCAAAAAACTAAAAATAGAAATACCATTTTACCCGGAAATTCCACTCCTAAGAAATTACCCAAAGAATACAATTTCTCAGATTCAAAAAGACATATGCACCCCTATGTTTACTGCAGCAGTATTTACAATAGCCAAGACATGGAAGCAACCTAAGTGTCCATCAGCAGATGAATGGATAAAGAAGATGTGGTATATATGCACAATGGAATACTACTCAGCCATAAGAAAGAAAGAAATCCTACCATTTGCAACAACATGGATGGAGCTGGAGGATATTATGCTCAGTGAAATAAGCCAGGCATAGAAAGACAAGTACCAAATGATTTCCCTCATTTGTGGAGTATAACAACGAAGCAAAAGTGAAGGAATAAAACAGCAACAGACTCACAGATTCCCAGAAGGTAAAAGCAGTTACTGAAGGAGAGGGGTAGGGGAGGGCAGGTGGGGAGGGAGGGAGAAGGGTATTGAGGGGTATTATGTTTAGTACACATGGTGTGGGGGAGTCACGAGGAAGACAGTGTAGCACAGAGAAGGCAAATAGTGAATCTGTGGCATCTTACTACACTGATGGACAGTGACTGCAATGGGGTTTGGGGGGTACTCAATAATATGGGTGAATGTAGTAACCACATTTTTTTTCATGTGAAACCTTCATAAGACTGTATATCAATAATACCTTAATAAAAAATTTAAAATAAATAAATAAAAATAAACTGAACCTACCTCTGCTTGATTGAGGTTAGAGTTTGGAACTCGTGGGGCATGGTGGCTCAGAGCAGAGAGGCAGACAAGAATGAGGTGTAGTGCTCCAATTTCCAATGCCATCCGCCTTAGAAGTACCCCATCATCAGTTGTCAAAGGGGTAGCACTGAACAAGGTCCGGAGGACGTGGAAAGGAAGGGTTGGAAGCACATTGGCTGATGGAGACTGCAGAATATGACCTAGATTAAAAAGAGGAGAGAACTCAAAATTTAAAAATATCTAAAAACACAGCAAGGAACAACACAGAGGGTCATAAAATAACTGTGACAATGTAATAGAAAACTGTATCTTTATATTTATTAGAAAACAGCTCAAGTACCACAAATAGAACAGCAATATTTTAAAATCCAATAATAAAGAGTATATGGAAAAGCTCTCTAACACAACATGTATATAAACTCCAAAAGAAAGCTGAAATATAGTCATGTGATAATACTTGTGGACGATGCCAAGATCTAAGTTAGAATTAAAACTAAAACCTAGTAACTGATACAGAAGCACTGAAAGTTTCTTATGATGGTAGGAAAGTAACTACTTGCGTGTTGAGAATCATTTTCAACCATGAACAGGTAATGAAAGAGTGAAACTATTTTGTTTAAATTGCAATATAGTTCTCTTCTATGTCTAGATAAATACAAACACACAAACAAACAAGTCCCAAACCATTGTTATATGAATGGTGGATGAGATAACCATTGCAGAAAGGACACCACAATTAGGCTTTTAATAAACATTTACTGTATTCACTAAAAACAGTGAAGTGGCATACATGCTATTCTTTTACCTTTTCTGTGTAGAGTTACGCCTACTGTCTCATAGTAAGGAGCACAAAATACAAAGGTTCTTACCCCTTTATCTAATTAAATTAAAAAATCAGACCAAGTAATTACAAATTACCGATCTATGGAAATAAGAATATACAATTTACATATAAAACCAAACACCAGGACTGTTTAGTATGTCATAGCTGCAATTTAGCAATAATTATTACAAAATCATTTAAAGTATGCTAGCATTTTTTAAGAATTCATAAATACAAAAATAGGAAAAAAAGTATGTGCTTTGCATATTCATTTGTTATAAGATCCTCAAATTCATAGTTTTATTAAATATACTTTAAGAGTTTAACAATATATTCCTTCTAAGCATGTGAAAGTTATCACCTCTAATCAAAACCACATGATTTTAAACAAAAAAAATTAATTTTCAAATGGAATGGTCGTTAACTGAAGAACTGGAGGTAAACCAACTGAAAATCTACTTGCTAGGCTACCCTAAACTGTGATTTTTGTTTCCTTCCATTAAATAAAACTTCTGGGCCAATGGAAATAATCACCATAGCTATCAGGTGACCTTTCTTAAAAAAGATTCTCATCATATCACTACTTTAATATTACACTGCTTAAATATAATGATATAGTAATTTTCTACACATTGTTAACAAGCCTTTCCATGATTTGTTGCCAGTCACAGTTTTTAAAAATAAACTCTCAGGGCTCCTTTTTATGCAAATTTTCATCAGTTAATTTATCCACTGTCATTTAATCTGAGCCTAAAAACATTCCTCAAAAATCATTTCTTCTAACTCATCTCAACCTAAATCGACTCTATCCGGCAAGGGCCCACAAAAAAAATATGGCACTTGATTCACATGGTTGAGTAGTAAGGAAATAGTATCACATCTATGAGCCTCTACAATACTGTACCTCTCTCAAGGCTCTTGTAACTTGCTACATCTACATGTTTACATATATACATGTCTACATGTTTACATATATACTGCTATTACCAGAGGACATCAGGTACTTGAAGGAAGGGTCTAAATACCTGCTTCATCTTTTGTAAAAACTTGGCAAATAATTTTGAATAAAGAAATGAAAATCAAGATTCTTTAGGATTTATTTTATTATTGGAACTAAATTGCCAACAACAAATTATCTAGTAGTTTAATTATCAAAGAAATAAATGAATAATTGGCAATGATCTGAGTAAATCTCAACCTACCTAATATTAGATGTCATTAATAATACTAAACACTTACTTCCTTCTCCATCATCTGTCACTCCCAATACCAATCGAAGAAGGCACTGGGCATGTTTTCTCTCTTTCAGTAGCACTTCAGCATAGCCCGGAAGACGAAGAAATAATCCAAAAGCAGCCAAAGAATGGGCAGGAATGGGAGACATGGTCTGCACTGCTGACTTGATAGGTGGAGGTTCAGCTGCAATGGTTTCTGGTGCTTCATAAACTAATTCCCCTGACTGCTCAATGGTCACCCATTCAAACTGATCACTGTCTTTTGGCTTTTCCTGAGTAGTAGAAGTTACAACTGGAGCACTCACCTAAAAAAAGAGAAGTTTTGATTGGCTATATGCATTTCAACAACATGTACAAAATTTAAGACTTAACTTCAAAGAATCCCTTTAAAATATAGGAATAAAAGGATCAACTAAAGGACAATTTTTAAAAAAAAGAAGTTTCCAAACAACAGGACTTAAATGTTATGAATATGGTGTTGTCTGCCAAGTATCTCTACTTTAAAGCTACCATTTTTTTTCCTTTGTAATTAGTTAAGTATCTGCAGACTGATTCTTGGAGACAAGGTATCTTGTTTCTCCTCAAATTTTGATCCATTAGAATTAGCATTTCTATAATTCTTGCCTGAAACAGTAATTACTAGGGTGGTTGCCAAATGGTAATTTCTAATTCTATCAGTCCTTCCACATTTATTAGTTGTTACTGAATGGTAAGAAACAACATTCTCTTCTTCTCCATCTATTTATTCATTCATTTATTAATTTTTATCAGTATGGATTCTAATTTTACTTTGTAGGTTCTCATCTGTTACTATCATTTTATTTGATATCCAAGTAGAATCAGACTTGGTCACTGACACCCCCTGAAAGCAGGCTTCCGTATCTAGGCTCATCCTCTGAATTCCCTGCCCCAATCTTAGAATTGTTCCAAGGAGTCCTGACTTCTTTTAGTGTAAAATAGTATTTTAAAAAGAATATATGAGATATAGGTATGCATACATTGCTGGAGGGAGTCTGATTCCAGGCCCAATAATCAAACAAACCTAGACACACATGTATATATGTGAGTGCATATACAGAAAAAATTTCTACCTTGTACTCTTCAAAAATGTCAAGGCCAAGAAAGACAAATCAAGATAGAACTGTTATGTTTAAAGGAGACTAAAGACAACTAAATGCAATATACAACCCTGTATCTCTGACCACCACTTACCTCAGATTACACAAAATTTTATTTCTTTTTTGGCCTTCAAGAACATTAATGATACAACTGGTAAAATGTGAGTAAGATCTACTCGTTGACTTAATTTACTGTTGAGTATGGGCCACATTTTCTTGTTTCTTTGCATGTCTAGTAATTTTTCTTCCTATATACTGATCATTGATTATAAGATACAATAACTTAATTCTATAACCTTCCTCTGGAGTGTGTTTCATTCTGTTTTAGCAGATAGTTAAATTACTGGTGGGTCACCCTGAACTTACTGAGGCTTTGTAATTTATTAGGAGAGTCTATTTTGATTTTGCTTTTATTTCTCAAGTGAATCTCTTTACTGGGATATTGTTTTTACTCTTTAATGTGTGACTCAGTTGCAATTCCAATGGAAAAGTCCAGGATTTCTACTTCTAACTTGGCAGGACTGAAATTATAAATTTTGTCTTCTCTATAATGAAGAGAAGCTGAAACCTCTGCACAGCTCTGTCTGTCTTCCAACTCTTGCTTGCCCTCAAGACTCCTATGTATTCTTAATTCAGAAGCCAGCTATGACTTCGCAGGAATTCATGTGCAGAATTTGGAGTTCCCATATGTGCCTCTATTCTTTTTGAATTCCTCCCTGTTCAATTTCCAGCCAGTAAGGAAAAATTCAACTCCACGGGCCAATAACATTGTCACTTTTGCTGGAATTGTCTCACCCACACAGACTGATGAGTAACCTCAGGAGAAAAGTTGTACAGATGCTAATTTCACCCAGTATAGTTCCATTCATTCTGTATTTAAATCCTCTTCAATAGCTGGTCCTTCTCCAGAGCCTTTAAATAATTTTTAAAAATATTTTGTCCAGAATTTATAATTATATACATAGGAGACTTAATCCCATACCTGTTTTTCTGCTATTACTGATTTATCTTTTATGGAAGGGGTGATGGTGGTAAAGAATTGTACATGGTTTTCTTCACTGGGTATTGAATTCTAGGATGGAAGAGTTTTTTTTTTTTTTCCTTCTAGCACTTTAAAGATGTAATTCCCTGGCTCCCAAGGTTTCTGTTGAAAGGTTAATTGTCAGTGTTATTGTTGCTATTTTGAAAGTAATTCATTCCTTTTTGGTTGGGTTTAAGATTTTCTCTTTGTCTTTCATTTTAAGTAGTTTACCATGATGTTCCTAGCCATGAATATTCTGTTTGGGGTTTACAGAGCTTCTTGACTTTTGGGATTTAGGTTTTACATCAATTTTGGAAATATTCTTACATTCAGTATTATTTCTGTCCCTGTTTTAATCCACTCTTTTTCTGCAACTACAAATTCATATTAGAATTTTTCACTTCTAGCTAAATATATATCCATACAGCTCTTACATTCTCTTTAGTTCTTATACTTCATATGCTTCAATTTGGATGTCTTCTTTTGATACATCTTCCAGTTCACTAATTTTTCAATAGTATTGTCGAATTTGTTGTTAAATCCATCTAACAATTTTCTTAATTTGAGATATCAGAAATTCCCTATTCTAGAAGGCTGGTATTATTACCTTGGCAGCAAAATCAAAGATATCACAAGACATTACAGATCAAAATCTGTATCCATGTCCTATTGCTGTTGTAACAACATATTACCACAAACTTGGTGGCTTAAAAACAGCAAATTCATTATCCTAAAGATCCAAAAGTCAAAAATCCAAAATGGGTCTTAAGGGACTAGAATCAAAGCTACAGATTCTAAAACTCAAAGATGTTCCTTCCGGAGAATCTCAGGGAATACCAGTTCCTTGCCTTTTCTAGCTTCAAGAGGCTGCCCACATTCCTTGGCTTTTGGCTACTACATTCAGACCTCTGCTTCCATCATCACATCTCCTTTGACTCTGCTACCACTGTCACACACTTTCTCTACCCTGGCATCTGCTTAAATGGCTGAGAGGATCCACAAGTAATATGCCTAATCTCTTCATTTAGCCCTCTGTGTGACTGAATACTCATGAATTTCTAGTTTTCTGAAGCACTAGCAAAGGCTGAATAGCCATATCCTTGGCTTCTTCTCCAGACTATGCTTGTCTGATATTGACTCTTTAATTTTTTTTTATATCTTTCAGAATGTGGATAGGGCTTAGAATTTCCCAAACTGTCAAGTGCTGGCTGCTTGTTGCTTAAGAGTTTTCCCTTCATTTCTCCCTCTGTTTTCACATTTTACTGTAAGCAGCAAGAAAAAATTGGCACATTCACTCTCTGCTTAGAAATCTGAGCTAAACATCCAAGATCATCACTTTTAAGTACTGCTTTGCACATTCAGGACATAAATGAGCTAAGGTTTCTGCCAGTAAGTGGCAAGGATCGCCTGTTCTTCAGTCTCTGATACATGTTCCTCATTTCTCTTTAAGCCTAACCATGAGCATTTTTAACATCCATACTTCTACTAACAGTCTGCTAATAACAACACGGGTATTCTCTAAGATGATACAGGTTTTCTCTACTGTGATCCTTACTTCCTTCTGAGCCCTCACTGGCAGAGGTCCTACCATCCCTATTTGTACTAACAGTCCATTCAGGGCAATCTAAGTTTTCTAGTAATCCTGCTCTTCAAAATTCTTCCACACTTGGCCAACTACCCAACTTAAAATAACTTCCACGTTTTTATGTACTTATTACAGCACCACCCCACTTCCAGGTACCAATCAATCTAATAAACCATACTGAATACTGAGTTAGAAAAATCATCTTCAGTGAGCAACAATAATCTTGAGAATGTTGGGGGTCTTTTCTGTTTCAAACTTTTGACTACATCATTACTTTTTTCAGAAAGAAGTAAAACTTTATTCATACTTTTGTCAATCACTTAATATCATGGTTGTATCACCTTAAAACAAAAACACATCAAGCTTTCTGCAGAGCAGCAGGTAAGCAATGACCATTTACTGAACAGGTGTTGTGGGCTGAATTGTATCCCCCAAAGGTATGCTCAAGTCCTAACCTCCAGAACGTGAGAATGTAACTTTATTTTGGAAATAGGGTCTTTGCAGATGTAATCAAGTTAAATTGAGGTCATGTTGGATTAGGGTGGAGCCTAAATTCAATGACTGATGTTTTATGGAGAGGGAGATAGAGAAACACACAGATGCGCACAAGGAAGATGCCTTGTGATTATACAGACAGAAAGAGGAGTGATGCAGCTACAGGCCAATGAAAGCCAAGAATGGCTAGCAACCACCAGAAGCTAAGAATAGGCAGGGAAGGGTTCTTCCCTAGAGCCTTCACAGGGAGCACAGCACTGGTAACACCTTGATTTCAGACTTACAGCCCCTTGAACTATAAGAGAATAAATTTCCATTGTTTTAAGCCACTCAGTTTGTGGTACTTTGTTACAGCAGCCCCAGGAAATTAATGCAGGCGTATTTATACTAAGTACATGAAATTAGAGAGATTAATTCCTCTACTTCATTCAACAAACATAAAGTACTTTGTATTTACAACTCTTCACGCACCACAATCCCCCATCATTAATGAGACAACATTACAAGAACATACATCAATAACAGCAACATTAACAAACAGGTAAAGAGGTCAAAATACTATGTTTTTAAAAGTACCTAAAATAGGGATAGAAATTAAGCAAAAAGACATAATGCATTTGTGTCACAATATACAATAGTATTTTACTCTCATACTTCCAGCAATATTCTTAATTAACATCACACCTAAGAAGCAGAAAAACAAAACTGTTACAACAGCATGACAACCATAAAAATCAAGGTACATACACCAGTGTAATGAATTTGGCAAATAAATTCAGTCTCCAACATTTCTTTCCCACCAACTAATTCTCACAAAGCTCTGTTAGGCTACCTGTGAGAAATTTATACAATGCTCAAAAGCTGTAAGGGTAAGAATACTTGCAAAGGTTTATACAAGGAAGTTTAAAAAACTAGCAAAAAAAGAAGGAAGTGCTTTACCAGTGAATGATATATTCAATTAGGAATCTTATCTTACTTGTTGAATTACTTCTGGATATAGCATGGGTAGTCTTTCTGCAATGAGAGCCAGTCCACCCATTCCTGCAAAAACTTGTAATGGTGACTGAATGGGACAAGTTTCAAGTAAAGATTCATCCAATATCCCATCCATACATTCATCACTTGGAGTGAGAGCTTCATCTTCTAGACAGCCACCAAGTAAGTCTCCATGATCTAGAACAATATACACAAATAACAGGTAAGAAAGGATCTATTTATATAATACTCTTTCATTTACTTAGCAGATATTGCCAACTCAACAAAAGGCATACACATCTTTAAGCTATTCACATATAGTTGTTGAGACTAGATGCTACAACATTCATTAAATTAACTTCTGATATTGCTTCCTATACTCTAATTACTCAAAATATGGTCATGGATCAATAGTACTGGCATGAGCTGAATACTTTTTAAATGTGGAATCTCAGGTTCCACACAAGACCTAATGAATAAGCCTCTGCATTTTAACAATGTTCTGTAAGTAATTTATAAGAATATTGAAGTTTGGGAAGCAATGTCCTTTAGAGCATAGATGTAAGATATATTCTAAGCTAAAATAAGTCAGTCCTCAGAGAACTCAAAGCAAATATATGTACATTATGCTCAAAAGAACAATTAGGAAAAACTGAATACTGACATAGACTTCCTTTACTGAAAACTAAAAATCATACCGTATTGGTTTAACTTTGAATTACTCATAAGAGAAAACCAAAAGGGTAGTTTGTTCACACAAAACCAGACCACTGTAACATTTAAAAAATTAAGCAAAGGAAATGTACTAAAACTTTACAGAAGAATGTAAGGGGCTAATAATAAAATATGGAACCTTAACCACGAGAAAAATTGAAGTTAAAATAAGATGATGCCATAGTGACATTATGAAAATCTTTGCTTAAATAGCACTGAAAGTGGTGAAAAATGAGAAAAAATCAGATTGTTTCAATAATTGGGAAACAAATTTTGTTATATCCATTTTTTAAAAAGGCAATAAAAATGTCCATTTAGAAATACTTAATGGAATATATAAGTAAAAATAAGGCAAAAAAATGAACAGTTCCACTTCTGTTTGAAGACAAAAAGTTTAAGAGCTTGAAATACCACCGACTATAAATTATCAGTAAATTAGAAATTCCAAATTGGGTTCTCACTTTATTATAAAATGATAACCAATTTACATGGCAGAAACAATATTAGAAATCAAAGTACATGTGTTCATAAAATAAGTGTTACTATAAGAGTGCATTAAGATGAATTTCCAACAGAAATAATAGGTATTTTTTTATTACAAGTAACTCAGTCATAAAGAAAATATCTCATTAAGTTCACATAATAAAAAAAAAAGTAAATGAAATCATCAGCTACAGAAATTCCTGCTTCCTCAGATTATAGACAGTTAATTTTAAAGGAATATCAATCTTACACATACCTTTTTCAGGGTGTAATCTTTTAAAAGAATCTGTTTTTGATAGACTTGGGTCTGTGATAACTCTAGATCCCAACTTAACAGTCAGATCTACTGAACGGTAACCCTGAGGAAGCTTCCGGTCATACAGAAGAGTTAAAAGCTGTGCAAGCGTCATTTCAGCTGGTAATGGCTGACCTAAAAACAACATAACTAAGTTTTAAACCTGGAGTCCAATGGGGAGACATTTACTTGGCTTGATTTTTTTCAATTACTTACTATTTCTACTTAATTACAGGTAAGAGTTTCATTATGATACCAATTTTAAAACAAGTTAAAATCAGCACACGGGATGTACACGAAAACCTATTTCTGACACATATGAACAATGTCAATAGAATGTGTTAATTGTTAACCAAATCCCACCAAGATCTTCTGAGCCATAGAAAACAGAAACAAAGCAAAACATTTCCATAAGCCTGGGGTTGGCATAGTCTTTCTGTAGAAGGCCAGAAAGTATATATTTTAAGCTATGGGGGCTATAAGGTCTTTACTTAAACTACTAACTCTACCACCATAGCATGAGAACACCAATAGACAATATATTAGTAAACAGGCATTACTGTATTCCAAGAAAACTTTTTTATAAAAAGCAGCATCCAGTTCACTAGCCATAGTTTGCTGACCTCTGCTATAAATGGACAAAATAAAGCTAAGAAGTAAAATCCATTCAAAGTTACTTGGCAATTTCATTATAATAATACAGTACAAAAGTGGATATAAAATAGGTATACCTTTGCCAATGCAAAGTATACTGGGTCAAAAAATACATTTTAGCTGGGGAGAAAAACTGCTCAATTATACATCTAAGAATCTACTGCTAGAACTAGTTCTTCAAAATTTGCCTCACACTGCTTCCTATATAACTTGTTATGAACCCTTTAAAACATTCATTTTACTGATAATTTTAAGGCACATTGACAGCAAAATTTAGGAAGCAAATAAAGCATAAAAATGCAACATTATACTGTTAAAAAGGATATGCACAAGGTTACTCCCTTTTTTGTTCTATTCTTGGAGGGAAGTGTACGGACAAAGCCTCACTAACTCATTGATCTCATTAAACATGATTCTAGTGATTATAGAGTTTAGTTGATTACAAGTGTTCATAGATTGTAGATTATAGATTATAGATTATGGTTGATTCTAGTGATTATAGAATTAGATAGTTGTAAAATTATTAAAACTTCTTAAGTTTTTTCTTATTGTGAACATTACCAGCCAAGAGTTTATGGAACAGGTGAAACACTGGGACAGTAATTATTTTGTTGGCAGCCTCTGCTCCAGAAGAAGTACTTCCTATTTTATCAGGCATGGTTCTCCCTCTCCTGGATGGAGGGCGAGGTGGTGTAGCTGACACAGCACGCTTAGATTGGGATTTCAGCCCTGAAAGAACCAGAGAATTCTATATAGCCAACACACTAATAAAGTAAAATGGTATTTCTGTATTTAATAAAGTACCATATTCCTAACTATCAACAAAAGAGAAATGTTTCTTCTAATCTATATCTGATCTCCCAATTCTGTGTGACCCTCATGACACACCACTAACTTTGGCTTTGCATTTGTAACTATTTTCCAAGAAAATAAAAACTAGTGCTAACTTCTATAACCTCTGAGATAGATGATCATCTATTTCTACAAAGCAGTTTCATGCAAATATGTATAGGAAATCCTGTGTTCTTAATTTTTTTTGAGATAGGATAAATTATACCAATACAGAAATCTCCTATTGAGGAGTAAGGTAATGTAGACTAAGCCTTCTCTTTTGAAGTAAAATCATCTCACCTATGTCAAGAAATATATCCTCCAAAATGATAAGTTATCTTGGCCATTCTGTCTTCTTTCTACACCTAATAAATCTCCATACATTGTCAATCTTAACAGAATATCTAACCTGTTCACACATATTCAATGTCTGATGAAAGTAAGCTGTGGACATAAAATAAGATTAATAAATCTGCTGCCAAAGAGCAATGGATTTCTGGTGTAACATTTTTGCATTTAGTATTAACACCACTACAAGTCAGCTTCTTCCATTAATACTTTTTATTGCATGAAGTTCCTATACATATTGTATCTTACAGAAACTGAAACAAAATCAATGTAAGAAAACACCTGAAGCATACCTGAAGCAACAACAACACTGTAATTGTCCTGAAATCCATTTTCTGCCTTCACTTTTTCTTTCTCTTCATGGTTTTTCTTTTCCTTGTCATCTTTTTGTTCACTAATTAGTTTGGCAGTGATACTCGGTGTATCTGCAAGAAAATATTACCTAAAATACTTTGCTTTTCAAAATCAAGAAGAGAAGTAATAAATATTTCAGATGAAGATTACACAAGATTACACTGTCACTAATATGGAGGCAATGTAAATGGATTTAGAAGAAATGTTATGAGGTAAAAGCCTGATATTCAATCACTGCTGATACCAACAACAGAGATTCACCACTGTTGTTAAGCTAGTATACTTAAATTCCAATCTCTGGAAAATATTACAAATTACAATAGTACCATCTCTAGTGGCAATGAAAAATGATTACCATGAAAAGTTTATTTTAGGCACAGTTTAATGTGCTTGCCACCAACATCCAATCTGGTTCTCATAATACACATATTGGAAAGAATATTATTTTCAAAGTAAGGAAACAGCCTTAGCAAGGCTGATGCAACCTGCAAATTGCAAATACACAATTCAAGCTCAGGAGTCATCGTAAAGCATTACATTAGCCTTCTCCTTATTTTACAAATGGAAATATAGGAACAAATTTTAGTAACACAGATTTCTTATTTTGTTACTGTTATTTAGTTAGGAATCTTTGATAAAAAAGTAATATGTTTTACTAGTATTTTAAGAATACTAAGGATTTTCATAATTATTACTCTCTAACATTTTCCTTCATCATTTTGGAATATGGCATGCTATAAAAAATCATGAAATACATGGGTGACCATAAAGTGATCTGATTTAGCAATTAAGAAATCCAAAAAGCTGAATAAACTGTTTTGATACCAGGAATGGTTTTCACTAAGGGGATATGGCTGATACAGTTTCTTTTTTTCACTTTTTTAACTTAACACAATTATGATCCAATGCTTTCTTACCATGTTAAAACAGGTAAAATAATAAAATAATGAAATATCTTTTATATTATCGATTTTGTAGCTTTCTTTGAGTATCTGAAAATAGCCCAGTCATCTCAATTTTTGGAGCTTCTTCCTAACTGCAGATTGCCTTTAGACAGTTCCTGTTGTTATGAAATTTAGAAATTTTGTACTACAAACAATAAACACATAATCCAACAATACATTTTACTTCCTTACAGAAACAATGAAGCAACCCAAAATGGCAAAAATAGTTACAGAAGTCAGAAAGAAATGTTTAAATAATAAACACTATTTATTTATAGAATAATCAGGAAAACATGTAAAGGTCATTAGATGATAGGAACTTACATAGTGTTATTTCAATAAATGCCATTCAAACATTGAAAGTTTATTACTAACAAAAATTTTTCTCATCTTTCTGTTTAACATTGTTCTGGTTTAGATACTGCTTCTGGGCAAAATAAAACAACAAACTACACTTACTCTCCTACCAGAAATAACTAAAAATTTTTTGGAAAATATATGGAATAATAGTTTTCAGACACTAGGAATCAGGAAGGCAGGACAGTGAAGCCTGGGTGAGTAGAAACAAATGAGGTGAGCCCTAGGACTGCTCCAGCTTATTGCCTGGTGAATTTCCCAGGCTACAGCTCAGCACAACCCAGGTGTCACCCAACATAAGGATACAGAGCTGGGAGACCATGAGGACAAAGGCAGTTGGCTGCAGTTCACAGGTCACATTGCCAGGGAGGAAAGATCTGCACAGAGTGCATGCTCCGGAGATGTACAGAGGGTACCTTTTGAGTCTTTGGTGAATATTGATGGGCATTATATATGATGATAACCACCTAAGGTCAGGGAAAGCACTTATCAAAAGTAGCAACCCCAGGGTCTAAATAGAGGGTTGTAATAACTAGTATTATCAATATCTAATGAATTGCTAACAGAGTTCTCAGAAGGGTACTACCTCATTAGTGAGGCCAAATTAGTTGTAGACCTAAGTATAGATTTATTAAAAATTTTCATCACTGCAATAAGTTCTGCCCTAGATTAAAAGCTGCTCTGGTCCTACCTAACAAGGATTAAAAGCTGGCCCTAAAAGCAACAATTCGTTTTCAAGTAATATAGCTTCATCTCAGAACAAAACCAAAAACATTTATTAGAATACAAAAATGACCAGCACACAAAAAAGTAAAAATATTAACAATTGTACTGTCTGGCATCCAATAACATTTTCCAGGCAAATAGAGAACCAATAGTATATGATCCCTAATGAGAAAAAAATAATAATAATCGAGATAAATAGACCAGTATGCTCAAGATGATAAAGGAATGTTTGTATACTTTAAATAAGGACAAGGAGACAGAAAAAAGAACTAAACAGAACTTCCAACAGACTACACACTCCAGAGGAACATATCAGTGGACTCGAAGATAAAATATAAATTATCGAAAATTTTTAAAAAGAGGTGGAGAAGTTGGGGAAAAAAAGAATGGAGCTCCAGTGAGCTAAGGAACAACTTCAAGAGACCTAATAAATGTATAATATTTGAGAAAATAAATGTAAAAAATTTCCAAAGTTATAAACCCCCAGATTCAAGAAAGTGAACAAACCCAAATCATAAAAAAACATGAAGACACATAATAATCAAATTGCCTAAAAACAGTAACAGAAATTTGTAAAAGCAAAAATACCAACACATAACCTTTATGATTCGAATGTAATATAGTAGAATGCTATAGGAAGTGGGTAAAATTACTGAGTAATTGTGAATTATGTTTTCATACATGTTGATAAAATACATATGCACATATAAATGAATTGTAAAATATAGCTAGATACCATAAACATACTTTAAAGAACCAAGGCATTGCTACATAGAGGTTAAATTCAATACTTGAAAGTTTTTGATGTATGCTCAAGATGACTCTGCTGGACTTTTTACTAGGATGTAGTGTTCTTCCAAAGCAATCAGTTCAGTTTTTAATTTTTAGGTAATAAAGTTTTATAAAATATTCTAAATGGCAGAATGTCACATATTAGAAAATAGCATTATTTTAAAGTATAGCAAAAATTACATTTCTAGTTATTTTCTGGTATAGTATCTAGTTTTCCTTTATCAAGTTAAATGTATGAAATATCAGTAACTGAACTTGACTATACTTCCCCACTTCTCCCTTCAGTTAATTAATTAAAACTAATTAATTTTTCATTTTTTTCTTCATATCATGTAGAAGGGACTATGTTAGAGGAAAGTCTGTAAACTCAAATTTTCAAAAAAGTCTAGTTGTAACAAATAAAGTAGCCGTTTCAAATTAGCAAAATGTTACTTATATATTTATAATGATATTCTAATATTTTATTATTTAACTTGTAAAAAGATAGAAGTAGATGCAGTGACTAAAACTGAAAAAGAATCTTTTCTACCTTATTTTCTCAGTGATCACATCCATTCACATGGTTTAACTTACCATCTAACAACTCCCAGGTCTCTTTGAACTAGTCTTTTATTCTAAGCTTAGAACTGTATTTCAAATGATAAATGAACATGACTTTTTGTCTGAGATACTCCTAACTTCCTTTAGTTGTCAGTGTTGCTTAAAGACTTAGGTGCTCCTTCCAATGTGTACAGATAGAAACATACATTTACATGAGAATGCCAACATTTGCAGTTCATTTTTAAATCTGACAACATACTTAAGATCATAAATGCTTTGTGGGGCAGAATATGTGTCTTGCTCACTCTAACATCCTAGGACAAATTACTCTGTTTCCATATAGCAGATACTCAATTCATTCACTGATTAGGATTTCTGAGAGACAGTAAACTCAAACTATCCACAATCAATTTACATTCTGCCATCAAAAACTGCTTTTAATAACCTGTACATTGTTTAAAGCCATCATCAGAGAGCTTTTTAAATACAGGCAAGAAAGCAAGGTAAGAAGCTCTCTCTGCTTTCTTCAGTATTATAAACAATAAGATCATCAGTCAACTCTACTTACTTCATTTTCATCTCTTGACCATTCATTTCTTTCCTAGGTTTAGTAACTGTTTATGATTTAGAATCCTGTTATCCAACCTAATAGTCTGCACATCATCTACTATAAAACAGCCAGAAGGTTTACTGTGAGAAAATTCTAACAGCTTCCCAAGGCTTGTGTACATTTCCAATTAAACATTCTGTCTTTATTAAATGTAACACCCTACACACCAAAAGAACTTATAGCTGCTGGAATGTATATTTTGTCCACTCCCATGACTTCTTACTCATGCATCAAAATGAAAGACATCTTGACCTTTTCTAGTCATTGAAGGGTTGCTCAATGAGGGGATGCAACAAAATAGTTATAAAAATAACAAAATTCCACATATGTATCTAACATAAAGTTAAAGAAAAATAAATACTTAGATCTGACTTGCCTGATACTCTGTCAAGAACTTCTGATAATGTTGTTGAGACTGGCAAATGAAGTGTACGGAATTTATGGCCTGCTCCGTACATTGGATGCTGGATGACATGGCTAGTAGCATTGATTCTACCTTTGTATAGCTGAAAATTAATTCAAAAGAAATCAAGAAGTAATTTTTAGAAATATGTATCATTATGAACCAATTTCAAAAAATGAAAATTCAATTTTTTATTAAATTTCAAAATACACACAAAAAAGTAAGTAAAAAAGTATTTCTTTAAAACCATGCTGATTAACTTTGGTATCAGAAGTATTATACCTAATATTCTGTCACTTTCCTCTAAATCAAATTATACTATTAATGATATGGTATAATTAGGCTATTCTAAGCAAGGAGGCTATCTGAAAGAAATTGTTTAAGTCCTATCATTAAGTATAAGGGTCATTGTAGGTTTCAATTTGCTTTATTAGAAATTAGAATATAGAGATAACTGTAAGCTCTGCTATGAAATTATAAAATATCTGTATACATGGCTAATCATTAAGATTTAATTTAACAGTTAAATACTTACTGGACAGGGAGACTGAAGAAACATAGTCACTTTCTCATCCTCCAGCATCAACTGCAAAAATAATCTACGTATGAAACCTGAAATGTTCCCGGATGTTGGAAGGTTCCCTCTTTGAGGGGATGTCTGAAATAGTTCACAGAGAACCTAAATAGGCAAGAAATTTTAAGTTAAATGCAGTATTTATTTGTAGCTCTGTAATTTAGCAAAGAAAAAGAAAATTAAGAATGTGGATTGCCAAGTATATATGAATATATCAAATCAGCAATTAAACAGTACACTATTTCATCTTAAAATATATGAATACAGAAATATTAAAAAGTTAAAAAAGTGCAACAAATATTTCCATGGATAAGAAAAGTTACCACTACAGAGTTCTCACATAATAAATACACAGCATAACCAACTTACTTTAGTCATTATCACTGTGATTATAACACAATAAAAATCATGGAAAAAGTATATTAAAAACATAAAGCCTTCACAAGAAGCTGAGAGGTGATAATTAGGCCAGAAAGCAATGGGACACAAACCAAACTTTCAAATACCCATATATATGGCATTGGTTAAAATTGGTCAATTAAGCATTTCCTTTTAATTAGGCACATTAAGCAGATATAGTTTCCCAATAATTAATTATTTGAGGCAATAAAGTATCTTGCTATTTTTCTTAATACATTTAAATCATTATTTCTTGAAAATTAGGATAGCTATCCTTCCATATCTTAAGAAAATTTGACCTGAATAAACATTACCATATAAAGAAGTAAAAAATAAGTTGATTCTTATTTCTTAGTGTCCACCATGTCTCATACAGACTCTATACTCTTTACTTCATATACATCCCACTATTTAATCCTCTCAAAAAAATCTTTCAGGAAGGTATTATTATTCCTCTCTTATATGTTGAACAATTTTTGCTATCACCTGTCAGTAAGGTTCCAACAGCTAAATAAGAGCAGAATCTGGCAAAAAGCAACTAGAATTATTCTTGAAATGTCTAGCTTTCAAGATTTTTTGGTCCCATGGATTTGATACAACAAAATCACCATTCATATTTTTAATGTGATTTACCTGGAGTCTCCCTGAAACTTACTTTAACATCTGCTTCAGTAGGGAAGCAAACCAACAGTTGTAGCAATCCAGCTACAACAAAAGGCAGTGCCTCAGTGCAGATGAGGCACTCAACAACCACCTTCAAGGGCTCAATCCTGTTTCAGCAGCTTACGTGTTCCTCTGGGCTTGATTCTTTCTATTTGAGGGAATTTTTAAGGAGGAGGACTGTTTGATCTACAGCTAGAATTTCCATGAATTTGCCCCTTAGCTCAACAAAAAAAAAAACCTTGATTTATGTGACAGTTGAGGGGAGGAAGAAGGAAGTGTTAGTACTTTAATTATGGTTTAAATTCAGATCCTTAACTGTGCCCAAAACCCAAACTTTACCATCACTGGCCTTAATACATGCCCCTTTACTAATTAATTTCACTAGCGCTATGGGACAGTGTATTAAAACAATAAGATGCCTAAAACATAAGCCTGTTTTTCTACTCTTACCTGTGCCATCAGTTTTTGATTATTAGGGTGGCATGATATGCACTGCAGAAAGAATGCCACAGTTGCATTCTCAATCGCTGTCCTCTGTTGAGTAGTCAATCCTGTTGGAGCAGCTGAAGGAAGTGAAGCTGATCTTGCACTGGTCTGTTGTGCACCCAAATTATGCCCTCCAGAAGTGGACCCGGAGTGACACAGTAAAAACAGAAGTGCTGTCCACAGTGGATTGACTTCAGACCCACCAAGCCAGTCTTTCATAATGTGGCTGCTGCCAACTTCTGTCAAAAACCTCAGAATAGGAGCAACCAGGTCTGCTGTGATAGGCATCTTATTACATTGTTGTGGAACATGATGCCGCCTAAGTTTATCCTGAGAACTATCTATTGACTGAGCAACGCTTTCTGAGTAAGAAATGTGGCTAAAGCAGAAACTAGCCAGACTCCTCACAAGAAGAGAAGGCAAACCTGAGTCCAATAATTGTTTGGTAGCTTCTGGAGACTGCGAAGAGGAAGCAAGGGTGGCCAAATGTGATTCAGTTAGTGCAAGAGGTGCTTGCGCATTTTTAGAATCATCTGTTAAAGATGAACTAAGATCCTGCTTTTTGCTGTCATCTGTCATGGACAGTCTGTGGTGACACTGCATTGGAGGAGGGGTAATTCCCATCCAGCCCATAAGCAAAGAAAAATAACTTGGGTGTATGTGACACATTGAGCAAAGAAGACTGTCAACAGCTTTCTTCAAAACCATATTGCACGGTAGAGACATGGACCAATTAAAAAGTAACCTAGGGGAATAAAAGATACCATGTTACCAATATATATATATATTTAGAAAGACCTCAGTGTTTCAAATATTTCTACTAGAAATCAATCTATCCTCTATAAAATCTCTAAGATTAAATACTTTATTTGCTATTAAATATGACATTATAAAGTCTCAGGAAGGCTATTTGTGATATGTATAATATTTAAGTATTTTGGTAGCCTGGAAGTATCAGACTTGTGAAATAAGTAAAAGACCAAGAGATCTGTATTGAAATGATACTACCATTCTCTGCATGGCCTCAGAAACCATATAAGCAATGAAAAATTATACCAAAGACAAGTTTAGATTAAATTTGACATAATTGATGGCTTAAATTCCTGTTTGCAAATTAAAAGCTATTAATAAGTCATGGATTATGTGAACTGGTAGGGTCAAATATGAAAATGACAGACTAGAGGACAAAAAGCCAACCTTTTATGAATCATGGAACTCTTCTGAAATAAATATAATATCCTGCTACAGACTTAGCAGTTATCAGGGGCAAGTTCAGCAAACCTTAGCTGAGTATGGTGAAAATATATGGCTAAGTGAAAACTACTTTTCAAAAGAACAATCATTTAACAGGTACCTAGAAAGCAGTAAAAAGAAATAACTATAAAAAATTATACAAAGTGGTAACTCTTTCAAAATTTTGAGCAATTATCTTTCTCCTGTATCTCCTGTACATTAAAGATAAAAAATCCTGGCAGATATATATAAACACTACGAACCATAATAGCACAAAGATGAAACACTCTGACTTTAGGTGGGAAGAACAGGTAATAACACTAATGTATCTTCTTAAAACACAAAGATAAATTAATTAAAATTTGTATGACAAGATTTTGAAATTATACTTGATTATATTTAATTACAACTTTCAAAGTATTATTTTTATCCAAAAGCATATAGAATACTGTTTCATCAACTGAAAATCTAAAGTGATCTAGTGCCTAGAAAAAAAAGGATTTCATAAACTGTACTTACTCAAAGAGCTCTTGGTCCAGCAGTGCTGGTAAATCATACTCTACAAGCAGTTCATAACTATGCCATAGAATTGCTGCTACACAGTGCAAATGAGAAGGAGATGGCATTAGAAGACCATACTCTATTGCTGAAGAGTTAGAGCGCATGTAGCTCATCCCACCACTTCTCTTCATAGCAGCCACTCTCGCAGAATCAGTGACCCATTTTAATAAGGCCTGAATTCTTAAAAGAAGAAAGTGAATTCAAAAACTCAATATCACAACTAATATTTAATATGGATAAAAATCAGTACTGCATGTAAGCAATATATTTATGAGAATAAATATACTAATTGTTCTTAGTTATTCTAAAAATTTTTTAATATAAAACAGGAGAGAAAAGGAATTATATATACAACAAGAATACAGTAATTCTAGTTTTCCTATAACCTTACCAATCTTAATTGATGAAACTGTCTGAAATAACATAACTATAATTCTGCAAATAAACATTTATTAATTCTTACCTCATTTACAACAAAGTATATAAAGATCTAGAATTATAGGATAGACTGATTAACAAACTATTACCTCTAAACTTTTTCTCACTTTATAAGAAATCCACACAACCTAGAGGCAGTGATTTGAGGCTAATCCTTCACTGTGGAGAATCTCATGCTATACAGGATGTTTCAGACCTCTGGCCTACAACCATTAAATACCAGTAGCAGCCACTCACCCTTCTTCATTCTGACAATAGAATAGAGCCCCAATACATGTACTTTTTCAAGTGCTACCCTACCCTCAATACTCTGGAATAGGGGACCAATAAATGAGAGCAACACTTTTTAAAGCAGTAATGCTTTGGAGTCTGTATAAAAAACAGAAAATAGGATAAGAACTGTTGTCAAGTTTGCATTTGTTTGTTTTGGCTTTTAAATTTCTGGTTTTTACCATAAGATTCTTAACTTCACAGTAAAAGAAACATGGTTAGGAAGGTATATAACAATGCTTAATCCCTCTTTCTACCCAGAAGGACTAAAGAATAAGGCTCTTTAAATTGCATTGGGTAGGAAATATCTATGTACTTGGTATGACATTATTTATCATAGCAGATATTATTTACTTGGTGTGGTTTCATTTTGTAGTAGGAAGCAGAAAAAAAGATGGTAGAGAGTCTAATGAAGAGCTGTCAATGAGTATTTTAAGTAATCAATAATAAGAAATCAATTAATTAACCATTATCAAAATAATACAAGTACTCATATAGACACAGTAGTCCTATAGTAATACACATTTAGTGAATACTACCTAAGATAGATAGCATTATATGACACCATCAACTTAAAAAGATCCTATCACAACATGGTTCACAAAAAATATGTAATGTTTTAGTCCATTCTGTTCCTCAAAAGCAGTATTGACTAAGAATTCCATTTGTTTAAATTTGCTTAAAATATGTCCAAATATATAAAAACTTATATTTAATGCTCACAAATCTCTCTCGAAGTTGTATCATGTAAAGTATACAGGAAAATGTACAATATAATCAACAGTCTTAACTTTTAAGAAATGATCTGTGAGACAGTATTACAAGTAACATTTACTACTGTGTGACTGTGTATGTGTGCTCATAAATGAAAAATGAGATCACATGTACCTGTCTTTTGTTCCAGGATCCTGAGTTGTCCCAAGCTGGTAAAGAATATCTATTGTAGAGTCAGAAGAGAGTCCATTCAGTCTTCCAAAAAGTAAAGGGCTATTCAAATCTTGCAACAAAGAACCAAAAGAAAAGGTTTGCTAAATAACAAAGGGATGGGAAGATTTGCTCAATTTAATTGAAAATTACTCATTAAAAATAATTCTTCTGTAAATTCCAACAACAAAAAACAAACTCCAAAGATGATGAAGCCATAATGGAAATTAAAACATGAAGATCACATAGTTCAACTGTCATTACTTTAAGGAGAGTAAAAATTCAAATATCAAAGTTAATTATCACCTGTAGGATCACTGCCTGATGCTGCACAATTTCTCAGAAGAATGTCTATAAGCTTCAGGCCAATTCTGGTAGATTGCAGTCCTATCTTTACAAGCACTACTTCAATGTTGGGTGAATGCATTCCACAGTACGGGGACATCAATAAGGCAGCACAAGTCTGTAGCAGATTGGCAGTGGGTGCGGCTGCACTTGCCATCATTCCTTCCAGATCACTTATGTGAGTAAGGCAATGATGCAACAACCGTAACCATCCAATACTGAAATACGCAACACAAAATAGCTTATATAATGAAGTTGAATAGCTCAAATTATTTCAGAGTAAAACAAAACTGTTAAGGATCAGCATGTTGTGTTTCATAAATGGGAACAAATAAAGTAAAATAAATAAAAACATATGTTTAGAATACCATAATATCAGTAAAGAATTAAACACACAGTGAGTTTCCCCCATAATAAAAATACTTAAGTGCTAATAGCATTAAGGAACTATTTACTTTCTTTTTAATTATATACATATATATGCTTATATGTTCAAATATAAACTGCATAAGATCACAGACTTGTAAAATTATATGGCAGCATGAGAATAAAAAAAGAAATCCTAAATTGTTTCTTAATCAGGCAAGACCTTCAATAAAAACCAGTCTATAAAATCTTCAACCATCAGTATTTACAAGAATGTGAATTTAAGACTATATTCAGGTCCTTGTTTGTATGGTTCGTATCTAACCCTTCTGCTGACTGGTGTTTAGGAATTACCAATAGGTCCCTGTCTATGTGGTCAGTTTGTATGGTTCCGATGTACTCCTGGTGATATGCATTTGAAAATACTTACATTAGACTACAATCCAAATAATTGGAACCTATGCCCACATATACCACACTGGATCATCTCAAGGATTAAACACACATAAATCTCAATATTAACAAGCTTCAAGATTCTGCTTCTACAGAGTTACTGTCTCTATTACTCCTAATGAAATTATGATATTATATAAACACCTATGGAACAAAGAACTTCCTAAGCCCTAAAAGAAGAATAAATAACTTCATAAGAAGAGCAGAAAGCTCTTTTAAGAATGAGAAAGAAAACATACCTTGTTTTAGATACCTGATCTTCAGATGGAAGAAATGGATTATTAACAGTTGCTGAAGAAGTGGTACCAAAAGCAGTGAGGCCCAGTAACTTAATTTGTGAAAGACCTAATGTACTGGCATCCCGTGGACGATGAAGTCGAAGGCAGACAGCAGAAGCTACTTCAGCTTTTACAAGCTGAATTTTTATGTAGGTGAGACCACTTGTGACAACAGGCGTGGACAAAGGTAGCATATTTACCCCATCTGCACTTACTTCAACAGACACTGAGGATGGGCAGGCTACAGGAGATAAAAGCAAACAATTACTGAAGAAAAGGTGAACTAGACTTCATAGTTCAGTGGAAATCTTCATGAAACAGCAGCTTGCACTTAACCCTCAAAAAGAAAATTTATACACCAAATCATACTTTGTCACTGACTTTCACCATAACTGATTTGAGTTATTTTCCAACATAAAATATGAGATTCACAATAAAATAAAAATTGCACTTAAAAAATTCTAACATTCATCTAAAAAAAGAGTAACTGAAGATAGTCAATCTACACATACAGTAGTTCCCCCCTTATCTGCAATTTCAGTTACCCTAGGTCAACTGCGGTCCAGAATCAGATGGTCCTTTGGATGTATGTCAGGTCAACAGTAGCCTAATGCTGGTCACAATGCCTATGTCATTCACCTCTCTTCCTCTTATCATAGGCATTCTGTCATCTCATCAATCACAGGAAGAAGTGTGAGTACAGTACAATAAGATATTTTTAAAGAGAGAGATGACATTCATGTAACTTTTATTACAGTTTATTATTATAATTGTTTATTACTTATTATTGTAAATCTTTTACTGTGCCTAATTCATAATTACCTTTATCATGGGTATGTATGTATAGGAAAAACTATATATATATATATATAGAGAGAGAGAGAGAGAGAGAGAGAGAGAGAGAGAGAGAGTTTAGTACTATCCATGGCTTCAGGCATCAACGTATCCTCCATGGGTAAGGGAGACTACTGTATTTGATTCTCTTCAAGGAAAAAAAATAGCCAAATAGGCAATTACTCTATTATTTATATTTTACTCAGAATTATTATCAACAACATAGGACCATGTGATTAATATGCTATGGCTTACTGTTGTAAATAATTTGGGAAAGAAGAATGTAATTTTAAAAAGTGCTTTTCTATCAGGTCATTATTTTACCACTACGATAATCCACTGATTTAAAACACAGGTGAGCTTAAAAATTGCTTCTCCTCTAATTCTTAGTTTCCCTTTCAAAATTTAACTGAACATCCAGATGATTTTTTAAAAGAATCATTTCCTGCTAAGATTTAAGCAGGCCCAATTAAGTAACAAGTGGCAGCTGCTATAGTAAAATTAATTATTTCTAACATAACATGGAAATCCATATAATAAACATACCTATTAAATAAAACAACCTTCCGACTTTGATTTTTATTTTAATTTCAAGTGTAAAATTAGAAAGTAACTTTTATTGTATGTCAATTACATGCCAGGCTTACACTGAGAACTGGAAAGATCACATTAATTTTGAAATTTTATCTTCATAACCTTTGGAGATAAGTATTTTCCACAAGATGACAGAGTCAAAGATATTAAGTAATCTAAACTCTGACATGAACAAATCGCACAATTTATATTCAAGCCCATGTTTAATTCTAAAGGCTCTATTATTTCCATGGGAACACATCTTCAATTTCTGCTCCAATCCAATAATAAAACCAAAATGTTTTATTAAGAACACTTAACACAAGGGATACCTCACCTACTGATTTTTTATAATAGTTTCCTTTGTAACATTCTTCCTATTGCAATTCCCATCTGCAAATTCTAGCCCCACAATTCAAAGCTACCATTTACATGAACCATTCATTCCTCTTCCAAATAAAATCATCTCAGATTTTTCCTTAAATCTTATATAGACTTACATTTTACCATATAATTGCTTTTGACCTGCCAAAACACTGTGGATAACTGTATTTTCCTTCTGCCATTATACTCACTGCATCATTTTTATCTAAGAAGTATGGATTCTGTAACTGTATTAGGATATAGTAACAATCTGATCTTGCAAACACATGGAAAAGTTTATTCTTCTAAATATGTCAGGGATCTACAAAGTTTCCCACAGTTCATCCAATTATTGAGTGACATTTGATGGCAATGAGACTCAATCAGTAAACAAATGTGCCAATTTCAACAATTCTATAAAAATTATTTATATACTGAAAGAATTTGGGGATCATTGAAAATGCAAAATAGACTTTCACATTCTTCCATGAATACTTGAAAGAGTTCCTGCTCCTCTTAATGCACAACTCATTTTCTAAAAGTCTTTTGAATTATTTACTTTGCAAAGTTATATAAAGTATTCAAAAAAAGCATCAAATGATATTCAGAGTATTAAATTTTAAAAATCACACTCAAATATTCAAAATACTAAACTCAAACTGTTCCACTCAAAATATTAGAATAGAATAATTCCTTACAGATGTAACTATCTTACCATGGGGGTGGGGAGAAGGACAAATAAACTTATATTAATTTCTCATACAGGGCTAGGACTGAGGATTAGACTAGAGAAATTAAGTTTGCTATTTACAAGTGTGTAAACTAACTCATTTCAACTTAATGCTATAGCTTAATAAATGTGTGGGGAAAAGGAAAGGCAAAATAATATACAGCTGGAATATGTGTTGGTATTTCATCAAACATTCCAGTTGTTTGAGGGGAACAGCCATGTCAGTTCACTGAATGGGAAATGCTTGGTGGTAATGTTCGATACTATACTAAAAACTGTTCAAATCTAAGCAATCTGGAAATTATATCTAAGTGTATACTGTTCACTAAGTATTTTTCTCATTTTTAAGTTTCTATATTATAGTTTATTTTCATAATGTTTCTTTGCAAAAAATACTACTCACTTGCAAGAGATGCAAGGTGGGGTTGGATATGTATCTCTTTAAGAAGCACTGCTGCAGGAAGGTGAATGGTAAGGTCGCACCAAGCCTCCTCTGGCAGAAAGATGTAGGACCAAGCAGCAGAGCGAGCTCTCCTATGCGGTGGTGTGGCTTGTAAGAGCACCTCAGCTGGCTGGGCAGTAGGACTGCTAGATGTGATTGTACCTATAAAAGATATTTTAAATGTAATAAAAACTTGCAAAAGAAACCAAACAAAGCATTGAGAATTACTCAAATAATAACAAACTAGAAAAAATTGAACATCTGATGCTATGAATGTATTTAGTATGCTTAGCATGATTTATCACAGTATTCACAAAACAGCAATACATCAAGTCAACTGGCAAGGTGACAAGCTTATTAACTGCTGCTTAATTTCTTCACGCTCATGTGTCAAATAAAAACTAAAGTAGTAACAATAAATCCAGCACAATTCTCAAATGATTTACATAAAAAACAATGTCCAGTATAACCTTCAACTTGAAAATAATCACCTTTATTCTAAGTTACTATTCATAAGTTAGAAATATGAAAAGAAAAACATAAGAAACTATGTAAGACTAGAAAAATGAGTAACTACTTAAATGTGAAGTTTCTTAAGAAGAAATCACCACTCAAAAAAAGGAACAAGTCCTTTAAAACTGATTAGAATTTACAATGAAAACTGACAGTTTTCATAAATTGTGCCTCTATTTAAACTCAGAAATAAAAACAAACTTGATTGCTAAAGAATTACTGAAAACTTCACTTAATCACAATATTTCAAAAACTACTACCCTTAAAATCAATTGTTTATAATCAAAATGGTGATATTATAACATGATCAATTTACTTTGACAACTATTTTTGCTTATATCAGCTAATAAACTACATAAATTCTTATCAGTAAGATTTAATAATACTTACCAAGGGGTGCGAAGTTATGGATCCCTTCTGCATTGTCAGGCTCAGAAGATAGTATTCGTGTTTTCAAAGTGCTGTCAACAGCTTTATTTGGACCACAGTCAAGAAATTTCATAATAGTTGATACCATACTTCTTGCGGTATTTACAATAGCCCTTGTACTAGTAACCATGTTGTTGCAAATGAGCTGAACACCACCTGAATTTACAAAGAATACTAAATGAAAATTATCTTAAGATAAGTAGATTTGACACTGAGTAGTCTTCACAGACTACAAAAGTGAGAACATAATATACTAGAAAAAGATTATATTTAAATGACAATTTTTGGAATTTCATCTTACCCATATCGTGGAATGCTTTCAAGGCATCACTAGTATCCAATACTCTCAATATAAACCATAATAATGGTTCAGATAACTGGCAAGTAGCAAGAGAGCCCTAAAAAAATAAATATGCATATTGTGATTTTAAAATAGTAATTAATTTCTTGTGAATGAGGACAACTAAACTTCTTACTAAATGTAATATTCTTTAATTATGAAAAAATGACAGCCTTAATCTAAATCACTACATAGGAAATGTCTGCCAAAATACCCAAGAAATCTCACCTGGATCAGAAAGGAAGTGAACAGTTTCCTCTCTGAACTAAAAGGATTTTTAAAGTATCTGTTTTTACCTACTATTATCATTTTCTACCATAATGTGCATTGATGTTGTTTTTCACTAGACACTAATTTCATTTAAAAATTGACCCTTTTTAAATACCTTTGTATCTACCATTGAATGGATGTGTGTGTGCATATGCAATAAATATTTAAGAATATTATATTTACACATTAACATACAAAAGATTCCATAAATTATGTTTTAAAATCTGTATTAAAAAAACGTTAAATGGACTAGAAGTTAAAATAATCACACTGGCTCTGAATTTCATTTTTCAAAAAGTAAATATGAAACAGTTATATGCTAACTTATTTTTCTTTTAAAATTACCCTAATCCTTTTTAACTGAAAGGAGACTATGCAACATAAGCTTGAAAACATTCATATTAAATTTTCAAAAGTAACATCTAAATAAACATTTTGGGATTCAACTACGCTATTTTCAGGAAAAATGAAAGAACTACTTCTTGGAACAATGGGAATAAATCTAAAATTTAGGAATACATTAAATGTTCTACTCTTCTATCACCATGGTTATCTCTGACAATGTCACTTCAATGAAACTTTACTTTTCAACTTCTATAATAATGTATAGTTTCACCCAACAATACTGTTCATTTTCCAAAGAATACTCTGTCTCTGTCCTATAAATAATTCTCTATTCCCAATGCCAGAAACTACTTAAATTACTACAGTTGTTGCTAGGTTGAACTTACCTGTCTGCCCATATATCCACAGGCCATGTAGGTCAAAATTGGCTGCAGCATCATGTGGACTGTAGAAGCTTTTTTACTAAGAGTTGTCAGTATGGTAAATAATCCATCCCCAACTGATATGGCATCTAACCCACCATGAAAGTTTTCATGTTTGGTGAGATGTAATCCACTTGCCCCTAGTTTAAATAAAAATATTACACATTTTTTAAAAACTATATCCTTAACAATTAAAATAGAGAAGCATGCACACACATGTGTTTGCATTCATATAAATAGGCCTAAAAATTAAAATACTTATCAATCATTCAGTAAAGCATCTTTTTTTGCTTTATCTTCTGATATAAGATAACTCAACTCCATTATAAAAAGAAAGAATAAAAAGAAGTTGCTCTTTTATATGACTAAGGAACCTCATTCTACATAATAGCTATAAATCAAAAGAAAATGGAGAGAAAAATGTGATGTTATATAACTATACTTTAAAACATTTATTGAAACAGAAGATATGGGTGTTTTACTGACACAAAGAAATACCAACAAGAAAAATACATGAGGTATGGATTTTGTCACTATCTATGGAAGTTCAGTTACTTAAAAAAATTAACACAATAGATTAGCTTTCATACAGGTAGAAGAGGTAAGCAACAATATACAAATTTGACATTAATATGGTGCCATAGAAACTTTTAAACATTTAATAAAATTTTGTATTTCATTTTTTAAGGAAATAGGAATAAAAAAATTACTGATTCCCTATTACAAAATTTGATATGAAATTCGTCAACTTTAAAACATTATAGATGCATGACTACAAAGTATGGTATCTGACTTATTTTTCCCCTAATTTAATTAGCTACAAGTCATTTTGTATTTTCTAATTTATTAAAAATTTACTAAATTTTTTAAAGTATTTTTAGTTATTTGTTGATTGAAACCCATCACTAACAAAAATTAGTCATCCTGACAAAGTTTACAATGAAGTAGCTTTATACTATAAAAAGAAAAATGAACCCATCTATTGCTGAAGAAAAGAGATAATAGTATTGGAAACAAGTAGAAGATTAATATTCTCAATACGTACCAATTATCATCGCCATGGCACTGCTATTACACAAGCCCAGAGCAGATAAAATCTGGCTCATAATCTGTTGGTTGGCTAACACTAAGTCAGCAACATACGCAGGTGATCCTTGAATACTACTACTGCTTCCATTACCATCCTTGCCTCCTGAGACTTTTTCTTCATCTGAAACACTGTCTGTCGTATTGGTGGTCACAGACACTCTTGCACTGTATTCTCTATTGCCCGAAAGAGGCAGCTGTACTAAGATATTAACCAGTTTTAACAAATCAAACATGAGTTGATCTCTTGTCATTTCACCACAAACTGCTTTTGCATCCCCTGGACGAATGAGGTTCGCAAAGAGTCCCCCAAAGCATGCTCGAGCACCCACTGAGCTATCTGATCCACTTCGAGACATGACTTTGTCTGAGCAAGTGATATAGTGGTGCACTAAAAAGGTTACAGACTCTATCACAGCAGAAATAGTACTAACTGAAACAACTTCAAAATTCTGCTCCAGTGTGAATTCTAAGAGCTTTACTTGGGCATCAAGAGGTCCTTGGCCTGTCTGGAAGGCACCCCTGCAAAAAAGAGATAGGATTAAAAATTAATCCATTTTAAATTGCTTTTTAAAAAGTAACCACCACTATACAAAAGAAAGCTAAATAATAATTAAAATCTTGGTATTCACTATTTCACTTTGCAGCAAACGGTTTCCATCTCTTCCTGAGCCCCTCTTTGTTCTTGCCTCCATTTAACAGAAATCAAAAATTGACTTCCCTTCCAAATAGAAAACTGAAGGAAAAGTAAATCAAAGAGGTGATAAAAGTTATAGACTCAAATATTTCTATTTTACATACCAAAAGGATTTTGATTTTCAAAAATTAAAATTCCATCAAATGATTTTTTATGCATTGAAACTGAATGCTCTCAAGTTCCACTTATGCCTAAAATACTAAAACATGGAAAGACTGTTATCCCCAACCTAACAAGAAAAAAGCAAATTAACTTAAAGTCATAACTTTTCTTGACTTCAGCAGAGAGCTAAGGTCAAAGGGTACCAAGAAGCCTGAAATCAATAAAAAGACAGGCACCACCAAGAAGATGAAATACAAGGATTGGCTTTCCTGTTGCAGAATTTGGAAAAAGAAACACTGCTAATTTATAAAAGAATAAGAATAATCCAGCTAAAATATTTAACATACTGATAAATGCTGGGTATGTGAGGGTGTTAACACAATCACACCCATTCACAGGTATGCGCCCTCAGCACTCCAAACATACCTTGCCCTATACATCTATCCCATCTGGCTGTTCCTCTGTGAGTTCTAGAGAATTAATTGAACCTGAGGAAGGATACTGTGAGAACCCCTAAATCTGTAGCCAAATCAGACGAAAGTGTAGGCAACCTAGGGACCTGGGACTTGAGCAGCCCTCTGACGTGAGGACAATCTTGTGGGACTGAGCAGTTACATCTGTGAGTCTGATGCAAACTTTGGGTACTGTCAGAATAGGACTGAAATACAGAACAACCAGTAGGTGTTAGATAATCCAAGAATGGGTACTGAAAAATACACCATGTATCTTAGTGTTTGAGAAAAAAAAAAAGTATCATTAACAGGTTCCCACCATTGGAAAACAGTCAATGTTTTCCTATTCAGAAACGGCGAAGAAACAAGCCAGACTTTGGTTGACAAAAGGAGGGGGGAAAATTTCACTGAGAAAGTCCCTCTCCTGAGACAGGCACAGAGGGCCTACCAAAGACTGCAGTGGACAACATCAAAGAACACCTGCCTCTACTAGGAGCCTAGCAAACACGGAAAACAAGCAAAAGCACTTGGCTGCTAAAGGTGGAGCCACGGAGAGAATCCCTCTGTAGTGCAAATGTGTAAGGAAGAATGAAAGTTGGGGATGGAGCAAGAACACTGGAAACAACACCCTTGTACTGAAGCAGACAGGTAATGAGATTAAATTGAAGCTAATGCCACACTAAAGGTAGACCATAGCAACATCAAGTCCAAACCCAGCTCAACTCCTGAAAAGAATGGCTCAAATCCTCATACTAATCACCCAGCAGAAGAGGTTTGTCCATTTTCAGACATAAATATTATTTACTTCAGTGTCTAAAAGATACATGATAATCTAAAGCAAAAAACTGTAGGAACGTATTATGTGTTTACAGCATATGTAAAAGTAAACATGACAACTATGTCACAAAAGATGGGAGAAAGAAATTGGAAGTAGACTGATATAAAGTTCTGACTTTATACAAGTTGTATTTGAACGCAGACTGTGATGAATTACAGATCTGTGTTGTAAAGCTAGAGCAAACATTATAATCAGAATTTTTTACTTTAAGCCAACAGTGAAAACAAAATGAAATAAAAAAAATTTAAACCAAAAGTAGTCAGAAAGAGATTTTTAAGAAATAAAGAAAAGATTAAATAAATAGAAAACTGGCAAACTGATAAATTTAAGTACACTCAATTGATAATTACATTAAATGTAAACAGTCTAAACAGGTCAATTAAAAAACACATATTGTCAAACTCTTACATAAGAAAAGATGAAAGCTCTCCAATTAAACTGACCTTTGTAAAAAGGAATACATAAAACTCAAACAAAGCAGAAGGAAATACTAAGTATTGGAGTAGAAACCAATGAAATTAGAAATAAAATAATAAAGAAAGTCAAGAAAGCTTTAAGTTCATTCTTAGAAATACCAATGATATTGATAAACTTCTAGCAAGAATGACATAATTACCAGTATCAAAAATTTTTTAAGTTATCAAACTAAATCCTATGACATTAAAAGGATTATAAGGAAGTATTACAAATAATTCAGCAACATGGATATGAACAAATTCCTTTGAGACACAAACTGCAAAAGATTATTAAAGAAAAAATAGAAAATCTGAATAACCCTCTACTGATAAGATAAATTCAAAATTCTTTTTACAATGAAAACGCTAGACCCAGGGATGCCTCAATGGTGAATACTACCAAATATTTAAGTAAGCAGTATTACCAGTTTTACACAATCTCTTCCAGAAAACAGGTAAGAGATCTCTCATTTTATGACTCCATAATTACCTTGACAAAAAAAACAAAGATATAGAATATAGAAAGCAAAGACATTGTAAAAAAAATGAAACTATTCCTCATAAACATAGATTTTTAAATCCTCAACAAAATGTTAACTAATTAAATATGAAAAGGAGAATACATCATGACCAATGAGTGTTTCTTCAGAATGCATCTTGATGAACACTTAAATCAATCATGTAATTCACCAAATCTACAGACTATCTGAAGAAACTACATATGACAATTTCAAAAGATTCAGAGAAAGCATTTCACAAAATCCCAGAGTAATAGGATTTTTTAAAAAGTTTTAGCAAATTAGGAACAAAAGAACTCCCTCAACTTGCTACCTGCAAAAGAAGATATAGCTAATAACATTTGTACTTATGAAAGAATGTTTTCACAATTAGAGTTAGAAAAAAACAAGAAGGGCAAATTTCACCATTTTAATTGAACATCATACTGAAGTTACTAACCAAGAAATGGCAGTAGGGTCAGGGGAGAGATACACTTTGGAAAGGAAGTAATAAAATGCTCTTTACTCACTGACCACATGACTGTGTATGAAGAAAAATTCAAAGAGGCTATATAACACTTCCCAAATTGAAGCACAGATTGATACATTGGGAAGAAAATCCATCAGGGTTTTGTTTGATTTTTTTTTTAGGGGGTGTAGGAGGACGGGAGAGTGGAGAAGAATCAGTAAAATGATTCTAAAATTTATACAGAAAAGTAAAAAACTAAAATAGTTTAAACAATTACAAAAAGAGAACAAAGCTGGAAAATCCACACTACCAGATTTCAAAAACTATAAAAGTACAAAGGCAGTGTGGTACTTGAAAAAGGACAGACACAAACATCAACTCTTAAAGACTCCAGAAATAAAGCATAACAAATGTGGTCAACTGATTTTTGAAACGGGTTCAAACAGAATTCAATGAAAAGAAGACAGTTTTTACAAAAAAACGGTATGGGAACAACTGAACATCCACAGACAAAAAAATAAACTTTGACTCAAAATGCCACATAAACCTAAATGTAAGACGTAAAACTATAAAATTACTAGAACAAAGCAGAGTATTATCTGTATGATCTTAGGTTAGGAAAAGAATATCTTATAACACAAAAAGAACTATATATTAAGAAAAAGTTGACAAATAATGCTTCATAAAAATAAAAACAATCTGTCTTTTAAAGATATTAAGAAAATAAAAACATAATCCATAGACCAATACAAAGTATCTGCAGAACACTTATCTGATATAGCTGAATGCGCTCTTTATATTAAAACTGGGTGTATATTCTCAGCCACCTTATTAACTAAAGAGCTGCTGGCTAATCTATCAGGACACCAGAGAGTTTTTTAAAAACATACAAAACAAACAACACACTAAGAGTAATCTTAGGCCATAGCCTTATGGATCCTATTTTAAAAACTATGCTACACGAAGGCAGTATAGCACAGAGAAGACAAGAATCTTACTATAGCATCTTACTATGGTGATGGACAGTGACTGTAATGGGGTATGTGGTGGGATTTGATAATGAGGGGAATGTAGTAACCACAATGTTGTTCATGTAAATGTATACTAATGATACCAATAAAAATAAAAAATATATTAAAAAATGAATAAACAAAAAACTATGCTAGAGAATTTATGAGTTACATGTTGGGTGAAAGGGGGTGGAAAAATAGCTGAAAATAAATAATTATCTTTTGAGGCATGAATACACAGTTTGAATGTACTGAAGTTTCATACAAAAACTTACACTGTTCTGTAAGTCTAATACCCAAACCAGGCAAGGACACCACAAAAAAAGAAAACTACAGACCAGTATACCTGATGAACATAGATGCATAATAAATACCCAACAAAATAATAGCAAACCATATTTAAAAATGTATCAAGAGGATCATACACCATGATGAAGTGAGATTCATCTCAGGGATGCAAGGATGGTACAACATTTGAAAATCCATCAACATCATCCACCACATCAACAAAAAGGACAAATAATTTTTAAATTATACCTTTTTCTCTGTGGCTTCTAATATCTTAAAATTAATTTGTAAAGAAAAGAGTCATACAAGCCACAATTGGTTTTAACTATTTTCTTATATATTAAGAAATTTTTAATTCACCAGTGCTTCCAGAATGAAATTAAGAAAGATAGCAAACAGTATCTTTAACTTGTTTCTGAAACTGATGGGAATTTTTAAATGACCAAACAAGTCAAAATTTGGCTTTTCATCATATAGTGTTTTTATAATTTGAATAAGATGACACTGTTTACATTTTAATAAATTTTTATTAGAAAATAACACTGTGTTTTATTAAATGTTCCTTACCATGATGGAAATGATTCATTAACACATACTAAATGATAATGAACCATTTATGCAATTTAAGAATCAATCCTTCATGGTTACAATTTATCCTTTTAATATATTGGCTGATTTTGTTCATAATTTTATTTGGGATTTTCATATGAGATTAGAGTATAATTCTCTTTTTTAAGCTATCTTTTTCAGGTTTTCTTATCATATATTGGTTTCAAATAAAATCACTGTTCATTTAATTCTGTATCTGTATTTTAAAGTCATTTAAAACAGCTTCAAATAAATTTCACCGAGGCAGTTTCTAGTAACTAATCTACAAAATCATTAGAAGCAAGTGGGGACCTGACACACCGATTTCCTTTCCTAATAAAGAGAATCCAGGGGTCTGGGAGAACCATAATGAAATTAAATGAAAACAATCAAGAACCACACTAATGAACCCTTCCCACTTAGTCCCTATTATCCTGCTCACCTGTTACAAATAAACCTCCAACAAATGGTAAGGAAAAATTTATTTTACATATTACTTCTACATCAATGTATACATATATTGAACGTTACCTTTCAGTTGAAAGTATATGAATCAGTTTTAGCAAAAATTCACTGAATATCTGAGGACATGTTGAAGAAAGATGGACTTGTAGTCGAGTAAGAAATTCTTGCATAGCTTGTGTAGCTGTTGGACCAACCTGAGGAGAAAGCAAAACAAAAAAACCCCAAAGCTAAAAACAAACCTGTACCAATTCATAAAAAACTTTTTCTAAATGTCTATGTCATCAATGAAAGAAATGATAGTGGAAACCACACTAAGTAGCCTGAATTATATTTTGGAATGTTGTATACATCTCCACACATTATTTTATTCAGTCCTAATTGGCTATCATCACAAAACTGTGCAGTAATTTTGGGAAAAATAAAATCCTATTTTATACAGTGGCATGCTCTCTGACACCTAGTTCTACCATTATCTCATCATACCATTCTGGGCAATACAAATAATGTATGTTTTCTTACAAATAAAATAATGAAGTTGGAATCAGCATCTCAGGAATCTTCAGAGTCCAAATTCATGCAATCTTCATGTACAGTAATCACTGGGTAACATGCCTCTACCCCCACCAAAACTCTGGCCCAATCTAACTACAAGTAATTTCTTCTCTCCTACTTTTATGTTTGTCTCATTTATTTTACTGTTATCTACAAATTAAAGCATATTCAGTAAGAGAACATCAACTAAATGTATCCAAAAGAATTTAAGCCCCAAAAAGACAGAGACTCGGTAACTATTTAATATTCTTAGTACTAGTCAGTACATAGACATGGCACATAGAGGCTTCTTGCATACTTTTTAGTAAGTGAACTAATAATATATGGGATCACAGCTACACAGCTAAGTTAGAAGTTATCTAATGGCAAATCCAGAGAAGAATTTTAAAATGTTAAGAATGAAAAGATGATAGCCCTACAAGAATCTTAAATAACCTCCATTTAAAAGAAACTATGAACATTTAATATATTTTTATATGAAAAAAATATAATGAAGTAGAAATATTTTTTAAAAAGAGTACAATATAACAAAAAATGAAGCTGATATAAAGGAAATCTTAAGACTAAAAATGTTTATAAGCCCTGAATAATACATCTTGTTATTTTTTGTTAAACAAAATACTTATTATAAAATGATTAAATTAGATGAATTGTAAGTCTTGACAGTAGTGGTCACTAAACATGATATTTTTTATTTTTTTACTTTAATTCAAAAATTTTTAAATGCTTACCTGACTTTCAGATAAGCATTTTTTAAAAATGTTTCTCCAGCTATCCAAAATAAATGCTAAAAATGTGTAACTACATAAAAATCTAGTAAAAATCAAAGAAAAAAACTGACTACCTGCTGTAATTCAGTTTCAGTATAGCTATTACTATTATACATCACTTAAAACATTTTATTACATTGATAAATATCATTTATTTTTATGCTAAATACTTTAGCAATGAAACTTTCATTTAGGTGCATTTTTCTTTATAATTTTAATTTTTATTGAATATTCTGGGCCTATCACTAGTTTTCCAAAGTTGTATTACCTGTGGACTGTGTTGATTTGTTCCATGTGGGCTGGTGCCAGAAAGAAATTTCACTAACACATGAATCAGGTTTGAATCTGAAACCAAGAGATGGGCAGTACTCTCCTGAGTTCCAATGGCACTGCTGGAACCGGCTTTAAAACATTAAAAAAAAAAAGACTCTTAATGAAAAGGACCCTGAAAAAATGGAAAGCAAGTGAGGAAAACTCACTTATTATTGGGAGTCAGTCTGTTAAGAGGGTCTGAATCTTTCTAGTATTGACTAAACTGGACTCATTCTCTAGAGTCATCTACCACAGATCTCCTTTCTCTCACCTACTCCAATTGTGAAAAAGCCAAGTTTAATGTGCAGCTTATTCAGTGTAACAGTCAAGAGGAAAAGAAATATCTAAATGTTTACTGACCTTTTGGTGGGCCTATTCTTAGTAATTATCTCAGCCTATCAGAAATAGAGATGTACTTTTCAGGTAAATTTTAACTCAGCTTTCTAACATAAACTAAGACAAAAAACATCCATTTTTTTGCATGTAATTAGCATAAAATCTTGTATACTTAACTGATTTATAAGTAACATGCTAATTTTCTGAACTGAATAAAATATCCTGAGTTAACGCTACCTTCAGAATCAGACAATAATGCTTTTGATGCCAAATTTGGAAAATATATTCCAAATGAAAAAAAGGAGTATCACTTTGATACTACCCAATGATTCAAACCTATCAATTTGATAGACCTTTCTAACCCTAAACAAAATGGGGATGAAATTCACCTACCTGCTGTAATAACCTACAGAAATCAATTCACAAAAGGCTAGTCCTTGCTCTAGTATGAATTTTCATCCCTATATCACAACAATCTCAAGAATGCCAGATAAAACCTGTATCTACATGTGAAAAGCAAAACCCATAAGCGCTACAGAAAATAATGTAGGAGACTATCTTCAGGGCTTTGGGATAGATAAAACCATAGAAAGCACTAGAAGTTCCTTTCTAAGAAGGTTCAGAAATTATTTTACTATTTTAATGAAAAATTTAAAAATGGGGGTGAGGATAGTAGAAAAGTTAACAGGACATTAAAAACTGAGAAAAAGCAATTACTTTGAAGGAACATAGCTTTTAAAAGTGGGAAACAGAAAATGAGGAACCTAGTCATGTATGTTCATGACTATTATAATGACAAATCATTTTTAAGTACAAAGGTACTTTAAAAGTAACAACCAACATAAAACAGAGCAACAGTAAATATTTAACCTTGTACTCTAAAAACAACTTTATTGTAATAACTATTAAATTTTTAGAAAGTAAAATATGATTTGAACTTGGTGGTACATATGAAATTACTTATATTGCCAATATATTATCAAAGTAAAGAAGCACAAGCATAAGACATATAAGAACAAATTGAGAAGAGACATAGTCAAAGAAGAAAGTCAATCATTTTCACAACTACACACTTCTTGAAAAAAAAGTTTTTAAGAATCTGAGAGCAAAAATAATAAAGTATATTTAAAGGAATTTAAAGGAATAACAGAATTAAAGGAAAAAAATTCTTGAACTTACAATTAAGCTGCATATTGGTCATGAGCGTTAGACTATGAAGCACAAGGCACCATGTCCGGAGCAGAGTATTGGGATACCAAGCTAACACTGTGAGAAAGCTTGTTATTGATGCTGGCAGAAAAAAGAAAGGGAAATTTTTTTTTACTTAGAAAAATCAAACGTCTACTAAGAATTAAAATAGGAAAGAATGAATTAAGGAATAAGACTTTTTTTTCTTTAAATCAACTCACTTACCTAGTCTCCTCAAAACATAAATGAAGAGTTCTCCATTAAATATAAGTGAAGCATTAAGAGTCAACAACATTTTATGGCTAAGTTTAAAGCTCAGCCAACAACACATAAAATAACATGTTATCGCTATAAACATATCATCATTTCCAAAGTACAGGCATTCTAGTGCAACACAATTTGTGTTTTACTAATAACCCCCACATTCTACAGCAACAAAAATTTAAAAAGGGCATACTAGAAAAACAGGGAGAGGGGGCAACCATTCAAAACCAAAGTAACTTTACAACAAAAGCACAAACTAAAACAGCAATTAGGTCACCTGCAAGGCCCAAATGAGAATTAACTAAGACAGCTGAGGAAGCCAAAGAAGTTATTCAAAATACACAAACATAATACAATGGCCAGACTGGGCTCTTAAAACACCTGTTAAAAATGGCTGACTACAGATTTCAGGTAGGAAATACAGAGAGGCTGGAACACTTCTCATACATAACCTAACAAAAACATATTCACATGTTAAAATAAAAAAATAGAAAAGAAACATCTTCTTGGCCAAAAACAGCACAATTTTCACATCAATAAGCCTAACTACTGTAATAGAAATATACGAAATGTTTTTAAATTCACAAACATACAGGTACTTATTAAGGAAACAAAAGGCCATGCATGTGAATTTAGACTGTCAAGCAGTTCATTTAAAAACTATTTTTAGACAACAAAAAATTTCCACCATTTTTCTGACCTCTATTATATAGATTATACCACGAGAGCTTATCCTTATGAAGTATTTCAGATAATAAATGAAGAAGGAAAGGCAGAATTAGACTGTCCTCATTTTGGGACCTCTAGTGAAATATTACTGACTCTAGTCATTAATAGACTGCGCATTAGTGTTACTTAACATTCTAAAAACAAAGTACAAAACAGTCTTTAAAAAAGAAAAAAATGATTGGAGGATTAAAGATGGCAGCGTGATAAGTGAGACAAAAACCTCCTACAAAATCACATATAATATGAAAATATAGTTAATACAACTAATCCTGCAAGAGCAACAGGAAATAAGGCTGTGCCAGACTGTATACACCTGGAGAAAAGAACACATCTCAAGCAACAGGGTAACATACCAAAGCCTTGATCCGGCAGGACCCAAGCCCTTCTCCCACCCCAGCTCACTGGCAGGAGGAAGAGAAACGGAGTGGGGAGAGGGTGGAGGCCTAGGACTGCTGAACAAACAGCCATGGAGATCTGCTCTGGGAGCAAAAACCTGAAATACATGGTGCTCTGGAGATTAGTAGGGTTGGAAAGCTAAGGAAGGTGGAATACTTGGAGACACTCACATTCTAGCCGCTTATGGAAAAGAGGAATCCATATCTGGCCGCTGTAGGGCAAAAGAAAGGCGGGCAGTCTGAGAGACTTCCTAACAGCAAAAGGGCAGCTAAAGGGGCAAGGACTGCACACAGCTTACTGCTCAGGAGAAAGGACAGGTGGACAAAATTGTCCAAGTGCACTCTGCCCAGCAGGTTGGGAACTTTCAGGAGCTTCAGGCGCTCCATGCCCCTAGCTGGATACGCAGCTCTTAGGCCCCCAACTGTGATACAAGGCCTGTTGCACCTTTCTCCCAGCCAGCACCAGCTCACAAACCAGCTGCCCCCGCCATTGTACCAGGCCAGGCAAAGGAAGCACCTGCCCATGGCAGCCACATCTGGAAACCATAGAGGATTCTCTGCACACTCGGCCAACTGGCCCTGGCACTGGAGACAGTTACTGCAGGGAAACAGGAAACACCTCTTTCCACCCAACAGGCAACAGTGCCTGCTCACCTGCGAACCCTGCCATCCCCCCAGGAGCTGAACAGCTACAGAGAGCAGAGCCTCTGGGCACTGTAGGTTGCCACCTACAAAAATGAAACATCAAAAGAACCTGGTTAAAACCGAAATCCCACAAACCCAGAAAGAGGGCCAAGTGAATGTGAAATCATCAATCTTCCTGAATGAGATTTCAAAATAAAAATCATAAACATGTTCAAAGAGTTACAGAAAAATATTAAAAAGTCAGGGAAGAATTCAGGAATATGATTCAATCATTAAAGAATACAGTATCTGAAATGAAACAGACAATGGAGGGATTTAGAAGCAGAATACATGAAGTAGAGGAGACAGTAAATGAAATAGAAATTAGAACAGGACTACAAAAAAACTGAGGGACAGAGAGAAAAAAAGATCTCTAGGAATGAAAGAATATTGAAAAGAACTGTGTGACCAATCCAAACAGAACGATATTCACATTATAGGGGTACCAGAAGAAGAAAGGAGAAAAAAAGGGATAGAAAGTGTCTTTGAGAAGGTAATTGCTAAAAATTTCCCCAGTCTAGGGATGGAAACAGTATCTCAGGCCATGGATGTAAACAGATCTCCCAACAAAAGGGACCCAAAGAAGACAACACCAAGACATATACTTATTAAAATGGCAAAGATCAAGGATAAGGACAGATTATTAAAAGCACCAGAGAGAGAAAGAAGATCACATACAAAGGAAAGCTCATCAGGCTATCATCAGACTTCTCAAAGGAGACATTACAGGCCAGAAGGGAGTGGCATGATATATTTAATGCAATGAAACAGAAGGGCCTCAAACCAAGAATACTCTACCCAGCAAGATTATTATTTAAATTGGAAGGAGGGATTAAACAATTTCCAGATAAGCAAAAGCTGAGAGAATTTACCTCCCACAAACCATCTCTACAGTGCATTTTGGAGGGATTACTATAGATGGAACTCTTACTCACGCTAAATAGCTGTCACCAAAGGACATAAAACCACAGTAAAGAAAATAGAACAAGTAATGAATAAGTAGATACAAAATCCTATCAACCATCCCAAAGTCAGTCAAGGGATAGAAAAGAGTACAGAACATGATATCTAATATATAAACACAAAAAAAAAACCTTTAGATTGTGTTTGCAATAGCATACTAAGTGAGTTAAATTAGACTGTCAGATAGTAAGGAAGTTACCCTTGTAACTTTGGTAACCATGAATTGAAAGCCTGCAATGAAAATAAGGACAATACCTATCGATAATTACCCTAAATGTAAATAATCTGAATACACCAATCAAAAGAAAGAGTCACTGAATAGATAAAAAAAACAATGCCCGTCTATGTGCTGCCTACAAGAGACTCACTTGAAACCCAAAAAACTACACAGACTAAAAGTGAAGGGATGGAAAAAAGATATTTCATGCAACTAACAGAGAGAAAAAAGTGGGAGTTGCAGTACTTGTATCAGACAAAATAGACTTTAAAACAAAGAAAGTAACAAGAGACAAAGAAGGACATTAAACAATAAGGGGTCAATCCAACAAGAGGATATAACCATTATAAGTTTCTATGCACCCAAAACAGGAGCACCTACATATGTGAAACAAATATGAACAGAATTAAAAGGTGAAACAGAATGCAATGAATTCATTTTAGGAGACTTCAACACTCCACTCTCTCTAAAGGACCCCCCCCCCCGATCAACCAACCAGACAGAAAATAAATAAGGACACAGAGGCACTGAACAACACATTAGAACAGATGGACCTAACAGACATCTACAGAACACTCCACCCAAATGCAACAGGATACACATTCGTCTCATGTGTACATAAACATTTTCAAGAATAGATCATATACTAGGCCACAAAAAGAGCCTCTGTAAATTCAAAAAGATTGAAATTGTACCAACCATCTTCTCAGACCACAAAGGTATGAAACTAGGAATAAATTATGCAAAGAGAACAAAAAAGCCCATAAACACTTGGAGGCTTAACAACATGCTCCTAAGTAATCAATGGATCAATGAAAAAATAAAAACAGAGATCAAGCAATATATGGAGAAAAATGACAACAATAATTCAACAGCACAATATCTTGGGACACAATGCAGGCTGTGCTAAAATGGAAGCATATTACAAAACAGACCTACCTAAGGAAGAAGAACAATCCATATGAACAGTCTAAAGTCACAATTAATGAAGCCAGGAAAAGAAGAAAAAATGAGGCCCAAAGTCAGTAGAAAGAGGGACATAATAAAGATGAGAGCAAAATAAATAAAATCGAGAACAATAGAACAATAGTAAGAAACAATGAAAGCAGGAGCTGGTTCTTCAAGAAAATAAACAAAATAAATAAACCCCTAACCAGACTTATCAAGAAAAAAAGAGAGTCTATGCACATAAAGAGAATCAGATATGAGAAAGGAAAAATCACTACAGACACTACAGAAATACAAAGAATTATTAGAGAATACTATGAAAAATTATATGCTAACAAACTGTATAACCTAGAAGAAATGGACAACTTCCTAGAAAAATATAACTTTCCAAGGCTGACTCAGGAAGAAACAGAAAATCTGAACAAACCAATTACCAGCAACAAAATTGAACTGGTAATCAAAAAACTATCTAAGAACAAAACACTTAGACTATACGGCTTCACCGCAGAATTTTATCAGACATTTAGTGAAGATGTAATACCCATCTTCCCTAAAGTTTTCAAAAAAGTAGAAGAGGAGGGAATACTTCCAAACTCATTCTGAGGCCAGCATCACTCTAATACCAAAATCAAACAAAAACACCACAAAAAAAGAAAATTACAGACCAACATACCTAATGAACATAGATGAAAAAATACTCTTCAAAATATTAGCAAACTGAATTAAAAAATACATCAGAAAGCCATCATGATCAAGTAGGATTTATTCCAGGGATGCAAGGATGGTACAGTATTAGAAAATTTATCAACATCATATACCACATCTACAAAAAGGACAAAAACCACATGATCATCTCCATAGATGCTGACAAAATTCAACATCCATTCATGATAAAGCCTCTCAACAAAATGGGTACAGAGGGCAAGTACCTCAACACAATAGAGGCCATATATGAAAAAACCACAGTCAACATCATACTTAACAGCGAGAAGCTGAAAACTTTTCCTTTAAGATTGGGAACAATACAAGGATGCCCACTCTCACCACTTTTACTCAACATAGTTCTAGAGGTCCTAGCCACAGCAATCAGACAACACAAAGAAATAAAAGGGGTCACTGCAGATGACATGATATTGTACACAGAAAACCCTAAAGAATCCAACCCCAAAATACTATACTAACTGAATTCAGCAAAGTTGCAGAATACAAAATCAATGCACAGAAATCAGTTGCATTCCTATATACTAACAATGAACTAGCACTAAGAGAAATCAAGAGAACAACGGCATTCACAATTGCATCAAAAAGAATAAAATACCTTGGAATAAACCTAACCAAGGAAGTGAAAGACCTATACCCTGAAAACTGTAAAACACTTATGAGAGAAATTAGATACCAATAAATGGAAATACATCCCATGCTCATGGATAGGAAGAATTAATATTGTTAAAATGGCCATTCCATTTAATGCAATCCCTATCAAAATACCAATGGAATTCTTCAATGAACTAGAGCAAATAGTTCTAAAATTCATATGGAACCACAAAAGAATTCCAAATACCAAAACAATCCTGAGAAGGAAGAATAAAGTGGGAGGAGGCTGCTGGTTACACTCCCCGACTTCAAACTCTACTACAAAGCCACTATAATCATGACAATTTGGTACTGGCCCCATACACAAAAGTAAACTTGAAATGGATCAGAAACCTGAATGTAAGTCATGAAAGCAAAAAATTCTTAGAAGAAAACATAGGCATAATCTCCTGAATATAAATATGAGCAACTTTTTCCTGAACATATCTCCTCAGGCAAGGGAAACAAAAGCAAAAATGAAAAAATTGGACTACATCAAGCTAAAAGGCTTCTGTACAGCAAAGGACACCCTCAGCAGAAGAAAAAGGTGTCCTACAGTATGGGAGAATATATTTGTAATTGACATATCTGACAAGGGGTTAACATCCAAAATATATAAAGAACTCATATGCCTCAACACCCAAAAAGCAATAACGCAATTAAAAAGTGGGCTGTGAATATGAACAGACACTTCTCCAAAGAAGAAATTCAGATGGCCATCAGGCACATGAAGAGATGCTCCACATCATTAATCAACAGGGAAATGAAAATTAATAGCACAATGAGATAACACCTCACATCAGCTAGGATGGCCAAGATCGAATAGACTAGGAACAACAAATGCTGGAAAGGATGCGGAGTAAGGGGAACACTCCTACACTGCTGGTGGGAATGTAAATTAGTTCAACCATTGTGAAAAACTATATGGAGATTCCTCAAAAAATTAAAAATAGAAATACCATTTAACCTGGGAATTCCTTACCTAGGAATTTACCCAAGGATAACAAGTTGTCAGATTCAAAATGACATATGCACCCCTGTGTTTATTGTAGCACTATTTACAATAGCCAAGAAATGGAAGCAACCTAAGTGTCCATCTGTAGATGAATGGATAAAGAAGATGTGGTATATATATACACAATGGAATATTATTCAGCCATAAGATAGAAACAAATCCTACCATTTGCAACAACATGGATGGAGCTGGAGGTTATTATGCTCAGTGAAATAAGCCAGTTGGAGAAAGACAAGTACAAAATGATTTCCCTCATTTGTGGAGTGTAACAATGAAGCAAAACTGAAGGAACAAAACAGCAGCAGACTAACAAACTCCAAGAAGGCACTAGCAATTACCAAAGGGGAGAAGAGGGAAGGGAGGGAGAAGCGATTGAGTGGTATTATGATTGGTACACATGGTATGCGGCGGGGGAGGTGGGGGGTCATGGGGAAGACAGCGTAGCACAGAGAAGACTAGTAGTGACTTTGTGGCATCTTACTACACCGATGGACAGTGACTTCAATGGAGTATGGGGGGTACTTGATAATATGGGGGAATGTAGTTTTTCATGTGAAACCTTCAGAACTGTGTATATCAATGATACCTTGATAAAAAGAAAGAAAGAGAAGAAAAACATCAATTAAGCTCCTGGACTAAATACCAATTCAAGGATGTCACAGAGATACAGTCATTAAATAACAGGACCCTTGAAATCCTGAAAGAGAAATGACCAAATTCTGTGGCAAATACCTTTACAAGGAGACAAAAATGACATGGAAGGAGTCTATACAATTAAGAGGGATTTAAACAAACTTAATGAATTAATATTTGTACAGCTTATGTGGATTCTATTTCAAATAAAAAAAATTTTTTTAACAGTTGAGACAATTAAAGTTTGAATACTAACTAGATACCCAATGAAGGTAAGAAATAGTTATTTACATTTTTACTCATTTACTCTGGTTTATGTTTATTGTTTTTCATAACAAAGCTAAAAATAGCAATGGGAATGAAATTTATAATAATTATTAGCAGTGTGGAAGAGATCAAAACAGTAATTAAAATATAGCTGCTTTTTTTGAGACAATGCAGATTTAAGTGCGATATTAGCCACCATGGCTATCACTAAGGTTGAAAGACAGTCAATTAGACAGCCATGCAAGATACAGAACATACCTCTCCAGGAGAAAACACCAGGAAGAGATGATCATTTTAATTTTTCTTAAAATACACAAAATAGATTCCTGTAGCCAGAGCTTAAAGCTAATTCCATTTCTACAGAAGATGGTTACTCCCACTATTCCCACACTCTTAAATTTGCCAAGCAAAAAACAAACTAATAGATCTTCTGCAGGAAATTGGCATCCTTCTTCAATTTTAGTAATTCCTACAGCAGCTAATATACATCTGTAAAAAACACTAGTTGCAACAGAAAAGCCTATGAAAAGATAATACTTTCAGTAAACACAATGTGAGATTAACAGATTAATGTATAGTTAGTTGCACACAGACTTAAGATAACACAGTTTTCTCTTTCCTGCTACTTATTAAATTGTTATATTAAAAAATTTATTTCACTAAAATACTGTAAGCCCAATGACAAAAGTAATCATTACCTTTTTAGTTTATTTGGTAGTAATTTTCCTTCTAATAAATCTTACCTTGATTTAATGAAATAACAGGTATTCGATTAGCATTATACAAAAAAATGTCTGCTCCATTCTCTTTGTTTCCAGATGAACTAGAATTCAAGCTCAATGTGAGCCACAATTGGAGAAGTGATTCCAACTGAAAAAGAATGAAAATTGACAGGAAAAAAGTATCTATTATATTATGAAATAGCATTTAAACAAAAATCTTAAGTATGAATCATTATAAATAACTTTTGTATTAAATATTCCTCTGATTACTTCAGTTGACAAGCAAAGCACATCTTAAAATTCTTGATTTAAGTAAGTTAAACTTCATAATTTACCTAATACAAATGGTTTTCTAAATTAAATGAGGTGATTCAAGTCTTTAAATACAGGTGTAGGTGTAATATATAGTTGGAACTAGAGCAGTAAAGCTTAAAAATCACAAAAATTATAAATGACCTATCACTGAGGAGCTGTGGTTATCAAAGTATCTCCAGTATTTTTCCATCTGAGATAATAAAGAAATCATCCCTGTCAGTTCGAGAATGATCTCCCCAGTTATTTTCATTTTCTAGTAGGCTGGCAATAATGTGTAAAAATATACCATTTCTCCTGAAGTCATACCTGAACATGATGGACTTGAAGCATGGAAAAAAGTTTGTTGAAACAAACATTTAACATTGGGACAGATGATAACTGTATAATAAGCTGGTTGGATTGGTTTGCTGCTTGTAAACCTGCTAGAAGTGAATCATCTGTTCCAGTGGGAGACTGTGATACTGAAAATTAAACACAATTATGATTTTATGCACAAAGTATCAGGAGAAATGTTAACAAGCTATTAATATGTATAGGTAAGTGAAGATCCTTAAAAAAATTTTAATTGCATCCCTAAGAATGGTTAATTTTTATACTATTTGAAAACTTGTTTTTACATTACTTGAAGGTCAAAAAGACAATCACTAAAGAGATGCTCCCAAATCCACAGGATTTATCTACCAAAGGGAAATGAACCTTACTCTCTAGACATTTTTATTTTCAATTTTTTTCCTAACTGATAAAACAGAAAAGGAAGAGAAAGAAGAATCCTGACTCACTCTTAAGAAGACAGTTTTAGAATAATCTAGGCTCTAGTCAATTGATTCATCTTTACTGCACATTAAAATTACTAGGGAAGCATTAAAATTTTTGATGCCCATGCCACACACCAAACAAATTATATGAGTATATATTCATGGAGGACAGAGGAATATAGTGACTCTGAGAGATTTTTCATATATTTACAAAGTTATTATATTAAAAGGGAACAGTTCTGAAGAGGACAATCATCAAAAGATAACAATATTGAGGCAGACAGAAATTACAAAAGGGTCTTCTAATAAACTGTTTTAAGTAAGAAATCTCCAATAAAGAAAGGGCTACTCTGGGCAGTACTGTGTTGTTTATGGTCATGGAGAGGCTGATCCACTGGAAGGGATTCCCGTTATATGGGAGCTATAACAGTATTAGTATACCAATACTAAGACAACAGAACAGTTGACAATTTCTTGTTTTTCTCCTTTTTTCCATACCTCCGAAGGCAAGAAATAAATGAAAACTGCAAACTGAAAGAATTCAATTTAACATAGGATGATCTAAAAACTGTAATTTCTCTAATGAAATGGGTTAATCTCCATCCCTTTATTAACCATGCCCCAGAGAAGCTGAAGTCATTCGTAGGCGTATGAAAAATAAAATAATCACCACCTCCTCAGCCCAGCTCCTCAATCCTTGTCTTTCAGACACAGGCTGCCATCTTAACTGTACTCACCTGACAGGAGAAGATCTACCCAAGTCTAGCACTGTACACCAAAGGTCAGGAAACCATTCTGATGGTCAGATCTGGCAAGCTGCCTGATTCTGTAACACCATTTCTGTTAAAAGCTGTGCTCCTTCATTTATATATTGTCTATGGCTGCTTTATTTCTACAGTCAGAGTTGTGAAGTTACAACATACACGGTACAGCCCAAAAAGCCTAAAAAATTTACCATCTGGTCTTCTATATAAGAAGTTTGCTTGCTTTTGCTGTATATAAGTAGGTAGTAAATCCTCTCAATCCTGCAGTTCAGTAAGGCACCGTTGGTTACCATCCTTACCTATGTCTCCCATCCTAGTGTTTACGGAAGATAAAGATAGCACTACCATAGTCCTCCAACCCCTTTCATGTGCTTTCACTTTCCACAGTTTCATTAACTCAAGTATGGTCAGTTGCAGTCAGTAGAAGATGATTCTCCTTCTGACGCAGCGTCAGAAGGCCCATAGCAGCCTAACACTGTCACAACGCCTACATCATGCACCCTCCACCTCATCACCCAGGCATTTTATTATCTCACATCACAAGAAGGGTTAGTACAGTACAGTAAGATATTTTGAGAGAGAGAGACCACATTCACGTAACTTTTATTAGAGTGTTATAATTATTCTACTTTATTATTAGTTACTGTTGTTATCTCTTACTGTGCCTGATTTGTAAATTAAACTTTATAACTATGTATACATAGGGAAAAACACTATATAATGTTCCATACAATCCACAGTTACTGGCATCCACTGGGGGTCTGGAACATATCCCCTGTGGAAAAGGGGAGCTGACTGTATTAAAATCCCCACTTTATCATAAATTTGGATATAATGAACATCTAGGCAGCTAGTTAAGCCAACTTCCATAGGAATTTCATTAACCTCATAACAGCACAGAAACAAAAACATGGCTCAGGCTTTTGGACCAAACAAGAGTACTACATATAGGTATTTTGTTCCCCTTCCACTCTTCCAATTTGTTAACCCTTTGTCTGGTTTCTCAACTGATTACTAACTTAGCAAGGGAAATGTGTTATGTATTTTGCCCAGCCAGACTCACACCAGACACTGAAGTTTAAAAATCTCTCCTTGCTGAATGCAACGGAAAATAATCAAAAGATAAATGCTTCATTGCAATAGTCTAAGAATAGTGATTTTTACTTACATGCAGGAGATGTATTTGTTAATGCCTGTAAAATGGAATCTGCTTCCAGGGTAGACATCATTTTCAACATAAGTTCTGCTTGCTGTTCAAGTCCAACTTCTAGGCGAGCATCTAGGGCTACAAAAAGTAATTAAAAGAAAAATAGCTATTTGATAATTATTATGCATGTTCTACTTCCTATAATAAAATGTTGACATCTGAACCCAAGGCAAGGTGAGGAATATGTCCGGATTTACGAACAACTTGGCATGGGATTGTAGGCACAGCAAATAACAGCATCTGTGCAAAGGAGGCTAGAGGTGAGAAATCGGTTATATAGAGAGAAGTGGATCAAATAAGTGAAGAATGATAATGGAATCAAATAAAGGACAATGAGAACCAGGCACCTTGCTGCCAGAGTAAAGACATAAACATGGAAAGGGAGAAAACTAAACTGAAGCCTATGGAGTTAGATCACAACCAGATATATTGATGTGAACTCGCAGCTTCCTAGAGGGGTAGACAGATAGATATAGAAATAAATGTAGGTGCAAATATGTATTCACACACACACACACACACACACGGAAACTCTATGGACATGAGAAGGCATCAAAACTGCAATAAGTATATTGAGGACACAAATTTTGGTTTCTTAATCACATTCCTTCACTAAAAGGTTTGGAAATAACCTTCTTGTTGAAGTGGCTAATTCATTCCCAGTATGGGGAAGAGAAAGTAAATCAAGAGCCTGGAGTATCTTATGCCAAAGAACAAGGAAGTGCTCAAAGAGATAAAAACATGCAGCAAGACAGAGACCAGCTTAAAGAAGATGCCACTGGTCAAATCTGGGGCAAAATAATGACAATGATGTGAATGTACTTAATGCCGTGGAATGGCACACTTAACAATGGTTAAAATGGTAAGTTTTATGTTATTTATATTTTACCTCAATAAAAACTAGCCAACAAATAAATAAGCAATAATAACAAATTACAACCCATTTAATAAAACAAGAAACCATGGTTCTATTTAAGACTAAATGATTTAAAAAAAAAGATTAGTTTCCAAATACCAGTTTGCCAACCCACTCCCACAAAAAACTTTTTTTTACAAAGGGGAAAAGAATAACTTCGCAATTCAAGAAGATTAGCAGACACCTCCTTAATCAAGTAATTAAAGTTAAAACCCCACAGTAGTGGACGAACTGAAATCATGAGCTACCTACTACAGTGCAATAAAAAAACCCAACCATTATACTTCAGTGACACTTCTGCCAAAGATGCCTAACACTACCTAGTCATGATACAGCACACAAACCAATGGGGGGGCATTCTGCAAAGTAACTAGCCTGTAATCTTCAAAAGCATCCAGGTTATGAGTTAACTTTGAGGAACTATGGTAGTCTGGGTAAGACTGAAGAAATATGACAACTAAATGCAATGCATGATTTTCCTCTGGATCCTTTTTGCATAAAGGACTTTATTTAGACATAACTGCTGAAATATGCAAATGGAGTCTGAATGTTAGTACTGATATGAACTTCCTGACTTTGATGGAATGTGCTTCCTGATGTGCTTACACAGATGAATGTTTCTGCTTTGTAAACAAAACAAAACAAAACAACGGTTAGCAAATGGTTCAGGAAAACAAAAGTTCTCTGTATTATACTTGCAACTATTTGTTAAATGTATGATTGCTCCAAAATTTAATATTTTATTTAAAAAGAAAAGTCTTATATATGCTACAGTGACAAGAAGAGTACAAAAATAATATGCAATGTGGTTTTACTCTGCTTACAAATAAAATACAAGTTTATTATTAATGGTATAAAAGAAAAAAAGCAAAATTAATTAAAACCACTGGCAATCCCACATAAATCATGAATATATTTTGCTAGGTGTTAGTTTGACAAACAAAAGATGGACCATAAATGGTAGTTCCTCCAAACTGACTGAGGAAGACACAGGTCTGAATATCCCTCTCATGGCACACCTGTGATACTTAACCCTCTCAGCATATACTCAGGCTCTACTTCTCAAGCACACATCCATCAATTTAGGACTTGTTTTAAGAACTGCATATGCCTTAAAATATAAACACACACTTACCCTGAGACACTGAAACACTAACTGTCTGTGATCCATTCTTCTCTGTGCTTGCTGGTGGCTTTGCTACAGGAATTCCAAGACCTCCAATGTAAGGGTTATAATTGTAGGTGCCATAATCTGCACCCCAATAGTCATACCATGTACTGCTTATTGGCTTAAAAGAATGGAAAAAATTGTGGTTTATTTTTGCTTCTTCACTAAGAGTGACATATTATTTACATTATCTAAACTCAAATAGGGCTACAAAATAAATACTCTCCCCATCCTTTCAATTCCCAAAACATACTTGTAATCTTAATAATTGATAGGAGTAGTTCAATAATATTCTCTATTTTATACCAAAATCTAAAGATATCTTATTTAATTAGAACCTAAGAGATAACTAGCATCCTTAATAAAAGCTCTTACACACAAACAGAATATAAAGTATTAGGGGTATATCTCCTGTAGAAAAAATTGAGACAACATAGAAATAGAACCTGCATGAACTTGGCTTAGATGAGCTTAAATGCTGCTTGAAATGTTACTAATCTGTAACTAAATTTCCCCATGCTTATTAGTGGTTCTTACTAATATGTAAGGTAATATTAGTAGCTATATTAATAAAAGGGTATAACTTTTCTTTATATTACTCCCTTGGTATTATAAAAATATTACTATAGTACCTATAGCAATTTAATAAACTTTGAGTACAATGAATAATGGGTTACATTTGGTGATAAATATATATACTTTCCTCTTTGAAGTAATTAATAAGACAAAAGTGTAAGATGAAAAATTTTAATTGCAAGGAATACTCTAATGTATCATACCTTAAAAACTTTGGCTGCAAGAGGATCCTTTTCCAAATCAATATCTAAAGGATCAATGTCAACTTCCATCAGATCTTGAAGTAGTTCAAGATCAATTTCTTTATCTTTTTCCAAAGAGGAAAGAGGAGGTGCACCTTCAAATAATTTAAAGTAATTTTATTGGTGGAATATATTTAAAAAATTTAACCAATATATTGCTTTTACCTACAAAAAAAATTGAAGTTCAAGTGTATGTAACATATGTTTCTACTGATAAAAGTCTCTAAATGTTTACACTTGAGAATTCATCATTAGTAAGTATGCAAATGTATCACTGTATAACACATAATTAAAAATGACAATGCAATAATATTTTATTTCCTAGAAAAAAGATCATGGAATTAGCCTTGTTGAATCAAGTTATATAAACTTTGCTATTAAAAATAATTATTAACTCCCTGATTCAAAAAGACATGTGCACCTGTATGTTTATCACAGCACTATTTGAAATAGCCAAGATATGGAAGCAACCTAAATGTCCACCAATAGATGAATGGATAAAGAAGATGTGGTACATATACACAATGGAATATTATTCAGTCATAAGAAAAAAACAAATCCTACCATTAGCAACAACATGGATGGAACTGGAGGGTATTTTGCTCAGTGAAATAAGCCAGGCAAAGAAAGACAATTGCCAAATGACTTCACTCATTTGTGGAGTATAACAAAACAAAACTGAAGGAACAAAATAGCAGCAGACACAGATTCCAAGAAGGGACTAGCGGTTACCAAAGGGAAGGGGTCGGGAAGGGTGCATGGGGAGGGAGGGAGAAGAGGACTAAGGAGCATTATGATCAGCACACATAATGTAGGGAGGTCATGGGGAAGGCAGTACAGCATGGAGAAGCATGACTCTATAGCATCTTACTATGCTGATGGACAGTGACTGCAACAGTGGGGGTGAGGACTTGATAACATAGGTGAATGCTGAAAACACAATGTCGTTCATGTGAAACCTTCATAAGATTGTATATATCAATGATACTTTAATAAAAGAATAATCATTAACCATTTCTAAATTGAATAATATTCATTCATTACCTCTAATATGTAACTCATTGTGTTACATTATGATATAATATTAAAGTGAAAAGCAAAGAAGATTTAAGTTATAAGGATTCTAGTCACCTTATTTTTCTAATATGAATTAGACATTATTTTGCTCTCAGATGTCTCCAAATTCTAAACTAGCCTTCTATGCCTTTACAACCCTTCCATCCTCTTATTTAACACATATTACAGAATGTCCAACAAATGCCTATACTGGGGTTTGAGTACATGAAGATAAATAAATTTCTACCCTCCAATAAACTAACAGAGGTTCAGAGGTGAGGATACACTACAGAAATGAAACCAACTACAACATGATAAGTGCTTTCAGAGATAAACAAAGAGTTAAAGCAGCATCCACGGCAGAGTCTCCAACACTGCTGGTGATGATGGAAGAAGCTCCTTGGAGGAGGGCAGTCTTTACGAGAATCTTAGATAAGGAGTTCATCATGCAAACAAGAGGTGGAAGTCTATTCCAATTAAAGGGAATATCAGATAGAAAGGATAAAATCATGAGAGAATGTAAGATTAAGGAATGACAAATGGTTGAAATTACCACAGCACCTGCAATATATAGGTATTAACTTAAGTCTTGAAAGTAAGGACTGAGCATGCTAAGATACATAGTTTTTAAAAAGGCAGAAAACAAAGAAAGGAGAAAAAAATATACCAAAACAGCTGGATCTTAAAGAACAAAAACCTTTAGATTGCTGTCTTCACCACTCCATTACCTTTAAATGTTTTCAAGATTGTATTTTCTTCAACATAGGCAAATCAGACCATATCAAAATAACCAGGAAAATACGAAAAGGCAGCATTTCATTATAATGGGCATCCAGTCAGAAAACCAAAGCAAAACATAGTTATTAGGAAAATAACTGATAATGGTTACTAAGACCAAAGATCTGATAGAAGAATATAAAAATTAATTTTATATGTCACTAACATTCTTAATTTAGAAACATTTTCATTTTTAAAAAAAGGACCAAAGGATATTTAAAATACAACATAACTCAAAAGAATGTACCTGGGATATCATGTGTCAGAGGTTCATCTATAGTTTCCAGCAACTGAACTGAAGACTGCTGAAGGGCATCATCAGAGTCTCCCACTGTCGCACCTACGTCATCATTCACTGGTCCTTCCTCCATGGCTTCTGCAGCGACTGGAGCCAGCAATTCTCCTGTATGTAAGGAGACAGTCCTAACTGCTTAATAATTTATAAAGAGACATCCAAAACATATTAAAGCATACTTTATCCTTCTGTTCACATATCACAGCATGTATCCTCAACCAACCATAAAAGAGTCTGAGGCAAATGAGACCTCAACTATTTAAGGAAATGCTAGCACCCACTGTATTACCTTCAAATGCTAAAGACAAGTAACTAGCACAAAACACAAAATGTGTAATATGAACAAGGAGTTGGTATAATCACTATATAAACTCACTTATTCATCAAAACAATTTTATAAGAAAGGTACTTTATTATCCTTATCTTACAGATGAAAAAACCAAGGTACCAAAAGTCCCTTCCTCAAGGCCACAAAAAAACTACTAAGCAGCCCACTGAGGTATTAATCATGAAGCCAACTAGCTCCAGCATTCCTGCACTTTGACAACCCACCGCCCCCATAAAGATAACATTAACTATTATTACAACTGTCAACATAATTAAATGCAAAATTAATTCTAAATAGTTGTTGTATAACATTAAGAGAGGGGGTTCGTTTCCTATAAACATTACTTAGCCAAGTGAGGATGAAGAAGAAATGCTGACAAACCTGCTAAAATATCCTGGAGCATACAAGTTAAGGAGTATTGAGCCCAAGCACCACCCCAAGATATATCTCCTCTATTGAAGTCAGTTCCAACCAAAAGTAATAGCAGTCTTTCCAGCTGGGGTTCATTCACAATCTCACACAGATGTATAGTTGGCCTTGTGGCATTTGCAATGCGTGCAAGAACCTGTAATACATTTTATAAAATCATACACTTAAAAGCAATTATACGTTTTCTCCAAAAACAAAGCATTAGAGAAACAGCCTTCAATGATAGTATAGGCTTTTGGTGTCAAAAAACATGCTTGAAATGGAATGCAAAAGAAATATATTTTCATGCATAAAATATTAAAATTTGTTTAAAAATCTGGGTAGAATAGTTTAAAATAATTTTTATAAACAATGAATATGCTACAGGAAGGCCTTAAGGACATTAAAACCCCTTCATTACTATAATTTGGCACTTATTTGTATAGCTCCTTTCAATTAATAGATAAAAGATAGGTTGGAGAGAGACATGCCCACATTACCTTCATTTCAAATCTACATTAAAATTTAAGTCAGGTCTCCTGAGAAATAAGTGACAAAAATATTTTTAAAATATTTTAAGGCACATAAAAAAAACCTAAACTGCATAAAAGGAAAACCAGTAAAGGCACTACTATTTCTCTTAATCAAAAATCAATTAAGAACTGCATTTTCTTAATTTTTTTCTTACCATCTAAGTCTTTAATTATATATTATACCTATTAGTTTACTCACCTTACAAACAAATAATAAGAGATCTGCATGACAGGTAAAATCCATGGAGAGAAGAAACAAGACAAGTTTCTGGACTACTGAAATACAACGTTCATGGGCCAGGGTAAACGGAAGTGGTTCTATCTCTGGACTTTCTTTTGTTGTTGTAACTTCAGTGTCTAAGTTAGAGCGAGACCATTCTGCTGTCCTACGTAACCGAATTAAATCCTTAAAGTGCTGTAAGGAGAAATTTGCAAACTTAAATTAATGCTTATCTAATGAAATTCTTTCAGTTCAAATTTATTTAGGAATGCAAATATTCACTCAGAAAATGTACAATTTCAAAACAAGAAAATTTTTAAGTGAAATATAAGCTTCCAATATATCTAATGTCTGATTTAGAGTAAGGTACAGGATATGTAAAAGAATTTAGAAGACTGCTGCATTTCATGGCCATTGCAGCACATCCTTCTGAATTTAAATTACAGAAAAGAAAGTGAAAACAGAATGGTTGTAAAAAGGATATTCTCAAAAGCTATTGTTGACAATAAGAATTTATCCAAAGGCAAAACTGATCTTCTGGTACTCCTTTTAATGGATCATCAAAAAGATGTTTTTAAGATTCCTGGAACTCTACATAAAATTGTCACTGTTAAGCTCAAGGCCATTCAGAAGGGAAGAGATCCAAACAGAGACACATGATATATTTATTGCCAGAGAACTGATTCAAAGGGATTATTCTGACCATACACGGAAGACAACCAAGGATGAACTACTGACTTTACTAAAACCTACTGATAGTGATTCAAAACTGTCTGCCAAAGAGAAGAAGATTACTAGGTGAGTTTTATAAGTGTCACCCAAGCATCTTTACTGAGTATTTTGGAGACTGATTTTCTAATGTCTGTGTATGACTTGTGTATTTTAAACAATAAATTATGTATCCTAAAGCTAAAAAAAAAAAAAACTTTAAACTTTTTTTTCTTTTAAGTTTGGAGATCTACCAATATATCTAATGTATGATTTAGAGTAAGGTATAGGATATGTAACAGAATTTCAATAAAGCAAAATTCTATAGATAGGCTACATTAAGTCACATCTAATATCTTAAATAAACATTACCAAACCATCCTAAACATAGTTCACAAAAGTGGATGATAAACCTACATAACTTCAATACAGAGTATTAATTCAAGTTATTTCAAAATCTACTGGAATAACTATAATCTCTTATTTATAGAAACACAATAGACAAACTTGGTTGGTACTTTTAAAGGTTATCTCCCACATTAAAAAAGTACACATCAAGTCATTTTATTTATAAATTATTGATCTTAATGTTCACTTAGAAGGACATATTTAGGAAAACTGTACATTTCTTTGAGACTTTTATCTTTAATTTACTGGAACACAGTCCACTATAAAAGAAATACACTAGAAAAATACTTTAAATCTACATTTATCATTAAAAGCTACCTTCTCCCCCACCAAAAAATGAACAAGTGCGACTACATCAAACTAAAAAGCTTCTTTACAGTAAAGGACACCATCAGCAGAACAAAAAGGCAACATACAGCATGGGAGAATGTATTTGTAAATGATTTATCCAATAAGGGGCTGACATCCAAAGCAGATAAAGAACTCATACACCTCAATACCAAAAAACAAATAACTCAGTGAAAAAATGGGCAGAGGTCCTGAACAGACATTTCTCCAAATAAATACTGGTGGCCAATAGGCACATGAAAAGATGCTCCACATCACTAAACATCAGGGAAATGCAAATCAAAACCACCTTGAGATTTCACTTCACACCAATCAGAATGGTCAGTATCCAAAGGACAAGAAGTAACAAGTGTTGGCAAAGATGTGGAGAAATGGGAGCCCTCCTACACTGTTCATGGGAATGAAAATTGTTAAAACCGCTGTGAAAAGCAGTATGGTAGTACCTCAAAAAACTAAAAATAGAAGTAACATTCAACCCAGTAATTCCACTTCTAGGAATTTACCCAAAGAAAACAAAAATCCTTGATTCAGAGGGATAAATGCACTCCTATGGTTATCACATTATTTACAATAGCCAAGACATGGAAGCAACCTAAGTGACCATCTGTAAATGCATGGATAAAGAAGATATGGTACATATGGTACATACATGCAATGGAATATTACTCAGTCATTAAAAAAAAAAGAAAGAAATCCTGCCATTTGTGACAACATGGATAGACTTAGAAGACACTACGCTCAGTGAAATAAGCCAGGTGGAGAATGACAAATACCACATGATTTCACTTATCTGTGGAATATAAAAACAAAAAAACAAAGCAAAACAGAATGAACAAAACAGCAGTAGACTCAGACACTGAGAAGTGACTACCAGCTACAATGGGAAAGGGGGTGGGATGGGTGCATGAGGAGGGTGAGGAGGATAAAGGGGTACAAAAATTCTTACTCATAATATAAGCTGGCCATGGGGATAGCAGTACAGAATGGAGAATATAATGAATGATTCTATAACATCTTTCCATGTTGACAGGCAGTAACAGCACTAGTGGGGGGTGAGGATTTAGTAATATGGGTAACTGTTAAGCAACTGTATTGTATATTTGAAACCAACATAAGATTGTCAATCAATGCTACTTCAATTGAAAAGTTACCATCTCTCAAAAAAAGTTAGATTCTTCTGTTGATAAGCAGAATTGCATCTGTTTCTTGATCACTATTAAAGATACTTAACTACTCAACTTAAAGTATTAAAAAGGGAAATTACTTTTCTAAGATAATGACATTAAAAAGTATAAACCATACCTTTGAGGTAGCCTGCTTCAGCTTTGCTTGCTCTACCAGAAGCTTATATGATGATCCTTTGTTACTTTGTATTTTTTCTTTTTCCATCTGTTCTACTAAAGCCTTCTGTTTGGCCTTTAGTAGGTTAAGTTGCTTTAAAAGAAAAAAAAAAGTTTAAAGTTATAGCTAACAATGTTAAAAACAACAAAGTAAATTGTTATACTCCTCACAAAATTCACACATCAAACCACTGGAATATGTTAATTCCCTGAAAGATCCAGTTTTAACTGTCTCACATTTTCTTTTTTTAAATCATTTCTAAATCCTGACTACAAAATCTCTCCATGTAATAATTAAGAGTTAATCAATTTCTTACCCACGGAAGAAGGGATATAACTGGAAGAATTTCTTATATAAATCACTAATGGGACTGACTCTTTTTAAATAGAGGAAAACAACTACTTTTAAATACATGGAGAAAATATTTTTACTGCACAATATTCTTAGCTTTGCTTTCATGGGAAGCTCCCTCAAGAGATTTTAAAAATATTTTTGTCTTTCATTACTTATAATTTTTATTAACTGTAGACTCATATGCCATTCTAAAAAATAACACAGAGTTTCTTGTATACTTTACCCAGTTTCTCCCAATAACATTTTGCAGAATTGTAGTATAATACCACAAGGTATTGATATTGGGACAATTCATAAATCTTATTCACATTTTTCCAGTTTCACTTGCATTCCTTCCTGTGTCTGTTTGTGTATTTTAGTTGTGTAGAAACCTACATGTGTGCTGGTTGAGGTATCTACCATTAGAGTTAATACTGAACACTTCAATTATAAGATTCCCTCAGGATTTCCTTTGATGTTGCCCTCCATCTTATTCCATCTGCCCCATTCCTAATCCCTGGCAATCACTAGTCAGTAGTCAATGAACAAATAGACCAAAAAGGAGAGAAAAAAATGTCTGTTGAGAAAGACCTTAGAAATCTGTTGAATGGCAATCATTTCCCCAAATACTCAGATATGCAGAACATTACTGTAAAGTGAAAGTTATAGCCAAAATTATAAATGAATAATATAGTTAAGAACTTAATAAACCTACCTATTCAAATAACATTTCCTAAATTTCTACGATTGATACATATTTGTTACCAAGAAAAAAACTTAATATAAAGAAATATCCCCTTGCTTACCACCATACATGAAGAAAATTTATACTAAAATAAAACCAGCATGCACATGTATTAAATAATCATTATGTTATGAGAACTGCTACAAATCAGTCTTCAGAAAATGGTCCTAAAAGTTCTAATTAACACACATAATTAAAATCAAGCAAAAATATAAAATAAAAAAATATAATTATTTTGAAATAACCACAGTCTTAATGAATAATTGTGATTACTCTGAAAAGATATTTTTCCTCTAAACTATTTGAGAATAAGTTAGCAACCTGATGACCAATCCACCGCTGAATTCTTTCATGTGTATTTTCTAGAAACAGGACCTTCTCCTATAAAACCATAATAAAACCATAAAAATGAGAGAAGGGATATTGATGCAGTACTACCAACCACTCCTCAGACCACTTTAAATTTTGCCAACTATCCCAACAATGTCCTTCATAGTATAGAATAAACCACTAATATTTTACTAAGAAAAAAATACTCAGTTATACTCTAGGTTTGTTTTCCATCTTTATATCCTAAATTAAACACAGAAAGTATAAAACACTAAGTGCTCACTAAATTTGAGCTAAATTTGAAAGGATGCAAGGCAGTACCACCTATAATTAGGTAAGAGTCTCAAAAGGAAAAAGGAATTGAAACAAAAGCTTCATATTTTTTTTTGCAAAAGATCAAATAGCTAATAGTTAAAAACCTTAGAAGTGAAAATAAGTAATTTAGAGCTAATTCCACATTTTTAAAAAAGCCTAAAGCTTTCACAAATTTGCCAGATCCCAAGAGTTTAGATATAAAAATATAATTTCATCTTATATCAATTATACAAAAATTTATTGACAACACCCTAGGTATTAAGGATATTGTTTATAATCTTGTCTAAACTAAAAGAGAAAGAGAAAGACTTTTAAAAAAGTAATTATGGTAAAGTACCAGCTCATGAAAATCTAATGTCAGCGATAAATTCACTTTCACAGAGTAAAACGTACATCAAATAAACTTTATGTGTAATTCTAAGAGTGATCACAGAACTGAGAAAGAAACCGTAAGAATCAACAATTATATTCTAACCCTGAGATAAAGCCACATTCTAATGCATGAACTTCTGTGAAAGGGTGACAAAGGTGTGTGTGCACACACACATTTGCACACTGGAGAAAGAGAGAAACATATACATGCATATTTATTTAAACTTCAAAAAAAAACAAGTGAATAAATCAAGCTGAAGGGTTCAGTAACAATAAAATGGATAAAGAGATTTTACAAGATTCAAATAATGGAACAGTAGTCAAGAGGGAAGAATCTCAAACATATCACTTTGAGCAAAAGAAATCAGGCGTAAAAGAGCACTGTGCTTGATTCCTAATACTGTAAGAAATCATTTACTCACAATGAAATTCATAAATCTCATGTCAGCAAAATAATAGAATCGCTATCCAAAACTATGATGTACATGATGAAAGGAAAAATATACCATACATGGGGAACATATTATATAGGGTGCTATCCTAATTTGGAAACCAGGGAAGATCTCTTTGAAGAACTGACATGAACTCATGTCTGAAAAACAAGTTGAGAGGAAGGGAGGAAGGAAAGAAGGAAGAAAGGAAGGGAGGGAGGGAGGGAGGGAGGGAGGAAGGAAGGAAGGAAGGAAGGAAGGAAGGAAGGAAGGAAGGAAGGAAGGAAGGAAGGAAGGAAGGAAGAAGGGAAGGAAGGAAGGAAAGAAGGAAGAAAGGATGGAAGGAAGGAATGAGGGAAGGAAGGAAGGAAGGAAGGAATGAGAGGGAGAGGGAGGAAGGGAGGGAGGAAGGAAGGAAGGAAGGAAGGAAGGAAGGAAAGAAGGAAGAAGGGAAGGAAGGAAGGGAGAGGGAGGGAGAGAGGGAGGAAGGGAGGAAGGAGGGAAGGAAGGAAGGAAGGAGAGGGAGAGAGGGAGGAAGGAAGGAGGGAAGGAGGGAAGGAAGGAAGGAAGGAAGGAAGGAAGGAAGGAAGGAAGGAAGGAAGGAAGGAGGGAAGGAAGGAAGGAAGGAGGGAGGGAAGGAAGGAAGGAAGGAAGGAAGGAGAGGGAGAGAGGGAGAGAGGGAGGGGGGGAGGGGGGGAGGGAGGGAGGAAGGAAGGAAGGAAGGAAGGAAGGAAGGAAGGAAGGAAGGAAGGAAGGAAGGAAGGAAGGAAGGAAGGAAGGAAGGAAGGAAGGAAGGAAGGAAGGAAGGAAGGAAGGAAGAAGCAAGGAAGGAAGGAAGGAAGGAAGGAAGGAAGGAAGGAAGGAAGGAAAGAAGGAAGAAAGGAAGGAAGGAAGGAAGGAAGGAAGGAAGGAAGGAAGGAAGGAAGGAAGGAAGGAAGGAAGGAAGGAAGGAAGGAAGGAAGGAAGGAAGGAAGGAAGGAAGGAAGGAAGGAAGGAAGGAAGGAAGGAAGGAAGGAAGGAAGGAAGGAAGGAAGGAAGGAAGGAAGGAAGGAAGGAAGGAAGGAAGGAAGGAAGGAAGGAAGGAAGGAAGGAAGGAAGGAAGGAAGGAAGGAAGGAAAGAAGGAAGTTAGGAAGGAAGGAAGGAAGGAAGGAAGGAAGGAAGGAAGGAAGGAAGGAAGGAAGGAAGGAAGGAAGGAAGGAAGGAAGGAAGGAAGGAAGGAAGGAAGGAAGGAAGGAAGACTCAGTACTTGAAAAAATACTGGATGAGAAAATTGCTTTGGGTATGTAGGTAGGCCAGGAACTCAAATTCCACATGGCTAACCAAATTTCAAATCTGAAAGTTACACAGAGAGGGAGACTGACAGGTACTCTAAAACAATGTTAAGGAATCTGACCTTCAAGCAAAGGTCAACCAGAAGTCAGTAAGAATTTAGAAAAGGAATGAAAGGAACAGGTTTGTATTTTAAAAGAACTCTATCAAGAAAGCATGAAAAATGGATGGCACTGATGAAAAACAACATGAAAAATGGATGGGACTAGCAGGCGTTCAAGATGGTGGAGTGAGTAGAGTGGCGGAAATCTCCTCCCAAAACCACATATACTTTTGAAAATACAGCAAATACAAGTATTCCTAAAAGAGAGACCAGAAGATACAGAACAACAGCCAGGCTACATCTACATCTGTGAGAACTCAACATCTCACGAAGGGGGTAAGATACAAAACCGTGACCCAGCAAGACCCAAGTGCAACCCCCACCTGACCTCACCAGCAGAAGGAAAAGAATCAGAGTGGGGAGGGAGTGGAAGCACAGGACTGCTAAATAACAAGCCCAAGTAATATGCACCGGGAAGACATACACATTTCATTGTGTACTGGATATTAGAGAAAGAGAAGAGTAAAATCCGAGATGGAGATGGAGAGCAGGTCCCCACAGCCAGCTCCCCTGGGACAAAAGAAAATCAGGCACTTTAAAGTCTTAAACAGATAAAGATTGAAAAGGCAGACAAATCGTCCTGGCACACTCAGCCTAGCAGGCTAGGAATCATAAGGAACTTCAGGCGCCCTAACCCCCTGCGTGGGAATGCAGCTCCGAAGCACACACGGCAATAAGCAGCCTGCTGTTCATTCCTCGCTGCTGGCACTACAAGCAAACTGCCTGACACACTACTGCTGTGGACCAGCTGAGGAGCAGCCCCACTGACAGCAAACACAGAGTCTCCTTTCAGAGCACAGCTATGGGGAATAGACCCAGAGGCTGCCACCAGCATGCAGCTGCCGAGCACAGAAAGAGGAAGCCAGCGCAAAGTTCAAAAGGCATGAAGGGGCGCTATTCTCACAGAACACACACGACATGTCTGCGACTCCCCACAGTGCCCTAGCCAATCCCAAGGGCTGCCTGACACACAGTATCTCTGGGAATTAACCCAGAGACTGCTCCCTGTATATGGGTAATCAGCACAGATAGCGGAGAAGGGCACAGTGACCAGGAAGTAGGAAGGGACATTGTTCTCCCAGCTGACACATGCGCCAACCGGCAGCGATCAATTCTACACGTATGAAAAGGCAGAAGAACCTGGCCCGGTTCAAAATCACTCAAACAATGCCAGAGAGAGGGCCTGGAAGGATAGATATAAGCAATCATACTGAAAAAGAACTCAAAATAAACGTCATAACCATGCTGATGGAGCTGACAAGAAATATGCAAGAGCTAAGCGATGAAGTCCAGAAAGAGATAACAGAAATCAATCAATCAACAGAAGGACTTAAGAGCAGAGTGCATGAGGTGCAAGAGACTGTTAATGGAATAGAAATCAGAGAACAGGAACACAGAGAGCTGAGGCAGAGAGAGATAAAAGGATCTCTAGCAATGAAAGAATATTAAGAGAACTGTGTGAAAAATCCAAAGAGAACAATATTCACGTAATAGTGGTACCAGAAGAAGAAGAGAGAAATAAAGGGATAGAGAGTGTCTTTGAAGAAATAATCGCTGAAAATTTCCCCAAGCTGGGGAAATGAATACTATCTCAGACAATGGAATCCCACAGAACTCCCAACAAAAGGGACCAAAGGAGGACAACAGCAAGACACAAAATAATTAAAGTGACAAAGATCAAAGATAAGGACAGGCTATTAAAGGCAGCAAGACAGAGAAAAAAAATCACCTACAAAGAAAAACTATCAGGCTATCATCACACTTCTCAACAGAAACCTTACAGGCCAGAATATAATGGTATGATATATTTAGTGCAATGAAACAGAAGACCCTTGAACCAAGGATTCTGTATCCAGCACGATTATCATTTAAATTTCAAGGAGGGATTAAACAATTTCCAGATCAAAAGTTGAGGGAATCTGCCCCCCACAAACAACCTCTACAGGGTATTTTAAAGAGACTGCTCTAGATGAAAGCACTCCTAAGGCTAAATAGATGTCAGCAGAGAAAATAAAATCACAGCAAAGAAAGCAGAACAACCAAACACTAACTAAAGGCAAAAAATAAAATCAGCTATTCACAAAAGCAGTCAAGGCAAACACAGAAGAGTACAGAATAAAACACCTAACATATAAAGAGTGGAGGAGGAAGAATAAGAAGGGTGAGAAATAAAGAATCATCAGACTGTGTTTATAATGGCATAATAAGTAAGTTGAAGTTAGACGGTTGCATAGTAAAGAAGCTCCTCTTGAATCTTTGGTAACCAAGAATCCAAAGCCTACAATGGTAATAAGTACATATCTATCAATAATTACCATAATGTAAATGGACTGAATGCACCAATCAAAAGACACAGAGTAATAGAATGGATGAAAAAGCAAGACCCATCTCTATGCTGCTTACAAGAGACTCAACTCAAACCCAAAGACATACCCAGACTAAAAATGAAGGTATGGAAAAAGATATTTCATGCAAACAATAGGGAGAAAAAAGCAGGTGTAGCAGTACTTGTATCAGACAAAACAGACTTCAAAATAAAGAAAGTAACAAGAGATAAAGAAGGACATTACATAACGATAAAGGGGTCAGTAAAAAAGAGGCTATAAACATTATAAATATCCATGTACCCAACACAGGAACACCAACATATGGAAATCAAATACTAAGAAAATTAAAGGAGGAAACAGAAGGCAATGCATCCATTTTAGGAGACTTCAACACACCACTCACTCCAAAGGACAGTTCAACCACAGAGAAAATAAGTAAGGACACAGAGGCACTGAACACACTAGAACAAATGGACCCTAACAGACATCTACAGAACTCTACACACAAAAGCAGCAGGATACACGGTCTTCTCAAGTGCACATGGAACATTTATCAGAATAGACCACATACTAGGCCACAAAAAGAGCCTAGTAAATTCAAAAAGACTGAAATTGTCCCAACCAACTTTTCAGATCACAAAGGTATGAAACTAAAAATAAACTGTACAAAGAAAACAAAAAAGCTCATAAACACATGGAAGTTTATTTAACAACTTGCTCCTAAATAATCAGACCAAACTAAAACAGAGATAAAGCACTATATGGAGACAAAGGACCACAACAGCACAACGCCCCAACTTTTGTGGGACGCATAAAAGTTCTACCTTAAAGAAGGTAGAACAATCCCAAATGAATAGTCTAAAGTCACAATTATGGAAACTGGAAAAAGAATAACAAACGAGGCCAAGAGTCAGCAGAAGGAGGGATGTAATAAAGATCAGAGAAGAAATAAATAAAATTGAGAAGATTAAAACACTAGAAAAAAATCAAGGAAACCGAGAGCTATTTCTTGGAGAAAATAAACAAAATAGACAACCTTCCAGCCAGACTTAAGAGAAAGAGAATCTACACACATAAACAAAATCAGAAATGAGAATGGCAAAATCACAATGGACACAACAGAAATACAAAGAATTATTAGAGAATACTATGAAAATACATATGCTAACACACTGGACAACCTAAAAGAAATGGACAACTTTCTGGAAAAATATGATGTTCAAAGACTGACCAAGGAAGAAACAGAAAATCGAAACAGACCAATTAATTACCAGCAACAAATTTGAATTGGTAATCAAAAAATTACCCAAGAACAAAAGCCTCGGACCAGATGGATTTACTGCTGAATTTTATCAGACATTAAAAGAAGGCATAATACCCATTTTCCTTAAAGTTTTCCAAAAAACAGAAGAGGAGGGAATACTTCCAAACTCATTCTATGAAGCCAGCATCACTCTAATACCAAACAAGGCAAAGAACCCACAAAAACAGAAAATTACAGACCAATATCCCTGATGAACATAGATACACAAATACTCAACAGAATATTAGCAAATCAAATTCAAAAATACATCAAGAGGATCATACACCATGATCAAGTGGGATTCAACTCAGGGATGCAAAATCCATCAAGATCATCCTCACATCAACAAAAAGGATAAAAACCACATGATCGAGAAGCCAAGATGGTGGCGTGAGTAGAGCAGTGGAAATCTCCTCCTAAAACCATATATATTTTTGAAAATACAACAAATACAACTCTCCTTAAAAGAGAGACCAGAAGATATAGGACAACAGCAAGGCTATATCTACATGTGCGAGAACCCAGCACCTCATGAAGTGGGTAAGTTACAGGCCGCAGCTGAGTGGGACCCAAGAGCCCCTCACCCCAGCTCCCGGACAGAGGAGAGGAGTAGGAGCGGGGAGGGAGAGGGAGCCCAGGACTGCTAAATACCCAGCCCTAGCCATCTGTACTGGGAGTGCAGACACACAGTGCGTGGAGTGCTGGATACTAGTGGAATGGGACAGCAAAATCTGCAAACGCAGCCGGCACCCCTAGGACAAAGAAAAGCAAGTACTTCTTGAAAATCTTAAAGGGACAGGGACCCCACAGCTGGACGAAAGCGTCCCAGGATACTTAGCCCAGGAGCTGGGAATCCAGGAGAACTTTGGGTGCCCTAACCCCCTTGACAGCAGCACAGCTCTGAGGCCCCTCATGGCGATAAATAGCCTCCTGCCCATTCCCCCTCCAACAAGGCTCAACCATAGCACAGCAGCAGCCTGAGAGCAGCTACACTCACAGGAACCGCAGAGCTTACTCAAAAGAGGCCGAGCAAGAATCAAAGACTCCGTCTGCGCACAGTTGCCCAGCAAAAGCCGCTAGGGGTTGCTGTTCTCCCAGGAGAGGAAGGTCACAAACTAGCAAGAAGGGACGTTCTCCCAGCTGACACATGCACCAGCTCCCCACAACTAGCTCTATCGCCATGAAAACGCAGAAGAATTTGATACAGACCAAAATCACAGAGACGACCCCTGAGAAGGAGCTTGGAGAGATAGACCTAACCAATCTCCCTGAAAAAGAATAAAAAATAAAGGTCAGAACGATGCTGACGGAGCTGCAGAGAAAAATGCAAGAGCTAATGGACAAAGTAGGGAGGGAGACTACAGAAAAAAACAATCTCTGGAAGGATTTAAAAACAGAATGAATGAGATGCAAGAGGCCACTGATGGAATAGAAACCAGAGAAGAGCAACACATAGAAGCTGATGCAGAGAGAGATAAAAGGATCTCCAGGAATGAAACAATGTAAGAAGAACTGTGTGACCAATCCAAATGGAACAATATCCACATTATAGGGGTACCAGAAGAAGAAAAGAGAGAAAAAGGGATAGAAAGTGTATTTGAAGAAATAATTGCTGAAATATTCCCCAAACTGGGGGAGGAAATAGTCGCTCAGACCACAGAAATACACAGAACTCCCAACAGAAGGGACCCAAGGAAAACAACATCAAGACACAGAATAATTAAAATGGCAAAGATTAAGGACAAGGACAGAGTTTAAAAGGCAGCTAGAGAGAGGAAAAAGGTCACTTACAAAGGAAAACCCATCAGGCTATCATCAGACTTCTCAACAGAAACCTTACAGGCCAGAAGAGAATGGCATTATATATTTAATGCAATCAAAGACAAGGGCCTTGAACCAAGAATACTGTATCCAGCATGATTATTATTTAAATATCAAGGAGGGATTAAACAATTCCCAGACAAACAAAAGGTGAGGGAATTTGCCTCCCACAAACCACCTCTACAGGGTATTTTAGAGGGACTGCTCTAGATGGGAGTACTCCTAAGACTAAATACATGTCACCAGGGAAAACAAAATCACAGCAAAGAAAGTAGACCAACCAAATACTAACTAAAGGCAAAAAATAAAACCAACTACCCACAAAAGCAGTCACAGGAAACAAAAAAGAGTGCAAAATAAAACACCTAACATATAAAGAATGGAGGAGGAGGAATAAAAAGGGAAATAAATAAAGAATTATCAGACTGTGTTTATAATGGCTTAATAAATGAGTTAAGTTAGATGGTTAGATAGTAAAGAAGCTAACCTTGAACCTTTGGTAACCACGAACCTAAAGCCTCCAATGGCAATAAGTACATATCTTTCAATAATCACCCTAAATGTAAATGGACTGAATGCACCAATCAAAAGACACAGAGTAATAGAATGGATAAAAAAGCAAGACCCATCTATATGCTGCTTAGAAGAGACACCTTAAACCCAAAGACATGCACAGACTAAAAGTCAAGGGATGGAAAAAGATATTTCATGCAAACAACAAGGAGAAAAAAGCAGGTGTTGCAGTACTAGTATCAGACAAAATAGACTTCAAAACAAAGAAAGTAAGAAGAGATAAAGAAGGACATTACATAATCATAAAGGGCTCAGTCCAACAAGAGGATATAACCATTATAAATATATATGCACCCAAGACAGGAGCACCAGCATATGTGAAACAAGCACTAACAGAATTAAAGGAGGAAATAGAATGCAATGCACTCATTATACAAAACTTCAACACACCACTCACTCCAAAGAACTGATTCACCAAACAAAAAATAAGTAAGGACACAGAGGCACTGAACAGCACACTAGAACAAATGGACCTAACAGACATCTATAAAACTCTACATCTAAAAGCAGCAGGATACACATTCTTCTCAAGTGCACATGGAACATTCTCCAGAATAGACCACATTCTAGGCCACAAAAAGAGCCTCAGTAAATTCAAAAACATTGAAATTCTACCAACCAACTTTTCAGACCACAAAGGTATAAAACTAGAAATAAATTGTACAAAGAAAGCAAAAAGGCCCACAAACACATGAAGGCTTAACAACATGCTCCTAAATAATCAATGGATCAACGAACAAATTAAAATAGATCAACCAATATATGGAAACAAATGACAACAACACAAAGCCCCAACTTCTGTGGGACGCAGCAAAAGCAGTCTTAAGAATAAAGTAAATAGCAAACCAGGCATATTTAAAGAAGGAAGAACAATCCCAAAGGAATAGCTGAACGTTACAATTATCGAAATTGTAAAAAAGAAGAACAAATGAGGCCTAAAGTCAGGAGAAGTAGGGACATAATAAAGATCAGAGAAGAAATAGATAAAATTGAGAAGAATGAAAGAATAGAAAAAATCAATGGAACTAAGAGCTGGTTGTTTGAGAAAATAAACAGATAAGCATCTAGCCAGACTTATTAAGAGAAAAAGAGAATCAACACACATCAACAGAATCAGAAACAAGAAAAGAAAAATTATGATGGACCCCACAGAAATACAAAGAACTATTATGAAAACCTATATGCTAACAAGCTGAAAAACCTAGAAGAAATGGACAACTTACTAGAAAAATACAACCTTTCAAGACTGACCAAGGAAGAAACAGAAAATATAAACAAACTAATAACCAGAAAAGAAATTGACTCGGTAATCAAAAAACTACTGAAGAACAAACAAAACCCCAGGGCCAGATGTATTTACTTTGTAATTTTATCAGACATACAGAGAAGACATAATGAGAAGGTCTCCTTAAAGTTTTCCAAAAAATAGAAGAGGAGGGAATACTCGCAAACTCATTCTATAAAGCCAACATCACCCTAATACCAAAACCAGGCAAAGACCACAACAAAAAAGAAAATTACAGACCCATATCCCTGATGAACGTTGATGTAAAAATACTCAACAAAATATTAGCAAACCGAATTCAAAAATACATCAAAAGGATCATACACCATGACCAAGTGGGATTCATCCCAGGGATGTAAGGATAGTACAACATCCGAAAATCCATCAACATCATCCAACACATCAACAAAAAGAAGGACAAAAACCACATGATCATCTCCATAGATGCTGAAAAAGCATTCAACAAAATTCAAATCCCTTCATGACTGACCAAGGAAGAAACAGAAAATATAAACAAACTAATAACCAGAAAAGAAATTGACTCGGTAATCAAAAAACTACTGAAGAACAAACAAAACCCCAGGGCCAGATGTATTTACTTTGTAATTTTATCAGACATACATGATAAAAACACTTCATGATAAAAACACTCAACAAAATGGGCACAGAGCGCAAGTACCTCAACATAATAAAGGCCATATATGATAAATCCACAGCCAACATTATAATCAACATAGAGAAGCTGAAAGCTTTTCCTCTGAGATTGGGTACAAAACAGGGATGCACACTCTCCCCACTGTTATTCAACATAGTACTGAAGGTCCCAGCCATGGCAATTAGACAAAACAAAGAAATACAAGGAATCCAGATTGGTAAAGAAGAAGTTAAACTGTCACTATTTGCAGATGACATGATATTGTACATAAAAAACCCTAAAGACTCCATTCAAAAACTAGCTAGAACTAATATAGGAATTCAGCGAAGTTGAAGGATACAAAATTAATACGCAGAAATCTGTGGCTTTCCTATACACTAACAATGAACTAATAGAAAGAGAAATCAGGAAAACAATTCCATTCACAATTGCATCTAAAAGAGTAAAATACCTAGGAATAAACCTAACCAAGGAAGTGAAAGACCTATACCCTGAAAACTATAAGACAGTCTTAGGGGAATTAAAGAGGACACTAACAAATGGAAACTCATCCCATGCTCCTGGCTAAAAAGAACTAATATTGCCAAAATGGCCATCTTGTGCAAAGCAATATACAGATTCAATGCAATCCCTATCAAATTACCAACAGTATTCTTCAATGAAATGGAACAAATACTTCAAAAATTCATATGAAACCACCAAAGACCCCGAAATAGCCAAAACAATCCTGAGAAGGAAGAATAAAGTGGGGGGATCTCGCTTCCCAACTTCAAGCTCTGTGACAAAGCCACAGTAATCAAGACAATTTGGTACTGGCACAAGAACAGACCCACAGACCAGTGGAACAGATTAGATACTCCAGACATTAACCCAAATATATATGGTCAATTAATATTCGATAAAGGAGCCATGGACATATAATGAGGAAATGACAGTCTCTTCAACAGATGGTGCTGGCAAAACTGGACAGCTTCATGTAAGAGAATGAAACTGGATCAGCGTCTAACCCCATACACAAAAGTAAATTCAAAATGGATCAAAGACCTGAATGTAAGTCATGAAACAATAAAAGTCTTAGAAAAAAACATAGGCAAAAATCTTTTGGATATAAACATGAGCAACTTCTTCATGAACATACCTCCCCGGGCAAGGGAAACAAAAGCAAAAATGAATAAGTGGGACTATGTCAAGCTGAAAAGCTTCTGTACAGCAAAGGACATCACCAATAGAACAAAAAAGGTACCCTACAGTATGGGAGAATATAGTCATAAATGACAGATCCGATAAAGGGTTGACATCCAAAATATATAAAGAGTTCATGGACCTCAATAAACAAAAAGCAAATACTCCAATAAAAAAATGGGCAGAGGAGCTGAACAGACACTTCTCCAAAGAAGAAATTCAGATGGCCAAGAGACACATGAAAAGATGCTCCACCTCCCTAATCATCAGAGAAATGCAAATTAAAACCACAATGAGATATCATCTCACACCAGTAAGGATCGCCACCATCCAAAAGACAAACAAAAACAAACGTTGCCGAGGTTGTGGAAAAAGGGGAACCCTCCTACACTGCTGGTGGGAATGTAAATTAGTTCAACCATAGTGGAAAACAGTTGGAGGTTCCTTACAAAGCTCAAAATAGACATACCATTTGACCCAGGAATTTCACTTCTAGGGAGTCACCCTAAGAATGCAGCAGCCCCTTTTGAAAAAGATAGATGCACCCCTATGTTTATCGCAGCACTATTTACACTAGCCAAGAAATGGAAGCAACCTAAGTGTTCATCAGTAGGTGAACGGATAAAGAAGACGTGGTATATATGCACAATGACATATTATTCAGCCATAAGAAGAAAACAAATCCTGCCATTTCAACAACATGGATGGAGCTAGAGGGTATTATGCTCAGTGAAATAAGCCAGGCGGAGAAAGACAAGTACCAAATGATTTCACTCATATGTGGAGTATAAGAACAAAGAAAAACTGAAGGAACAAAACAGCAGCAGAATCACAGAACCCAAGAATGGACTAAGAGTTACCAAAGGGAAAGGAACAGGGGAGGATGGGTGGGAAGGAAGGGATAAGGGCGGGGAAAAAGAAAGGCAGCATTACGATTAGCATGTATAATGTGGGGGGTGTGGCACAGGGAGGGTGTACAACACAGAGAAGACAAGTTGTGATTCTACAGAATCTTACTATACTCATGGACAGTAACTGCAATGGGGTTTGCGGGGGGGGGGACTTGAAGGGGGAAGCCCAGTAAACATAATATTCTTCATATAATTGTAGATTAATGATAACAAAATTTTTTTAAAAACCACATGATCATCACCACAGATGCGGAAAAAGCATTCGACAAAATTCAACATCCGTTCATGATAAAAACTCTGAACAAAATGGGTATAGAGAGCAAGTACCTCAACATTATAAAGGCCATATATGACAAACCCAAGGCCAACATCATCCTGAACAGCAAGAAGCTGAAAGCTTTTCACCTAAGACCAGGAACAAGACAGGGATGCCTACTCTTCCCACTTTTATTCAACATAGTTCTGGAGGTCCCAGGCACAGCAATCAGACAAGACAAAGAAATAAAAGGCATACAGATTGGTAAGGAAGAAGTCAAACTGTCCTGTTTGCAGATGACATGATATTATACATAAAAAACCCTAAAGACTCTATTCCAAAACTACTAGAACTAATATCTGAATTCAGAAAAGTTGCAGTATGCACAATTAATACACAGAAATCTGTTGCATTCCTATACACAAACGATGAACTAGCAGAAAAAGAAATCAGGTAAACTATTCCATTCACAATTGCATCGAAAAGAATAAAATACCTAGGAATAAACCTAACCAAAGAAGTGAAAGACCTTATACCCTGAAAACTATAAGACACTCTTAAGAGCAACTAAAGAGGACACTAACAAATGGAAATTCATTCCATTCTCTTGGGTAGTTAGAATTAATATTGTCAAAATGGCCATCCTGCCTAAAGCAATGTACAGATTCAATGAAATCCCTATCAAAATACTGACAGCATTCTTCAATGAACTGGAGCAAATAGTTCTAATATTCATACGGAACCACAAAAGACTCTAAATAGCCAAAGCAATCCTGAGGAGGAAGAATAAAGCACGGGGGCATCTCACTTCCCAACTTCAAGCTCTACTACAACGCCACAGTAATCAAGACAATTTGGTACAGGCACGAGAACAGACACAGAGGCCAGTGGAACAGAATAGAGAGTCCAGATATTAAACCTAGCACATATGGTCTATTAATATACGATAAAGGAGCCATCATATACAATGGGGAAATGACTGCCTATTCAGCAGCTGGTGTTGGCAGAATTGGACAGCTACATGTAAGAGAATGAAACTGGATTATTGTCTAACCCCATACCCAAAAGTAAACTCAAAATGAATCAAAAGTCTGAATGTAAGTCATGAAACCATAAAACTCTTAGAAAAAAAACTTAGGCAAAAATCTCTTGGACATAAAACATGAACAACTTCTTCATGAACGTATCTCCCTGGGCAAGGGAAACAAAAGCAAAAATGAACAAGTGTGATTATATCAAGGTGAAAAGCATCTGTACAGCAAAGGACACCATCAGAGAAGAAAAAGACATCTTACAGTATGGGAGCATATATTCATATATGACATATCTGATAAGGGGTTGACATTCAAAATATATAAAGAGCTGATGCACCTCAACAAACAAAAAAGCAAATAATCTAATTAAAAAATGGGCAGAGGATCTGAACAGACACTTCTCCAAAGAAGAAATTCAGATGGATAATAGGTACATGAAAAGATGCTCCACATCACGTGAATCATCAGAGAAATGCAAATTAAAACCACAGTGAGATATCATCTCACACCAGTAAGGATCGCCACTATCCAAAAGACCAAAAGACAAACAACAACAAACGTTGGCGAGGATGTGGAGAAAGGGGTACCCTCCTGCACTGCTGGTGGGAATGTAAATTAGTTCAACCTTTGTGGAAAGCAATATGGAGGTTCCTCAAAAAACTTAAAATAGAAATACCATTTGACCCAGGAATTCCACTCCTAGGAATTTACCCTAAGAATGCAGTTTCCCAGTTTCAAAAAGACATTTGAACCCCTATGTTTATTGCAGCACTATTTACAATAGCCAAGAAATGGAAGTAACCTAAGTGTCCTTCAATAGATGAATGGATAAAGAAGTGTTACATATACACAATGGAATATTATTCAGCCATAAGAAGAAAACAAATCCTACCATTTGCAACAACATGGATGGAGCTAGAAGGTATTATGCTCAGTGAAATAAGCCAGGCAGAGAAAGGCAAGTACCAAATGATTTCACTCATATGTGGAGTATAAGAACAAAGAAAAAACTGAAGGAACAAAACAGCAGCAGAATCACAGAACCCAAGAATGTATTAACAGTTACCAGAGGGAAAGGACTGGGGAGGATAGGTGGGAAGGGAGGAATAAGGGGGAAAAAGGGGCATTATGATTAGCACACATAATGTAGGAGATGGCACGGAGAAGGCAGTATAACACAGAGAAGACAAGTAGTGGTTCTATAGCATCTTAGTATGCTGATGGACAGTGACTGTAATGGGGTATGTGGTGGGGACTTGATAATGGGTGCAGTCTAGTAAACATAATGTTGCTCATGTAATTGTACATTAATGATGTAAAAAAAAAAAAGGATGGGACTGAGAAAAACAAAAGGCAGAGAGGCCTTTTGACTAGGCAAAGAATGATGATGGCCTCACTCAGAATGGTAGTAATAAACATGTGAAGAGGTAGACATTTTAAAGGACACCACCAAAATCCATAGTACATATTGTTTTCATCTTACAAATAAGGAAACTCAGGCTCAAAAATGCCATATACTTTCCCTAAATGAAGCAATTCATCAAATGCCATACCTAAGATCAGATGGCAGCTCTATTTCATGCAACAATCAAAGCAACATTCTCAAAATTAAAATTAACAAAATGTATTGAAAATTACCTGTTTATGATGAACTAGCTGCTTTCTGATTTTCCTGGAATACAATCTATCAAGGCTACTGCTGCTTTTGGAAGACCTATTTACACTCTGTGTGTGCAGATTATTGTTAATAAAACTCCACTGGTTACCTACAGGGCAAAGAAACGTTTAATGAATAATTCTGTTAAATGTGATTTTAAAGTACTTTTCATACCAAGAAAACACAAAACAATAAATGTATTGATCGTGACAAGTAGTTTTGAAGAAAATTAAGGAAACCAGTTTTGACAAACTGCTAGATTTGACCCTAGAAGGGTTAATAATGTAGACTTTCAATGATTTCAGGCTACAATTTCCTATCTTCTATCTCCACAATTGTTTAAGATTAGCCTTTTTACAACAGACCTTTGATAATGTCACTTAATCCAAACCACACCAAATATTAACTACTGCCTATTTCAAACTCATGCTTTTGTGCAGGATCTAAAAATGGGTACTCAATAATCTGACTTAACAACTGCAAAAATGAAGTTAAACTATTCAAAAACCATGCTGTGTAAGCTCTACTTATGCTCACTTTTTGGAATTTGTCCAGACTATTCTTTAAGTATCATTCTTGTGCCCAACTGAGGCTCAATACCATATTTTACCCATCTCCAGTGATTTGGTCTTGTCTCCTTAACCTAAAGACATCTTTTCCTATTCTCTACTATCCATTTGTCAAGTTAGTTCAAAGTCTGCAAACCCTAAAAACAGTCTTCCACTAATGTGTTCCCACAGCATCTGAATTATATAAATAAAAACTTAGATATCCAATATTGTTATATTCCAACTTCATATTGTAGTTATATTTAATTGTCTTACTTTGTATAACTGAAGAAAATGACTCAATGTTTAAAAAATATATATGACAAATTCCCTGTACATGAAAAGAATCCCCCACTCTCCTGCCAAACATAATGTGTATGCCGTAAATAACTGATCCACATATAAAAAAACATTTCAAGGGATCTTTTTTTCATATTAGAATCCTGATGATGTATAAAATTCTGTATTTTATAGCACCTAATGCCTGTATTTAGGTATTAGATGTAGCCATTTCAAATCCTTTATGAAAAGTCTTGGTAATTTGGAAAAAGGGGAGAAGAAAAATTTATCTTGCATTTGAATTCCTTTAATTTTTAAAAAGTTCTATGCCTCAAGCTTGTGGAGAAAGATTACAACTCAAAACAAATCTGAGCATTTTCGTACTTAAGCATATGAGACATTTGCAGTTAATTAGTAGAACTATATAATGGCAAGTGGAATGATACTCTATACTAAAATAAGATACAACTACACCAGCTCTTCACATATTTTCTACTCTTACTTCATGTATATGTATGTTGTTATAATGTTACTATAAAACATTTAAATGAGCTTGGGGGAAACTTTGTGAAAGACATCTTTGTATTTGGAACTAGAAGTCATGTTCAGACCAGTGGCTTGTTCATAAAGCCTTTCAATAGTACATTCTATCCTTACGAAGATTCCTGGTAAAGTTAGTTCATATTTTACATAAATTATATACAGCTGGAATCTCCAGGTCACTAGCCTGTTCTGGAATAACTGCATAGTTTCTCAAAATCCCCATCAATAGATTATTATAAACCTCTGGTACCTGTCAGAAACCTCTCCCTGTCTTTACCATTCAAAGGTTTCTTAGCAGCTGCTGCTTCATCTTCAACAGTTGCCACATAATCCAGCAACCTGGACACCAGCATAACAACCCAACTGATCATAGGAATATCTAGTACTCCTGTACAGAGATGAAACGGGAAAAAATAAGGTGACTCTAGGAGTCCCAATGAAGTATTACAAAATAATTGTGAGATAAACATTGTATAAATCCAAAGCACATCATTACTAACACTAATATTTATTTATAGCAGGTCTCAAAATGGAACCTATGGTCCTAAATTGAGTAACACATTGAATCTAATGCAAAACAGATATTCCATAGTACAAAAATAGATTCTTAATTGTAAGTTGAATCTAGCAGGTAATAACAAACCAGAAAACAAGGTATAAGATCCTAGCCTTAGTCCTATGGGACTGAAATAAAAAATTTATCTCTCATTTTGTAATGCATATAGTTTTAGACTATGTTCTAAAGTTTTTATTCCAGAAACAATTTTCTTGCTCAAATGAAACTCATTATGAATAACCAGAACAGCAATGGTGTCTTAAAGCTAAAACTAAGTTTCATTTTAGTCATGACAGTATAGAAAACAACACAGTATAACAATATCTAAATTCAAAATTCAAATAATGAAAAGACAATCAATTTTAAAAAGCAATAACTATAAGACAATGATTAGCTGGTCCTGCTGAAAAATCTACATCATAAAAATATTAACAAAATATATAGCAATGAATATTAAAATAAGTATGTCAGAGTAGCCACTTTAGAAAAGTAGTATTTATAGCAATTTTATGCTTTTACTAAAGATCATTGTTTTAAATTAATACCTTCTGTCCTCCTATGCACCGGTAACTGAGGCTGAAGAGGTGACAGTAAATTATCCAACAGATTAAGTAAGCTTTCTAACACTCCACTATTACTAAGTGACCTTTGCCCAATGCAGGAAAGTAACATGAAGACCCTAAAAAAAATACAAATAAAATACCCAGTATGAATCAACTGAATTGTTCACTTTAAAAATAATTTATACTGAAATTAAATAAAGTAATGATAAAATATTTGGTTCTTAGCAGAATTTATAGCTGGAACCACAATATTAAAATTACCTCTTTTTCAAGCTACTGGTTACATTTTCTAACTTTACCACAAGAAATCAAGGAGAGAACTTTACCATAACTTCAAAAAAATTAATTTTAACACATAAGGTAACATGATTTGTTAGGAAATGATTGTAAACACAGATCTATAAACTCTACAGATTCAATTAGTAAACTAAAGAATGTAATCTATATTATGTACAATCTCCTTCCATATGCCCTTCAGTGGGCATTGCCCAAAAAAACATGCTTCATTTCTCTACCCCTAGTATCCATATACACAGGATTTCAAAATCTGATTTTTGACTATGAGAAGTACACATCACTAGTGACAAATAATTCCAATTTTTTCTGACCTACCTATCCTGTGGAAAGATGAGAAGCTGCTCTGAATTGTACAATTCCTGAAGAACATTAGAAAGAAACTGACCCCACCATCTTTCACCACCACAGAGTTGAACAAGTAGAAGACCAGTATGCAACCGAATCTTTGGGGTTCCACTGATGCACAAGTGTTTAAAAAGCTCTTCACAGGCCTGGGCATGAAATGTGCTCTGCAAAACTGCAGGAACAGAGTGGCCTATTACAAAAAAGAAAATAGTAAAATTTTCTATTTTTAACTTTATGCTGTAGTATCAAAATCACCATGCCTCAATATGCTTTCTTCTTTACCAGCAATCAATGCACAATTATTTTCTATTTATTTTGCTGTTCACTTATTTACTCCTTGTATATAGAATTTTAATTTTTATCAAATACTTAGAAAGGAGAAGAGCTAGCATTTAAATCAGTTATATTTCTTTTACGTAGAGATGAGTGAATCAGATGGCTGTGTCAGTATGTGTGTTTGTGTTACATGTGTAATGATCAAAAAATACCTCCTGGCTAAAAAATCACAGCAATTTACTTATAATTTTCACTGTTACATTTCTAACCAATATTATTATTTTGCCAGTAACAAAATGATGTGACACAACAATAGCAGAAAAATCAAGAAAAATTAATTCTATTTAAGAAAACAAGTAGAAATATGGGAGGAAATGAATTAACCTAAAAACACATTTCGTAAATACATTGATATCAAAATAAACAATACCCAGGAAAAAGTAACACAACAACAAAACACGCAATAAAATCACATCAAATATATTCCTAGCCTTCAAAGTTCTTAAGTCAAATACAAACCATTGGAAGAGTGAAGAAGGCTGAGCAAAGTATCCAGTAAGTATCTGATGATAGTACGTAACTGCTCTGTGGAAGACGTCTGAATTAAATCGTTTGGATCCGATGTTTCATTCAACATCTTCCGACTTGCACCTAGAGCTACTTTGAGCCTCTGCACTGCATTATGAGACAAGTTGAGTTGTAGCTGTAGCTGAATACAATCTTGATAGGCAGAAAAAACTCTACTGTCTTCTTCAACTGCCTTGTCTGGCTTTCGCAAAAAGTACTGTGCATTGTTAGCACTGTTGAGCGGAGGAAGGTCGATACTTTGCAAAAGTGTTTCCAACCGATGACAAGCTAAGTTATACCTATAGGAAAATAGTAAATGTACAAAATAATTCCTGTGATATTCTCTTTGATGTACATGTATGAATACACTAAAAATTAAATCTCTAACACATGTTAACATATAACCATTAAAAAGAATTAATCAATTGATAAGTACCAAATAAATGAAGCCATTTAATCACAATATTTTAATGTATTAAATATTACTGCAACATGCCTGTATCCTACTTTTGTTCCTTTCTGTATTGTCTATGAAAAGATAAATATACAAATATACACCAGGCATCACACAAAAATATAGTAGTTCAATAAGATTAAAATATATTTCAATTTTCTAACCTGCATTGTATATCCTCCTGTAGAGCAACCATCATTGCTAAATGCTGGTCGATTTCTGGTTGGTTTACGGATTCTCCCTCTCCCCTTAGAGGATCATGCATTAACTTCAGTTCACTTTCCCAAGGCAAAATATAGGTATGACCATAATAAAATCCTAATGGGATTTTGGCTCTGGCATTTGTACTTCCATAACGTCCAATGACAGTGATCTGAAATGAAAAAATATAAATAATACTACACACCCATCAGCAACAATGAAATTCTGAGCAACGTACTTATTAAAAAGACAATTTAAAAGGTATGCTTTCAAATTGTATGTCTAAGTATTTCTCATAGCTTGTTACAAACATGGAAAGCATATCAATTTTCTTTCTTAAAGTTCTTTACCTTCATGAATCTGCACACAGAAGGTGGTATCAAGTCATGCAGAATTAGTGAATGGGTGCTTATATCAGTTGCCACTACCAATCGCCTCCCATCTACCTCTTCTCCTAATGTCCAAATGTCAATTGACAAGGAGGCCAAGTCTCCACAAGTGGGAATCAATACATCTGTCAACAGTATCGGTCTGCCAAAATCCAAGGTCACAAATCTCCTTGCTCCTGTGACAGAGAACACAACAATTGACGAAAAACACCATCTATTACTAACCAGAAGATAGACTCAAAGTAGTTGGGAACATTTATCTGAATATATGAAACTACAAAAATGAGAAGAAAAGTAAATAAGTAATTCTCATTTAAAAATATTCTGAAACCTCAATCTATTTTGGTTCTGAACCCTAAGACTTAAGTAAAATATATACAAGAGTACATGAAGGCAATCAACTATTCATAAAGCCTAACTTAAAGTATTATTAGAGTAAAAAAATTAAATCAGCTAAAACAGTATATAGATGAAGTCTATAAAGTACCTATCTATCTGTTCTTCTTTCAGTGTTTTGGGCTCTTTTTGTTTTTTTAATTTCACAACTAGATGTCTTAATAATATCAAATTGTATTACTTGATTTTAGTTTTCTTAAGCCTTAACTTCTAAAGGAGTTGTATCTTACACTGGGGTTAAGAAGTAAAGTAAAAGTATAAGGCTCAAAAAAATATATATATATACAGTTTTGCTGTACAGATAAACTCATTTCTAATTGATCTTGAAAGGACTGGGAGCTGGAGGTGGTAGTAGAGCAGCTTCCTCAAGCAACTCTATTCAAGGTCTATTTTACTTCATGTCAACACCCTCAATTTGGACTCTCACTTTGGACCACTCTTCTCAATAAAAAATCCCCATATCAAAAAAAAAAAAAAAAAAAAAAGTATAAGGCTCAGCTCATATGTAGCCTTTATTACTGCTAAAAAACTCCATTAGGAAGATCCTTCAAAGGAGACAGATACAGTTTATCTCAAACAATGTTTTTCCCCCAGCACTGATACATCACTGTCTCTTTAGCTGAGTAGTACATGAAGTAGATGGCTTACTCTTAAGGGCCACACTAAAGAGGTAGTATGTCTTTTTTGTGTAAGCACGAGAATCACACTTGGCATGGCTGAGATGCTCACACTAATGAAAGGCAAGAATGATCTGAGAGGAATGGAAGAAAGAGCAGATTTACATCTCTCATCTCACACACATTTCAGGAATAAGTTCAATTAATAAAACAATATCATTAATAGTATCATAATTCTTTTTCTTCTTTATTAGGTTGGGGTAAAGGATGGCTAGTAACCTTATCAGATACCTTTTTACAGTGAAGGAACCCTATTAAATTAAACTTCTAGGGCAAGTGCTATCTCAGTGTACCTAGTTTAAAAAAAACAAGGCAGTTGCTAGTATTTCCCTAAACAGAAAAACTATTAAGCAACAAATGAAGAACATAATTTTTCTTAGAGAACTTATGTGACACAGTCAATTCCATGCATAAAAAATAAATCATAGTATAAACAACTGCTCACACTTCATAAAAATTCCCAACAAATTTCACTCTAACTGTTATAAAACACTAATGCTATCAGTGGATGATTAGTCGGGCAGAAAACACCACTAAGAATTTTATTATTTTTAAAAAACTCTCTCTTTCAAAAAGAAAACAGCCCACTGCAATAAAGCAAACATGGTTCAACTCTTCAGATAGTGAAAAGTGTTACAGTATGGACAACATTCCTATTGCTTCATCCTACACAACATGCCTGAAGATTTTGTTGAATTCTGCTGCTGCTCAGGCCCAGAACTAACAGTTGGTAAGATTATTAGGCAAAAATGCCTGCAATTTATCAGTAAAAATGCTCTAATTAAAAGCAACCATCCCAACCACAGGTCTCTAACATACAAGCAAGGTAAAAGCTTAGGTAAAATATGAATTATCCAGAGACCATGAAGTGTTATTAATCTTAGTTATTATAGTTGGCAGTAATTCTGTCTACTCAAGAAACAGTTCCAATACCAGAATGACAGCCTTATGAATACTTTTGGTTTCTAGCACAAACATATTGAGCAGCTACAGTGGAGGCAGATATCTATGTCAATCATAGTTCAACAGGTAAGACTTATATACAGATCAAATCCACTGTTTGGAGAGAACTAGTGAATCTACTTAGCAGCACTTTTCCACTCCATGTAGTGAGCACACAGGTTGAGCTTTATGCAGTGCTTATTCGTGGTAAAATATACTTACCCAAGAGCAGATGTTATGCATTCACAAAGAAATATTAAACTACAGAATATTAATTATTCAAAGAGCCAGCACACTAGTGAAGAAAAGCATTTTAAGAAAGTCAAAGATTACCTGAATGCATTCGCTCTATAATAATAGACTGATGAGGTGGAGGTTGAAGAAAGTGTGAAGCATGAGAAATTGCAAGGGCTAGACCAGAACCAAGCGGATTCTAGAAAAGAAAAAAGTATAACTCTTACTGATACTGCTTTTGTTCTGTAAAAACCAGTAACCATTAATACATCAAACTAACAAGTCTCATTTCATAATATATATTCTATATTATTTTATAAAAGAAAACAATCTAACTTGATATATATCGTTTGCCTTCTAAAGTTAGAGAATATATTAACACATTTTTAAACATCTAAGTGAACACCTATTTAAAATACAGTAATTTACCATTCTGGACTTGTTGGAATTTTTGTTATGTGCAGCAAGATTGACTGTTGGGGGATCAATAACTGAGCCTGGGAAAAGCTGTGCAAGTTCAGCATTAATCACAACGGAAACTGCTTCATTGGGTGGGGTGAGTGGTGGAGTCATAAATAGTGGTGTTGTTTTCGGAGTGGGTGGAATGACATCAGACGGATGGATGAAGAATCCCGGGGCTGCCCCTGGGTTGGAAGGCACAGAGCTGTGAACAGGACCTACTGCCGATGCGGCCGATGCGGCTGATGCGGCCGCGGCTGCTGCAGCTGTCGTCTGATGTAACTTGGCTTCCAGCTTTGCTTTCTGTAAAAGAAGTAAAAGCAACAAATATAGACGAATCTTGCCTACCCTAGATTGTGGGGACTACTACTACACAGGTACAGACTATGAAGATAAACATGATTAACTGGGTCCTAGTTAAATTGAAATAAAGTAAAAAATGGACTCGATATAAATGGAATATTTCTTTGCTATATATACTTGCTTAAACATTATATAAAATTTCCTGTGTATATTGGAACTAGAACTCGCAAGGCAAAGGTGGAAAGGAAGTAGAACAATTAAATGTAAATAAGGAAAGTTCTCCTCAAAACAAAACACTAACAGGAGGTAGATTCTCACATTGCCTAACCTGACACGATTTGTCATCTGGAATTGCATAAATTGCACACAGACCACTATGAAATCACCAAAATATCTATCATTATTACTAAATTTTAATTCACACTAATTTAATTGGTCTTTAGAATGTTGTTTTAGGTCCTTCAATCCATAAAAATAGTAACTGGTAACTGAAATGTTTGACCAAGACTATTTAAACAGAGTGAGAATGGATTATGGATTTTACTTTAAGACTGAAAAAAAGTATCAATTATATTCCCTGAGATATTTATCAAATAAATGCATTTACATATTTAAGAAATTTTTAATATATCACAAGGACGTTACCTCAATTTTTGTAGAAAATGATTAGCCGAAATCGGTCAACCTACTTTCCTTTATGAAAATAACGGTCATTTTTATAGTACTTTTTTCAGCTTTTGAAGTTTAGAGACAGCATGAACAAAGAGCCAAATAGTCTCCAACCTGTTGCTGAAGCTTCAAAAGCTGCTGCTGTTTCTCTTGCAGCACCTGTAGCTGTTGTTCGGCTGAAGCCATTGCATGAGAGAGAGACTGCAAAGCTACCTGGGCTGCTGAACTCAGGGCTGTCGAAGCTTCCCCAACTGTCCCCGATGATAGTCCACCTACTGCAGGAGTAACCCCGAAGGAACTCACTGGCATAAGACAAAGGATAAAAAAAAAAAAAAACAGGATGAAGAAAAGTTTTGTGGAGAAACATATTAAAAGTATACTAGTGTGAGGGTAAAACCAAAGTTGATTTCCATTTTAAAAGATAGGAATCTAGAGAATATAAATAAGGAAATCTTAATGGTTAAAGTATACTGATGACAACAGTACTCAACTTTAAGCGATCCAGAAATGATTACTAAATCAAAGAAAATCAGGATACTTTTGAGTTTAAAAAGTATTTTCAGCACCAAAGAAATTCCAATGAATACTGTTTAAATGAGAATACAAAATAGAAGTAATCTTATTATACAATTTGAGATTAAAAAATTAACTAAATTTTGCTTTATTAGGTTTTCTTACAACAAAACCTCTCTCCTCTAAAAAGCTCAAAAATCTTTCAATTTTAAGAACATTATTTTGCAAGACTGATGACACTTATTTCCTCATTTTAAAGCACAGAGAGAATGTGGCCCACACAGGACATGTGAAGCCATGTTTCCCACCACGTTTCCCAGAACCCTGATACGGGCACAATCACATCCCATGCAGTCAAATAAACCTGACAGAAACTGCTTACCCATGAACATCATTACCATTAAAGGCTCTATGAAGTATCCTACCAGTTAAAAAATTTCTTTGATTTTCCTTTTCGATGTAATTTCAACATACACTATAAAATAACTCTTTTCCCATTAAATATTTACCAATATTTGTGAAAAATACTTTGGGAAAGCCTGAATTAAAAAACTTCATTTCACAATTTAATCAAAGAGGTCAGCCTAAAACAACAAGTAGAGATCAAACCTAGTCATAGCATCAACATTTCTATTATAACAGACTTCTACTAGAAAGTTAGATTGGGGAAAGATAACCACTACAATAACAGCAAATGTTTAGTGTCAACTAACACATGACAGTTTTAGTCAATTACTGCATTCAGCAGATGAAAACCCTGCGGAGAAGATACTACATTCTGTGTTGTCTTTGATTAAATAAATGGCTCAGAGAATTTACCCTATGGAGCTGAAAGTGGTAGAACTAGAGTTAGAACCTAGGGCTATGTGAAGCCAAAGCCAAGGTGCGGCCCAGTGCTAAGCGTGAAAGTAACATCAATTCATTTAATCTTTGCAATGACACATAATGGGGGTACTACTGTTACCCGGTTTTACAGATAATGAGTCTAAAGTTGAGGGAAGTAGTCTTCTCATAAACACTTGAAAAGGAGAAAAAAAAAACGAGGTAACATGACAGCCTATTTTAATATCTAACAATGCTCTATTATGCCAGATTTCAAATAAGCAATCCAAAAAATTAAGGTATATTCAATGAGATTGCAGTAAATAATAAAACAGTGCATAGCCTCTCACAATTAAAAATTTTCTCAAAAAAATGCATTTACTATGGTGTAGACACAGTACATTTTATGTAACTTAGATGAATTCAACTATACAAGCTTGGTGAAAGAAAAGAGCAATCATGTCTTATATAAACTGTGTGCCTCAAAATGAAATCTATCTGTCCCATCTATGTTTCAGCAAAGCAACAGCTACTGATTCCAATTCTAGAGGGGAAAGTATTAGACTTATGGAAGGACTTATGTTGTACATGCTGGGTAATTATTTAACCATGTAATGGTTTATTTAGCCCTTTACTGACTTTAAAATCTAATGCCCAGATAATATTTATGGGAAAATTAAGTCACTACAAACAAAGAAGAGTCAAACAATGCAAGAAAAATAAGTAATTCTACTACTACAAAACTAATTTAAAATATTTTAAATAGTCTGAACTTTCAATATCCCTTTCTATTTTTATACTAAAGGACTCAAAAACAAGATATAAGAAATAGAGGTGAGAACAAGACAAAGACAACTATTACCACCGTTTCTATTCAATATCATGCAGAAAGTCCTAGGAAGCACAACAGAATGAGAAAAGGAAATAACAGATATAATGACTAGAAAAATAACGAAGTAACTCTATCTTTATTAACAGATAACATGACTGTGTATAGAAAAATATCTCTAAGAATCTACAATTAAAATTAGTGAGCTAGTATAGCAGTGTCGCCACATGAGATTAATATATGCCAAGTCCATTATATTTGTACACACAAGCAACAAAAGAATGGAAATAAAATTGAGAAAAATATCACTTGTAATAGCATAAAAACTCAAATAGCTAGGTATAAATCTAAAAAAGATGTGGTAATCTTCTACACTGAAAACTACAAAATATCAACAAGAGAAACTGAAGACCTAAATACACTGGGGAATATACCATGTTAATGAACTGAAAGGCTTAAATCTTATTAAGATGTCAGTTCTCCCAAACTAATTTATATGCAAATCCCAAATTAAAAATAAAAATCGTAAGATTTTTTTGTGTAGAAATTGACAAACTGATTCTAAAAGTTTTATGGAAATACAGAGCTATAAGGTACAGCATTATTATACCCAATAATACTGTATTATAAACTTGAAAGTTGCTAACAGAGTAGATCTTAAATGTTCTCACCACAAAAAAGAAATGGTAATTAGGTGACAGGATGGACATACTAGCTAATGCTATGGTGATAATCATTTTATAATACATAAATGTGTCAAACCAACACACTGCACACCTAAAACTAGCTCTATGTTATTTGTTAGTTATATCTCAACATATTAAGCTGGGGGAAAAAATGGGAGTACAAAAGACCTGGAATCTTTAAGACTTTCTCTAAGTATGTTAGTAGATTCTAATCCCAAGTATATATGCAAGTGAACTGGAAACATACAGTCACATAAAAACTTACACAAAAATGTTCACAGCATTTTAAGTATTTTTCTTAATAGCCAAAACAAAGAAACAATGCACATGTCCACTAACTACTTAGTAGATAAACAAAATGTGGTATATCAAAAACAAATTTAAGTGGCATATCCACACAGTGAAGTATTATTCAGCCATAAAAAGACATGATTTACTGATACATGCTAAACAGATGAAACTTCTTTTAAAAACATTATACTAAGTGAAAGAAACCAGACAAAAAAGCCACATATTGTATGATTCCATTTTTACATGAAATGCCTGGTGTAGGCAAATTCAGACACACAAAATAGATTAGTGATTGCCAGGAGACGGGGAAGAGGTAAATTGAGGGTGACTGCTAATGGCTATGGGGTTTCTTTTTGTGGTAATGGAAATGTTCTGAAACTAGATAGTGGTGATGACTGCACAACACTGTGATTTTTTACATCTACCAAAAGAGAAAGATAAACAAAATAAGTGGATTTATACTATCAAATGTAAGACAATATAAGGTTATAATAGTTAAGACAATGAGGTATTCCTATAAGACTAGACAAACTGACCAATGGAATATATGATGATCCACACATATAGCAGACACATGGCTTTTAACAGAGGCAACAATGTAGTAGGGTGGAAAAGGAGAGTATTTTTTTTCATACATTAGTTACCTAAGATGAGTTAGAAGAAAATACCCACAGTAAAAAGAAATAAAATTTTTTGAAACTTGTATCAGTTATAGTGATGAGGTGGAACATACATGAAACTGTAAATGCAAAATGAGAGAAGAGAGGAAAACAGGGCAGATGCAACGCTTACAAAGTTAATGGCTGAGATCTTTCTAAAGCTGATGGAAGATACCAGGTAAGTACTCAAGAAACCCCATGAATTACAGGCAGGATAAATACAAATGAAACCACATGCAGGAACATCACAGAAAAATGCTAAAAACCATTGTGGGAAGGAAGAATATGAATGAATCTCAAAACAGCTAGAGAATTGACAGAGACCTTAAACACTATATAAGACTTTGACAGGTGATGTCTAACAAAAACAGTGTAAGATAAAGGACAAAGAGATTTTGTTTAAATCACAAAGGAAATAATAGCTAAGCTAGAATTCTATAACATGTGAAGATATACTTGAAGAATGAAGATGACACCTCTGGATCTAAATAAGCCAAATATAAAATGCTGTGGTGATATTTAGAAAAATTTAATTATGCATTGAAATACAGATGGTACCATGGATTCAATTATGCTAACTTGATTATGATAAAAATGATCATGAGAAACTATAGTTAATTTAGATGACTATGATAAAAATTTTGGCATCAGTTATTAAGCAGGATATCCATATTTTTTAAGGTACTTCTGTATGTGTTATGTACACAAAACTAAATATGATATAATACTTAGGTTCTGTTTTGAAGTGTCTGAGCGAAGAAAAAAAAAGATAAAAGAAGTGTGAAAATATGAATAATATTAGAAACTGGATAATGGCTACATGGTTTGTTCATCTAATTATTCAAAAAAGTATTTCAAATTTTTCCAAAAACTAATTAACTCATTATCAGTAGACAGAACCAAAAACACACCTGAGTAGTTTTCAGACAAAAAAGAAAATCATACCAGATTAAAGCTCAAAGGCACAAAAATAAAGAATAAAAAAGGAATTATGAGATAAAGATTAATGAATACTGAATATAACTCTAATAATAATGTATTGTGGGAATTAAAAAAAACATAAAATTAAGGTTTAAATGACAACACCATATAATTCAGAAAGTTGATAATGTTAAATAAAGATATTTGCACTATGTTGTAATAACAGCAATTGGACTTCAGAATGTCAAGGGTATGTGTATATTATGGTCTCTGAGATAACTGCTAAAAAGAGTAAAAAGTAGAAAAATTGCCCAATAAAACTATAATCATCTGCCCAAAAAAGAATAGAAGAAAAAGAAACATCTAACTGGCAAGATGAAAAATCTAACAGAATATATAAAACACATGGTAAACACAAATTACATTAAATGTAAATAAACTAAATGCTCTAACTGAAAGACAAAGTATTAATTAGATTGGTTTAAAAAAAAGAACTGCATGCTACTTATAAAAGGTGTGTATAAAGATATAAGGAAGACACTGAAAAACTGAAAGTAAAAGGAGAAACATACCATACAAATAGTAACTAAAGAAAGCTAATGCTAGGTATATAAATCCCAAAGTACTTTCCAAAAATAGCAATCATTGAGATAAAGAGATAATTTCTAATGTTGAAATATTCAATTCACAAAAAAAGACACCATCTAAATTTGTACAGCAGTTTCAAAATATACAAAATAAAAATTGATTAAATTGAAATAGACAAATCCACAAGTACAGTGACAAGAATTTAGCATACTGATCTTATTAACTAAAAACAGCAAATAGATAAAAATAAAACAGAGAATTTGAAGAACCCAATTAGCAAACTCGCCCAATTGGAGAGATACATAATGAGTACATTTCACCAACAAGTACAAAGCAAACATTGTCAAGCATTCATAGAGTATTTATAAAAACCTATCCTTTACAATTCCCAGTAAATTTTGCAAGGTTAAAAACAGTATTTCTTTTGATCCCACAGCAATTTAAATCGAAATCAGTAAGATGGCCACTAGAAAATCTTCATGTATTTGGAAATTAAGAAGTGCATTTCTTTGATGTTACTTACAAAAGTTGAACATATGAAAGCCCTATGACTCAGCAAATCAACTTTAACATTCATACCCAAAAGAACAGTGTTAATACTAAGACCACCACAATGGAAAAACTCTAATGTCAATCAAGAGCACACAAATCAACAGTGGATATATAAATTTTATTTTATTCAGACAACAGAATCTTAAACAGCAGTGAAAAAAAACCCATCTATAAGCAATCATATGAATGAATTTAACAATAATAACACTGAAAAGCAGACCAAAAAATACGTCAATTCAATTCTATACTATAAAGACCTTATTCAACCAGTGTTTAAGAATGCATAATTAAGTGGTTATACAAAGGAACAAACACTAAGAAATGACTACTCTAAAAGTTAGGACAGTGTTTATACTTTTCGGAGATAATGAGGGAAAAATAAATGGAAGGAGGCTTGAAGGCACCCTTTAGACTGCTGGAAATGTTATTTCTTGACTTGGTGGTCACAAGGACGGTTTGTGTTATGATACACTGCTGAGCAATATAATTGTTTTCTACACTTTTCTGTATGGGCGCTATATTTCACAATTAACATGTTTCAAAAAAAAAGTAAACAGGAAGATGAGAGACTACAGTCATCTTTTAGCACCTTATGATCAACTGTCAGGACTCTGCCCTAACATTTAATAAAAATCCCTCTGCTGGTGGTGGTATCAGTCTGGGTAGAATACAGAGCTGACTGCTTGTATAGGTACAGACTACCTTGGGAAAGAGAAGAAAGTGATTTCATTGCTTGCATTACAGGGGAGGAAATAAGTGAAAACTGTGAATTCGCTTTTTCAAACCTAATCTTTTATGTTTTAAATTTTATATCTTCTGAAGGCATTACTTATTCAAACACTTGAGTTTTCCTAAAATAAAAACCATAGATAATTTCATGACAATTCCAAGATAAAGCAGTCTGATTTATAACTAAAGCATTCTCTGAAAGTTCAATTTCTTGTCATGGCATGTTTCTTTCCATTCCAGTGTAAATCTGTAAGTTTCTACAAAATGACTGTAGTAGTCCAAGAAAACAAACACAAATAAATTTTGACCCTTCTGACATCTCCCTATAAAAGAAATAGTAGATTTTAATTGAAACTCTCATCTAAACTACATAAGCCATAAATTTCACTTAGTGGTCACTTCCATAATTAGGAGATATACAATGACTCTGAATGAAAAGGCACTCAAAAAAAGACTGTATCACTCCTCTTAAAAGCCTCTGCCATTTTGAAGCAAAGTGAAAAATTGTATTTTTCATGATTTCTCAGTTTTTGCTTTCTGTTAAACTGTTGAAGAAAACAAAAACACAAACCCAACAACAGAAGAATTTAATTAGGACAACTGTCAAACCCTTCTGTGATTGAATATAAATATAAAACTATACCAATATTCTTCAGTTATTCTGTATTCTTAATACAGAAGCTTCAAGCTTCAATGATCTATGCCAAGACAGTATAAACACTGATCCCACAATGTGAGAAAAAAACACAGAAAAGAAGACATATAAAATAAACAAGATTATTCATTTAAAACATCAACAATACCGCATAATCCACACACTCAAAATATTGGTTCATATATCCAAAACTGCTTTAATCTGGCTAAAAATAGTATTCCCTCTTCACTCATCTCAGCCTCCTCAAAGGCATTACAAACTATACTTTTAACCTTCAATGTAAAAAGTAACATTATGATGCCAAAACTGCGCACAAGACTAGCCACCAGTTGATGATGGTGGAAGCTGGACGATGAAAATAGTCTCCTGCACTCTTCCCTTTCCTTTCATTACATTTGATATTTTCCAAGTTAAAAGGTTTCCAAACATGCACATGTAAAAACAAAAGGACTTAAGATAGTGTTCTAGAAGGTAGGAAAAAAACCTTATTAACTGTCTTTGAAAAGAAAAGAAAATAAAACTGCCTATGATTTTTCACCAAATGTCCCTCCATTTAGTAGGTTTCTACTAAACATGACAACAAAGGAACTTACATATACTATAAACTGATACTTAAATACTTACATATGACTTCATAATTTACTACAACATAAAATATGTAATAAAAGAAGGTATATACCAGTAAACGTACTTGCATCATCCCTTTCTATTCTGGTTCCATCACTAGTTGACACACAAGTAAAGTGCAGAGGTTCAACTTCCAGAAGTCCAGTGAGAGAGGTGAAACTACCTTCAGCAGCTGTGCAACTACTGACCTTCCCATTTCCTAATACAGAAAGGAGACAAGTTTTTTTTTTTTTTGAGAGGGCATCTCTCATATTTATTGATCAAATGATTGTTAACAACAATAAAATTCTGTACAGGGGACTCAATGCACAATCATTAATCAACCCCAAGCCTAATAAGGAGACAAGTTTTAAAAACTGAATTAATCTTAAAAAGGCAACAGCCATGGAGAATTACAGCTGTTACTCCAACTTCAATTAGAGAAGATGTATAAATTCACAAACCCTTACAAAGTACTTTAACAAAGGACATGGCATTAAAAAAACTCACAAACAGGAGACACTGTTTTCCTTGAAACAAAAAGCAGGATTGCACAAAAACAACTGAGCAGCCATTCAGATTACTACAAAATAGTAACAAGTTCTAACCCCTCATAAACTGAAGTGGGAGGAGAGAGACCGGTATAAAGCAGTCAGAGCCTAAATCATCAAACCAAGGAGATAACACATACACCCAAGGCAGCAGAAGTTGTTAAACAGACCAGTTAAGTGTAGTATGAGCTTTTTCATTAAAAATGTTCATGAACATGTGTAATACAAGTCTAAATAGCTAAACATCCTGTAAACAATGTAACTAACCTAAGAGGATTGAGAGGTAGGCATTTTACCTTTTATTTATATTTGTGTATTTGACTTTTCTCTTTGGCTTTTTTCACAGTTCATAATTCACTTTAAAGTAAATGAAACTAACTCCCCAAACTTACTTACATAAATTTTGTTAACATTTTGTTTTACTAAGCAACACTTGCAGTAAGTTCATGAAGATAGAAGAAAATAAAAAAAATAAACTGGTCATTGTTTTATCTAACACTAGAGAAACACCAAACTCTAGTACTAGAAAAAATTATACAAATAGTGTTTTACACTCAA